>NC_135622.1:780000-1380000 GCF_053574225.1 Canis aureus
ACCAGACGGGTGAAGGGGACCCGCAGGAGAGCCAGAGGTCCACCTCACAGCCTCAGCCCTGAGCGTCGGCATGTGACCCCTGAGCACTGCCCGGCTTGGGATATACTCAGGCCTCTTGGCTATTTTTAGGCACTATTTACACCTCTATCTAAACAGATGTTTGTTTAGAGGAAGGGCCACAGCTTCCACCAGGAAACTTCTCCTGGTTCTGCTGGTTCCTCCGCCACAGGCCATTGTGGTCTCATCTTGCTGCCCACACACAACATGTGCACATACACAGCACTAGCCTCATGAAACATCTAGTGAGGGGAGGGGCATCTCAAGTCCTCTAGAAAATATCTCCTCATGGCAGAAAGTGCCAACACTGAGTAACCTAACCATCGACATCTCCCCTCGTAGGCTGCCAGACCTAAGCCATTACTAGGATTTCTGGTTCCCCAGGAGCAGCTTCACACTGCTATGGTGATGCACGGTGGCTTTCTGGGCACGGCATTCATTGCTGGATAAAAGCAAGGACTGCTCCCACTGCTTGCGTCCTGCTCCCCTTTCCTCGTCCTTACTACATACCCTGGGCCTCCTGTCCCAGCCAGTACTAGAGATAGATGCTTGGCTTTCAATTTTTCTTCCTTTCCTAAATATCGGGAACCCCAACTGGTTGAATGTTTCATGTCCCAGAACTTGCCCTACGTTGAACATTTCTGAATTCCAGCGCACGAAAACACAGGCTGGAGTCAGACCTCGATTCAAAACCCCAGCTCTGCCCCTAAGGCTGTGAGAGTCTGGCAAGGTACCTTAATTGCTCAGAATCTGTTCTCATGTCTGTAAAAGAAGCCCGAAATAGTTAATAGAAGCCATTTCAAAGAGTTGTCAAGAGGATTCAATGAGATGATATTTATAAACATCTGGCGCCTTGCCCAGCAGCAGCAGTGGGTCCTTGGTGGGCAGATGAACTTTCTGTTGCTGTGTCAATTACCCAGTTATGCTTGGTGTATGTGCTTCCCTCCATATTTCCTATTAAAAAATTCACAGTTTCTTATTAAGAGCAGGGCTCCTCTCAGCACTGGCTCTGTATTTACTCCCCTTGTAACAATAGCAAATATTAGATGAGCAGCTGCTATGCTAGGCAGACCCATCCTCTGTGAGGCAGGTATCATGATTACCCCCATTTTGTAGACTGTGGTTAAGGGACTTGCCTGAGATGATACAGGGAATAAATGGCCAGGATTTGGACACAGGCAGGCTGGCTCCAGAGCCACCACTTTGAGCCTCTTGGCTAAGCCTGCAGTTACTGTTCAGTGGGCCTCAGGTACCATTACTGGGGACTTTTCCTGAACCTCAGACAGACATACCTGATCCTTGCTTCCCTAGAATCTGGTTTTCGATTAGCCACACTGAATTGATTATTTGGTTATGGAGGCTGCCACTGAGTCAGCACCTACCAGTTTATGTCAAACATTTTGCATACATTATCTCTAAACCAAGATTTCTCCACCTCAGCTCTATTGATATTTTGGAACAGATAATTCTTTGCTGTGAGGGCACAATCTGTGCACTGTGGGATGTTTAGAAGCATCCTTGGCCTTTTCCTGCTAAATGCCAGTCGCATCTCTCACCCAGATATCACCCAGATATCACCAGATATCACCAAATGTTCCCGGTGGCGGGGGAGCAGTGACCAAAATCCCTGCTGGCTGAGAACTCCTGCTCTAAATGAGAAATCCAAAGTCCAGAGAGGTTAAATGATTTTCCCAAGGTCACAAGGCTGGCAGGCAGCAGAGACATGATCTGCACCAAGGTCTGCCTGATACGGAGACCGAAGATATCATGCTCTCTCCTGGTTCTAATTAAGGAAGGTGTGAACTTGACACCAAAATCTATTTGCCCAGAAGCAACAGCATCAATATACTCTGACTCCCCACCCCCCAAGAATGTTCAAATTCTGAGCTTACATCCCCAGGCTGCTACTTCTCTGAGCAGGATCCAGATCTTAGATTTTTGGAGCTAAATCAACGGAGACCTAGGCCACTCTGCCGAGCCTAGGAATTCAAACTGTACTTTACCATCCTGGGTCCCCTGAGTGGACTGTGCAGCTGCATTCAGGCATCCATTGCATTGGTTCTTCTGGAACCATGGCAAGGCTGAGGTCTTGGGACACAAGGGCAGCTCTTTCAGTTGCTTGTCTTCAGCTACTATCTAGGAAATGTGGAGGCCAGAATCTCAGCTCCAACTTCTGCCTGAGTTTCATCTCCTTTTGGTTCCTAATTCATTTATTAAAGTCATTACAGGTGTACAATGCACTGAATTTTCACAATAGCACTTCCGGTGACACAGAAAGAGGGTCATTGAAGACAGACTGCCAGATCCATCAGCACAGCACTGCGTGGCGGGAACACTAATTCACTGCAGAGGTGACACTACCCCAGACCTCGGGTTTCTTCCACGAGCTATATTCTCCAGCTTTGCCTTGCCGGCCCCTGCTGCGCACACACACTTACTACTGTTAATGTGCTGTGTGTTAGCAAACAGGAACCACTTTCCATATGGCCCTTCTTCATGCATAGGCAAAACAACAACTTAAAGTGAATTCTTCAGGGAGCTAAATAAGTCATCACAAAGAGTCGGTTCAGTGCCAGAGCCTGCTTGCTTTCCTTTGAGGGAAATGCTAACTCACAGCAGCTGCTACCCGTGTTCGTGACATCCAGAAGCCTCAGCAACCTCAGCAACCTAGAACTGTGTGGTCGGTGGCTGCCATCTCACTGTCCCCCGCAGAGTGCTCTTCCTGACTGGAGTCTTCACAGAAGAATTTTCAGTGTGAGATCAGAAAATCCACGATCTTCAAACAAGTCGGTAGGAAGACAGTGGCAAAAGGGTTAAGAGTCCATCTCAGTCACCAGTGCAAGAATTTGAAAGCTTAGGCCTTCTACTTTAAGGCTTTGTAATTCGCCACCACATTAACAGAAGAGGAGGATCATTGGTGATAAAGACATAGGAACTGGGGCCCCTTGGGGGCTCAGCGGTTGAGTGTCTGCCCAGGGCATGATCCCGGGGTCCTGGAATAGAGTCCTGCATGGGGCTCCCTGCAGGGAGCCTGCTTCTCCCTCTGCCTCTGTCTCTGCCTCCCTCCGTGTGTCTCTCATGAATAAATAAATAATCTTTTAAAAAGAAAGAATTATGAAATCAACTTAGTAGATTGTGATTAGAGTATATTTTCAATTGAATGGAATGAAATGAAAAGGATATATCAGGTGACATTGCACATGGCAAGACTAATTTTGTTTCAGGTGTATGTTTGAGTACATGGTGGGTAGCACTCTAAAATTAATTCCTTTTGTTTTACACCCTTATTGAAGCATAATTAACATGAGTAAACTTCACACCATTTAAAATGCACAATTTGATGAATTTTGACATGTCTACATGTGTGAAACCATCACCAAAATCAAAATAACATATCCAGGATGCCTGGCTGGCTAAGTCAGTAAAGAGCATCTCGGGGTCATGAGTTTGAGCCCCACATTGGGCATAGAGATTATATTTAAAAAGTAAATTCTCCCCAAAACATATTCTGTTAAAAAAAGATAACATATCCCTGCGCCCCAAACTTTCCTCATACCTCTTTGTAATCCCTTCTCCCCACTACCTTCAACCCACTAACTAGACAGACTTGCCCTCTGTTATTATAGTTTGTACTTTCTAGGAAAGTGTAGAAATGGGGTCGTATACTTTTATATCTGGCTGCTTTCAATCAGCCTACTTATGTTGACATTCGTGCATGAAGCCGCATGCATCAATAGTTCATTCATTATTGCTGAGTAGAATTCCACTGTACAAATCTGTTACAAATTGCTTATTCATTCCCCTATTGATGGGCATCTAGATTGTTTCCAACTTGGGACTATTACATTCAAAAGTGCCATAGGCATTTACCTTCGAGTCTTTATGTGGACAATATGTTTTCTTGGATAAATATCTGTTTATGGAATGACTGAATCATATGGTAGATGTTTATTTAGCTTCTTCAGAAACTACCCAAAACAAATTATAAAAATGATTGCACCATTTTACATTTCCACCAGTAATGAGCGAAAGTTCCAGTTTCTCTAAATTGGCACTTGGCCGATGCTTGAACTGGTCAGTTGCATTAATTTTAAAGCTTCTGGTGGCGTCATAGCTCGT
Source organism: Canis aureus (assembly GCF_053574225.1). Lineage (NCBI taxonomy): Eukaryota > Metazoa > Chordata > Mammalia > Carnivora > Canidae > Canis > Canis aureus. The sequence goes on from NC_135622.1 coordinate 784,177, forward strand.
TGCTTTAATTTTCATATTTCTGATAACCAATGAGCTTGAGCATCTTTTCATGTTTGACCTTTGTACATCTTCTTTGGTGAAGTGACTGTTAAATCTTTTGTCCATTTTTTAATTGGGTTATTCAGCTTCTTAAGAAGTGTGAGAGTTCTTTATACAGTTTCTTACAAGTCCTTTGTCATATATATGTTCTTCAAATACTATCTCCCAGTCTGTGGCTAACCTTTTCATTGTTTTTAATAGAGCTTTTTGAAGGGCAAAGGATTTAATATTGATAAATCTTTTTTTTTTTTTTTTTTGCTTAGATATCCAGTTTGCTTATTTTTGCTTATATGGTTTGTGTCATATTGAAGAAATCTTTGAGCCAAACTCTAGGCCACTAAGTCCCTCTCCTGTGTTTTCTCCTAGAAATTTTATAGTTTTAGCCTTATATTCAAGTCTTCGAGGCAATCAGGTTAACTTTTGTTTATGGCGTGGGGTAAGGTTTGAAGTTCACTTTCTTTCATATAGTGAGCTAATTGTTCTAGCACACTTTGTTAACAAGATTGCCCTTTTCTCATTCAGTTGCCTTGGCATCTTTCTTGAAATCAGTTGACCATATATACATGTGGTTCTATTTCTGGACTCTGTATTCTGTTCTGTCAATTTATTCACTTGTCTTTACACCAATACCATAGAATCTCGGTTTTTGTGCATTTTTAAAAGATTTTATTTATTTACTTGAATGAGAGAAAGAGATGGGGGAGGGAGAGAGAGCACAAGCAGGGGGATCAGCCGAGGGAGAGGAAGCAGCAGGCTCCCCACTGAGCAGGGAGCCAGATGTGGTCCTCCATAGTAGGACCCTGGGATCATGACCTGAGTCTAAAGCAGACACTTAACCAACTGAGCCATCCAAGTGCCCCTGATTGTTGTGGTTTTATAGTCAGTCTTGAAATCAAGTAATGTTGGAATTCCAACTTTGTTCTTTTTCAAAGTTGTATTGGCTATTCTAGGTCTGTTGGCTTTTCATATATATTTTAAAATCAGCTTTTCAATTTCTTCAAAAAAGCCTTCTGGGAATTTGATTGGTATTGTGCTAAACTGATAGATCAGTTTGGGAGAGAATTGTCATCTCACCAACACAGAACCTTACAATCTGTGAACACAATCTATCTCTCCATTTCACTAGGCCTTTTAATATTTCATCCAGGCAGGTTTTGTAGTTTTCAGTTTTCAGAGTTTACAAACGATTTTGCAGATTGATGTAATGATATGTTTTTTTCCTGTTAATATATGAATTATAGGTTGGGTTTTGAAAGGTAAACCAACCTCCTCTTTCTAGGTAGGATAAATCCCACTTGGACATATGTGTTATCCTTTTTATGTCTTATTAGATTTAATTTACTAACAATTTTAAGGATTTTTTTCCCGTTTATTTCATGAAGTATATTGTTCCACAGTTTTCTTTTCTTGTAGTGTCTGATTTCAGTATCAAAGCAATACTGGCTTCATAGACTGAGGAAGCATTCTTTTCATTTGCTGGAAGAGTTTCAGTGGCATTGATATTTCATCCTTAAATGTTTGATATGGGCCTGTGGGTAGCTCAGTTGGTTAATCTTCCACCTTCGGCTGAGGTCAGGATCCCAGAGTACTGGGATTGAGTCCTGCATTGGGTTCCCTGCTCATCGAGGAGTCTGCTTCTTCATCTCCCTCTGCTCTTCCCCCTGCTCATGCTTTCTCTCCCTCTCTCTCTCTCACTCTCTCTCCCTCTTGCTTTCACTCTCAAATAAACAAATACTTTTTTTTTTTTAAGTTTTGATACAATACACTAGTGAAGTCATCTGGCCCTAGAGTTTTCTTTATGGGAAGATTTTTTAAAAAAAGAAATTCAATTTATTTAGCTTTGATAGTTTATGTTTTTCAAAATATTTCTTTCTGTGTTTTCTAAATTATTGAATTTATCAGCAAAGTTATAAATAATACCCAGTTATTATCCTTTTAATCTGTATGGGAGCTGTAGTAATGTCCCCCTTTCATAATCATCTTCTCTTTTATCAAGGTTTGTCATTTTTATTGATATTTTCAAGTAACCAGCATTTGTTTCAGTGATTATCACTTTTCTGTTTTCTATTTCATTGATTTCTGCTGTTATCTTTATTATTTTCTTCCTTTGCTTGCTTTGGGCTTAGTTTTAAGTTTTTAGTTTCTTAAGGCAGCAGCTGAGGCCATTGATTTGACCTCTCTAGTAGAAAAGTCTAGTGCTGTAAATTTCCCTCTAAGCACTACTTTAGCTGTGTCCACAAATTTTGATGTTATGTTTTTTTAATTCTTATTTATTTCAAAATACTTTCTAATTTACCTTTTGATTTCTTCTGTGATTTATGGATTATTTAGAAGTGTGTTAATCTCTAAATATTTGGAAATCTTCCTAATATCTTTCTATTATTTATTTGTAATTTAATTCCATGTGGGTACAGAATCATTTGTATAATTTAAATCCTTTTGAGTTTATTGGAATTTATTTCATGTTTCATTGGTAAATATTCTATGTGTACTTGAAAAGAATATGTATTCTGTTGCTTCATGGATAGTTCTATCAATACCAATTTATCCCAGTTAATTGATGGTTGTTATTCAGTTTTTCTATATGCTTGTTGACTTCTGTTTACTCATTCTAATAATTATTGAGCAAGGAGAATTAAAATTCCCACTATAATTGTAGATTTGTCTGTTTCCTCTTATACTTCTATCAGTTTTTTTTTTCATTTCTTTTAAAGCTCTACATGAATGTTTGGAGTTACTATGTCCTCTTGATGAATGGATCCTATGAAATAATCCTTTTTATCCTTAATAATATTCTTTGCTCTGAAATCAACTTTGATATTAATAGAGCCTCGCCAGCTTTCTTTTGATTAATGTTACCATAGTGTATTATTTTCCATCCTGTTACTTCTACCCTATTTATGTATTTATATTTAAAGTGGATTTCTTTGGAAACAACATATAGTTGGTTCTTGCTTTTTTATATAATCTGACCATCTCTGCCTTTTAACTAACATTTAATTTAATTATCGGTATAGTTGGATTTAAATCTACTATCTTGCTTTTTGGTCTTTATTTGTTCCATTTGATTTGGGTTTCCCTTTTCCTCTTTTTATGCCTTCTTTTGGATTGGGTATTTGTTAGAATTGTTTAAAAAATAGATTTTATTTCTTAGAGCAATTTTAAGTTCACAGCAAAATTGAGAAGCAAGTACGGAATGTTTCCGTATACTCTCTGTCTCACATACACACAGCCTCTACCACTATCAACAACCTGCATAGAATGGTATACTTGTTATAATCAAAGAAACTACATTGACACATCATTATCACCAAAGTCCATACTTTACATTAGGGTTCACTCCTGCTGTTGTACATTCTATAGGTTTTGACAAATGTGTACTGACATATATCTACCATTATAGTATCACACAAAAATCCCCTGTGCTCTACCTATTAATCTAACCCTCATCCTCAACTTCTGGCCACCCAGTAGGTTGTTTTGTTTTGTTTGATTTTTTCAATTTTGCCTTTTCCAGAATGTCATATAAAACATACCATCAGAAGAGAAGCAGTTTTCAGATACCAATCAGCCCTCACTGATAATCAATGATTCTTCCTTAGAGACCTAGCCAGAAGCACTGAAATAGTCATCTCCTACCTCCCCTGTGGGCAGTGACAAGCTCAGAGAGCCTGCCGTTGGCCTTGCAATGGGAAAGAAGTGGATTAGCTTGGCTCGTTCTACAGGCTTCTGAACACAATTAGAGCAAATCCTTAGTGCTAGAGTCCTCCAAGTAAATGAGGAACTTTGGGGATACAGTAACCCTTCTAGGACCTTACTGTATTTAGTAGCTGAGGAAATGTAGCTTCCCAAGCTTCCATATATGCAAATGCCTTTCATACCTGGTAAGGTGGAGGAGACTCTGAAACCTTATATCTGACAAGTTACATCTCTGAGCTCATGTTGAAGCTCTGGCCACCTCTTTATCAAGGAACTACTTGAATAGAAAATGATGTGGGAAACAAAGGCAGAAAAAATATTAAATTTTCTTACTACCTACAGCCCATTGACAAGCCCTTGAAAGAGACAAAGTGACATTCCTCTAGGGCCTCAGCTGCCTCTATGTTCCTACTATGCTCAGGGCAAAAGGCAATCTTAGCCCGACCCCCAGGAGCCTGTAAGTCTACTTTAATGTAAAAAAATGCCTCTGCAAATTTCCTTTATCTCTACCCCCCCCCAAGATACGTGTTTGCAATCATTCCTCCCAGCATATGGCCGACCAATATACATCTGAAGGGTCTCATGACTAGGGTTTTATTAGGCAGTAAGTAGTAAATGACCTTTTCCCAACAATAGCTAGCTCCCTGCAGGTCCTGGAAACCTTGCTACCAAAGTTCCTCAGAGATTTACACTCTCCCTAAACTCCTCCTAATTTGAAAGTTTATAAAGGGCCACTCCTCACGCCCCCAGTGCAGCTCTTTCTGCCCACAGGTCCCATCCCCGTGCTTTAATAAAACCACCTTTTTGCACCAAAGGCATCTCAAGAATTTTTTCTTGGCCATTGATTTTGAACCCTAACATCTTTTCTTATACCAGAAAATAGTTTCTATTTTCTCTTGGAAGGAAAATGTAGCATAATGTATAATGCAAAATTTAATGTATAAATTTGCCAGCTTTGGAGTTGAACAGACCTAGGTTCAAAGCCCACTTCTGCCACAAGTGAGGGGCCCAGGATAAGGCTCTGAACTTCTGATTATCAGTTTTATCCATTTATAAAATGGCGGCGAGATTCCCCCATTGCAGCATTTTCTAGTGAGAAGTGTTCAGGAATGATTCCCAGCACGTAATATTCACTCAGTAAATATAGCTATAATTACTACTAAGGTAGCTATCTGGAGATGAAACAGTGACCACAAGAAAGAGATATGAAGGTGGTACCTCTTTATACTTCCCCAAATGAAAACATGCCAAGCTCTAAAGTAAAGTCCATCCAAGCGTAGGAAAAACTAAGAAAATCTCCTATGTACTCCAAAAAAACAAAATTGTCAGAGATGTCTTAAGTGAGGATTGCTGTTAGATGGCTGTTGGCCCTGACTGATGGTCCTTTAGAGGCTGTCTTTCCACACACTCAGTCTTTCCAGTGACAGTTCCCCACACATGAGGCCCCGGGAACCTTGCAGCACTGACCTGTGTGTGCTAGGAAGGCCCCAGTATGAAAGGCAATAGCATGCTCCTTCTTCCAGAGACCTTGGCTTTAGTTCAAGGGCAAAGGTGAGTAAGCTGATAGCAGATCTGGCAAAGGAGCTATTGGGATCTGCTGGAAGGGGGGGTCACCTCACCGAGGCCCGTCAGCAGACCAGAAAGGGGTCCCAGGGGCTACCCCTGGTCCTTGCTGTCCCACGCTGGTGTTTTTGTGGGTGGTCCCATTTATCCATACTATTCCAACAGAGAGAGGATCAATCTGTATTTGCATTTTTCAGAGACAAGGAGCTCACTCCTGCTTTACCATAGCAACCTTTGCTCCAAACCAAAATCTCCAGTCTCGGGTTGGAAATAAGTAAGTGTGCTCTGATTGGGATTCTCCCGGAGACCCTCTAACCATCCCCCGAAAGGACAATTACTGGTTAATTTATAAAGTGTGCAAAACACTTCATTTATGTACATGGAGAACAGAAGTTTTCTCCCGACTGAGACTTTGTTTTTAAGTACAGGTTGTTAAAGCTGGCAGCATCAGCTACCCGAGGTCCTCGGGAACACTTTAATGCACTGATTTCAACTCCTTTCCCTTCTTTGTCACATCTCTGGCTCCTCAGTCGTCTTCTTCCCTCTTCTCTCTTTTTTTCCCTCTTCAGTTTCTTTTTTATTGGAGCAACATACACTTAACATAAAATTTACCATCTTAACCAATTTCTTTAAGTGCACAGTTCAGTGGTATTATTAGATGCATCCACACTGGTATGCCACCACCACCACCATCCATCCCTACCCTCTCTTTTTTTTTTTTAAATTTACTTTTTAAATTTAAATTCAATTAATTAACATAGAATGTATTATTAGTTTCAGAGGCAGATGGGTCGGGTGATTTATCATTTGCATACAACACCCAGTGCTCATCCCATCATGTGCCCTCCTTAACGTCCATCACCTAGTAACCCCATCCCCACACCCCCTTCCCCTCTAGCGACCCTCAGTTTGCTCCCTATAGTTAAGAGTCCCACCTTTTGGAGACAGAACATAAAGACTCCTAACTCTGGGAAATGAACTAGGGGTGGTGGAAGGGGAGGAGGGTGGGGGGTGGGGGTGAATGGGTGACAGGCACTGAGGGGGGCACTTGACGGGATGAACACTGGGTGTTATTCTGTATATTGGCAAATTGAACACCAATAAAAAATAAATTTATTATTAAAAGAAAAAAGAATCCCCACCTTTTTTTTTTATCTTAAAATTGAAACTATACCCATTTATCACTAAATCCCGTCTCCCAGCCCACCCCCAGCAGGCACCAGCACATTTCCTGCCCCAGGACTCTGCCTGCTCCAAGTACCTCGCATCACCCTCTTCTTTTTAAGTCAAATCCTGCTCTTTCCTTCCTACTTGTAGCCAACCTGCATCTCAGGCTCTCCTCCTGGAAACAGAATCTGTCCAGATTTAATGACTATCTGTAGTTGCTAAAGGATTCCTAAAACTGTAAACAAATATAAAATAGTTTGAGAATAATACCCTAGAAGTACAAAGGTATGTATTATAAAAACAAATTTTCCTGTCCTGTCCCTTACCCCACCATCTCCTCTTAGCTAACCATTGTTAGCAGTTTGCTGTGTTATTTGTCCAGAATTGTTCTGTGCTTACATGGCATTTACAGTACAGCATACTGGTCAATAATAGACAGTCTGGAGCCAGGATCCCGAGGTTTGAATTCTGACTTTGCCATTTACTTGGGTGATCTTGAGCAAGTTACTTAACTTCTCCTTTGATTTCTTCATATAAAATTTAGATAATATTAGTATCTGTTTTATGGGATTGTTGTGAAGATAAATAAGTTAATAAATGTAAAGCACTTAGAATAATGACTGGTGTATAATCAGCACTATACAGATATTATTGTTGTGCATTTTTATTACTGTTATTATGTCTGTATTTCTATCTTTGTTACACAAATGGGATCATACCAAACATCCTATTTCTGTAAGTATATTTCACCTAATAATTATACCATAGATATTTTTCTTAACTTTTTTCCAAAGATTTATTATTTATTTATTTATTTATTTGAGAGAGAGACAGAGAGCACGAGTAGGGGGAGGGGCATAAGGACAAACAGACTTCAGGCTGAGCAGGGACCTCCCCCTACCTGGGCCGGATCTCAGGACCCTGGGATCATGACATGAGCTGAAGTCAGACACTTAACCATCTGAGCCGCTCAGGTGTCCCCATAGATATCTTTCACTATTAATTCAACCTCATTCATCGTAATGACACAGTATTTGTATGGTTGGAAGCATTGGAGCTGTTTTTAAAACCAGGGTAGGAGAAACTATAGAGTACATGACAACATATCCCACAACATGTCCCAAAATACTAGTCTTGGCATCCTGGGTTGTGGGTACAGATTGGGGATGACACATCAGAACTTGTGTTTGCTTTTATCACTGCTGAGCTCCTGAAAGATGGGACTGATTTTTTTCTATGCTCCTAGAGTTGGTGCTTGTGCTGTTTCACTCACAGAGGTTTAGCCATTCTTATTGATCATTTCTTATAAGTGGCCCTGTCCAAACATGGTTTTCCGGCAGACTCTTGGAAGGGACGTCATCCCCTTCCTGCCCCTTCCCACGACCTGGACTGGAAAGGGCAGTTCCCTGAGGGAAGGACTATGTATAACCTGGCAGGAGAGAGCCTGTGAGAACACATGAGTGATGTGAGCATAAAATAAATAAGTGGGTCAGCTTCTGAGTGCAGGTGGGTCGGTGTGGGTGCGTGTGTGCGTACATGTATGGACTCAACATCATGACTTCTTCCCTAGCTTTCCACTCCTACTCACTCTTCTATTGCTTCCTGCTCACCTTATGTCTGGGAAGCAGAGTATAAGCACAATGAATAGTCAAGAACTTATGCAGAATTAAAGCACAACACCACAATACGACATGTGTATCTGGGACACAGCACAACATAAAGCCAAGAGGCATGGAAGTTTGGGGAACACCCTGTTCATGGGAAATTAGTATAGTCTGGGGCTCTAAGTATCACTTTGGGAGGCTGGCTCAATGACCTATCAGACTTGTGACTTAATCTCCCTGTGTTTCATCTTTAGGGTGATAAAGATAATATCTATTTTACAGAGTCACCTTGAGGATTAAATGAATTAAATTCAGAAGATGCCTCTACCAGTGCCTGGCACAGAGCAAACACTGAATAAATGTCACCATCATTGTATCCAAATGCAGCCACCTATCCTTATCTCTAAACCTCAGTTTCCTTTCCTGCCAATTTCTTAAATTTCATCCATTTAAAGAGAAATGACACAAAAAAAGAGTGTAGCAGAAAAATAAAACATAATTTCTCATTTTAAACATTGCTCCCGAAAAGAAGACCAGAGCCATTTCAGAGACCATCTGATTAGACCCTGTAAGCAGGAGGCACAGAAATACTTCTGGACTTCTACAATCAGATGGGCATTTATTCAACACATTCCTATATGGGGTAGTTTACAAAAGGACCCAGCAGTCTAGGAACTTACCTACCTAAAATGGTCAGCACAGCCAGGACAAATCATTAAGGTGACATTAAAGTACTTAAAGCCCCTTGTTCTACTGAAAGTCTCTTTTCACATGCTGCTGAATGATTCACTGAGGCCAAGTGCTAACAAGGTCTTGGTAATACCCATTCAAGATGGGCTTCTTGTTTTCTAGACTTTATGACAATGACTGACAAGTATTTTATTCTCCAGACCAATGTGTCCTGTGGAGCGTGTCTCCAAAAGAAGAGAATCAATAAGGAATCAGAAAGACGCTGGCCATTGGGCTCTAGAAATCCGGCTGCCTTCTCCCAGCTTCTAGATGCACAACAGTTCCATTGTGTGTGGAGAAAAAAGAACTGAAGCTTTTCTGAAAGCATATTTGAACTTGGACCTCTGGTGCATAGATTAGCAGCCAGCTCCCAGCCAACACACCCCCTCCTCTCCTCTCCATCTTTGCAAGAGAATTCAGTTCCATTTAAGTCCAAGGAACATGGCAAAAACAACACTTGAAACACCACTTCCATTTTTGGCAATGGGATCCTTCAAACTGAGAAATAGCCCTTCAGCTCAGAAGTCTTTTGGATTCTCTCTGTACCTCATACATCAGTTTCCTCTGCTCACTTCGGAGGGGAAGGAATAAAGCCTGAGAAGCTGAAGCTCATTTTCTAAGTTGTTTTATAGGAGAAAGAGCACCAGTATCAGCAAAAAGAACAGAGTCACCAGTTATTAACACTGGAAGGTTGTTAGCACCAATCAACTCCCGCATTTTTCAGACAAAGAAACCAAGGCCAAAGAGGCTAAGGGTCAAAGCAGAGACAGGCAGAGACAGAGGCAGAGGGAAGAGCAGGCTCCTCACAAGGATCCTGATGTTCAGGATCTTCAGACGTTCAACCTCTGAACCACCCAGGCATCCCAGAATCCTACTTTAACCAAGACTGAGAGAGACATATCTAATCTGGAATTAATAAACTTTAAGGAAAATTAAAACAATATAATTAGCAACATGAAACACACAGGGGCCATGGTAACCAAGTTAAAAATAGATGCAATCTTTTTTAACTCTATGTCTATGGTGGGGCTTGAACTCACACCGGATCAAGAGCTGCATGCTTTACCACTGAGCCAACCAGGCACCCCAAAATAGATGGGATCACTTTTGCTGGACCATTTTAATTACTATTCATTTATTCAAGGGGATCACCCCACCCCATGCCCTTACTACCAGAATGGGGCTTCTCATTTTCTTAAAGTCCTCTCATTAAATACTTAAGCGTTTAAAATTAAAGAATACTTGTTTGCTATTTGTCAGCTCATCTGGCATTTTCACAATTTTTATTTTATTTTTTTATGATAGTCACACACTCACACACAGAGGGAGAGAGAGAGAGAGAGAGGCAGAGACACAGGCAGAGGGAGAAGCAGGCTCCATGCACCAGGAGTCTGACGTGGGATTCGATCCCGGGTCTCCAGGATCGCGCCCCGGGCCAAAGGCAGGCACCAAACTGCTGCGCCACCCAGGGATCCCCATTTTCACAATTTTTAAAAGAATGGTTGCATCACAAAATTGAGCATATCGGAATGATACTAGCCATTAAAAATGCACTTCCTATGATATGCAGGCAACTACAGAAAATTCACTGAAAAACACAGTGTTTCTAAGAAATTAGATATTGTATGAAACATTTATCAAGGACATATTATAGAAAAGATACTGTGCAGAAAACTACATGGTACTCCAGCAACTCCTTACTCTCAAGTTTACCAAATGCAGAGGAGGATTGGCATCGGGAAGTTCATCACCGACACCTTCGCATAGCTACACAAATTGTGGTCTTTCCATTATCAAGTTTATTGCTTGGACATGCCATGTTTGTGTATGACTAATGGTTCTGAGCAGGGTATGAGCAGGAAGTTCCTGATGAGCATGTGTCTCTTGTTGTGGCTACTGAATTGGCCTCTCCCAGCATCCGGCACCACATAGTAGGTACCCACTACTACATATTCTGCCGTAAATGCATTTGTTCATTTTTGAAGTCCTGGAAGCCATGCATACAGAATATCCTTTGAGTTTAGAACCATACTGTCTACAAAATAATTGCAACTTCTACACTCACTGAAATGCATTTGGGGAAAACAGGGTCAAGAATTAAAGAGCTGGGGCACCTGGCTGGCTCAGTGGCTGAGCGTCTGCCTAGGGCTCAGGTCATGATCTAGGGGTCCTGGGATTGAGTCCCGCATTGGGCTCTCCATAGGGACCCTGCTTCTCCCTCTGTGTCTCTGCCTCTCTGTGTGTGTTTTTCATGAATAAATAAACAAAATCTTTTATAAAAAAAAAAGACTTAAAGAGCTAAGGTTGAGTAACACATGTTTCCATCTCAACTGCACTGAAGAGTAATAAGGTTCCCAGGACCTCTGGCATTCCTCCAGGAAGGACTACTACACCACAGAGGAATTGGATTTTTGCTCAATAGCCTTTGGAATAGCCTATACTTTATATACTTTTTCAAATAGACACCTCATGTAGTGATTTGGCAACAGAATTTTCCCAATCTATGATATGAAAGTCATCTGATAGTTACATTCCCCTGCAAAATTTCATATATTCTACATCCCGTGGAGCCTGATCCTCAGGACCAATATGAGAGAATTCGTCCCACTTGGGTGTCCCTTTGCTGATGGCAGTGGTATCTGACCCTTAGCAGCAGGCACCTGCCTTAGAGACAAATTCTTTTTCGTTCTGTTAAAATTAATTTTTTAACAAATGTAATCTACATGCCAAAAATTGTGTGTAGACACTGGGAGTTAAACCAACAAACAAAACAAGATCTGGTCTCTGGTCCTGGAGAATATATAGACAAGAGCTATAGAATATGATGTTTTAACCAAACATAGACTGAGGACCACTGGAACTCAGAAGAGGGGGCCATAACCCAACATGGGGGTTTGGGAAAAACTTGAAAAAAGATGGCGTATAACCTAATTCCTAAAGGAAAAATAAGGAGGAGTCACTCCTGAAAGTTAGGAAGGATGTTCTTGGCAGACAGAGCAGTGTAAGCAAAGGTACAGTAGTATAGGGAGATGGGCTGTGACAAGACATGCAAGCAGTTAGACACAAGTTCAGAAGTTATAAAAGAAGTACAAGGGGGAAGGTGGGGACAGGAGTGGGGCGAGGGAGGGTAAATCGTAGAAGATGGGATGTGGAGAACCTTGAGTGGCCTACTAAAGAGTCTGGACTTTATTCAGCACATAATGAGGACCCATTGACAAGTTTTGTTTTGTTTATATAGGGAGCTGATTTTTGACAAGAGTTTGAAGACCATTCAATGAGGAAATGACAGTCTTTTCAACAAAAAAGTATTGGGAAAACTGGATAGTCACACATGAAAGAATAAAGTTATCCCCATCTTATACCATATGCAAACATCGACTCAAACTGGATCAAAAATCTAAATATAAAGGCTAAAACCAGAAAACCCTTAGAAGAAAACACAAGGAGAAAGTCTCATGACATTGCATGTTGCAGTGATTTGGCTAGGACATCAAAAGCGCAGGCAACAAAAGAAAAAATCGGTAAATTGGCCTATCAAAATTTAAAAATTTAAAAAACAATTAAAAACTTTTGTGCATGAAAGGACACTATCCCAAGAGTAAGAAGGCAACCATGGAACTGGAGAAAATAATTGCAAACTATATCTCTGATAAGAAGTTAATAGATTATATATATTCATACATGTACAGGTATATATATATAAAATCTCTTACATCCTAACAACAACAACAACAACAACCAAATCAAAATAGGGTAAATTGAATTGAATAGTCATTTTTCCAAAGAATACATACAAATGGTCATCAGGCACAGGAAAAGATGCTCAACATCACTAATCACCAGGGAAATGCAAATCAGAACCACAGTGAGATAGCGGTTCACACCTATTAGGATGGCTATTATATGAAAACAAACAGATGAACAAGTGTTGTGAGGATGTGGAGAAGTGAGAAATTCTGCTGTGGGTGGAAATGTGGAAAATAGCATGGCAGTCCCTCCACAAATTAAAAATAGAATTACTATATGATCTAGAAATGCCACTTCAGTTTATACCCAAAAGAACTGAAAGCAGAAACTCAAGACATATTTGTACATCCACATATGCACAGCATTACCACGACAGCCAGAAGGTGGAAATGACACAAATGTCCAGTGACAGAAAAATGGAGAAGCAAAATGTGGTGGATGCACACAACAGAATATTATTCAGCCTTTAAAGATTATTTATTTATTTATTTATTTATTTATTTATTTATTTATGAGAGAGAGACAGAGCACGTGTGCCTACATGTGAGCAGGGGTATGGGGGTCAGTGGTGGGGAGCGTGGAGCCTGACCTGGAGCTCAGTATCACAACCTTGAGATCATGTCCTGAGCTGAAATCAAGAGTGGAACGCTTAACTGACTGAGCCACTCAGGTGCCCCCACCTTTAAATGGAAGGAAATTCTGACACAGGCTATACCATGGATGAGCCTTGAGAATATTATGCTGAGTGAAGGAAGCCAGTCACAGAAACAAAGAGAAACCCAAAAATACTGTTTGGTTCTGTGAGGTGCCTAGAGGTGCCAATGGTCAAATTCAGAGACGGAAAGTAGAGTGGTGGCTTTTGCTTCTCCAATCGAACTCTCACTGATAGGGAATTTTGTGCTGGACATGATTCCAGGGTCTAGGGCCTGAAGGGTGAGTTCTCTCAATAGGTTCTGAGTTATCCGGAACTCATTCTCCGGTTTTGTTAGATTGAAATGTATGAATGAAGGCTCTGTTTCCAGTGGTAAAGAGGACACTGGTACCATGTGGCATGAACATTTACACGGCAAACAGTTACACGGATTGTCACATCTTGCCACCTTTCATCAAATGCCTGTAGAACAGGGGTTGGCAAGTGTTTTCTGAAAAGGGAGAGATAGCAAATATTTTAGGCTTTGCGAGCCACAGCCACTCAACAATGTGGCTGTAGCGCAAAAGCAGCCCCTAGACAGTAAGTATCAGAGTGGGCGTGGCTGTGTCCTGATCAAAGTTTATTTACAAAAACACAGAGCAAGCCAGATTTGGTCCTGGAGGCTTAGTTTGCCAACTTCTGCCATAAAAGGTAAAGCTTTGGGTGCCATAGGATATTTTAGTGACAATACGAGCTATACTAGGATTGACTGGTTGCTTCTAAGTGTGCTGGAGAACTTAGAGAAGGAAATGATGACCTCAGAGCTTTCCATTCTTACTCTTAGCTCAAGGTCCTTATAGGGGATCTGAAATCGTCTTCGAGCACCCTACCAGAATCCTGACTGGCACAGTGATGAGAGGATTGAATTCAGTAGATAAGTTGCAGGCAAACTGGAAAGGGAGGGATACATTTGTAGGTGAGGCAATTTGGGCCATGCCAAGCTTGAAGTGCCTGTGGGGTCTCCAAGTAGAGATGCTTAGCAAGCATCCACACACACATGATGGTTATAATCACGTAAAGAAATGAGATAACCAGGAGGAGTAAACAGAGAGAAAACCAGAGGTGGCACTCTGAGAGGCCACAGAAATGCAGAGTCTCAAGAAGCTGTGAGGACTACAATAAAACTGCGTCTGGTTGAGGTTGAGAAATTCTGTGAGTCAGGACTGAAAGAGACAGGCCGCCTGCGTGGCTCAGCAGCTGAGTGTCTGCCTTTGGCTCAGGGCATGACCTCAGGGTCCTGGGGTTGATTCCCTCATCCGGCTCCCTGCAGGAAGTCTGCTTCTCCTGTCTGTGTCTGCCTCTCTCTGTGTGTCTCTCACGAGTAAATAAATTAAATCTTAAAAAAAAATTTCTAAAGATTGAAAGAGACAGGAAAATAGCTACTGCCTTCAGAAGCAAGATGTGAATTCAGGGTAAGAGGTTTATGTTACCACTAGTGTTCCCTTCTGTACATGGCCGTGTGGCTCCCTTCCACGTGGGCAGATGAATTTGAGGTGGGAGCTGCCTGCTGGCCTCCCTTCATTTGATGAAGTCACAGGCACCATTTGAGAGAGGAAGTGGAGGGCCATATAGAGTCTGAAGAGAGAAATGAAGTTTTGGAACAGTCACAAGGGTAGGAAAATCTGATTTAAAGCAGTGTAGACATCATGCCACACAGCTATATGGATGCTCTCTGTCGGTGACATAGGCCGTGAAGGGAGCATTCCTCTTACACACGAAGTTACACCACCAGACATGTTTGTCCTCAACTAGACCAGTTCTTAGACTTGAAATTTGTAATGTATATTTCTTTAAGTAACCATAGAAGATGAAGGAATGAGTAAAAAATTTTCTGGTTTTTAGCAGCTCTGAGAGCAGCCTTGTAAATTCCTAATTCTCTAGGGAAATTCTCTGACCCTCATACAGATGAACTAACCAGACCTGCGTAGATACAACAGTACTGATTCCCACAATATCTTACTAAAGCATCACTTGAGATTTCTGTTTATTTTGCTATGAAACGTCTTGGGATTTGTTCTTGGAGAACTGCAACCAACCTTTTGAAATGCCAGGTAGTAACTGCCTAGTTATATGTCTACTCTTTCACAAAATCAGTTTTCTCCTGATAAAAGAAAACATAGAAACCAGAGTTTGGAATGTAATGGGAAACTGAAATCAAAGGTCTACTGGTAGGTTCTCCCACTGGAAGGAGGGACTTTTTATTTGTTTATTATTTATTTATTTATTTATTTATTTATTTATTTTTTACTGATGAACAAGAAAGAAAAAAGAAAGGAAAGAAAGAGAAAAGAGAGAGGGAGGAGAAAAAAGAAACTAAAGTTTTGTGTGAACTCAGGTATACATACATTATTTTGAGAGAGGGGCAGATGGAGAGGAAAAGAGAGAATCTTAAGCTGGCTCCACACTCATCATCATGGAGCCTGACTTCGGGCTTGATCTCACAAACCTGAGATCATGCTCTGAACCAAAATCAGGAGTTGAGCCATTCAGGTGCCCCTTTACCAGTTTTAAAGTATACAACGTAGTAACTTTCTGTATATCCACCATGTTGTACAACCATCACTACTAATTCCAAAACATCTCCATCTCTCTAACAACAAACACCGTACTTCTCAATTCCCTCTGCCTCAACTCCCTGGCGACTGTTAATGTACATTCTGTTCTATGGATTTGACTATTCTGAACATATAAATGTCCAGAATAGAATATCTCACCCTTTGCATCTGCATTCTTTCACTTAGCATAATGTTTTTAAGGTTCATCTATGTTATACATGTATCAATACTTCCTTTCTACGGCTGAGTAATATTCTATTATATGACTATTCCACATTTGGTTATTCACACTGTTTACAACTATCTTCACTATCCGTCTCCAGAATTCTTTTCATCTTCTAATACTGAAACTCATAACCACTGACTGATAGCTCCTTTCCTCTCTCTGCCCAGCTCCCGGCAATCACCGTGCTACTTTCCATGTCCTTGAGTTTGACTACTCTAGGTACCTTACGTAAGAGTAATAATCATAGAGCATTTGTCCTTCTGTGACTGGCTTATTTCACTCAGCACAGTGTCTCAAAAGTTCATCCATTTTGTAAGTTGTGTCAGAATTTCCTTCCTTTTTAAGACTGAAAAATATTTCATCACATGTATATACCACACCTTTTTTATCCATCCCTTGAAATACACTTGAGTTGCATAAGATCATTGTAAGCAGTGCTGTTGTGAACGAGGGTGTGCAAATACCTGTTTGAGTTCGTACTTTCAATTCTTTGGGGTATATATCCAGAAGCAAAATTGCTGGATAATATAGTAATTCTGTTTTTAATTTTTGAAGAACCATTATACTGTTTTCCATAACCTGCATCATTTTACATTCCCACATTCCCACCAGTGGTGCACAAGGGTTTCAACGTCTGCACATCCTCACCAACACTTGTTATTTTGTGTTGTTTTCCTGGCTTTCTTTTTGGTACTAGCCATACTAGTGGGTTTGAAGTGGAATAATGCCATCTTAATAAGAATCTATCCCTAAGTATTTCATTCTTTTTGATGGTATTGTAAATGGAATTGTTTAATTTCATTTTTGGATTGCTCATTGCTAGCGTACAGAAATACAACTGATTTTTATATATTGATCGTGTATCTTTCAACTTTGCTGAACTTGTTTACCACTTTTACTCACGCTCGCACACGTGTGTATCCCATCTGTAAAATGGGATGCTAAAAGTACCTATTGGGGCACCTGGGTGGCTCCGTGGTTGAGCATCTGCGTTTGGCTCAGGTCAGATCCCAGGGTCCTGGGATCAAGTCCCACATCGGCTCCCCACAGGGAGCCTGCTTCTCCCTCTCCCTATGTCTCTGCCTCTCATTGTATCTCTCATGAATAAATAAATAAAATCTTTAAAAATAAAAGTACATTGTTATAAGGATTTAAAGTTAACACTTGTCAAGTGATATATAGTGGGCCTGGCACATAATAGACACTCAAAAATTGTTAGATACTAAATATTTATTAGATAGTAAATATTTATTAAAGGCCTGTTACACATTTATCTGGAGGACCTGTACAGTGAACAAGACTGACAACTGGTGTCTTAGTCAATGTGGACTGCTGTAACAAGTTACCATCAATGGGTGGCTTAAACAACCAACATTTATTGCTCACAGTTCTGGAAGCTGGGAAGCCCAAGATCAAGGTGCCAGCAAATCCAATGTCTGCTGAGGGCTGTCTTCTTGCTTTGCACATGGCCTCCTTCTGTATCCTCTCATGGCAGAGAGAGATCATCATCTTCTTAGAAATTTACCGATTCTACTCATGAGGGCTCTACTTTCATGACCTAATGACCTCCCAAATGCCCTACTTACAAATACCATCACATTGGGGATTAGAGCTCCAACATATGATTTTGGGGAGGAGGGGACACAAACATTCAATCAATAGCAACAGATAAGATCCCTGATCTTCTAGAGCTTACGTGAAATATTCCAAACACTTCATACTCAGATTGCTATTTTTCAGATTACTTCTGCTGGGAAACAACTTTTCATGGGTTTCTCATGTTGTTTCTTCTCTTGCAAGCAGAGGCACAGATGGTTTTATTTTCAGACTGTCTCCCTCTAGAGCAGGGAACAGGGTTGTGTACTATATAATAGTATGCGTATAATAAAGATAATATCCCCCTCCAGGCAAAAGTCAGGCAGGGGTTTTTGCAGACCACTACAAACGATTTGAATTCCTCAGGCCTGGGGTTCTTCAGCTGTGATAGCAAGCCATGGCATATACAGGATTCACTCTGCATCATTTCTGTGGAACCCAAGCAGCAAGGAGAATGAATGTGAAAGTGAAACCCATGCTGTTTGTTGTACCACGAATAATAAAGTCCTTTGTTACTAGCTCAGGAGAATTGTGTCTTCTGCCAACATCCTTGGAAGGGGCTAACTTTGTTGATTAGAGGTAAGGTAAAATGTCAGACCCTTCATAGTTCTTGATAATTTCCATCCAGTATGCTGTTACAAAGGTATCTTCCTTAAACCTAATTTCTACCTAGTATATCTAAATTTCTTTATCTGGCTTTTAGGCTTTTCCATACCTCTCCAGCTGAATTGTCCAAGTCTTCCTGAAGAATACCTTCTTCATAGGCCAGTATTCTCAAACATATAGTATCATGCTTATTTCTACTTCTGCCATTGGGTTCAGATCTCCCCCATTTTGGAATTTCTCCTTCATTCCTTTTTCTCCTACTTAGCTCAAATCCATTTCTCAAGACCCATTTCAAGACCAAAACCGGCAGGAAATGTCCCCATTGATTATCCTTTCCACGAACATCTGTAGTACTTAAGAACCTTCACACCTAACATCAAATTATAATACACATTATTTTCTAATATTGTTTTCTGGAGGTTCCATATGGGTATGCATTGCCTTCTCATTCTGATTTTAAGCAGGAAGCTGAGCACAAAGAAGAAATTGAATGTGATTGACTGAAGTGTATGTGCCCTGAAGCCAGAGATCTCAGATCCAAACAAATACTACTACTACTTAATGGCTTTGTGACCTTGGGCATATTATTTAACTTTTCTATGCCTCAGTTTCCTCATCTTTAAAGTACGAATAACAATTGGAGCACCTGATGGCTCAGTCATTGGAACTCTAACTCTTGATTTCAGCTCAGGGTCCTGACCTCAGAGCCATGGGATGGAGCCCAGCATCGGTCTCCAAGTGGGGTGTGGAGTCTGCCTAACGTTCTCTCTCACCGTTTTCTTCTGCTGCCTACCAAAAATGGAAATAATGATCATGATAATATCTATTTCATAGACAACAAGTCTATAAATTAACATAAAATACACATAAAAACATACACATAAAGTACACATAAAAATACACATAAAACAAATCAAAGATCAAGTTAGAAACATCACTGAATTTAGCACTACAGAAACCCAGAGAGATACATAGTATTATAGAGGATTTCACATCTGAAAAACCTTTCTGCTATAAACCACCAGGCAGAATTTAATAAGTCTCCTGTTTCACAAGAAAATCAAGAAGATATTCCAAGGTCAAAGATGAAACCACAGCACAAAACCAAAGAGGTGGGTGAATGTTAAAGTGAAGGGCTGTTCTAGAGCATTTGCTGATACGCAGTAATCTAGAGCATTTGTTTTGATGGCCACTTGGAGGCAGCACAATAAGTCTGTGAGTCTGTGTCAGTTCAAGAGTAAGATTAGAGACCCAAACATTTTTCCAGGAGTTGCAAAGGATTACACAGTCAGTGAATAGTTTAAAGAGACACACATGTAACCTCTCAGAAGAATATAGTGAGAAATAATAATATCAGTTGAGGTATTTAGTACAGGATCCAAAAATCTCCTTTGTGAATTTTTAACCTCAGATAAGTTTGGGACCTGAATTCAGATTTCCTTCATGTTCCAAAAACAAAGAAATCAAAAATTTACTCAAAGTGGTTGCAAATTGGTAGTACTCAAGAGTCTGGCAAAAGAAACCACCCCCTCCTGCACTTGCATGCACTTGGTCTTTCTCAAAAAACAAAACAAAACAAAAAAAAGTCTCATCTTTGATTTCTACAATAGAGCATAGAGTTGAGTTTTAAAAACCGATTGTGTGCATGAATTGAGCAAATAACCAAAAAAATACAATGCTAATAATTTTTGGTGATATATAATAAAATATCTGCATTTTTATTTATTTATTCCATTAAATTCTTTGGACAAAATCAAGACACAGGGTCTAAAAATGGGGCTGAGGATTTGAAATTGGAAAATATCCTCAAAACTATGCTGCCAAAGGGCACCTGGGCAGCTCAGTTGGTTAAATGGCTGACTCTTGGTTTTAGCTCAGGTCATAATCTTGGGGTCCTGGGGTCCTGGAGTCTAGCCCCATGTCAGGCTTTGCACTCATCAGGGAGTCTTTTTCAAGATTCTCTCTCTCCCCCTGTGCCCTCTCTTTCTCTCTCAAATAAATAAATCTAAAAATATATATTAAAAAAATAAAAATAAACTTATGCTGCCTTGTGTTCATTTTCCACAATTATCCCACCAACCAAATCTGTCAGGACTAATATAGGCAATCTCCCCATCCTCTACCCAAAGGCACTGCCATATTTCAAGTGAAATATATCAGTTGTCACCCCAAGAAAATAAATTGCTTTTATGTTACCATGTAAGTTTCTGCCTGGGTCAGGAAGACATACCCTTTCAGTTCCTATTAATAGGCTGGGAGGAACTTACAACCACAAGCAGCCTTGAGTTGCTGTGTGCTTCCTTGGCTTTACATCCAGTTCTCAGTCAAGTATTTTGGGAAAACCCAGTCTAGTACCTAGTGTTGTGCTAGTGTTTATTGTTCAGAAGGTACAATTGGTTGGACTTTTACCATGTACTAGGTATTAGATTAGGAACTCTAGATGCATTATCTTAGTTTTCACAACGATGCTTTACAAATAAGATCACAATGTCAGTATGGTGGACAAGAAGATTAACGCTTAAAAAGGTTGCATAATCTACCCAAAGCCCTACAAAGCGAGTAAGTAGCAAAGCCAAGATTTAAACCCAGGACTGAATGACTATGATGTCTGTGCTCTTAATGACAAGCAGCTTATCGTATACACAAGGAGATAAGAAATTCACATATGAAATCATTGGAAAACATTATTCGTTGAAAGGCCAAATACAGTTCCTTAAATCACAGATTACAGTGGTTCTTCAAGGTTAGATAAAATTTGTTTTTCTAAACCCCAAGGGACATTCAAGAGAAAAGGGCCTGAGTTTTGTAACAAGATAAAAGTCTACAAGACCCCTGAGTTCTTTACAATCAATAAACTCAATGATTGCATGTGTAGGGTGGGCAGAGACGAGAACTCATGGAGAAAAGCCCACAGTGCTAATAACTTGTATTCATCAGAGATTTAACAGCTTACAGAGCCCTTCACAGATATCATGGCATGTCGTCTTCACAACAACCCTGGGAGATACATGTTACTTCCTTTTCCCAAGTGAGGACAAAGGGCTGAGAGCGTGGCCTGTCCCACTCACCGTCTCATGTTCCAGAGTGGTCTCTATGCAGACCAAGACCTAGATCTTTGCTTCTAGCCCTTCCGTGTTCTGCTCGACCTCGCTGCCATGTGGGATAGGGCATCTCCACCTCTAGTCTGACTGCTTTTCCCAGAAGCTTCCCTACCTGGTGCCTTTCTGTTCTGTGCATCCTGCTGGATCCCTTCCACCAGTCCAACTGATGGTCTTCTTTACCAACTGCCATGGAAGCTTCCGACAACAACATGCCACCCATCCAACCCTCTGCCTTTGGAGGATCAGGGGTCCCTTGATCCTGGGGACAGAGAATCAGACATACTCATGTAGCCTCAGCCTCTTAAAAACTTATGATCATCCTTTATCTCCTACAGCAACTTTTACACCATAAACCAAGGAAAAGCTGGTTGTTTGGTAACTTTGTAATGGACATTTTGAAACTTGAAGTGGGAGAAGTATTACAATTTCTGGAACTCTGCTTCTGAGTGCCTTGTTGTCTTTTCTCTTTGCCTAAATTCTCTTGTGATAGACACTCTAACCTTCTTGCAATCATAAGTATTTACTGAGCTCCTATGGGGTACCAGAGACTGTTCTAGGTTCTGGAAACACATCACTGAGAAACATAAGAAAGTGCCTGCTCTCAGGAAACTTGCACTCTAGTGAATAGCATGCTTGGTAGTGACAGGCAATATCATGAAAAAACAAAGTTCAGGTAGGCAATGGCTGGCAGATCAGGGCCTATTTTTGAAAGGTTGGCCAGAAACAGCAGCTTTATTTTATTTTTTTAAAAGATTTTTTTTTAAAATTTATCTGAGAGAGCATGAGTGAGCAGGGAGAGCACTGGGAGGGGGGGGGAGAAGCAGACTCCCTGCTGAGCAGGGAGCCCTACGTGGGGTTCGATTCCAAGACCTGGGGTCATGACCTGAGCCCAAGGCAGATGCCTAACTGACTGAGCCACCGGGTGCCCCCAAAAGGCAGCTTTAATGAGGTGCTGGAATGCCATAAGGTAGCAAGCAAAGCCCATCGGCTCTGCAGGGAAGGGCTATCTAGGCTCAGGGAACACAGCACTGAGGGCCTGAGGTTAGCACATATGCAGAAGAGTCAGGGTAGCTGCAGCAGAGTGAACAAAGGAGGGGTTGGTAGGAGGCAAGGCCCAAGAGCAAGCCAGGGGCCAGATTTCATAGTGCTGTGAAGACCCAGAGAAGGTTGCTGTTGTTCAGGCATCCAAACTCGTTTAAACAAACAAACTGAGCAGCTATTTTAGGCCAAGATTGCTGATGCTAAAAGTACAAAGATGAATAATAAGACAAAGTCTCGACTGTGAAAAGGCATAGAGTCTAAAGGAAAAGAGAGACCAGTAAGTAAACAGGCAACGGTATCACAGAGCAATAGGTACTCTGATAGAGTTAAACACAAAATACTGTGGCCGCATGGGGCTGGTGCGCCCAGTGTGAGTGGGGATGCCAGAGAAGCTGACGTCTCCACTGTGCTAACACACTGGCCGCCAGCCACACGAGATTATTAAGCACTTACAGCATGACTAGCATGACTGAGGAAATAAACTTTAAACTTTGCTTAATTTTAAAGAATTTAAATTTAAAAAGTGAAGTGATGTGAAATATTTTCCTGTTCAACACAACCTTGTTGTTTGGGTGGGACTGCGGTCTACCTTTGCTGTCACATCACATAAGCTGTTGCTGCACTGTAGTGTTTGTATACTCTTGACTTTTTGAAAATGTGGTTCCTCGAAAATTCACAATTAAATAAACATGTGGCTCATGTAGTATTTGTATTGGATAGCATGAACCAAACTGAAAGTGGAAGAGATGAGTCAGGGCAAAGCAGAATCAGAAGCCTCCAGGCAGAGGGCCTATGTGTGCCAAAGCCCAGATGGTAGTGAGATCCTGATACCTTCGAGGAATTATGAGTAACTCATTGTGATGAGCCCTGAGATGCCAGCGAGGAGTGCAGGAGGCAGGAGGGGAAGGTGAACAGCAGCCAGGTCCCAAGGGCTTGCCATACAGTCCCACAGAACCTGCGCTTCATCTTGAGGGTCATAGGGAGCTATTGAGGGACTTGGGTGTGGGAGCCACATGGCCAGCTCAGAATTGTTGAGAAGGTCACTCCGGCTGTCACAGGAAGGATGAATTGAAGAGGGCAAGAATGGAAGGAGGAAGACCAGTTCAGTGCCCAGTCATAATAGCCAAGCAGGAGACCAAGACGGTGATAGCAGAGGCAGAGACAGAAGTGGACTAATGGACTAATGTGAGATGCTAACGAGAGATTAGGTTGGCCTAACCTTAAGTTAAGTGAGGATGAGGGGCAGATGACCGCTGCCCTCAAAACTCTGTGTCTAGGCAAATGACTGAGCTCCTAAAGGAATACCAGGTATGAAGGCTGAACCATCTGGCTTCCCCTTTCGATCAAGATTATGAGTAAGAATTGGTGGGAAGGAAACTCTTCTGGAATCGCACTCAGGGCATCTTGTTTTGCCTTTAATTAGTATGAGTTTTGGAAGTCAGTGTATTCTATGCTTCCAGGCACACAGCTCAAGTATTTTCATTTCCTTTGATCAAAACATGGCTGAGTGACAAGATTATATCTCTCAAAAATAGTCTTGGAGGGAGACCTGTATTTTGAGGTGCTTTCCTCTCTTCCAGTGGCAAACAGGGAAGGGAAAAAATATTAAATATAGCAGAGAGCACCTCACC
Organism: Canis aureus; assembly: GCF_053574225.1. Classification (NCBI taxonomy): domain Eukaryota; kingdom Metazoa; phylum Chordata; class Mammalia; order Carnivora; family Canidae; genus Canis; species Canis aureus. The sequence continues at coordinate 808,172 of NC_135622.1, forward strand.
TTAGCAGCCCAGGGACACACACAGGCTTCACAGAGCCAAAATTTATACAGATTTTTTGAGGGGTGGGTGGGATCTCTTTAAAGAGAATAGGGCACCTGGGTGGCTCAGTGGTTGAGTATCTGCCTTTGGCTCAGGTCGTGATCCCAGAGTCCTGGGATCAAGTCCCCCATCAGCCTCCCCACAGGGAGCCTGCTTCTCCCTCTGCTTGTGTCTCTGCCTCTCTCTGTATCTCTCATGAATAAATAAATAAAATCTTTAAAAATAAAAAAAAGAAAGAAAAGAAATTGTGACTTCAAAGCTGCCAGGTAGGTCCTCTTACAAATGAGGGGCCCTGATGCTCAAGCTTCATTAGCTTCATGGCCTGTCTGCCTCAGTAGCTGCAGTTTTAGGGTGCTCATAAGGCATTTATCAAATATCTAATGTGTCATGCGCTTTGAGGAGGGTGCCGGGGATGTAAACAGAATGAGACACAGGAACTGCCCGCAAGATATCCACCCTTTCGTGAGGTAGAGAGTTAAACTGCATCGAAGCAGTGCATCAGGAGCATGAGGCTACAAAGTCTATCCACCAGGTTTCATGGGTGCCTGACTTCCCTGAGGAAGGGGCAGTCTGGGTGTCTTCCTAAGAGTATGGGTAATATTTTGTGTCCCGTGAAGCTGCAAAATCTGTCAACCAAAAGTAGAAGGGCCTCAAACGGCAAGCTCAGTTCTTGCTAAAAGACTCATCACTGCCAAGATGAATGGTTTACTATAAACCTCCCCCAAGATAAAATGACAACCCTGTTATGAACGAACTTGTCTTGCTGAAATTTATGGGTTGCAGCCCTAACTCTCAATTGTGACTTTATTTGGAGATAGGGCCTTTAAGGAGGTAATTAAGATTTAATGAGGCAAAAGCATGGTGCCCTGATCTGATAGGACTGATATTCTTATAAGGAAGAGACACTATCAAAAGGAAAAAGGAAAAGTAAATTTTTTAAAAAAGAAACAAAACCGAAAAGTAAAAATTAAAAAAAAACAAAAAAGATTAAAATTAATTAATTAAAAAAATTTTAAAACAGAGACACCAGATCTCGATCTCTCTCTCTCTCTCTCCCCCCCCCACCTCCCCCAAACTCCTTGTTTCTTTCTTTCCCTCCTTCCCTGGCAAGCCAGGAAGACAGACCTCACCAGAAACTGAATTTTCCTGTACCTTGTTCTTGGACATATGGCCTCCATAACTGGGAGAAAATAAGTTTCTGGTGTTTAAGCTGCCCGCTCTGCAGTACTTTGTTGTGGCAGCCTGAACAGACGAGACACAGCTCTAGAGCCATGTGGTCAGCTTATCATTATGCCAGGTCCTGGCATTGCTATGCCTCCCTTCATATTCTCGGGGGAAATGTAAGAACTGTGGTTGGTATCCTCTCATCCCCGTGGGCTCTACTCTTTCTTCCTGACACCTTACCCCCCTTCTAGGGTTTAAGGATCATCCCCAACGGTCATGTTCATAGCCAGCAGATGACTCTCTGCTCACAGATTAAAGGAGATAGCCTCATATTGCTGTGATATTTAGAAATAGGCCAGGTTGGCCACTGTCTAGCATATAAGACCCCCGACCCCAAATCAATCCTGACTCTGAACTATAAAATGAGGGATATAGACTAAGTCATCCCTAAGCTCTGGGATTTTAAGCTGTATTTTTCCAGGGTTTACTTTAAAAAAAAAAGATTTTATTTATTTATTCATGAGAAACACACACACAAAGAGAGAGAGAGAGAGAGAGAGAGAAAGAGAAGAGAGAGAGGCAGAGACACAGGCAGAGGGAGAAGCAGGCTCCATGCAGGGAGCCTGACATGGGACTCAGTTCCGGATCTCCAGGATTAGGCCCTGGGCTCAAGGTGGTGCTAAACTGCTGAGCCACCCGGGCTACCCTAGGGTTTACTTTCGAGGGACTCTGAGGCCTAAAATGTCTCCAGGTCCCCCAGAAAGAAATCATTCTCTAAGATGGGGAGGTACTTCTGGCCAAGAGGCAGTCTTCAAATCAGCCTGGGATGCACAAGTGACTACTACCTACTCAAAAGTCTTGGAGTCCTCTGTTTTTTTGTCACTTTTGGTGCATGAGTGTATTTTGGGAGTTGGGAATTCAGAGGACTCTCTGGAAGGTTCTGATTAACAAAAAATATTAGAGTCTTTTCCCAGTTAGAGAAGGAACCTCTGTGATGTTCCTTTCTCTTGGAAAAAATAAATAAAAACCAAGCACAAAATGTCAGGGAAGAAACTGCAGAGTGCTGTGTCCTGAGTGTGTGATGTGGGGAAGCTTCTTAATTTCCCAGAGGACACATGAACGTTTGCCAACCTAACCTGTATTTTGGTATGGAGACTCAAATGCTCTATGAGCAAACAGTGGCTAGGCCCTGGCTCTCACAGCATGCCAGCGTTGTGACTGGTCAATGTGGTGGGCCCTTCAGAGGCTGCAAAAACAAGGGCTATGTGGAGGGAGGGGCCATCTCTTGCATCTTGCTCTTCTCTTATAGCTCTATAGTCATGCACCTTAGAATATATATAAATTGAAACCATATTGAAGCCAAAAGAGACTTTTGACTTCAAGGTCAAATAAAGATCTTATGAGTTCACTTGTTGGGCACTTATCAAAATGGCTTTGAATTGTGTTTTTTTCATGTGCATCTGAACCCACAGTTGACTGTAAACTTGAACAACCATCTACTTCTTTTGTGTCTCCTTTGTACTTAGTATGTTCATTGCTGAGTAATGTTTCCTGACACCAAATGTGCTAGAGTTTTCCCATAATGCTCCAATTCTTCAGCACCGACCAACTGGGTGGCCAATGATTCAGTTGATACTCACTCCTGGAGTTAGCATCATTCCCCATAGGCTCCACAAGTCTGTCTCCACTTCAGATGATAGCCGCACGTAGGGTGCTCAGGCTGCCCACACTTAGGCTTAGCAAACTACGACTTCAGGGGTTCCCACGTGACCCCCCCCACCTGGTCTCATAATTGGCTAGGACAACTGATAGAACTCAGGAAAGTGCTCTGCTTTGATTTATCAGTTCATTACAAAGGATTCAACTCAAGAACAACCAAATGGAAGAGACACATAAGGCAAGGATGAGGAGGTGTGGGGGTGGGGAGTGCATGGGACTTCCATGTCCTCTCTGAGCACACCACCCTCTGGATACATCAGTGTCTTTGCCAACCTGGAAGGCCCTGGTCCCATGTTCAAGAGTTTTTATAGCCCATCTCCAGTCTTCTCCTTTCCTTGGAGGTCAAAGAGTAGGCCCGAAAATTCAGTGTTCCTGGGGACCAACCTTCACCCTGAAGCTACCCAGAGCTCCCACTCTGCATAGACTCATTAGCAAAAATACAGGTATGGTCCAAAGGGGCTCCTTATGAATAACAGAAGACGTTCCTATCACTCAGGAAATTCCAAAGGTCTTAGGAATCTGAGATGAAGACTAAATATATATTTTTAAATGATTTTATTTATTCATGAGAGAGATTGAGAGCTAGAGAGAAAGCACAAGCAGAAGGAGGGGCAGAGGCAGAGGGAGAAGCAGACCCCCCACTGAGCAGGGAGTCTGATGTGGGACTCTATCCCAGGACCCCGGGATCATGACCTGAGCCAAAGGCAGATGCTTAACTGACTGAGCCACCCAGGGGACCCTAATTATATTCTTTTATTATACCACAATTGCACTTAGTAGTGTCTTAGTTAAACATGTACCAATTAATTCCTTGGCTAACTTAGAATGCCAGAAGCATAATTAGGGACTAAACACGGCTAAGGAATCCCTTTGCCCTGAAGTCAGAAAAATAACAGGAGTCCCTTGTTTCTGTGACAGTCCCAGCTTTTTCTGCCTGTCCCCATTCCACTTATAACCTTGAACTTGGTGAGAGAATAGATAAAATAGCATTTATTTTTGGCTATTTGGCGTTGTTAAAAAGCAGACATTTTTATTTAGGAGTTTCCATAGATTTAACTAAGTATGAGGCTCCCTGAACTATTCCTTATGCCCGAGCCCCTCTAAGGAAAGGCTTGAGTGCTAACAGAATGACAAGAAGTTGAGGTTGGAGTCCAGTGCGCTCGGCCTCCCTGCAGTGGGGAGGCCTGCCTTGGCCATGTCCCAGGGCCACCGAGGACAGTGAGCCAGTGGCACACCAGCACCAGGGGAGAAGTGGAGCAGGTCAGAGGGCCACACTGAGCCCACCAAGGGTGCAGTAGGATTTGGCTGCCTTTCAGGAGCTCCTTCCCTGCATCTCAAGGGCTCCAGTGCCCCCTGTTCTCCCCAGGCAACCCTGGAGAGGCTTCCTGGTGCACCACAGCACTCTGATGCTAGATTTTCATGGGTGCTGCTGCCAAGACCGAGATCAGCCAAGGCGGGGGTACTTGGAACTTGGGATTTTGTAAGTCATCGGCTGAGGGATCACAAGAAATCATTTTGTTGACTCCCAGAGCTCGTGCTCCCGTGGAAAGGAGCCCTGCTGAACTATTCCCTGGGGCCCGGGGCCGTGGGCTGCCCGGGATTATTTCTACTTCAGCAAGAGGAGCTACTGGGTGACGCTGCCCAACAGTCCTTCTCTATTTGGAAATTGGGTCCCATCCCATGATGTCTCCTCCTTCCTCAGTGTCTGTCCCAGTAGGACACAAGTCGGGGAACAGCAAGGCGACCAACCATGATGGTATATGCCTGAGACTGAAGAAGTGCCCCTCGGGGACACAGGACTCTCCGCGCTGAAACCAGAGAAGTCCCAGTCATGAGTAGACTAAGATGAATTGGTGGCCTTAGGAAATAGGCCAGGACCGACCTGAAGTAAGTACAGTCCCAAATGGGTGGTTATGAGGCTGGATTCAGAGCCTGGTTTTGTGTGGAAGGTTGTTGTACAAGTCACTTGAATTTGATGATAAATAATGATGTGGAGCTGTGCAAAAATGGATCTCTGCAGGGGTGCCTGGGTGGGTCAGCTGGTTAAGCTGCTTCCTTCGGCTCAGGTCATGATCTCAGGGTCCTGGGATCCAGCCCCACCTCAGGCTCCCTGCTCAGCCGGTGCCTGCTTTTCCCTCTTCCCCCTACATGTGCTCTCTCTCTCTCACTATCTTTCAAATAAATAAAATCTTTTTTTAGAAAATTTTTTTTTTAAGATTTCAAAAAATGTTTAATAGAATCACGACTTATTGCTCAGATATAATTTGATTTTATATTGTCATGTATAGCTGTCAAAAGTAATTTTCCTTTTGTGTTGTAATGAATCAAATTATGTTGGATAGAAAATTACCATAAGATTCTTCTGTATTAATAAATCATACATGTAATAAAAATGTTTGACGTTTCTTTAAATGGCATTTTTAATAATGCTGGCACATCAGCAGTGTAATACGATGTTCAGAGAAACTAAAACGACAAAAGGGAATTAACTTGGTCTATGGATTTCAATTCAATATGAACCCTGTGTTTTTTTAATGAAGTTATATCTACTGAAATAAACCTAGTAAAATTAGAGCAGGAAATCAAAGAAAGTTGACCAAAATCGGCATATGGTTACTCCTCCTCTAAGCCGAACACATCCTTTAAAAGTCTCATGTAGCTAATGTATTTCACGGGAATAGGTGATGGCATCCCGAGCCATTTATCTTCACATCTCTCTTTAGTGTACAACGTTGCTTCCAATTCAGGCATCGGATTTACAGCAGTAGGGTGGGTAAGCACGTAGACTCTAGAATAGAAAATAATCCACAAAAACTTAAAGTTGACGAGACCAAACCCCGTGATTTCTGTATCCCTATCACATACTAGTAAACGTTTGCTAAACAAATGAGTAAACAAACTCAGGAGTAAATCATTCTACTCTGGTTCTATCATTACTAACTGTGACATCAATCAGTTAATGAGCTGCTTGAGCCTCTGTTTCTTCATCTGTCAAATGGGGATGATAATAATTAGCCACGTTATAGTCGCTATGATATCTGAGCTGTGTCCTGCCAAAACTTAAACAAGGTCCTAAACCCTAATACCTCAGAATGTAACCATATTTGGAGATAAGGCCTTTAAAGAGGTAGTTATGTTAAAATGAAGCCTTTAGGGTGGGCCCTAATCCAATCTGAATTATAAGAAGAGGAAATTCAAACACGCACACACAGAGACACCAGACAGAGGCACACACAGGAAAGCCCACATGAAGCCATAAGGAGAAGTCTCTCCAAGCCAAGAAGAGAGATCTCAGAAGAAGCCAAATCTGCATACCTCTACATCTTGGACTTCTGGACACCAGAACTGCGGGAAAATAAATTTCTGTTGTGCAAGACACTCAGTCTGTGGTACCTAGTTATGCCAGCCTGATTAAATGACTACAATCATGATTAAAGGAAATAACACATGCAGATCACCGAGCACATGAATGCTCAGCAGAGATTTCTTGTTTTTATTGCTATTTACTACCAATAAAAATATCTGTGCAGGGCTCAGGGAATATCTGTGAAGGGAAAAATATAGGATAAGTACAAAAATATACGAAAAGGATAAGTAGCATTATTGTCCACACTGGGGTGATTTTGGGGACAGAGAAAACTGACCCTGCCCTGTGCACTGACCACCACACTGAGATCACAGGAGGGTCTGGGTCATTAGATGACATGGTAGCTCAGACCCCAAGGGGCACATGAAACGCCTGAGGATCTTGTCAAAATGCAGATTCTGATGATGGGCCTGGGGACCCGCAAGTGTACACTCCTAAAAAGCTCCAAGCTGACTCCTGTGCTCCTGGTCAGAGGACCACACCGGGCAATGCTGAAAAAAGACACTGCATGGTCCCAAGGGAAGTCATAGACTATTTGGATGCACAAGACAGAACAAAATATATCAAGTGGCTAGAAAACCCCTGCTACACTGTATCCTGTATCTACACATAATGCTTAGAGTTCACTACCATTTAGGAGACATATGGTTCAGGGCCATAGCAGTAAGGTGCTCAAGCAGGTGATGTCACTTGGCGAATTCCCAGAGGAAGACAAGGAGGCACTTGATTCAGCGGGGGAAGTGAAAGCATTCTCTGAAGGAGAACCTCTCTGGGCTAAAGCAACCTTTACAGTCCAAGTGAGGTTGCATTCGGGTCTTTATCTCCCCATCCAAATAAGGACATAAGGGGCATTTTGCTGCTCCTTTGATGGGGTGAGGAGGGGAAGGCCTGGGTGTGTTTATGGCACTGTTTGCTACCAACCAGCTAATGTTTGGTTTCCTTATCTTCGGAGAGAATACTGGTTGCTGGTGCCAGCTTGGAGGCCACCTGATCTCAATCAGACAGTAAAGTCATTAACACAGCCACCATGAGATAGGTTTCCCTGTGGAAACCAGAGTTCTGGAAAGAGGGCGCATGTAGGTGGGAGAACAGACTTGGCCTTGGGTGGCTGGGTGACCTGAGATGAACACCTCCGACAGACAGATGCTCATCAAGGCCTGCTGCTCCCGTTGTGCCCCAAGCAGTCCCCCCCCTCCAGGTCAGATTCTCCTTGTCTCTGGAGACCCACAGCTTTCCTGGGGTGAGCAAATGTAGAGCCAGCAACTCAGGGAAGTTTGGATTTGTAGTGCTTTCCTAGAGTTGGATGTGTGAAGGTGAGGTGAGGAGTAGCAGAGATCTCAGCCCCGGAAAATTTGGACTGACCAGGTTGTGCTTCATCGTAATCCAGGTTTCTTGTAAGTTAAGTGGTCAAGATGACCTCAGTAGTGTATGGTAATTTCTCCCTGAATAGATTTTTGAGAACTTCATTCAAACCATTATTGTGTTTAGATTCAGAGCTTGGATTTGGAAGCTTACTAGCTGCCTGGTCAGGTCACTTCACCTCATTAAAGCCTCAATTTCTCATATTTACAGAATAATGGCACAGATTTCCCAGCAAATCATGCATTCAATGAGAGATAAAGCAAACATACCATTTAGTGGTTGTTAGAATTTCTTCTTTCCTTACTGCACCTGATCCTTTTTGTTTCCATGATACAATTGCAAGCCCCATAAAGGCAGCAGGGACTATGACTTAGGTCCCCTCCCTCCTCTCATCCTAAAGTTTACTGCAGCGCTTCTCAGATAAAATTTAAATGAGCTTCTTTCTCCTGAATGCCAAATAAAGGACACAGCACCTGCCCTTAAGGAATACACAGCCTACAGAATGGGAGAAGATATTTGGAAATGACGTATCAGATAAAGGGCTAGTTTCCAAGATCTATAAAGAACTTATTAAACTCAACACCAAAGAAACAAACAATCCCATCATGAAATGGGCAAAAGACATGAAGAGAAATCTCACAGAGGAAGACATAGACATGGCCAACATGCACATGGGAAAATGCTCTGCATCACTTGCCATCAGGGAAATACAAATCGAAACCACAATGAGATCCCACCTCACACCAGTGAGAATGGGGAAAATTAACAAGGCAGGAAACCACAAATGTTGGGGAGGATGTGGAGAAAAGGGAACCCTCTTGCACTGTTGGTGGGAACGTGAAATGGTGCAGCCACTCTGGAAAACTGTGTGGAGGTTCCTCAAACAGTTAAAAATAGATCTGCCCTATGACCCGGCAATTGCACTGTTGGGGATTTACCCCAGAGATTCAGATGCAATGAAACGCCGGGACACCTGCACCCCGATGTCTCTAGCAGCAATGTCCACAATAGCCACACTGTGGAAGGAGCCTCGGTGTCCATCGAAAGATGATGGATAAAGAAGATGTGGTTTATGTATCCAATGGAATATTCCTCAGCCATTAGAAACGACAAATACCCACCATTTGCTTCAACGTGGATGGAACTGGAAGGTATTATGCTGAGTGAAATAAGTCAATCGGAGAAGGACAAACATTATATGTTCTCATTCATTTGGGGAATATAAATAATAGTGAAAGGGAATATAAGGGAAGGGAGAAGAAGTGGGTAGGAAATATCAGAAAGGGAGACAGAACATAAAGACTGCTAACTCTGGGAAACAAACTAGGGGTGGTGGAAGGGGAGGAGGGCGGGGGGTGGGGGTGAATGGGTGACAGGCACTGAGGGGGGCACTTGATGGGATGAGCACTGGGTGTTATTCTGTATGTTGGCAAATTGAACACCAATAAAAAATAAATTTATTATTAAAAAAAAAGGAATACACAGCCTCTTAGAAGAGGACAGATGAATCAACCAAGAAGAATAATCAAACATCTAAGGTGCCCTAACAAATCTCTAAATGGGCAGAGAGCAACAAAGCAGAGCATATTTACTTTTAGTTTGGAAGAGATAAGAAAGAGTTTGGGAGCTTCTGGGTTTATGAATATGGAATTTGGGGATAGTGCTGTCCTTACCCCATACCTCGGCCTCTGCGTCTCTTCCATCGGGCTGCTAATGAACCAGTCATCTAGATTACTGGCTCTGTCTCTTTTACAAGTGCCTGATCAGCCCCCAAAATCTTGGCCCTGCGTGCACCTGGGTTCTAGTGGAAACCATGCCCAGACCAAATGATCTGGGACAAATTAATAATGTCTGTTCACAACCACCACAACCATAACCATGTCTATGAATTCACTGTGCTCTTTGTCATCAACCTGCACTGAAATCAGGCTGGTTCAGCCTCTCAGGGACAAGCTCATGCACCAGTACCTGCTGTAGCCCTATGGCTATGGGGATGGGTCTGAAGGCCCATCTCTTCTCCTGAACAACAATAAAATAAGGTATTAGAGTGTCCAATCACCCACATCAGAACTCCTAGAGAGGTTGATTGAGTGGAACTCAACAAGCATGAATTTAAACTATTATCATAGGCAAGAAGGCCCAGAGCCACTATCAAAATTAAAAACTAGGAACAATCCCATCTAGCACGCAAAATTATTCCAGAACACGGATAACATAAAGCTGAGAAGGGTGCATGCTTTTAAAAAAAAGTTGGGGAGGGGCGGGTTCCTGGGGGCCTCAGTGCTTGAGCATCTGCCTTTGGCTCAGGTCGTGACCCCGGAGTCCTGGGATTGAGTCCCACATCAGGCTCCCTGCATGGAGCCTGCTTCTTCTGCCTCTGCCTATGTCTCTGCCTCTCTCTGTATGTTTCATAAATACATAAATAAAATCTTTAAAAAAGTTGAGAGTGGATGTGTTTGAACTGAGCTTTTGAAAAATAAGAATTGGCAAAGTGTCCCAGAGTGTGCGTCTGTGGACTTGAATATGGGCACAGGTTGGGAAGGAAGGGATGCAGGGCATGGGTCAGTCACCAAGCAGAGGGAGAACCCTATGCAGAAACAAGCAACAGCCTAGCTTATTCAGGGATCTGGAAGAGGTTTGGAGTGGACGGTGTGTGTTGTGTGGGGGAAGGTGGTTGAGGATAAGATATGGTTACATTACTAGATCAAGACCAAATCAGAGAGGACCTTATAAGGCATGCTGAGAGGTTTGGACTCAACCAGAGGGCAACAAACAGCCAATAGGGAGGAGTGGTATGAGCAGATAAAACCTGTAGGAGTGTTTTAGCAAGACTTTTTTCTGTAGTTGCAAAAAAACTTTCAATGGGAAAAAAAATTAGAGGACACAAGAAAAAAAAAATCACTTATAATCTCACCATGCATACTTAACTCTTCACTTCTGGAGCATGTCTTCTAGAAGCAACTCTCAGAGAAAGGAAACTAACTTGTACTGAGTACATATGACACTCAAAATGCTTTATAGAGGTTATGTCATTTAATGTAATAGTCAGGGGGGCTGTTCCATGTGGGTAACAGCCTGAAGGTTCTGGACGAGGCTTCAGTAGAAGAGGAGCTGACTCAGCCTTGCATGATTAGGTCACCTAAGAGGAACATATTTACAACAGGGCCTAGTCTCTGCATCACCAGGGCCTAATGCTCATGCTGCACTCCACCAGGCAGACAAGATGGGACATGGGAAGATGGGAAGAGAAGTAACTCTAGGAAGAGGAGATACAGATACTAAGTTCTCCTTGAGATCTTTATGAGACATACAAGTGGGGACACAGGTTTGGGACTCAGGAGAGACAGCTGATCTGAAACCAAACATTTTGGAGCTGATGTTTATCTCAAAACGAAACCCTGAAGAGAGAAGAGAAGAGAAAAGACCTAGAAAGGGCCCTGTGGAATGACAGACCTTAAGGGGCAGAGCAATGGAGACCCCATTAGGGTTTGTGACAGAGATGCAAAAAAGAACCAGGAAAGGAAGACATTCTGGAATTTGTCAAGTGTCCAATGTCACAGAGGCCAAGCAAGACAAGAATGGTGGAAAGAGAACTCAGGGTTTAGCGTTCTACCAGCAGGAGCATTGCCAGGGCATTTCTTGAAGCCAGGTGAGGGAATCCTGGCTGCAGCAGGTGGAAGAACAATGGACAATGAACACAGGTTCTGCTTTTGGAGAATTTGTGAAGGGAAAGGGTTTGGGGCTTGATTCATTTGTTTTGTTTTGAGAGACTGGAGAACATACATTTTATGTGAGGAAGGTGCTGGGAGAGGCTGAATAGAGCCAAGAGATGGGGAACACCAAGAAAGCAAAGTTCTAGAGCAGTTCTTCTCCACCAAGGGCCGTCAATGTCTGGAGACATTTTGGGTTGTCTCACCTGAGTTGGAGGAGTTGCTAGCAGCTTGCAGTGGGCAGGGGCCAGGGATGCTGCTCAACACCCTATAGTGCACAGGGCAGCTCCCTTTACCGCAATAATGAATGGGTGGCCCAATGTTGATAGTGTCAAAGAAATCCTATTACAAAGGAATAAAAAACATATCAAGAATACAAGTGATAGGATTAGTTGCCATCTGGTACCATGAAATAAATATTTGTTGAATAAATAGATGAATTAAAATTCCATCCAGAAACCCCACAATTTAAGCATGTCATGAAGAATTTAAATACTATGTAGACACTGCGACCGAAAGATCAGACACAGACATACTCTTGAATTTTGAGTAAGATGATGCTACCCGGAGAATTAAGGAATGCTTGGCAAGTGGACATGGAAGAAGGAAGCTGATATTTATTGAGTATCTACTGTATGCCAAGCATTGTCTATAGTTGTGTAAATTAATATTTACTATAGTCCAGTGAGCAAGGCATTTGCTCCATTAACTGTGGAGGAAACCGCCCCACAAAGGTCACATCAACTTGTCCAAGGTCACCCATCTAGTGAAAAAAAAAATGGTACTAAGATTTAAACCCAGATACATCTTACTCTGAAGGCCAAGTTCTCTGCACTTTGCTGTGCTGTCTACACACTATGACCAAATTGAGTGATGTCTCAGCCTTGAAGGATGAGCATGAATTTGCCAGAGGAGAGAGTAGAGGAATAGAGCCATTCTAGGTGTTGTGGATCGCATGTAAGGTGGTGTGAAATAGCCTAGCTGGTGTGGTGAGTGTGAAACAAGTGGTACATGGCCATGGCAGGAGGCAGAGGTGGAAGCCAGCACAAGGAGTAGTATGGCTGCCATATAGCTAGATCTTCTCTAGAGTCAGCAGTTCTTAATTTTAGCCTTTCCTGAAGATAGTCTGCCAACTAGAGCCTCCTCATCCTCTGTTTTACACTGCTTGCCTTTTACCCAGTATTAAAATTTCCATATTCCAGGCACCAAGGTCTCTAAATATTGGTTTAGGGTTTAGTAAATCTTTTCCTTTTCTATGACAGCAAACACGAGCTATGTGACTTACAACTCCCTTGGCCGAGACACTCATTTTACAGAGCAAAATGAGTTATAGATTAATTCGGGGATATTTAAGCACCTGTTCAACAGCAGCAGGCACACAATTGCCGGGAACGTAAAACCAGGGCTGTCAGGGAGCAGCGCTAGCTTGTTAACTATAATGCCAGCTAAATGTCATCCTCCGCTCAGGCTTTTATAATAGTTTCTTTAAAAATAAAAATAAGAAGTACTCAGTTGTACTTCCTAAGGCATTTCCTGTTTACAGGGTGTGTATTCCGACAGCTGTGTTAGAAAGTGTGACCTAAGGGCTTTTGGATCAAATTGTCCTTTGAAGCTACGAGGTGCCAGCCTAGGGGATTACGCCCACCCAGGCCAGAGCCTGGTCTCCTGGCCCTGATCCTGGCTGTTCTGGGCTCCCAACTCCTAAATCCATGGAGCCATGTAATGACTACAAGGGGATGAAGGGTGCACAGAGGCCTGGAGTCCACTCGGATTCCACGGGATGGATCATTTAATTGGAAAGGCAGGACAGAATGACTTTCACAAAGGACTTTGCAGAGATTCCTGTTCTTGGTCACAGAGCAAAGGTTGCCAGGCACAGATCACACTGGTTTTCCCTACCCTCTCCTCCAGCCTAATCTCAACATATTTCCCTGCTCTGGAAAAGTGCAAAAGGGCAAAAATATGTCCCAGGCTGCTGAACATATGCCCGATTATTCTCTGGGACAAGGGGTCAACCTCTGACGGTGATAAGTAAACGTACATGCTTATAAAACAAGCAAACAAAAACCTTCTTTTTAAATACAGTCAACTTGAACACAATTTATCACTTTTAGGTCACTACTTCACTAATTAGCATTTCAGTGTATTAAGAAATACCCAGCTAGCCTGAAAGAGATGACTGTCATTTCACACAGAAAAAAGATGAAGGCAGAAAGATAGCCATCACAGCATTATTTACAGCAGCAAGAACCTGAAAACACACTAACTCTATACTCACAGGAGAATGGACCACATTTTAAAAGTATGATATATTCACAGTGAGATATTATGTAAATGTTTATACTTAAGGGAGTTAGTAACAAGGGCCCCTGAGTGGCTCAGTCGGTTAAGCATCCAGCTCTTGACTTCAGCTCAGGTCTTGATTTCACGGTCCTGAGTTCAAGCCCTGTGTTGGGACCCACACTGGGTATGGAGCCTGCTTTTTAAAAAAAGTAGCATAAGAAAATGGTTACATAATAATGCTGAAGAAGCAAAACAAGCCACATGACTATATATGCACCAGATACTTTAACTGTGAAGAGCATGTACAGACGGAGGATCGGCAACTTCAGGGCCATGCTTTGGATCCATTTCCACTGGTTCTTACAGCCACTTGCCAAGAAGCCTTGACAAGTGCAGGAGGTAAACTCCCAGCAATGGGCTTCTCACCATGTGGTTCAAGCCCTGCAAAGTGAGCAGGCCTTTCTTTCCTTCCCTCTGAAAAGTATTCCAGTGTCGTGTCCTTAAAGTCGAAGTCAATATGGATGACCGTCAGGACGTTGTTTCAGTGTCAAGTCAATGAATGCCAACCTTCCAGTGTTTTAAAAAGGGACAAAAGTGGGAAGCCTGGGGGGCTCAGCAGTTGAAGGCAGTGCATCCGCCTTTGACTCAGGGCATGATCCCCGGGTCCTGGGATCAAGTGCCGCTTCGGGGTCCCCTCGGAGAGTCTGCTTCTTCCTCTACCTGTGTCTCTGCCTTTCTGTGTCTCTCATGAATAAATAAAATCCTTTAAAAAAAAGTTGGGGGGACAAAGTGTGGGTGAATTTTTCAGAGCTAATACAGAAAAACTTGAAGCCACCATTAATGAGTTAATCTAATCATGCTTTCTGAAAACATAACTAGCCATCAGCTGTTTAAAGTTCATAATTGTTTCATTGACATACACAAAAAGAAAGATCATAAGGATGCACATAACAGGATACACCATGGATCAATTTGACTATCACAAAAGGACGAACCTCTCCTGTGTTGGAAACACTTAGAGATAAAAGGAGCCTCAAAGAGAAGAGGAGAGAGGAATTAGGTCTCTTAGAGTGATTTTACATTCTTCTAATGCCTGTAGAGTAAGTTGTTTATAAATAGGGACTAATTTATAACTGACTAGTGTGGCTAATGACCAGAATGCCATTATTTAGTAAGAGTAGAAACAGTAGCAGCTCGTATAACCAAACTTTAAAAAAACAAAAAACCAAATTTGAGTCCTACTCAGTTAAGATAACTGGACCTACGAAGTGAATTCCAACCGCTCACCATAAAATTCTCACCACGAGAGTCTGCAGCTTTCCACTGCAAATTACAGAATTAAGTATCTTTCCTCTTCATGTTCACACTCTGCTGTATTTGCTTCCTAACATTAGGAGCCGCAGACAGTAAACAAAGCGATGGCTCCTATGATGGGGTGGGCCAGGTGGACAGGCCAGGAAGAGCTCCTCGTCCCTGCCTACTGCACGGAGGTTCTATCCACCACTGTTGAAGCTCTAATCCTCCCTTTCAAACTGGGACACCTGCTTTCCTTAACCATTGTGGCCTCAGGGGAGGACAAACAGGAAGCAGCATTGTGTCTACAGTATTGAAAAAATATTAATCACATCAAATAATAGATTGCTGTCTGTATCTTTTTTTAAAACTGCCTTGTGTGTCTTGAAAACTTCTTGAGAGAAATAAAAAGGACAGTGAAAGAGTATGCTCTATAAAACAATTAAACTATAAAGCCAGCAAGGCCCATGATTAAGGAGATGAGATAGATATAGACGCTGGGCATAAATCAGAAGCACATTGTCAAAGATTGTTGTAGTTACTAAATCTGTTTAGAGTCTCTCCAGCAGGAAAAAAAAAAAAAAAAAGAAGTGATCATTGGATTTTTAATGGAGGTCTGGGCCATTAAGCCATTATGTAATTTTTATCTTTTCTTGCTCCTTTTGCCAGAAGGCATAGCAATATCTTCTGCAGTAAATAAATTTCCTCTGCCTCCAAAGTGCTGTAGGGTGCAATCCTGAGCCAGCCACCTATCTCTTAGGACTCAGTTTCCTCACTTGAAAAGGAGAGAGTTGGTTCTTCTGGGTCTGACATTCTATATTTCTCCAGAAGAAAATATTTAGAGAGTCTAGGACATGAATCATCATATATCATCTATTCTAAGCCACATTTAATTGCAAAACACACCAGTATTTTATTTATCACTAAGAGGAAAAAAAAAAAAGTCCTGCCAACTAAATTATGACACAACGCCTTACCCATAACCCCATGACCCAGGAATTAATCACACCAGCCTCTCACAGTTTTAAAATATGGGACAATTTTCCTTGCCTTCATTGCATTGTTTGGTTTTTCTTGGCAATTACTTTGTGTATACATCAGTGACAAACATAACACAATTTTTATTTGTTTGTGGGTATTTCTTCTTTTGTGGGTCCCCTAAAAACACTTGGCTCTTGTCTTTTTGCAAGTATATATGGAACTGTGGAGATTTCTCCAAAATAAATATCTGCTTCACTAATACCAGATTCACGCCTCACTATTTCCACACCTTCCACAACGACAACTTTTCATTTCAATGCCAAATGATAGCGTAAGTTTTGTAATTGAAACAGCAACTAAGCTCAACACGTTATTATGAACAGTGTACTTAACTAAAGCAATGATCACATGAACAGCTACCACAAAGTTTGAGCCTGGCAGACAATGACAACCACATCATGGCCTCAGCCTGGCTGACCTCAGCAGAAACAAGCCTCTCAACTTGGGAGGATTTCAGAGATTTGATTTGATTTTTTAAGATTTTATTTATTTATTCCTGAGAGACACACAGAGAGAGGCAGAGACACAGGCAGAGGGAGATGCAGGCTCCCTGCAGGGAGCCCATGCGGGACTTGATCCCGAGACCCCAGGGTCACAACTGAGCTGAAGGCAGACCTCGACCACTGAGCCACCCAGGCATGCCCCGTCTTATTTCTACACAAGGAAGTGAAAGGCAGCAAGTTGGAACCTGCTGAGCTCCCTGCCCAGCACCTAGACACAGAAAACTCTGATTTCATCTCTCCCTCCTCTCCTGGTCAAGGCTAATCCCTCCATCTGGCCTCTGCCTCCTCCTCAGGAAACTCTTGCTCTATTAATCATCCCATCTACCTCCTTTACTCTGAGCTTCCCTTCATTTGATCTTTCCTGACACCATGTAAATATTTGCATCTTGACTCTCTTTAAAAACAGCCCCCACCCTTCCACACCATGCTCTCTCCTAGCAGCTGCCCCTTCCCTCTCTTTCAAAGCCAAGTTTGTGAAGTCTTCCCATTACCATTGTCTCTGCCTTCAGCTCCCATTCGGTTGCAGGTCTACTGCAATCTTGCAAACATCCCAGCATGCCAATAAAATTGTTCTCCAAGGTCACTCTTGTGACTTCTATGTGGCCTGTCAGAGTCTCACTTTGTCTCGCTACAGGACTTCACACTGTAGAATCTCCCTTCTTGATGTGGTCTCCCCTTTGGTTTCTGTGGGACCGTTGTTTCCTTTTTCACATCTTTCTTTGGGTATTCTTTGACCAGACAGAAGAAGGCTCTATCTTAAGCCTTTGGCTCTTCCAGTCTACATATGAACTCTCTTTGGTGGTCTTCAATCAAACTTCAATCTTCAGCTTCCAAAGATGACCCCAGCCCCAGATCTGTTCCAAATATGCTGAACTCAAACTTCTCTCCAGAGACATGATAATGGGTCTCAATCAAACCCATCTCTTCCCCTATAGACCAAGCTGGAAATGAGGCCACCCTTTTGTTCTGGTTCCTTTCTCACCTGTGCCTCTGATGGGCTACTTAGGCTTCTAGAGCCTTCTACTACCTCATGAATCCATTTCCAAGTAAAGCTTTTATGTTATGAGGCCTTTGTAATCCATCACCTGGATTATTATAGTGGTCCGCTGATTTCTTCTTCTCCAATCTACCTGCCATATTACCACCAGAATAAGCTTTCTAAAATGCAAATTAGATTGTGTTATTTCCCTGCTTAACATACTTTGATGGCTCCCCAGTAGCTTTCAAGATAAAATTAAAACCCCTTAAACACCTAATCCTTCATGATGTGCCCCTGCCTACATCTTTGGCCCTTATTCCACTAAGTACCCTAACACTTTCCTTTTTCTAATCATACTTAACCATATACATGGGATGTTTCATGCCCCGGGCCTCCTCCTCGGATGCTCTCCTACTCTCTCCTCATTGGTCCAGCTAACTAACTGCTAAATATCCTTCTCAAACATCTCTTCCTCTAGGAAGCCTTTCTTAACTCCCTTATTAGCTGCTGCTCCTCTGTCCCACAAAAATATCCTGTGCATACCTCTATCACCATTGCTAGTGGATTTGTACGTCTAGCCCTAGACAATATGCTCCAAGAAAGTGAAGACCATGTATTATTTGGTTTAAGCTGTTATAAAGATTAGTAGAAGGAAATGAATGAACAAATGAATCACACTGAGCCTTTGAGTCTAAACACAAGTTCAAGTGAATAAAAAGTTGTTTTATACTCAAAACGGGGCAAAGTGTGGAAAATTAAGTAGTGACAACAGTGGGAGACAAAAAAAAGCAATGCATTAAAGTAGGATCTTCATTCACTGAACATCTTTCTCTAAAATGTATCATTCCTAGGGCGACTGGGTGGCTCAGTCAGATAGGCATCTGACTTTGGCTCAAGTCATGGGACCAAGGTCCTTGTTGGGCTCTCCTCAGCATGGAGTCTGCTTGTCCCTCAACCCCTCCCTCTGCCCCTCCCCCTGCTTGTGCGCTCTCTCTCAAATAAATAAATAAATAAATAAATAAATAAATAAATAAATAATCTTTAAAAAATAAACAGGGGCAGCCCCGGTGGCACAGCGGTTTAGCGCCTCCTGCAGCCCAGGGCCTGATCCTGGAGACCCGGGATCGAGTCCCACATCGGATTTCCTGCATGGAGCCTGCTTCTCCCTCTGCCTGTGTCTCTGCCTTTCTCTCTCTTGCTCTGTATCTCTCATGAGTAAATTAAAAAAAAAAATCTTAAAAGAGAAAATTTCTTAAATAAATAAATAAATAAATAAATAAATAAATAGACAAACAGGGACACATGGGTGGCTGAATGCTTGAGTGTCCTGCTTTCAGCTCAGGTCGTGGTCCCGGGGTCCTGAAATCGAGTCCTGCATCAGGCTCCCTGCAGGGAGCCTGCTTCTCCCTCTGCTTGTGTCTCTGCCTCTCTCTCTCTCTCTGTCTCTCATGAATAAATACAATCTTTAAAAAAAATAAATTAAATAATAAATTAAATATATAATTTCCTTAAATGTGTGTGTTAAAATAGTTATCAGTGTTTTGGTGTCTTACTGAAATTCTAATTTTTAAGTGAGAAAAACCTAATTCATTTGGAAAAATACCTTCAACTGAACTCCCAAGAGAATAAATCCAAGTGGAGCCTAAGTACCTAATGTGCAAATCCAGCTACCACAAGACACCTCAGGCAATTTCAGTCTTCTTACCCAACACTAACTTGGATTGAAATATCTCCAGGATCTTATTCCAACCTATTTTTCACCACTCGTCTGTACTCAACAATTATACTCCAGTCAAATTGCACTTCTGAATTTCAAAGCTCTACACTTTCTCACTGCTGTATTTCCCCTACCAAGGCCTTAAGTCCCTCCACCAAGAATCTCTTCGTTCCAACTATTTAAATATTAAGTATAGCTTCAGGTGTGAACACTTCTCTGATTCCTTTTGGAAAGATTCGTTTCTCTTTTCTCAAGACTCTCATATCATTTTGTGCCTGCTTGCGTATCTGGGTGAACTTTTAAAACTTACACAGCAAAAATTATAAAATAAATGATTATACCTGGTTTTATGTTAAAAATTTTTTTCTCTAACAATTTTCAACCTTTTAAAGACAGTACAAATAAAACTCTTTTAATGGCATATTTCAAGCAGATATATTTTAAATACAGAGTATGGTGTGATACCCTATCCACACTGATGCATGATAGTTCTAACTCATGCATGTTAACTGGTATACATTGTTCCATTGTGTAAATATTCCACAGTCTATTCATCTGTCCTCTTCTAAGTCGCTGCTACTTTGAAACAAGACATGATCTCTTGTGCATGGAAAAGGGGTTTCCTAGGACCCCTTCCTGTGCATGATATTCTTATGAATGGACGGTTAGATTACATGCATCTTCACCTCCACCAGGGCTTGCTCCCACCTGTGTGCAGGGCCGGCGCTGTCCTAGGTCCTGGGGAGTGCACCTGTGAACAGAAGGAAGTCCCTGCTCTCTAGAGCTCAGATTCTAGCAGGGGAGGGGCTGTATGCAGAAGCTCTCCCATCCTCACCGGCACTTACACATTTTTTCCTTTAATTCTACTCATCTGACAGGTTTAAAACGATACCTGGGTGTGTTAATTTATCTGATTACAAAACACTTGACATTCTCCCTTATGCTCATTCACCAGTTTAAGTGTTCCTTCCTGTATCTGTTCATTTCATCGGCCCATTTTTCTCCTGTTGACTTGTCTTCTTCTCAATAATTTGTGGGATATATTATTCATAATGCTGATTTTAGGGGGGTATCTGTACATTGTAAATGTAAACTGCTAGCTGCTGGCTTCACTTCTCACTTTGAGTCTTTGGTGTAAAGAGGTTTTAATCTTACATGAAATGGATCACTCTGGACCTTTATGACATACTTTTTGTATCTTATTTGAAAAGTCATTTCCCTTCCTAAGATCATTAAAATATCTTCCCATATATTCTTCTTAAAATTTTAAAGTTTGTTTTTGATGTTTAGGAATCTAATCCACCTATAATTAATTTTTGTACCTGATATGTGGTAACTGTGTAATTTTACTTTATTTTTCTATGTGGACACCAATTGTCTTAGCCCCATATCTTGACTAGTTTGTAACACCACCCACTTGTCACCTGGTAAATTTCCATACATGTTTGGTACCGTTTCTGGGCTCTCCATTCTGTTTCATTGATTATTTGCTCACCCTTTGGTCAAAGGCACAGTATCTATTTTTTTTTCTTTTAAAGCAAGACTTTTTCATTTATTTATTTTTATTTTCTTGGTTCGTATACAATACAATATTGGTTTCTGGAGTAGAATTCACTGATTCATCACTTACATACAACATCCAGTGCTCATCACAACAAATGCCCTCCTTAATGCCCATCACCCATCTAGCGCATCCTCCACCCACCTCCTTCCATCAACCCTCAATTTGTTCTCTATCATTAAGAGTCACTTATCACAGAGGCACCTGGGTGGCTTGGGCACTTAAGTGTGTGACTTTTGATTTCAGCTCAGGTCATGATCTTAGGGTCATGGGATTGAGCCTCCAAGCAAGCTCTGTGCTCAGCAAGCAATCTGCTTGCCCTCTCCCTCTGCTCCTTCTCCCACTCATTCTCTATCTAAAATAAATAAATAAATAATATTTTTTAAAAGAGTCATTTATGGCTTGTTTCCCTCTCTCCTTTTTTCTCGCCCCTATATGTTCGTCTGTTTTCTTTCTTAAATTCCACATATGAGTGAGATCATATGGTATCTGTCTTTCTCAGACTGACTTAATTCACTTAGCATTATACCCTCTAGTTCTACCCACATCATTGCAAATAGCAAGATTTCATAATTTTTGATGGCTGAATACTATTCCGTGATTATATATATATATATATATATATATATCACATCTTCTTTATCTATTCATCAGTTGATGGACATTTGGACTCTCTCCACAATTTGGGTATTGTTGATAATGCTTCTATAAACATCGGGGTTCTTATAACCCCTTCGAATCTGTATTTTTGTTTCCTTTGGGTAAATACCTAGTAGTGCAATTGCTAGGTCATAAGGTAGCTCTATTTTTAACTTTTGAGTAACCTCCAAACTGTTCTCCAGAATGGCTGCATCCACTTGCATTCCCACCCACAGTGTAAGAGGGTTCCCCTCTCTCTGCATGCTCACCAACACCTGTTGTTTCCTGTGCTGTTAATTTTAGCCATTCTGACAGGTGTCAGGTGGTAGCTCATTGTGGTTTTGATTTGTATTTCCCTGATGCTGAGTGATGTCGAGTATCATTTCATGTATCTGTTGGCCATGTGTAGGTCTTCTTTGGAAAAGTGTCTATTTATGTCTTCTACCCATTTCTTAACTGAATTACATATTTTTGGGGTGTTGAGTTTGGTGAGTTCTTTATAGATTTAGAGTACTAACCCTTTATTAAATGTGCTGTTTGAAAATATCTTCTCCATTCCATAGGCTGACTTTTAGTTTTGTTGACTGTTTCCTTTGCTGCACAGAAGGTTTTTATCTTTTTTTTGTTTGTTTGTTTTTATCTTGATAAAGTCCTAATAGTTCATTTTTTGCTTTTGTTTCCTTTGCCTTGGCTATGAATGGCACAGTATCTCGTTTTGATTTATACGAACTTAATATGGTAAGGCAAGTGCTCCCAAATTTATTTTTTTCAATATCGTGTTGCCTATTTATGGCTGCCTGAATGCACTACCTTCTGAATTTAGATTGAGCTTGTCAAGTTCCATTCAAAAAACAAAACAAAACAAAACAACACTTGGGGATTTTGATTGGAATTGCAACTGAACTTATAAATTACCTTGTGAAGAATTGACATCTTTACTGAGCCTTCCTTTTACAAAATATAGTACCTCTCGGTAATTGTTTAGGTATTCTCTTATGTAAAAAAAAATGAATATGGTTTTATAGCTGTTTCCACTATTGTCTTACTCATCCTTTGGTTAGAGTCAATGCTTTTTTCTTTTTTTTTTTTTTGCTGCTAGGAAACATCATTTTTAAAATATAGTTTCTAATGATGTGTTTTTCCTCCATAAGAACACAGTTGATTTTTGCATTTTGATTTTGTTTCTATGGATTTTGCTGGCTTCTCTTATTTTATCTTTTAATAATAAATTTATTTTTTATTGGTGTTCAATTTGCCAACATACAGAATAACACCCAGTGCTATTCCCGTCAAGTGCCCCCGTCAGTGCCCGTCACCCATTCACCCCCACCCCCTGCCCTCCTGCCCTTCCACCACCCCTAGTTTGTTTCCCAGAGTTGGGAGTCTTTATGTTCTGTCTCCCTTTCTGATATTTCCTACCCACTTCTTCTCCCTTCCCTTCTATTCCCTTTCACTATTATTTATATTCCCCAAATGAATGAGAACATATAATGTTTGTCCTACTCCGATAGACTTATTTCACTCGGCATAATACCCTCCAGTTCCATCCACATTGAAGAAAATGGTGAGTATTTGTCATTTCTAATGGCTGAGTAATATTCCATTGTATACATAAACCACATCTTCTTTATCCATTCATCTTTCGATGGACACCGAGGCTCCTTCCACAGTGTGGCTATTGTGGACATTGCTGCTAGAAACATCTGGGTGCAGGCATCCTGGCATTTCATTGCATCTGTATCTTTGGGGTAAATCCCCAAGAGTGCAATTGCTGGGTCGTAGGGCAGGTCTATTTTTAACTCTTTGAGGAACCTCCACACAGTTTTCCAGAGTGGCTGCACCAGTTCATGTTCCCACCAACAGTGTAAGAGGGTTCCCTTTTCTCCACATCCTCCCCAACATTTGTGGTTTCCTGTCTTCTTAATTTTCACCATTCTCACTGGTGTGAGGTGGGATCTCATTGTGGTTTTGATTTGTATTTCCCTGATGGCAAGTGATGCAGAGCATTTTCTCATGTGCTTGTTGGCCATGTCTATGTCTTCCTCTGTGAGATTTCTCTTCATGTCTTTTGCCCATTTCATGATTGGATTGTTTGTTTCTTTGCTGTTGAGTTTAATAAGTTCTTTATAGATCTTGGAAACTAGCCCTTTATCTGATACGTCTTTTCCAAATATCTTCTCCCATTCTGTAGGTTGTCTTTGAGTTTTGTTGACTGTATCCTTTGCTGTGCAAAAGCTTCTTATCTTGATGAAGTCCCAATAGTTCATTTTTGCTTTTGTTTCTTTTGCCTTCATGTATGTATCTTGCAAGAAGTTACTGTGGCCGAGTTCCAAAGGGTGTTGCCTGTGTTCTCCTCTAGGATTTTGATGGAATCTTGTCTCACAATTAGATCTATCATCTATTTTGAGTTTATCTTTGTGTATGGTGAAAGAGAGTGGTCTAGTTTCATTCTTCTGCATGTGGATGTCCAATTTTCCCAGCACCATTTATTGAAGAGACTGTCTTTCTTCGAGTAGATAGTCTTTCCTCCTTTATCGACCTCCTTTAGTTGACCAAAAAGTTGAGGGTCCACTTCTGGATTCTCTATTCTGTTCCATTGATCTATGTGTCTGTTTTTGACCAGTACCACCCTGTCTTGATGACCACAGCTTTGTAGTACAACCTGAAATCTGGCATTGTGATGCCCCCAGATATGGTTTTCTTTTTTAAAATTCCCCTGGCTATTCGGGGTCTTTTCTGATTCCACACAAATCTTAAAATAATTTGTTCTAACTCTCTGAAGAAAGTCCATGGTATTTTGATAGGGATTGCATTAAACGTGTAAATTGCCCTGGGTAACATTGACATTTTCACAATATTAATTCTGCCAATCCATGAGCATGGAATATTTTTCCATCTCTTTGTGTCTTCCTCAATTTCTTTCAGAAGTGTTCTATAGTTTTGAGGGTATAGATCCTTTACCTCTTTGGTAAGGTGTATTCCTAGGTATCTTATGCTTTTGGGTGCAATTGTAAATGGGATTGACTCCTTAATTTCTCTTTCTTCAGTCTCATTGTTAGTGTATAGAAATGCCACTGACTTCTGGGCATTGATTTTGTATCCTGCCATGCTGCCAAATTGCTGTATGAGTTCTAGCAATCTTGGGGTGGAGGCTTTTGGGTTTTCTATGTAGAGTATCATGTCATTGGCAAAGAGGGAGAGTTTGACTTCTTCTTTGCCAATTTGAATGCCTTTAATGTCTTTTTGTTGTCTGATTGCTGAGGCTAGGACTTCCAGTACTATGTTGAATAGCAGTGGTGAGAGTGGACATCCCTGTCTTGTTCCTGATCTTAGGGGAAAGGCTCCCAGTGCTTCCCCATTGAGAATGATATTTGCTGTGGGCTTTTTGTAGATGGCTTTTAAGATGTTGAGGAATGTTCCCTCTATCCCTACACTCTGAAGAGTTTTGATCAGGAATGGATGCTGTATTTTGTCAAATGCTTTCTCTGCATCTAATGAGAGGATCATATGGTTCTTGGTTTTTCTCTTGCTGATATGTTGAATCACATTGATTGTTTTACAAGTGTTGAACCAGCCTTGTGTCCCAGGAATACATCTACTTGGTCATGGTGAATAATTTTCTTAATGTATTGTTGGATCCTATTGGCTAGTATCTTGTTGAGAATTTTTGCATTCATGTTCATCGGGGATATTGGTCTATAATTCTCCTCTTTGATGGGGTATTTGTCTGGTTTTGGAATTAAGGTGATGCTGGCCTCATAGAACGAGTTTGGAAGTACTCCATCTCTTTCTATCTTTCCAAACAGCTTTAGTAGAATACGTATGGTTTCTTCTTTAAACGTTTGATAGAATTCCCCAGGAAAGCCATCTGGCCCTGGACTTTTGTGTCTTGGCAGGTTTTTGATGACTGCTTCAATTTCCTCCCTGGTTATTGGCCTGTTCAGGTTTTCTATTTCTTTCTGTCCCAGTTTTGGTAGTTTGTGGCTTTCAAGGAAGGCATCCATTTCTTCTAGATTGCCTAATTTATTGGCGTATAGCTGTTCATAATATGTTTTTAAAAATCGTTTGTATTTCCTTGGTGTTGGTAGTGATCTCTCCTTTCTCATTCATGATTTTATTAATTTGAGTCTTCTCTCTCTTCTTTTTAATAAGGCTGGCTAATGGTTTATCTATCTTATTAATTCTTTCAAAGAACCAACTCCTAGTTTTGTTGATCTGTTCCACAGTTCTTCTGGTCTTGATTTCGTTGCGTTCTGCTCGAATCTTAATTAACTCTCTTCTTCTGCTGGGTGTAGGATCTATTTGCTGTTTTTCTCTAGCTCCTTTAGGTGTAAGGTTAGCTTTTGTATTTGAGTTCTTTCCAGTTTTTGAATGGATGCTTGTATTGCGATGTATTTCCCCCTTAGGACTACTTTTGCTGCATCCCAAAGATTTTGAACGGTTGTATCTTCATTCTCATTAGTTTTCATGAATCTTTTAAATTCTTCCTTAATTTCCTGGTTGACCCTTTCATCTTTTAGCAGGATGGTCCTTAACCTCCATGTGTTTGAGGTCCTTCCAAACTTATTGTTGTGATTTAGTTCTAATTTCAAGGCATTATGGTCTGAGAATATGCAGGGGACGATCCCAATCGTTTGGTATTGGTTCAGACCCGATTTGTGACCCAGTATGTGGTCTATTCTGGAGAAAGTTCCATGTGCACTTGAGAAGAATGTGTACTCAGTTGAGTTTGGATGTAAAGTTCTGTAGATATCTGTGAAATCCATCTGGTCCAGTGTATCATTTAAAGCTCTCGTTTCTTTGGAGATGTTGTGTTTAGAAGACCTATCGAGTATAGAAAGAGCTAAATTGAAGTCACCAAGTATAAGTGTATTATTATCTAAGTATTTCTTCACTTTGGTTATTAATTGATTTAAATATTTGGCAGTTCTCACATTCGGGGCATATATATTGAGGATTGTTAAGTCCTCTTGTTGGATAGATCCTTTAACTATGAGATAGTGTCCCTCTTCATCTCTCACTACAGTCTTCGGGGTAAATTTTAGTTTATGTGATATAAGGATGGCTACCCCTGCTTTCTTTTGAGGACCATTTGAATGGTAAATGGTTCTCCAACCTTTTATTTTCAGGCTGTAGGTGTCCTTCTGTCTAAAATGAGTCTCTTGTAGACAGCAAATAGATGGGTCCTGCTTTTTTATCCAGTCTGAAACCCTGCACCTTTTGATGGGGTCATTAAGCCCGTTCACGTTCAGAGTTACTATTGAAAGATATGAGTTTAGTGTCATCATGATATCTATTCAGTCCTTGTTTTTGTGGATTGTTCCACTGGACTTCTTAAAGGGGAATTTGAAGAGTCCCCCTTAAAATTTCTTGTAGAGCTGGTTTGGAGGTCACATATTCTTTCAGTTCCTGCCTGTCTTGGAAGCTCTTTCTCTCTCCTTCCATTTTGAATGAGAGCCTTGCTGGATAAAGTATTCTTGGTTGCATGTTCTTCTCATTTAGGACCCTGAATATATCCTGCCAGCCCTTTCTGGCCTGCCAGGTTTCTGTGGAGAGGTCTGCTGTTACCCTAATACTCCTCCCCATAAAAGTCAGGGATTTCTTGTCTCTTGCTGCTTTAAGGATCTTCTCTTTATCTTTGGAATTTGCAAGTTTCACTATTAAATGTCCAGGTGTTGAATGGTTTTTATTGATTTTAGGGGGGGATCTCTCTATTTCATGGATTTGAATGCCTGTTTCCCTTCCCAGATTCAGAAAGTTTTCAGCTATGATTTGTTCAAATACATATTCTGGACCACTGTCCCTTTCGGCGCCCTCGGGAACCCCAGTTAAACGTAGGTTTTTCTTCCTCAGGCTGTCGTTTATTTCCCTTAATCTATCCTCATGGTCTTTTAATTGTCTCTTTTTTCCTCAGTTTCCCTCTTTGCCATCAACTTGTCTACTATGTCACTCACTCGTTCTTCCACCTCATTAACACTTGTCGTTAGGACCTCTAGTTTGGATTGCATATCATTCAATTGATTTTTAATTTCTGCCTGATTAGCTCTAAATTCTGCAGTCACGAAGTCTCTTGAGTCCTTTATGCTTTTATCTAGAGCTTTTATCTAGCTGTATAATAGTGCTTCTGAATTGGCTTTCTGACATTGAATTGTAATCCAGATTCTGTAACTCTGTGGGAGAGAGGACTGTTTCTGATTCTTTCTTTTGAGGTGAGGTTGTCCTTCTAGTCATTTTGCTCAGTGCAGAGTGGCCAAAAACAAATTGTATTGGGAAGAGGAGAAAAAGAGAGGAGAGAAAGAAGGAAAGAAAAGAGAAAAAGAGAAAAGAAAAAAGGAAGAAAGAAAAAGAAAGAAAAAAGGGTGGGGGAAGCAAACAGAAAGCAAAAAGCAAAAAAAAAAAAAAAAAGAAATAAAGAAAAAAGAAAAAAGAAAAAAAAAGAAAAAACCACGGGGGAGTATCTTCTGATTCTGTGTACTTTAAGTCCCTTGACTTCCCCTGGAACTTGTCCGTCTAGCTGGTCTTGTGGAGGAGGAGCCTGTTGTGCAGATTTTCAGGTGTTAGCACTTGGGGGAGCTTCTCTGCCCCCTGCCTGGTGCAGGGCTCAGTGGGGGTTGTTTACCCCGTGAGGCCCCAGGAGGAACAACCGCAGTGGCGGTGGCCAGCTCTAGAGCCCTGGAGTCAGCTCTCGCAGTAACTAGGAGCTCTCCATCTGCAGGGCCTGGATGCTCCGGGGCGGGGCCGCTGATCCGCTCAGCTCGGGGCAGGAGCGTCCTCGCTGTCCTGGGCCCTCCCGGCTTCTGCCTGTCCCGGGGGGAGGCCGCATCCTGGGCTGTGTCCTGGCGCCCTGTGCTCCTGGGCCTGCGCTGTTGGATTTGCGCTCCCGGCCCCGCAGCCCCCTCCGCGGAGCCGCCCCGAGCACCCCCCCCAGCTGCTCCCGCCCCGCAGCCCCCTCCGTGGAGCCGCCGCCCGAGCCCCCCCGAGCTGCTCCCGCCCCGCAGCCCCCTCCGAGGAGCCTCCCCCGAGCCCCTCCGAGCTGCTCCGGGTCCCGCCGTGCACGCTGCAGCCCTTAGGGAGCTCGGCGCACTCTCCCGGGGCGCAGGTGTCTGTTAGTGTCCCCGGGAGCCCGAGGGCATCCCCGCCCTCCTGGGTCCTGCTCCAACTCCCCACGAGCCCCTTTCCGCCCGGGAAGGTTGGTGCAGCTCCTGCTCCTCCGGGACGGGGCTCTCCTGTCCTGGGGTCACTCGCCCCGGCCTCAGCCCGGCTCCTCGCGGGGCCCCTCCCCCTTGGATTCCTTTTATTTCTTTTTCCCCGTCTTCCTACCTTGATAGAAGCGCGAACTCTTCTCACTGTAGCATTCCAGGTGTTCTCTCTTTAAATCTCAGGCCGAATTCGTAGATTTTCAGGATGATTTGAAGGTTATCTAGGTAGTTTGGTGGGGACAGGTGACCTGGGGACCCTACTCTTCCACCATCTTGCCCCTCCTCTGGCTTCTCTTATTTTAATAATTTGTAGATTATACATCTACATTTACATCTGCATTTGTGAGAGATGGTTCTATAATTTTCCTTTTCTACCTATCCTTGCCTGGTTTTGATATCAAAATTCTGTCTGCATCATATAATGAGTTGTAGTCATCCTTTTTCTATTCTCTGAAACAGATTACCTGAGATTATATTTCTCTTTTAAGATAAATTTTCTGACAGAGATTTGCTTATAAACCACTTTAGTGCTTGTGTAGTTTGTTTCACTTTGGTAGATAGATTTTAAACTACCAACTACTTTTTAAAAATAGCTTTAGCTCTCTAGTTAGATTTTCTATTTCCTCTTGAGTCAGTTCTGGTAGGTTTCATTCTTTTATTTTTTAAAAAGTCTACTATATATGTAGTGATTTTCCCTTTTAATCTGTCAATTTTATTAGTCTTTCAAAGCAGTAGCTTTCATTTTAAAAAGATTTGCTTATTTATTTTAGAGAGAGAGAGCATAAGTATTGGGGACAGGGGCAGAGAGAGAGGGAGAGATCTCAAGCAAACTCCACACCCACCAAGGAGCCCATGCAGGGCTTGATCTTGTGACCCTGAGATCATGACCTGAGCCAAAATCAAGAGTCAGATGTTTACATGACTTCACCACCCAGGTGCCCTTCAAAGTACTAGCTTTCTATTTTCTTGATCATTTCCACTGTAACTTTGTTTTCTATTTAATTTCTCCTCTGTGTTATTTTTTTTTCTACTTTCTTGGTGTGTATGCTGTTGTTCCTTTTACCAGTGTCTTGAGTTGAATACATGGCTCATTAATTAAGGAGCCTTTTTTCTTTTATAAATAAGTAAGCATCTTAAAGCTTTTGTAAGTTTCTCTCTGTAATTTCTCTGTAGCTTTTGCTGCATCAAACAAGTTTTAAAATATATTTTATTTAGCTTGTATACTCCTTAATCTTATATATAAGATTATATAGGTATTTATTTCTTTGAACCATTAGTTATTCCTAATGTTCTTTAAAAACATTTTAAATTTCCTAATTTATGGAAATCAAAGTAAGGGTTTTTTTAAGAGTAAGTTTCCTTATAATTCAGAGGATGTGATCTATATGACACTAATTTGTTGTCTTCTGTGCTGAGGTGGATGGGTTTTGCCATCCTAAAACAAAGCTTCTATCACATACCTTCTTTGTATTTCTGTTTCCAGGAAGACTGTTTGCATAGAGCGGCCGTGGTACAACCCACCATTGAAACATATCATGCTTTGCATAAGAAGGAATCAACAGCTCAGACTGAATAATCATGAGATTTGTCATGAAATCCATGAAACAGTCTTGTCTCTAGTCTCATCAGTTTCTTCCTCTCACATAGAGTTCATAGTCCTGTCCTGGAAATGCTCATCAGAGGCCTGGACCTCAAGGACTGCCTCCAACATTAAGCCTTTAGGAAATATTTGTTGAAGTAAAAAATGCATAATTAAAAAGGAATGAATACTCTCAGCATGCTGATCTTGCAAGCCCTGAACTAGCAATGGATAGTAAATGTCACAAATGGCAATTCAATACTCTTCCTAAAGATATCAGAGTGAGGACCCGAGCAGCTTTTGGTGCAGGCAGGAGTGTCACGTACTGCACAGGCTTGGAGGGCGGGGACAACTTAAGGAAAATTAATTTCTAAACAACAACTTTCTGGAAGTCTCTAAAACATATATATTCGTGAATCTTCTGGCGGTCCTGTCCATGTGATTTTTTCCATTGTTCACAACGTAGGCAGCGGCCCTCTGCTCAGGACAGCCGCAGCTGCACACTGGATACCGTCCACAAGCAAGCCCACATCATTGAGCCAGCGGCACATGGGTATCAGGGACCAGGAGATAGCCCTTTAGGGCAGAGGATTTGCACTCTATTTTGCAGGTAGCGTCTGGCTGTCCCTTCCACCTTGCACTGGCCGAGTCCACATGCTTTGGGTGCGGTTGCTCGTAAATATTCCCAAAGAGCAGTGCCCATTCTTTTGGACGCCTGACCACGCCGGCTCAGTTGCAGGAGAACCATGGTGCGCGCAGGCCTGTCAATGAAGTTGTAATCAAAGCACGCTTTCCTTCCTGTTGTTGCTTTTGGAAGAGCCTCGCTCCCCCGGGGCCAAGCTTCAACCACGGCACCTCAGCCGAATTTTTCCACAGCCACTTTGGATTCCTGCCCCACCCCTCCCATCTGCACCCCCATTTCCTCCCTTCTCTGTTTTGGCTCCATGTGGTTCTTGGTGAAGCGGCTGAGAAGTAACAAACCCAAAATACCTTGAGTGAGGAATGAGTCACCGGGCTTCAACAGCAGAGCTCTGAAGATCAGCGGGCCTGTGAGGGGATAAACAGCAGAGGATGAAGAGCGGGGACGGCAGCTGAGGGGGGGAGGGGGCGGGGTTGGGTTGGCCTGCAAGGTGAGCTCAGCTCTGGGCCCACACCCCGGGACTCAGGCTGGGGCAAGCCCCCAGGAGCTGCTAGCACTGGGCTGTGTCTACTGCTCAGCTGGATAAGCCACCTGACTGCTCTCTGCTTCTGCTTACAAGTCCTGGGTCCTCGGGTTGCAATTCTCTGTTCAGGTTCATGCAAAGCTGCTAATCCGGGACCATGATATTACCCCAGGGCTGGTCCCTTTCTGGTCATGTGGTACCTGGGTGATAAGCGTCAGGGCATGAGCCAAATGATTTCTTTGTACTTTTTGGTTTGCAGGGATTTTTTAGAATGCATCCATTTCCTAAGACCTGATCTCGAAGCACAATAGTGGAGCTGGATGGCAGCCGAAGAGCTAGGGGTGGTGGTGGTGGGGGGAGTGCTGAACACCAGGGGCAGCTAAAGCAGTGCTTCCCCCCTCCCCCCCACCCCCCCCCCACCCCGGGATCCAGAAATGCGCCTGGTGCCCTGTCAGGATGGGCTTGACTGGGAGGCCACTGGGTGTATGTCCTGGTTAGGACATGACTCCTACTTTTTATGCTTTTTCTAAGTGATCAAAGAGTACAGTAGGCTGAGCCCTTGAAACACACACGTCTGATGGTCTGATTCCGTGAGGCCCTGCCAGACTGGCCCACGGTCCTTCTTGAAGACTCTGGAACCGTCAGGAGAAACCAGAAAGAAGAACCACGTGCGCAAGGAACTGCTGATGTGGTGTGGCCACCAGGAGGATCTTTCGGAAAAAGGAGAAAAAAATGCATAAGCTTTCCCCTGGGCTAGGCTGCCTCAGATCATAGGGATGTCAGGATTCGCTCACAAGCTGTCTGGCTCTCATTTTAGGACAAAACCAGGAAGTTTGGAGACGAGCTTAAAAACAGAGGAAAACAAAATAAGTTGATTTGGGTTCTTCTGTGCGCAGCCAAGTTCCGCTCCAGTGGCCCCTGCTGGGGGCGGCCTTAGCCTTGGGTTTCATCCCCCTCCGCCCTCTCACCCTGCCCACAGTGGTGCACAACCAGATGCCAAGAGTGGAAAGAGCGAAGCTTGATCTCAGAGAGGAAGAGGAAGAGACTGGAGGCTAATGAGGCTGGGCAGCTAGATAGAAAACCACGACGGACCTTGTGAGGGAAGACCAGACTCAGGACGTAATCAGGGCAAACTTTCTGATCCCCGTTCAATTCCTAAAAAGTGCTGCCTTTGCTCACTTTGACCTTCACTCAGCTGGGCCATCCGGTGAATTACTGAATAGCCTTCTTGGAAGTGATGCACGCAAGTGGCCTCCGGGAAGTCCATATTCTTGGCCTCAGAAGTCTTCATTTCAAAATGCTTTTTAAAGATGATATAAACAATGGATGCTTATTATAAAAATAAAAGTAGAAACAAAAAATTAGCCAAAGTTCCAACACCCAAATATTAAAGTGTTTCCTTCCAGTCTTTTTATAGGCAAAGATTTATTCTTTTAACACAGTTGTGCTCATTCCATATATAGAATTTTGTACACTGCTTTTTGTTAAATATATGTTTTTTTTCTATCATATGGAAAATTAGGTTACTAATAATTATTATAAGAACTCTGTTATTTAAATTATTAATTATGGTTATATAAAATTCAATTTATGTGTGTGTGTGTATATATATATATGATTAACTTAATCTATAGAGTTAATCACCCCTTCTGTTTTGGACATTATATTTGTTTCCTGTTATTAAAATTCTAAGTCTTTTTTATTTTTTTAAAAATTTTTTAAAATTTTTATTTATTTATGATAGTCACACAGAGAGAGAGAGAGAGAGAGGCAGAGACATAGGCAGAGGGAGAAGCAGGCTCCATGCACCGGGAGCCCGACATGGGACTTGATTCCGGGTCTCCAGGATCGTGCCCTGGGCCAAAGGCAGGCGCTAAACCACTGCGCCACCCAGGGTTCCCATCTAAGTCTTTTTTAAATTAATGTACACAATTTGGAGATTTTCCTCATGAGCCCATCACTTAGCCATGTGACAAACCCTACCAGTATCTGGATCTCTCACCTGAGAGTTTGGGGAGGCAGCTGTAGGAGAAGACAACTGGAGGAAGCTATTTGTCCCAGACTCCATGGGAGATCTAGCCCCTCTTAAGCTGTAAGACTCATGGATTTCTGGTGCAGGGGTCTTGAAGGATGTAGAGATTACTTAAGGCAATGTCACTAGCATCTAGCTGTGTATTTCCCTGCCAAATGTGGCCACAGGTTCCATCTCCACCTCCATGTTTTCCAGCATCCTGGAGATAATAGAAAATACTTTCAGTAAGTAGAAAGAACAGTAAAATGAAGTACTGGTCTACACTTAAGTGTGACAAAGCTAAGGATATCATTTAAAAACTTGAAGTGTGGGATGCCTGGGTGGCTCAGTGGTTGAGTGTCTGCCTTCAGCTTAGGACGTGTTCCCGGGGTCCTGGGACCAAGTCCCATATCAGGCTACCTGCAGGGAGCCTGTTTCTCCCTCTGTCTACGTCTCTGCCTTTCTCTGTGTCTCTCATGATTAAATAAATAAAATATTTTAAAAATAAATAAAATAAATAAAAACATGAAGTGTCTGTCTCTTACTCTGATTTCTTACTGGAGCATTCTGATTTCTTTTAGGCTTTCCCGGTTGGGCCACTTGTTGGAGAGGTATGGCTTGTGCAACAGAGTTAGGGCAGCAGAAGCAGAAAGTGTTGGCACACTCAGGATGGGCAGACTCAGCCAGAGGCATAATTTATCACTTACCAAATAGCTCACAGTTGTGTATGGTTGTCATTAAGTATTTCATGCGGATGCTGTATTCTCTCAAAGGCAAGACCTGTGTCACATGGAATATAGTTCCCACGTATCATGGAGGAGAATGTGCCACATACCAAGCACTTCTTAGTGATTATTTCATTTAAGAATGTGAGTAATCCTGAGTTAAGTGCTATTTTCTCCATTTTGCATGAGGTAATTAAGCCACAGGAAAGTGAAATAATCCTCCCAAGGGGAAATGGCTGATAAATGTTTGAGCCAAGATTAGAACACAGAGCTAACTTCACAGCCTATGGTCTTTGCACTATATCATGCCACCTCTCTTGTTAAACCTAAAAGACATAAAAGATTAATTAATACTCATTGATTAAAGATGGGGCTTTCTCTGGGTTCCAGAGGTCATCATTATGGACAGGTAGGATCCTTTGTAGCATTTTCTTAAGCCCCTAAGGACAACCTATGAAGACAAGGGTTCAGACAAATCAATTGTGGATAAGGAGCTCTTCCATAAGGTGGTTTTTATTTTATTTTTTAAAGATTTTATCTATTTATTTGAGAGAGAGAGATAGAGCATGAGTGGGAGGGAGGAGCAGAGGGAGAGGGAGAAGCAAACTCCCGCTAAGCAGGGAGCCCAACATGGGGCTCCATTCCAGGACCCAGGGTCATGACCTGAGCCAAAGTCAGGTCCAGTCTTATCCAGCTGAGCTGCCCAGGCATCCCCATAAGGTGGTTTTAATGACTGTGGAGGCTCTGACAACAGGAGCCTATGAGGAGCTTCCACCTCCCATTTTTTGCAAGGCCAGTGCTTGAGACATATTGCAGTTGATAGAAATGAAAATAATTGGTTTACTGTGCTTTTTAATACCTGTATAACAGAATGATTAGATCATAAGTGTTTTCCCACTAGACTCGAATTTTCTGAAGTCAAGAACCATGTCTGTCTTCTTCATTGCTATATGCTCTCTCCTAACACGGTGCTTCATCCATAGCAGATGCTCTATAAAATTTGTTAAATGGATGAATGAAATATATGAATGAAAATAACATCTTCCCAAGTCTGTGCCAAAGGTGCTGACTGGAGTTAAGGATGTTTCATGATCAACTCCCCAGGTATAAATGTGTTTCTCAGGGTTTATAGTCTGAATTGAGGTGGCCCAAAGCAGGATTGGTCAGGAAGCATGTACAATCAGCTTCCATTTTAACAATATTCATTTAAAATATTCATAATAATTCTTGTTGGGAAGCATGTAGCCATCTGACCTGGGAAGTTAAGAGTTTCCTTTTTCCCCCTGTTCTTGCAGCATGGAGTGAAATACACAGTCTCTTTCTCTCTTGTCCCTGATTCCTCAATCAAACTGGATTTATGCTAGGCTTAGGAAGAGAATCTCTCCTGCAGAGAGTGCTTATAGCATCTGGCTTATTCTCCAAAGGGAAAATTTGGGCTAAAAGTATACATTAAGCACCATCATTAAGCAATTAATATTGTGCCCAAGAAACAAAAAGCAAGAGCATTACAAG
This sequence comes from Canis aureus, assembly GCF_053574225.1. NCBI lineage: Eukaryota > Metazoa > Chordata > Mammalia > Carnivora > Canidae > Canis > Canis aureus. The sequence continues at coordinate 843,738 of NC_135622.1, forward strand.
TGGATTTTGTCATAATCCTACATCTCCCAAATGTGTAAACTCCAGGAAAGTCCAGATCCCCAGCAGGAACCCATCTGCTGTATTTCTGGTGTGATACTCCTCTGTTTATATTTGCTCATTTCTCTCACAGAGTGCCAGGAAAGAAAAAGTGATATTTAAAAAATTCATCTGCTAGTATTTATGCAAACACATTTCTCTCCAAGTGTGGGTTGAGCAACGTAAGTGAAGCAGACGCAAATGCCTCCAAGGGACTACAATGTCACTTTTTTTTTTTTTTTTTTTTTTTTTACAATGTCACTTTAATAAAGAGAAATGAAGAATATACATGCCTGGGAGAGTGAAAGATCAGAAGACAGCAACTGTCCTCTGATCAGCCACACTCAATAGGGAGAAGATGTAGGTCGTGAGCCCCAGATTTGAAGGCTCATTTGAATCTGTCAGTGGATCTATGGAGCTTCTCCTCTGAGCTGGCCAGTTAGGAGATTCTAAAAGCTTAAGATTCCTGGTTGAGGATGTAACAGTAAACAATTATAAGAGAACATGTCACTGACATAAGGAAGAAGGAGAAGAAACTTCGATTGAGCCTCAGTTATGTGCCAAACTTTTTGCTAAGTGTTTCTTGCACATTGTTTTATTGAATTCCGACAGCTTTTCTATGATACGATCATCTTTGGTTTTCAGAACCAGTATCACAGTGGCCAAATAATCTGCCCCACATCGTGTAACTTAGGCTATTTTAAAAATTCATGCTCTTTCTCTTGCATCATACATAAGCTTCTAAGGCAGGGTGCCTGGGTGACTCAATCGGTTAAACGTCTGCCTTCAGCTTCAGGGCAAGATCCCAGAAGACTGAGCTCCGCATCAGGCTCCTTGCTCCACAGGGAGCCTGCTTTTCTCTCTCCCTCTGCTGCCACTCCTCCAGCTTGTGCTCTCTCTCTTTCTCTCTCTGTCAAATAAATTAAATCTTTAAAAAATTTTAAAAAGAAGCTTCTAAGGTTTAAATCTAATGTTATGTGTGTTTGTCATATAATACCTATCATTTAGGGGCATCTGTGTAGCTCAGTCGGTTGAGGGTCTGACTTTGGCTCAGGTCATGATCCCAGGGTCTTGGCATCAAGCCCCGCATCTGTCTCCCTGCTTGGTGGGGAGCCTGCTTCTCCCTCTCCCTCTACTCTCCACTCCCAACCCCTGCTCATGTGCACTTGCTCTCTCTCTCTCTCTCTCACTCAAATAAATAAAATCTTTAAAAAAAAATAGCATTTGTGGAGTGCTTACTATGAGGTAGGCAAAACTTATTCTTTGTTATATGTTAACTTTGTAACCATCCTACGAGGTGGATACTATTATCTATCCCTCATTTTAAGGATGATGAAACTGAGTCTCCAACAAATAAAGCTGTCCAAATTACAAGGAAATAGCAGAACCAGTCTGGACTCAAGTCTGTGCATTTAAGCACTACCTACCCTTCGTCTTCTCAGAGGAGTCCTTATAAGCACATTCTAAATCCCACTCTGCCCTTCAACCACTCCAAGCCAACACTGATATACTACAGACAATATTCAGCAAACATAGCATTTCAATTCCTCTCTTAAATCCCTCTTACAGCTCACATCCCAGGCATCGTCTCCAGGCAGGTCAGGACTGTTAGTCAGGAGAAGTTTGAAAAACAACCTGGGTAAATCTACATTCTTCAGAAGTTCAAGAACCAAGCACTCTGATTTCAGAGTTTCTCCCTTAGTACAAAGAGAGATTCCTCTGTTTGATGGAGGCTGGTAGGCCTCCTCTTCCAGCCACATGCCAAGCCTGGCGTCCCCTTGCCATCTTCTCCCATCCAGGTCTCTGACTGAAGGACAATGAAATAAATTAGAAGTGGGGTGCCTGGGTGGCTCAGTGGTTGAGCGTTTGCCTTTGGCTCAGGTAGTGATCCTGGGGTCCTGGGATTAAGTCCTGCATCGGGCTCCCCCTGGGGAGCCTGCTACTCCCTCTGCCTGTGTCTCTGCCTCTCTTTCTGTGTGTGTCTCTCAAGAATAAATAAATAAAATCTTAAAAAAAAGAAAAATAAAGAAATAAATTAGAAGAACCAAAGCGGGAGAGCTCTTTCCCATTTCCTGTGAAATCCCTTCTTAGGGCACCACATTTAAATGAGCATAGCAGTGATGAGAAGGAGTCAGGGGCCTGGTCTCAGAAGCACAAAAACTACTTATAGAAAAGCAAAGCACAAGACAAGACAGGAAGAAACTGAAAGAGTGAGCCTTAACTCTAAGCACAGAGTTAAGCCTAAAGAAACTGCTTAAATCACTGAATGACTAAATTTTAAAATCTATTGAACTAAAATTAGTTTTTTCCCTCTTGCTACCCAGCAGGTGCAGGCTCATAAGGGATACCAGAGTGATTCAGAGAGAAAAGAAATTATGTGTTCTTTACACATCTGAGTGGAGTGAGTAATTGTGAATCCTGGTTTACACATGAAAGGGTAAGCAGATGTGAATTTCAGTGTCAAGATCAGAAGCAGAGGCTTCTATGGCTTCACTCCCTCCCTCCTCCATGGTGGAGGGGGGGTGGAATCCCCAAGACTTTTCTTTAAGACCTGACCTCTTCCCAGTGAGGTCCACGTACTTATATTTAGACAATAAAAGAACACAGTCAATGGGGTGCCGGCTGGCTCAGTCAGTAGAGCATTCTACTCTTGATCTCAGGGCCATGGGTTCCACCCCACTCTGGGTTGAGATTACTAGAAAGAAAAACAAACAAACAAAAAAGAACACATTCACTGACCTCAACCACTGTGCTCAGTGTAGGTAAACTGCCTGTCTCCGGTGAGGTCAGCGATGATGGTGGCATCCTCCGGGACCAAGGGGTAACATTGCAGCCACTTTCAATTGCCCATCGGTGAGCAGGCATTGATGACCACAGAGTGGTAACCCACAGCTGAGAATGAAGACCCAAGCTGCCAAGCGCCCCTCATTCCCAACAAAAGAGGAAGGAGCTGAAGACCCTGCGAGGAGAAGGAAAAAAGAGGAACAAAACTGTCATGAGAGAACAAGGAGATCATCTCAGGAGGCCTCTAGAGGGTTGACATGTCTGTGGGTAAAAAGGGACCTGGTGATCTGTGTAACAGGTTACTGTCACTCTACGCATGGAAAATGAGAAGAATCTTCTCCAACTACAGAAATGACCATTCCTATCTCTGTACATCTTCCCTGATGACAGGCAGCAAAAACTGTAGCTGATAGGTGTCCAGGTTGGGAAGTTCAAGTCCCAGTTTTGTCACTTCCCACCTGTGTGTGTAACCTTGGGCAAGTTACTTCACCTGTCTTAAAATCTCCCATGTGTACTTTCATCTGTAAAATGGAGACATGAGTAATACCTTCCTCATAGGACTGTCAGAGGAGTAAAGAACACATGCAAAGCCTAAAGAACAGTTTCTGGCACAGAATAGGCCCTCAATCAACTTGACTATGATTACTTTTATGACAAGTGTGAAAGCAGTACGGTTTGAAAGTTCTTCTCATGTAAGGTATCCCTAAATTTATTGACAAGTGATTTAGGGTAAACCCTAACAGGATTTTTCAACACATAAATTCTAGACCATCTGCATCTGCAGGTCAATGAACTTTGCAGGGACCTGCACCCCACACCCTGGAAAAAAAAAAAAAAAAAAAAAAGATGTTCACTCAGATCCTTCAGTCAAAGAGGGTTTCAAAATGAGTTTGACATCCTGATCCTTCATGTCATTGGACATTCTGATAGCCACATTGTGTAAGGAGAGAGTACTGGACTACTGTCCTTTTCCTGCTGAAGGCTGAGCTCAGGATCAGGCCAGTCTTCATTCAAAATGGGCACGTCAGCAAGACAACAATACTCAGGGAAGGACTATGCAGTCAGGAAGCCCTGGGCTTTAAAGTTTGGTCTCTTGGCTTCCTAACTACCAGAGCCTAAGGGAGTTGTCTTTAAAAATATGAGGGTAAAGTTTGCAGATGGCGTAACTGGGTGACAGGCATTAAAGAGGGCACTTGATAGAATGAGCGCTGGGTGTTACATGGAACTGATGAGCTGCTAAATACTACCTCTGAAACTAGTAATACACTGTTACTTAAATTAAATATGTTAATTAAATTGAATTTAACTTTTTTTAATATATGAGAATAATAAAACCTACATAGTAGTATATGAGGGAGAATTAAATTTATATAAAGTAACCAGCAGAGAGCTGGCACTCAATAAATGTTGGTTCCTACTTCCACTTCCCCCATTTCCTGCTGAGATATAGAGTCAGCCCACTCTGTGGGGAAGGGGCACAGTCATCAAATAACGTGTCACTTAAAAAAAATAATGTGTCAGTTTACTTTGCTCCTACTTTTCTGAGGCAAGAGATCATGGCCTGTGGAGGGAGAGAATCTGTGATTTGTTTGTTGAAAAATGTTAGAGTTTGCCCTCAATCACTTGTCAATAAATTCAGGGTTACTTTAAATTAGAAGAACCTTCAAAATCATACTACTTTTACCCTTGTCATGAAGATGGGAGGAAATAAGCACCCATTGTTCTAATCTTTTCCACCAGGGAAGAATTGTCCATCTTTCTCTTCCAGTACTTAAAAAAAAAAAAAAAAATCAAAGTCCAACTGATACTTAATTTGTCTACCTACTCTAAGGTCATTGTGATTAACCTAGGCAGAAGTGTCCTGTCCATCTCTTTTGAAGATGAAAACAAACTGGGCCTCAAGAAAATCTACCCCAATATGGCCCCACCCAAAGTCTGCAAGATGTGTACAACACCCAAGGGGGACAAGTGAGGCCGGGGGTCAGGCTCTATGCTTCATTACCAAGGGAGGAGGTCATACAAGTCCTGCTAGTTTCTTACCAGAGTTTAAAAGACAAAGCTGAGTCTGCAGCTAGTCCCCTCCAGCTATATTAACTCACAATCACAGAGCCCTTCTTCCCAACTCGGATCCATTCAAGCACCCAACCACCAAACTCACCGAGGTTTCACCCTGCTTTCCCACAAGCTCCATTTTCTTTAACCACCAGAGAACTTTTCTGAGGTAGAATAGAAGCCAAGAACCTGGGGCCCCTTGGATGGGAGTCACCTTCGCTTTGGACACACACAGAAGCTGACTTGGAAAGTTGGCTGCTGAGTCTAGAAGCCACTTCCCAGGGAGGGCAGAGGTACCCCAATGATTCCTGGAATACCACTGATTTAGCCTAGGACCTTGGAGCCTTCCATGTCTGTTTCCCAGCACATGGGAATGGGAATGAAAGCAAAGGGAAATTGCTACCTACCACCCCACCCGTCATCACTCTAAGTGTGAATGACTCGACTTCAGAATTCTGTGGGGAGTATTCATGAGTGTTTCCCAGGTATCCTGAGATAGAAGATGCCAGAATTGCTGTGCAGGGCTGAGGCAAGCAGTAAGATGTCAGCTGGCGGGCAGTGAGGATTTGACAGACTGTTTCTTTAGCTCGTCAATTGAACTTTAATTTTTGCCAGGGTAAAACATTTTAGATGACAATTATTCTTACTGTTTTCCTTTGTGAACTACCTCAAGCTCACTACTTCCAAGTTTCACATGTGAACAGTTGTGTTGGAATACAAAACCTGCTCCTCCCAACTGAACTGTTCAGGGACTGCCATTTTAAAAAAATAGTGAGGGGCCCCTGAGTGGCTCAGTGGTTGAGTGTCTGCCTCAGGCTCAGGTTGTGATCCTGGGGTCCAGGGATCAAGTCCCACATCCGGCTCCCTGCCTGGAGCCTGCTTCTCTCTCTGCCTGTGTCTCTGCCTCTCTCTGTGTGTGCCTCTCATGAATAAATAAAGTCTTTTAAAATAATAATAAAATAATTTAGAAAATAGTGAATATCTTCTCCATTCTTCTTCATACCATGCCCACTAAGGGTCTAGCTTCTCTCTTTTCCTTCCTTCTCATTTTAACAAAACAAGTAAAACTTGCAAGGGTTGAGGTACTCTTCAGCTTTTGATTCCGTTCAGCTTTGGCCCTGCACATTGCTTTTGCTTTTTTCAGATGAGCTTTATTTCACACTCAAGTTGGAAATAATGGAGATGTTCGTTCAACCCGGGGCCACTGTGTTGCCTCTGAGCTCAAACTTTAAGAGCACAAAAGGAAATATGGTGACGATCATTGGCAGTCAACCATCCCAAGCATTAGATATGAGTATGAGGGGGCAAAGCAGGCTAGTGGAGGCCTCGGCTGCTCTGCTCACAAGAGCAGTGTGACGAGGAGGAAGTGGAAAGAGGCCCGGTGGCTGCGGTGGAGACATTCAGCAGAGTCAGCACCTAAAGACCAGTGAAGACAGCAGAGGAGAGTGTGCCTGGTGCCCCACAGTGAGACTGCCCTGAGGGTTGGCATCAGGGGCTGGGGAGCCTGACTTCTGTACCCTGTCTGTGCTCCTAGAGGCTGCCACTGACAAAGACACCCTCTGAAGTCGGAAGGCTGACTCTCATAGGCTGAAAGTCTCTTCCTCATTCTTGTTCCCACATCCTCCCTCAACACTGTGCTTGGATCCATAGTCGTCTTCAGGGTCCCTGGTACAGGCTGGTTCCACTTGAAATCAGTGGCCAAGGTGGTCATGTTTGAGAGTCTACCCTTAAACAATGAAAGCAAGATCATCAAAACAAAAAAGGAGTCACCGCTCCTGACATAATTTTGATTTTTTGACTTGTTTCAAAGGCCACAGTTCCTACCTACTTCTCATCTTGGCACTGTTACTTGCTGTCTTCAGGGCCCTTTCCTTCTTCCTCCTTTTGAGCCAACCCATTGATGACCATTCCACAAAATGGTTGAGCAGTGAATTCCTTCCCTGCCTTATAAATTTAGCCTTAAAACAGGTTCAGTTACAACAATCCCAGGCCCGATGTCAAAGGGGATAAGCAATGTACTTTGAGACATCCAGGCCTGTCACCTCTCAGGCCTGGGCACCCGAACAGACCTCGTCCATGTTTATCTCATTCTGTGATTCATCAGCCTCTCTGACTTTGGTTTCCACACCGTGATATTGCCTTGGGGTTGTTTGTGAGACAAAGACCTCCTGATAGAGCTCAAGTTGGTAGTGATAATACTCCGTTAGACCTCAGACAGAAGGCTGCCACGGTGTAATACCTACTGGTAAACAGCAACCACAGGACTGACGTGATTTCCAAGATTCGGGATTTACTGAGTGGTCCTCACAGCTAGCAGCCTACAGGGAAGGGGATACCCCCAAACGAGCCTGTCCTGTGAAGTGTTGGGCACGGTTGGTCTACAGAGGATGATGCTTTGCATCGTTTTGTAGTGTTGCCATCATTTTGGCAGAAGAAAAACCCCCAAGGGCCAATTTACCCAACCAGCCACAACTTACCAATACAAAAACAAACTGAAGTTTGTTTATTGAGAAGAAAATCAAAGTTTTGGCAGAAGACAGGGACCATTTCTTTGGATCCCCAGGACCTTTTGGTCTCAAAATATATTTATTGAGCTCAATTGATTATTCTGAGGGTTGATCATACAAAGATTTTCCAATTCTTTCTGTTTTGGCACTGTCCTTGGAGAGTAAATCTCTGTCCTACAGTACAGCCAGGAAGTAGATCCAAGGCCGAAGAAATTCTCAATTTTTATAAAACATGAAAGGAGAAGGGGAAAAGCAATAGGAGCCTGAGCCTCCACAATGCTTAGAATTAATAGATTAGTTCGTTGATGATTTTTAAAGATGTTTCCCTCTAAAAATTGGTGGGGAAACAGTTGGGTCCAAGTGGTCACCAAGACGGCCAGAAACCCAAATACCATTACAGGCAAAACTCTTGGCATTAGAGCAAAGAAAATTGGGCCATAGGATTGGACCATGTGTTTCCGAGGTCATGTCAGCAGCCTCCTGGGCCACAGCTTTTGCTTGCTCAGAATGCAGTTAGCACATGTGGGAACACTCCTCTCACAGACATGGCAAGTAGCCTCCAGTGTTTCCTGTGCCAACGCTCCTTGTCCCCAGCAGCCCAGCAGCTCTGCAGCACAACCTGGTGCCGCAGCCCAGCAAGACCCCAGCATCTGGCGCCCCGGACCGGGAGGGAACGCGCCAGGTGCTCAGCACCTACAGAGGTCCAGGGCCCGAGATCCCCACCCCCCGGCCCCATTCCCACTGGAGCCCTGGAGAGCAACCGGCGGTAAGCCCTGGTGTTGTTATTATTACCCTGATGTGTAATAAATCTACGTGGTGCAATAAATTAAGGCAAGGCTCTGTTCTCACTTTGCTCACTGCCAATAGTTTTATTGTAACAGCTCGAAGATGTGAGTTTTCCTTTTTAGGAAGAGAAGAGGAAGCTGTGAAATTTGAAGACAGAACAAAAGGGTATGAATGCAGTTTGTGGGACAGGTATTGTACACCAGATGGCTCATCAGGACACGGACACCTAACATTTCTGTGCTGAGGGGCTTATCAGAGAACGTGGAAGCCTTACAATGCCCATGAGAATTCATTTGATTTATTTTCACGTCAAAGTATCTGCATTCTGCAGAGCCAACTTCTCTAACGAGACTTACAACGCTTTCTTTCAGTGGTGAACCTGGGCTGATTGTAAGATCACAAATTGGTTTCTGAACTCATTAAAGTCAGCAAATGAGTATTAGGGAGATGGTTGCATAGGCTGAGATGTGATAGTTCATTTTGGCGATTACGGCTCAGGGGATGAGGAGCAGGGGGTAAGACCTGACAGCTACCCCTCCCACCCCCACCCCATCCCAGGAAGATTATAGTTCCTTTCAGAACCCTGTCCAGAGATGCATACGCTCTGGTTTTTTTTCCTTTACACCATTCACCTCAGTCCTACAGGAAGCAAGGGAAGGCCTCGAGAAATGCTTCCGAACCTCTACTCTTTGCCAAGTTCAAAGCCCAGGCAAGGCCTTCAATCATATCCCCAGCATACCTGACACTTAATAAATTTTGTCAGGCATCCTGTTCCTTGGTAGCAGATTTTTAGTCATTTAAGATTTCTTAACCTTCTGGTTCAAGAGCCTTCCTTTAGCGTCTTCTTCAGGTCTCACCTGTCTGTGCTTTAGGCATCACTGTAGCCCCTGAAAGCTTATCAAGCTGTTGAGCACATAGTTAATACTTAATATAAAATGTTGATTAGCTGGCTTTCAAAAGAGTCATCTAGCTCATTCTACAACCACCAGCTCTGTCCTCCTGGCTTACCATCATCTCGGAGTTGCCCTGCAAAACTATGCATTCCTTATGACCCTCCAGCCCAAAACAACAGACTCCCTCGGTAATCCCCTCAGTAAAACCCTAATGCTCACCCCTTTACTCCTCCCTAGAAAAATCCCATACTCCTCCACTCTAGTCTCACTTTGCAGCAAACGCTAAGGCAGGAAATTTCGTTCTTTGAGTTTGGATGTTCTCATGAATTCTATTTTTCTCTCCGAGGTTTTTTTCCCTAATACTTTCTACCTCTGGTTAATCTGTAACAAGCCTAATCAGTACAAACTCTGGAAAAGCTGAGGTCATAACTTCTGAATCTGGTTTGAATTTGTGATTTACTCCTGCAACTCAAAATTAATATTGTAAATTTACTGGAAGTGTGTTGTCTACTTTCTGGCCTCAAACTAATATTCTTTACACACAAAGATCAGTATCTGGCTCAACTTAGTCATTAAATGAAAAAGAAATTTCCAACTCCTTCCCTGGCCTTTCCCCATCTCACCACTGCACCTCCCCACCCCCTACCCCACCCCCCAGAGTTACTGGTGATGAGAAAGATCCAAGCCTTGCTTGAATTCCCCTTAGGCTGTATCATTGTTTGGAAATAACTGCTTCTTGTCCAGAAGCAAAAAGGGACAAAGCAAGGAGTTACTGTTTTAGCTCGGCCATATAAAGTAGTACAGGGGCACCCAGGTGGCTCAGTCAGTTGAGCATCCATCTCTTGATCGCAGCTCAGGTCTTAATCTCAGGAACCTGAGTTCAAGCCCACACCCAATGAATGTTAGTGGATATTTATCCAGCACTTCCGTTGTTCCCAGTACTGTATTGTTCATTATATTACCTCATTTAACTTAATTCTTGATGTTTTCATTTTATAAATGAGAAAGTAAATGTTCAAAAGTACTAACTAGGTGGATTGTGTTGAGAGGTAGAACCAGATTTCTGGATACTAGGTCTACTGTTCTTTACATTTCACCATGTTTCCTCTTGTCTGCTTCTCAGCTGTAATGCTAATTGAATCCTATATGCAAGAATTGGGACTCCAGACAAGGTGGCGGTTCTTAAACAACCTACACAGCCCTGAAATCCCATTACAGCAAATAACCACTTGATACAACCCCATTCTAGAGCTGGCATTGGCTCCTGAGTTTCATCTAGTGAGTACTCAAGCACTACTTTATGAAAGTTTATAGAAATTTCTCAGTAGAAATTCAGCATTTAGGACATCTTTAAGATTGAATCCAAGTGTTAGAAACAAGAAGCCTGAGAGTAAGATGCTGGTTGTAGATTCTAAAAGCTATACTAATTTAATTGGCTGTAAATAAAATCAAAAGTACCAAGAAAATAGGGGGGAAATACATCTTCACCTAGATTTTTTTTAAAGGCTCTTGGAATCACAATGTCAATTTAAGAAAAAATTGGGGGATAGTAAATAAGCATTTATGTTTCCTGCAAAAGTAGTGATTATGTTTCTCAGCATATACTATGTATCAGTTGCCATTATGAATTTTTATATATTATTTAATCTTCACAACAACTCAATGAGGTAAAAGCTATTTTCATTTTATACCTAGAGAAACTCAGGCTCAGAGAGGTTATGTAATATGACCAAGGTCACATAGCTGATGAGTAGCAGGACTAGAATATGAACTCACACAGGATGATTCCAGAGCCTACTTGTTTAATCACACTTAGGGTTGCCAGATAAAATACAGAATGTCCTGAATTTCAGATAAACAAACCTCAAATATTGCATGGAGCATATTTATACAAAAAAACATTATCTGTTGTTTATCTGAAATTCAAATTTAACTGGACATCTTGTCTTTTTCCTCATTAAATCTAGGAAACGTAACCACATTGGTCTGTCTTCTATAAATTCATATATCTATATATATTCAGGTTATTTAATTCAGTGGTTTACATATGCTCCAATTTTATTACAGAGCAAATAATGTTAACTCATACCTGCAAAGCCAGGGCAAGCCCTCTTGGGTCCCTTTTCCCTCCATTTATTGATGCTGGGGACAGCCTTCTCCTTGATAACGCACTTAAATGCAAGCTTTCCTCTCCTGATAAGAAAGAACTTTGCTTACTTTTGGCGCATTCTGGCCTCCTGCCTACCTTAGGCTTTCCCTTCAGTGGCCAGTAGTATCCTCTCTGGTGCTCATCTTTATCCAACTTCCCTGATCAGAAATCCTTGATTCCTTCTAGGAGTTAGAGGGCTACATGGCTGAGTAGCTTCTTCCTTCCAGATGACGGTGTTCCCAGAAGGTAATGGAAAAGAATGAGCTGGCTACAGCTTAGCAGAAAGGGGCCCTGCATATAAAGTATGTGGTATAAAACATGTATATAGGCAATACACACATCACAAAACAAACAAGTTTTGCTTATCTGTGTGTGCACACTCCACTCCAACATACTTGATGCAATGCATGACACGCACCTGCCTGCTTACTTTTACCACTCAAACAACCTGCAGAAATAGAATGGCCATTTAGGTGACAAATGTACTGTCCCCTGGATTGCAAATTCATTACAAAAATATATAAAGGGCTTTGGAATTAGCTTATGTTTATTATTTTTTAGTAATGTGAATAATTGAAGAGTGACCACCTATATACAAGCCCGGATAGTTATAGAATCACCCTTATAGTCAAGATTTTTTAAATCTTTCAAACAGCATGAATTTTTTATGAGCCCGGGATTAAATAGTGATGGATAATATTTATTATAACATAAAAAAACAACCTGTCATTATGTGACAGGCTCTGTGACAGCACTTTATATGCCCGACCACATAATTTTTACTAAAACCCTGTCAAATTCTGTACTTTTATTATGTCACAGATAGGAACATGGAGGCTGCAAGAGGTTAAGCAATTTGCCCAAGTTTGCACAGTTGGTAAGTGGTAGAACCTGCATTTAACCCCATGTAGTTTCAGTCCAGAGACCATATGCTTAATTACCGAGCAATAATACCTTCACACCTTAAGACCAGTAGATATAGCTTCTGTGGTGAAAAAGCAGTTTTGTTTTTGTTTGTAATTTCAAATCTGTTGTTAACTCTTTCATTCCAAAGACATGAAGTATTCTCTTTCCAAAAAATTAAAGAATATCCAGGAAGAGAAGAAGGTGGATGGCAAATAGCCAAATGGGTTAGGATTAAATTAGATGATTAAATCCCTAGAAACATACAACCTACTAAGACTGAATCATGAAGAAATAGAAAATCTACCAATTACTAGTAGGGTGACTGAATCAGTAACCAAAAACCTTCCAATGAACAAAAGTCCAGGACCAGATGGTTTCCCTGATGAACTCTACCATACATTCGAAGATAAGTTAATACCAATCCTTCTCAAGCACTTAAAAAGAGAGAGAGAGAGAGAGAGAGAGAGTGAGAGAGGAATACTTCTAAACTTATTTTACAAGGCTGGCATTACCATGATACCAAGACCAAACAAGAAAGCCACAGGAAAAGAAAATTACAGGCCAATAACCCTGATGGACATAGATGTAAAAATCTTCAACAAAATATTAGCAAACTGAATCTGACAACACATTAAGAGGATCATATACCATGATCAAGTAGGATTTATTAGGATATGTGCAAGGCCAGTTCAACATCTGCAAATCAGCCAATGTACTACACCACATTGACAAAATCAATAGATACAAAAAAAATCTTTGATGGTATTCAACATCCATTTATGATAAACACAAAGAGGGTATAGAGGGAACAGACCTTAACATAAAGGCCACATAGATAATTCCATATCTGATATCATACCCAATGGTGAAAATCTAAAAGCTCCTCCTCTCAAATCAGGAACAAAACAAAGATTTCCGCTTTCACCACTTTTATTTAATTCAGTTTGGAAGTCCTAGCCAGAGCAATTAAGCAAGAAAAAGAAATAAAAGTCGTCCACATTGGAAAGGAAGAAGTAAAACTGTCACTATTTGTAGATGACAGGATATTATATATAGAAAACCCTAAAGATTCCATTGAAAAATTATTAGGATAAATGAATTTGATAATGCTATAGGATACAAAATCAATACACATGCAAAAAATCTCTATACTAATAATAAAATATAAGAAAGAGAATTTAAGAAAATAATCGCATTTACAATCGCGTACCCCTCTTCTGCCCCAACAGGAGAAAATGTAAGGGTAAGCTCCTTCACAAAGGTCTGGTAATGATTTTTCCAAATCTGACACCAAAGAGCAACAAAAGCAAAAATAAACAAGTGGGATTACATTGAACAAAAAATTTTCTGCACAGAAAAGGAAACCATCAACAAAATAAGAAGGCAACCTACTTACTGGGAAAAAAAGATTTGCAAATCCTTTATCTGAAAGGGGTTATTATCCAAACTATATGAAGAACTCAAGTAATGCAAGAGCAAAAAACCCAAACTATCCAATTAAAAAAAGGGACAGAAGATCTAAATAGACATTGTTCCAAAGAATAATGACAAGACATGCCATACCAATAGCCAAAAGGCACATGAAGGATGCCCAACACCACTTATCATTAGGGAAACATAAGCCAGAACCGCAATAAGATATCACCTCACACCTGTCAGAAGGGCTATTATAACAACAACGAGAGACAACAAATGTTGATGAGGATGTGGAGAAAAGGAAACCCTGTGTATTGTTGGTGGGAATGTACAGTGGCATAGTCACAATGGGAACTGTATGGAGGTTCCTCAAAAATGAAAAACAGAGCTACCATATGATCCAGTACTGGGTATTTATCCAAAGATAATAAAACCCTAACTCAGAAGGATACTTACAACCCCATGTTCACCGCAGCACTATTTATAACAGCCAAGATATGGAAACAATGTAAGTGTCCATAGATAGATGAGTGAATGGATTCACACACACACACACGTGAAAGAAGTCAGAGAAATACAAATACTATAAAATCTCTCTTATATTTGGAATAGAAAATAAAACAAAACAGACCTGAAGCTCATAGATACAGAGAACAAATTGGTGATTGCCAGAGGTGGGGGTGGGGGTGGGAGAGTAGAAGAAATGGTTGAAGAGGGTCAAAAGTTTAACACCTGGATGTTGTATGACGAGTACCCAACTCATACCGTATGTGACTCACCACACGAGTTAGTCAGGCAACACTTGTGCTGGTTTCTGTCCTGCTCAACTGGACGGGTCTACTGATCACCAGGTTATATGCCACAGCAATGTGAAATTGTCACAAAGGATTCTAAACGCTTACTCTAGTTTTCCATACTTGATGTTGACTGGTGCTATGAACTGAATGTTTGTATCCCTTCCAAATTCGTAGGTTGGAATCCTAACCCCCAAAGATGATGGTATTCAGAGGTGGGGACTTGGGAAGAACTTAGGTCGTAAGGGTGAAGTTCTCATAAATGGACTGCTGCCCTTATAAAAGAGGTTCCAGAGAGATCCCTAGCCCCTTCCGCCAGCTGAGGACACAGCAAGAGGCACCACCAGGAACCAGAAAGCAGGCCCTAACCAGACATGACTTTGCTGACACTTTGATCTCATGACTTCTAGCCTGCGGAACTTGAGAAATAAACTTCTGTTGTTTATAAGCTGCCCAGTCTATGGTATTTCGTTACGACAGCCTGAATGGACTAAGACAACTGGTAATAAAAAATTTTGTGGACCAGTACCAGTCTGTGAACTGTACTTTGAGGAGCATTAATATAGAAAAGATCAGCTTAGCATGTAATTAATTAAAATATACAAATATGCTAATGAATTAGATGGTTGGTTTATATTCTCTCCCCAGCCCTCCCTCCACACCCCACATGTGCTTTTATGCGTGCATGTGCGCGTGCACAGACACACACACACACACACATTCCTGAAACATTTATTGAGAACCTACAATATACCTCATGTGATTTAGGCTCTGAGAATATAGTAATGAACAAAACAGATCAAGTCTGTGCCCTCAGGGAACTTATATTCTAATTCAACCAATGTTTTAACACTCCAGGGTCTAGGTTTCAGTTTGAGATCTTACCAATTAATAGCTCAGTGCTTTTGTGCAATTCATTTAATCCATTTGAGCAAGTTTTCCCCTCTGGAAAATGAGACGTATACCTACTTTAATGACACTGTCAGTAGGATTAAAATAGGTACTGTGGAGTCATTTTGAAAACTGTAAAATGATGATATGTATACCAGTGCCAGGTCATTTGAATTTTTAGCAACAACCATAGAGCAGCGAGCACTCAGTTAAGATTTGCTGACTAAATGTGTGTAAGGTCCCATATGTGTGAGGTATATTTTTTTTGTGTGTAAAATATGCCTGTTCTTCAAATCCTTAAAACCACTGTACCACAAGAAAAGTGTATTAGGTATTGCAGGGCATAGCATATGTAATTCTACTCTTGGGTTACAGGTTTCTAAGAATACTGGTCTGAAAACACATTATCTAAATATTTATTGGTTGGAAGCCTCTTTTTATTGATTTGTATCACAATCTGAATGCTTTTTTCTTATAGGTTTTACTTATTTGTTCATGAGAGGCAGAGACACAGGCAGAGACACAGGCAGAGGGAGAAGCAGGCTCCCTGTGGGAAGCCTGATGCAGGACTCGATTCCGGGACTCCAGGATCACTCCTTGAGCCAAAGGCAGATGCTTAACCACTGAGCAACCCAGGTGTCCCTTAATTTTAAGGTCAGTTCATGAAGTCCAAGGATGAAAGCTATCAAAAGAATATTCTCCTGGAAGTGATTTTTTTCTTAGGAAAAAAAAAAAAAAAGGCAAACTGTCAACACGGTCTCAGCACAGCATAGCCCAGACACTGTGGTGGTCAAAGTCTGCAGACAGGAGGAATCCATTGCCAGTTAACTCACTCTCTGGG
Source organism: Canis aureus (assembly GCF_053574225.1). NCBI lineage: Eukaryota > Metazoa > Chordata > Mammalia > Carnivora > Canidae > Canis > Canis aureus. Next base: position 859,793 of record NC_135622.1, read on the forward strand.
TCAGCAAGACTGTAGGTGAGATCATCCTCACATGCAGCTCCTGGAACGTCCATCTCTTGGAGCAAAGACTCACCTACCTCCACGTTGTTTCTAGCATCCTCCTAGAACTGGCTATCAGGTGTGTCATGATTATGATCTATTTCAAAAAGCTGTTTCCCACTTAATTTTTTTCCTGCTTGTATTTCTTTCATTCCTTTTTTCTGAATTTCCAAGAGTGTTGCCCCACACTTGGTGTTCCAACTTGAGAAATTCTCAGTTGTGACAGGAGTGCCATGAGATAATTGCCATTTGGCTTCTGCTTCTCGCCCTTTTTTGTTTCTCCCAGGGTATAACCCTCTTTGAGGGTTAGTGACAGTACTTAGGGTCAGAGCGAGGCATAAATGCTCTTCAGATTCCACAAAAGTGTACAACTCAATTCAGAGGCTGGTTGAGGAGAACCTCCAACACTGAAGGTATAAGTCTGACGAGAGGCGCTAATGTAATTAAAACACAGGGACCTGCAAGAAGGGAGATTTAGTAACGGGAATAAAAATGGCTGCAAAATACATATGACAAGGCAGCAGGTCAGCTCCACAGGTGAGCTGAAAACAGAAACTGTGGGATTTTGGAGGAGAGGAAAAATCTGGAAAGGTTCTGGGTAGCTGCTGCAATATGAGACAGGCCTCCCAGGATTTCAATACATTTGGGGGCAGCAAGAAGGGGTGGGGGAGGCATCGTTCCAGGCAGCGACAATTTGGGCAAACAGCTTGGCTCCTCTGTCAGAGGTCGGTAGGAATTACAGCCAGTAATTCAAGTTGGCTTGAGAACCAGTTCTTTCCAAACATCCTGAAGGAGAGGCGGGAAAGGTGGGATGAAGCCACGGTCCTGGGTGGGCACTGGTGTGAGACTGACGGAGAAGCAGCAATGATTTTAAGAGGGAGATGTCAGGACTTGGCCACTGCTTCACAGAGGTGCTTCCGGCAAGAACACACAATGGGGGGGGGGGGGGTAAGGAGCTAAGCAGGAGACGGAGGAGGACATGCCAGGAAAAGTCGGACGAGAGGTAACTGACCAGTCAAGGCCGTGGAGGCAGACAGAAGAGACGTTGTGTCGAGGGACTTCTACTCGTCTGTCTGTCTGTCAGGTCCAGGAGCCCCCAGCCATATGTGCCTGCTTACATCGAATTTAAATTCCTTAAGGAATAAGGTCAAATAAGATCAAAAATCCAGTTCCTCAGTCGTGTTAGCCACATTTCCAGTGCTCAGTAGCCACCTGTGACTACTGTACCAGATGATGTAGGTAAAGAACACAGTAGAATGTTCTCCTGGACAGTACAGATGGCCACATTTTGGGGACTGATGGGGCACAGGGATGGGGAAGAATATAGGCAGCTGAGGCTTGGTGGCTAAATAACCGAGAAAGTGTCACGAACAGAAAAGGGGAAATCAGGAGGAGAAAGAGGAGGTGGACTGGGGAGGAGACGTCATTTAGTTTCTGTCAAACACCAGAGAGAATAAAGTGTGCACTCCAACACAGGGGTGTCCTCAGTGGAAGGAAAAGCAGAAAAGACAGGTAAAGTCAAGGCCCCGGTGGGCTCTCCTGCAGAGCCCAGCTATGCCCAGTCTCTCCCTAGCTTCTGCAGCTCCCGCAGCCTCCCTCAGACCAAGGGCTCAAGTGTGTGCTGTGACAGGACAAGATCCCGAGGTCCTGGCTGCTTCCTCAGCTCCATGAACCCATGTTTCTCATAAGACACCTTGGCTTCCTCTTTCCCGACGACGGCCTCCTTCACCCTTCCCCATGCTTGATCCTTGGAAAGTCCCCTCCCCACTTATTCCACCGCTTCCTCCTCAACTGTTCTTTCTCATAGGGACCACCAAACCAGTGACCCCACGGCATTTTTATTTTCCTCTCTTCCGCCTGGCTTAGATTCCAAGGTCTGTCACTAGAACCACTCCCTGGTGTTTCCTCCCTCACTCCCTCATGACTTTCATCAGCAAACCCAGCCCTGGTCAAATCCAACCCTCCTGCCATCTCCCCAAGCAATGGCACGTGTGGCTGGAGGAAACCACACAACCTTGCTGAATGGTCTCACTTTAAATATAGGACCACCGTACTATACTTCTCTAGTAACTCTTTCATTCTTCAGGGGAGTTCTTGTTCACCTTCTCCTAGCTCCTTAAATAGCCAATAGTCCCTCCACATTGACAGGTTTGTTTTTTTTTTTTTAAAGATTTTAATTTATTTATTCATGAGACACACACACAGAGGCAGAGACACAGGCAGAGGGAGAAGCAGGCTCCCCACAGGCAGCCCGACGTGGGACTTGATCCTCGACCCCAGTATCACGAACTGAGCCTGAGGCAGACGCTCAACCGCTGAGCCACTCAGGTGCCCCTCATTCACAGTTTTTTGTTGCAGAGAGTAAAGGAAAGCACACAGACCAGCTCTATCTCCTCAGACCCAGTGAGGCAGCCCGCACATATTGAACTTAGTGCAAACCGGGAAAATGTACACACAGTGTATGTGTGTGTGCGTGTGTGTGTCCTAGGAGGGCGGAGATGATCGCTAAAAGGCAACCCCCTCCAGGTGGGGTAATTAGAAAAGCTGCCCCCCTCCTGCTGGGGTGACGTAGCCTCAGGGTTGGCAGAACAGGGGCTGAATTTTAGCTCCCAGCTGTCCCCTCCTGCTCTGCCACCACCAACACCAAGTATACTCCCTGACTTACCTGCATTTGCATCCAGACTTTGCCTTCTCCCCCCAAATACTATGTCAACATACTGCCCTTGTTCCTATTCAAGGCCACCTCTTCACTCTCATGCTAGGTCTCATTGCTTCTCTCTCTCTCTCTCTCTTTTTAAAGATTTCACTTATTTACCCATGAGAGACACAGAGAGAGAGGCAGAGACATAGGCAGGAGAAGCAGGCTCCCTGTGGGGAACCCTGATGCGGGACTCGATCCTGGGACCCCAGGATCACACCCTGAGCCAAAGCCCCTCAGGTGCCCTGCTTGTTACCGTCTTGAGGACAGTCTCCACTTGTCTCTCTTCCCTTTTGTATTGTCACATTTACCTTTCCAAAGGATTGATCCAGCGTACCAACAACAGAAGCATCTCCCATCTTAATATACTCTCCCTTGATCCCAAGTACTCCGGGGGCTACTACCATGTTCCCAGTTGCTCCTTATAGCAAAGGTCCTCAAGAGCGGTTTAGACTTGCTTTATAGCAAGTCACTCTCTCCTCCTCACTTCCCATTCTCTTGTTAACACACCCTAATCAGACTTTCTCCCTTGTGACACCATTGAAACTGCTCTCATCAAGGACATCAGTGACTTCATCTGGCCAAATCTAGTGTTCAAACTCTCTCCTCGGCTTACTTGTTTCAACAGTACTTGATAAGAGTGATGGCTCCCACCTTCCAGAAACAAGTATCTTCTATCACTCACCCTTTCCTAGTATTCCTCTGATCAGACTGGTAGCTCCTCCTCCTTTTCTACTTAATCTCCAAGTGTTGGATTCCTCGTAGTCCTCTTTTCTAGCTACTCTCCCTCCCTAAGTGCTTTCATGTAGACTCCTGGTTTAAGAAGCATCTGTGCTCTGAAGAATCCCAAATCTATATCCAACTGTTGTTCTCGACATTTCCTGTGGATGTATACGACAAGCACCTTATGGAACATGCACAAAACAGAAATACTGATTTCCCCCAACCCCAAATTTCTCCTGTTCGCAGCCTTCCCTTTCCCATTAAATGGCACCACCATGAACTCATCCTTCGAGCTCTGAACCTCAGAATCATCCGTGGGGTTTGTTCCTTCACACACTCTCTGCCAAACCCATCCCAACTCAAAATGTACCTGAGTAGCTTTCTCACTCCTTTGTTGCCTTCCTGTTCCAAGTTACCTCCAACAACATCCCTGGTGGCCTTCCTGTGGACATTCGTGCTTCCCTGTTGTGTACTTTACACATAAGAGCAAGAATAGTTTTCATTTTTCAAAAAATATTTTATTCATTTATTCACGAGAGACAGAGAGAGAGAGGCAGAGACCCAGGCAGAGGGAGAAGCAGGCTCCCTGCAGGGAGCCCGACGCGGGACTCGACCCCGGGTCTCCAGGACCAGGCCCTGGGCTGCAGGCGGCGCTAAACCGCTGGGCCACCGGGGCTGCCCAAGGGTAATTATTACAACTGTGGATCAGGCGTGGTCGTTCCTCTGCGCCGCCCCCCCCCCCCGCCCCGGCTTTTAGTTGCTCTTCCAGGAGCCCACCCACGCGGCTGCGCCGGATCTGGTCCCTCCACGCCTCTCCCAGGTTAACCGCCGCTGCTTTCGGGGTAGCTGGTTCCATTCGGCCCTGCCGGCTTCTCGCTGCTCCTGCAACCTACCAGGTCTGTTATGGTCACCTCTGAGCTTCGGGCCGATCGACCTTCGGTGTGGGAAGGCTGTCCCCGCCAGGCCCCCGGCCCCGCCCCCGCCCCCGCCCCGCGCGCACCCAGCACAGGTGTCTGCGAAGCCTGTTCCTTCTCATCACACGGTAGGACGCGCGCTCCCAGGCCTCCTCTGCGGGGCAGCATCCGGCCCGCTACGGAGCCACCGCACGCCCGGCGTCACCTCTCTCCACGCTGCTTAGCAGGACCTGCCATCGCCGTCGTCTGGCTGCCCGTCTCCCCTCCCGCCCCGCTGGGGTTCAAGCTTCGCGAGGGCCCCTGCGCCTCGCACGGAGCCTGCACTTACCCACACAGCGCGCGCTCCCTCCAAGCCGCGACTCCTCCGGCATCTTCGGGCCCCTCCCCGTGCGCTTTCCGCCCTCCGCAGCCTCCCGCCCGCGCTCCGCAGGGCCCCTGCACCGCGCTCCTCCCCCCGGTCCTCAGCGCCCACCGCGGTCCTCTGCGCGGCTGCTTTAAGCGGACTCCGGAAAGTCGCGGGGGGCGGGGCCGACACCGCCTGGGGGCGTGGCCGGGGCGTGGCCGGGGGCGGGGCCTGCGTGCTGCGTGCTGCGTGCGTGCGCGTTCTGGAGGCGCCGCCGCCGCTCTCGAGGCCGCCGTCGCCGCCGTCGCCGCCGCGCAGAGCCGGAGCCGGAGCCGGAGCCGGAGCCGGAGCCACGGCCGAGAGGAGGGAGGAGGTGGAGGTGGAGGTGGAGGTGGAGGTGGAGGAGGAGGTGGAGGAGGCGCCGGGCCGCGGGGTGAGTGAGGCGCGGGCAGCCCGGGCCGGCCGCGGGGCGCGGGGCGCGGGGCGCGGGGCGGCCGAGCCAGGGCAGCGGCGGCCGCTGCGGCGGGTCAGTGCCGGGGCTCCCCCTTCCTCCTCCGCGTCCCCTCGGGGTCCGGGGCGGCGGCCCGGGGGCCTGGCCGGCGGGAGGGGCGGAGGGCGGAGGGCGGAGGGGCGGGAGCTCCGGAGGCCCCGCCGCCGCCGCCAGGGCCGGAGCCGGCCACGCCCGCGGACCGAGCCGGTGCGCCGTGGCTGGGCCTGCGGGAGGCGGGCGGGAGGCGGGCGGGAGGGGCCGGGGCCGGGCGCGCGAGAGAAAGAGGACATTGTGTCCCCCGCGCTCCAGCCCCGCGAGGTGTCACGGCCCGAGCCCGCTCGCCCCCGCGCCGTCGCTCGCCACTGGCTGCCCGAGGGCCGCGGAGCCCCGCACGCCGCTGCGCCTTCCCCGCTCCTTGCATGTCGCCGGGCCCGGCACGGAGCTTCCCCGCGACCCAGCCCTCCGCTCGGGGCGCGCGACGGGGTCCGAAGGCCGGCGGACCCGGTGCCTCCTCGCTCCGCCGGGGCAGGGCGGGGGGCGGGGGGCGGGGGGCGGGAGGCGGGAGCGCCGGCCTCCCTTTCCTGCCTTTATTCCGCGGTGCCGAGGGCGGGCATCTCCACGGCCACTCCGCGTCCCGGCCCCGCTCCCGCCCTCTCTCCTCGCGTCCCCGGAGCCCGAGCCCGAGCCCGAGCCCGAGCCTGCCCGCGGGGCGTTCGCCTGGTCGGCGTCGCTCTTCCCGGATCCACGCTCCGCCCCTGAACTCTGCTGGGGAGGAGGCCGGCCACCGCGGGACTCCAGCCTCCCTTCGGCCCGGGGCCCGGGGGCTGGGGGGAGTGTGGCTTGTCCCCCCGGGAAGTCAGGGGCCGTGTCCTCTGCCGGGCCGCGTGGTTCCCCGCGACGGGGAGACGGTGAGGGGAAGACGCTGGCGCCCGAGCAGTGGGACCTCCTCGCGGGGCTGAGCACCAGGGCTCTGGGCGACCTTCTGACCCCTCGGGAAGGAGAACCGACGTGGAGTCACCTACTCCTTGCTGGGGGGGAACACGGTGTCGTCATTGCCCTGAAGGAAGGAGGCATCGGAGAGAAAAGGGATCACGGCAGGACGTCCCTGGGCCTCACAGGTGGCCGCGGCCTTCTGCCTCCCGGGTCCGGGGTGATGATTCTTTCTGTTTCCATCGTAGTAGGAGTCAAGCAGCCGCTCCTAGTTTTAAGGTAGGGCGCCTGCCTTCAAAAGCACGCTGCAGGGCAGTCTCAAGGGATGCTGCTGGAAACAGGATTCGGAAACTTTCTTCTGGTTTCCTGTCAATGTGTGGAGGCGGGCACGCATGTGTAGTTTTTCTTTCCTTTTGATGTCATTGGTATCTGCAGTACTTTGACATAATAAGCACTAAGTCAGCACCTTCCCCCCCCCCCCAAGCTTTTCTCGGTCTTTATTATGATTCCTTATACCGCTTTCTGTTTTGAGACTGTATTTGCATTGGGTGCAGTTATTTATTTATTTAGCCAGTCTGGTGTCTCACTGAACCTTGTTTCCTTGGTATTTTCAACCGTGTACTGCAGAGTATGGTTCAGTGTAAGCTAGTGAGGATCACACAGTGTCTGGCACAGTGCAGGCACTCGGAATTTTATGGGTGGGTTGAATGATTACAAGGAGGTGTCTAGGTAGGATATATTTTCTGTTCGTTGGAAGGTAGCTTATGTTAGGATAGTACACTTCCAGTGTGAAACAGTAATTCTTAACCTTTTCTAGGCCACTGACACCTTTGAGATTATGATGAAATATATAGATTTTCTCTCCAGGAAAAAAAAAAAAAAAGTTAACAGACGTTCATGCATGACATTTTGCATTCAGTTTCAGGTTCCCTCCGAAACCGAGCATAGATACCCGTCTCAAAGGAAAACTGGAATCCCCGAGTGTTATTCAATTCCATATTAAAACTGTTCAAAAGCCTTTGTTCACTTTCCGTGTGGCCTCAAGGGTGGCAGTGTCTGTCGGTACTTACAGACCAAACTTTGGGTCTTTAGGAATAAGGTTTAAGAGTAATTGTTACTACAATTGTATGAAGAAGAGTTGTCATTAATAACTACTACCAGTCAGTTTTGAGCTAATACACTAATGGCTTCCAAGGAAATAAGATTGCTGTGGTCACTTTTGGCAGCCTAAAATCATGATCACAACTGACTTAAATTTTTATTGTACAAACTCCTTAGTAACGTGATCAACACTTAAATGTTCGCAAATCAAATTATTCATTTTTCCTGTTCTCTTCCGAGCTTGTTTAAATGCACGGTTTTTCATGTAGTTAATAATTATTATACCAGCATTTAATATCACTTCAACAACTGCTTTTTGAATGCCTGTTGTGTGAATAAAATCAAGTTCTTGTTGTCATGGAGCTTATATTTTAATCAGAAGAGATGGGCCATAACCAAATAAATGTAGACTATATTACATGATAAGAGCCATGCAGAAGAGTCAATTAGGGTGAGGGAAAGAGAGAAGCAGTGGCAGGGATGGCATGAGACTGGAGCAGAGACCCAAAGGAAGTGAGTTAGATGTGCTCTCTTGGGGAAGAAAGTTGTAGGCAGAGGGGACTGCAAGTGCAAAGGCCCCCCCCCCCCCACCTCAGTGTACTTGGCCTTTTGAGAACAACTAGGAATACAGCAAGAGGGAGTGAGGGAGCATTAGGTTAGAGAAGTAACAGCCTTGTAGGTCATGGTAAAAACTTCAGATTTTACTTTTTTTTTTTTTTTAAGATTTTATTTGTGAGAGAGAGAGAGAGAGAGAGAGAGAGACAGGCAGAGGGAGAAGCAGGCTCCATGCAGGGAGCCTGATGCAGGAATCGACCCGGGGCTCCAGGATCACGCCCTGGGCCAAAGGCAGGTGCTAAACCGCTCAGCCACCCAGGGATCCCGGATTTTACTTTAAATGAGATGAGCAATCAACTATTGGAGGGTTTCAAGTAAAAGAGTTTGTGGGAATCCTTCTGGCTGCTGTGTGGAAATCAACTTGGTGGGAATTGGCCAGGGCAAGAGTATAAGCAGGAAGACCAGTTAGGAGGTTTAATCTTTATTTTAAGCCTTTTTCAGAGGTTGCAAAAATACTCCATCTTTCGTTACCGATTGTTGGGCATGTAGATAGTTTGTTTCACTTTACTAAAATTATGATGAAATGAACACTTTGTATATGTAGCATTTTCTTTCTTTCTTTTGGAATTTTTTCTTGGGATGATTTCCAGAAGAAGAACTGAATCAAAGTATATGAATTTACTTGTCTTCTTGATGTATCCTGTGAATTACTTTAAAAAATATGTTGTACTAGTTAAAGGGATAGCCACAGTTGTTGATCTTCAGTGTTATGGTAGTGTTACTTGCAATGAGTATTATTATTTAATACTTGAAAAAAATTATTTGAGTTATAAAAGAAGATCTTTTAGTTAGGTTGAATTTTCAAAGAGCTTGAATTTAAAGTTCATATCATAATTTACCTCTCCAACATTTAACAACAGAGTGCTAATTGTTGGTGATACAGAAATGAATTAGGGTATTTGTCCTCAGGGAGTTTTACATTCTGTCATGATTCAGAATCTAATAGTTAAATAACTTAAAAGTCTTGCCAAAGTTTACTACCATCCGTGAACTTTGTTATTATATGACTGATCTTTTATATAAAATACACATTCCAGTCGAGCATCTAATTTTTCATATTGGCAATTCCTGTTTTTATTTTTTTTAACACAAAGGGATTTTTATTTTTTTAAAAGATTTTATTTATTTATTCACGAGAGACCGAGAGAGAAGGAGAGACAGAGAAACAGGCAGAGGGAGAAGCAGGCTCCATGCTGGGAGGAGCCTCACGTGGGACTCCATCGGGGTCTCCAGGATCATGCCATGGGCTGAAGGCGGCGCTAAACCTCTGAGCCACCTGGGCTGCCCATAAAGGGATTTTTAAATGATATCTGCAATTTGTTTAATTTCTGTTATGTGTGTCTTTAGAATCTTAAAACTGACAGCCCCATGTTTTGTTCTTTGCAATAAATTATGCAACTAGTACTTAGTTGAATTTTGAGACAGTTGTAATTCTTTATAGCTTTCAAAACACAGAGATTATTGTTTTGTTAAATAAGGTTAGCATTGCATCTTTGACATTTTATTTAGTTTATAAGGAAGAATGATACCAGTCGGTTTTGATAGAAATTTTACCACTGTGAGAGCACTGCTCAGCATTTCTAGTTCTGAAATCTAGATGGCTTGATTTGGCATGAGCAGGCAACTCCACCATCTCTAAAGTGAGTGAGTTGAATAATTGAGTTACCTGCAAGCAGCTAGCACTGTGTCTGACACATGCTAGGGATCCAACAGATGTTCATTGAACTTCAAATAACCTCTAAGTTCCCAGTTCTAAAATTCTCTTATTTTAGAAGTTCAATTTAAAAATTTGTATAAAGTGTTTATATATTAATGTTGTGGTGAGTTTAAAATTGTGAACATAGTCTTACTTCCTCCTGATGTTCCTTTTCAGATTAAACTCATCAATTTTAAAAAGAGTTACGGCGTATTTCCAAGTATTTTCTGTTCATTCTGATGTCATATATTGCTGTATGACTTAATGCCAAATTCACATCTTATGGAAGTGATTAGTGTTAAATATATTTAAGCTTTCTTATGTTATTGAAATGAGCACCCATTCTCCCCACTCCCTTTTTCTGTGCATGAAATTTGGGGATTACAAGTGGTAGTTTTTATGTGCTTTACAGTTTTTCATGTACAGAGGTAATATTGGCCCTTTCAGCTTATGAATTTTTGTTACAGTGGTTATGGTGACTGAATGAATCACTCACTCTTCACAGTCCCCTTCTCACAGTTTTGAGATGAGTGGTTAAGAGGCCAGTTTGTTTCAAAGTTAAATGATCCAGAAGAGTATTGAACCTATAAGCTTAGTTTCTTATGACATACTGATCAGCAAAGCAGTTTAACAGAGAAGCTATGCCATGTTCTCGTTTCCGCTTGAAAATAGGTCTTTTAGATGTGGAAGGTACATGACCGCACCAATAAGAAAAGGAAATTGTGTGTGATGATTAAGGTGGAGTTGAAATAAATAGTGTACTTTTATAAGTGGTCTAAATAATAATCATTTAAATATAATTTTCAGAAGTATATGATATGTACATGAAAGATTAAATGTGTTTTATGAAATTAACCTCAACCAGGGACAAGTCAATGGCTTTTTTTTTAAAGGTACTGATGACTTATTTAAGCAAATTCCAGATAAATCTGGGAAAAAAAATTTCTTTGCATACCCAGCTATCTCTAGCCTGTGTAGTTCACATTGCTAGAGATTGGTTCAAAGTGTGGAATGGTAAAGTCAACCAATTTTGAAATTAAATATGTAACCTGGTGTTTGGTTTCAGAATATATTTAAGTTAGTCCATATTTCATAAGAATAGGAATATACTAAACTATACATTGTAACTGGTAAAAGATACTGTTGGATTAATTAAAGCTTAGTTACTTTGAATTTACAAGTTTGTATACCTTTAACATTCATGGTTTTTGCAGTGCTATGTTATACACATGTATTCTGGTTGTAAGAAATAACTTTGCTCAGGATAGAATTGTGGTTTAGTTATCAACCACAAAAGTGTAAAAGTAAAAGAGGCACAAAGAACTGGATGCAGTTGTTTCTTTGAACAAATCCCAGATGCAGCTTGTAAGATTCTAAGTTAGAAGTACGAAATTATCTCCTTTTGCGGACTGAATATTTCAGATCACTCAGACGTATAATCTAAAGAGTAAATTTATTTACTATGTTTTCAATGATATTTAAAAATTTGTTCATAAACAGGATCATTCTGTTCTAGACAAGTTGGCTGTATTATAGAACATTACACAAGCAACCATAACTTAATTATTTTGCAGTTGAAATTTAACATTAATCTTTGGATTTTATGTAGTTTTCAGTGTCTAGTCCAAATCTTTGATGTCTTTTGATGTACCTTTTCCATTCCATTGAATGCATGTAAAAATGTTGCATGATTTTATTAATAGATTTCTGATTCAGTCATTGAACAGATGTTTGCATGACCCAATATTACATTCTTTGATGGAAACTGAGATGTGAGGCTGTAGCTTCTATTATAAGGAATTTATAGTCTAGTAATTTATTTTGTTTGCCAGAACCTGACATATGTTTTATAAATAAATGTTGTATTTTCATGGTAGGTGAAAATAGGATGATACTCATTCTCTAAGTAAGATCAGTGTGATACTTTAAATTTTCTCTTAGTTGCTCAATAGCTATTTCTGTGGTATTATTTTCTTTCTTTTTTTCCCCTATCGTTTTATTTTTTTTCCCTGTAGTTTTCCCTGATATTATAGGCATACCAGTTTCCCAGTTTAAAATACAGTAAAATTAGAATCTTTTGCTTATCATCTATTTTACCTCAATTCAGGACTTTTTTTTTTTTCTCCTTCAAATTGCTTTTCTGTGTATATGCCAAATGATAGGGAAGTTTTGTTTTTTTCCTTTCTGGTTCAGATGGCAGTTTTAATTCTGTGTTCAATGCAAGAAGGTTTTTTGTTGTTCTTTTGTTTTTCCTAGAACAGCTCAGCTTAATCTTTTTTCGTTACACTGATAAAAATCATCTTTTGCCACTAAAGTTAACTATGCCCTAGAACAGAAATGTGCATGTAGAAAAAAATGCATCAATGTGCATTTTTAGTGAATGTTGGTAGCTTGCCAGCTTTATTTTCAAGTTCCTCCCCATTCCAGAACTATGATGTGCTTATAAGGCAACAACAGTATACATAGTTAATTTGCAAAACAAGAATAGTTTTTCATTTTTTCATTTTGCATGTTTTGAGTTAGGATTAATTGGACATTTATTATTATCAATTGACATATAATAAAACAGTTCATTTAACTGTGGTGCTTTCTGATGAAACATTGGCTGACTTTTAGTACTCAGTTTCATGAGTACTACTGCATTTTGGTGACATTCTTTAGTCTAAAAGTAAGTGTGAACATAATAAAAGCTGTAAACAAAGTAAGTTTGACGTTTTCTTTGCACCAGGAAGTGTTCTTTCCAAGTAACATGTCCTTGTTAGGGTCAGCATCATTTTTCAGTGATAATAGCTACTTAAAACATTTTTTTTTCCTGTTTAAAGTAATTCATGTTTCATTATGGTATATTTTGAAAAGCACATAAATGTAAAGAAGAAATTGAAAATCATCTATAAATCCATAACCCAGAAATAATTACTGCTAAAATTTAATTGTATATTTTTCTAGTTCTTTCCTTGCATGTACAGATTTTTTAATTTTTAAAAAAAAATGGAATTATACTTTTATATATACTGTTTTGTTCCTACTTTTTTCTCTGAACAAGATATTGGTCTCCTAGTATGGGACTTTTAGGTTTAATCTTTATAATATTACTATTTTAAATAACACTGAAGCAAACATCTTTGTACATTTATCTTTGATTGCATCTCTGTTTTTTTTTTCTTCCTTTAGGATAGATTCCCAGAAGTGGGATAACTGGATCAGAGGGTGGTTACCCTGTGTATAAGAGTGTGTGTCTCACTGCACCTTCAATGGCATTGAGTAGGTCAGTTTTTACAATCTTTGCCAATTTGATAGATATCTGTTACAATACGTGGGTGGTAATTGCAAAATCCTCTTATTAATAATCTGTAAAACCATCATAGTATATGATTGGTAATTTGCAGTCATCCTTGAAAAAGCTGGTAGGAATGAATTTCTTTGAAAATATTTTAGGTGTAAGTAATCTTTGTGACAAAAAAAGACATTCCTTGAAGTTGCAATCTGAGCATCGTTCTTTCATTGGAAAGAAGTAGTATTTTAATGCTCTCCCTTTACTAAGCTGGCAAACATGAGAAAGCTTATTGTATAGTATGTTGTAAGTGGAAGTATCATGTAAAACTAAATTATTTCAGATAGATGAGGGGGGTAGTCACATAGTTCCGACAAAAAAAAAAAAAAAAAAAAAAAAAAAAAAAGCCAGCACAACTTAGGGCTTAGACCAATGGGCTTGGACTTAGGCAGCCTGGGTTCAAATCCTTGCTTTGCCACTTACTAGGTATATGATTGGAGGCAACTTACTGAGTATATAATATGAGATAACTTACTAAATATGTGATTTGATGTTTCTGAACTTTGGCTTTCTCATCTTTACAAGGAGAATAATAACACTTCATAGGTTTATTGAGAGGATTGGGAATAATATGTAAAACTGTGTGGCACATTGTAAACATTTAATAAAAACCAACTGTTGTTAAATTTGTGGGTTTTTACCTGTTTTGTGGGGGGTGGGCAGGAGCTATCATTTGTGTGTCCTTGTTTACATGATTAAGTGCAGAGATACAAAAGGGCCATGAGCAGTGGCAGCTGGAGGGGAGTGGTAGACATTCTTTATGGTAGGAATGGCATGAGCCAAGATAGAAAGTTCAGGACCAGTTGGAGGACAGGGGATTGATTTGACAGAAGCCTGAGCTTGTGTAATTAGAAAATATGGAGATACGGCTGTAAAGATTTATTGGGCTAGACTATAGAAGTTACTGAATGCTGGGTTGAGAAGTATAAACTTCATTCAGGAGCACAAGAGGTTTTTGAGATGAGGAAAATGACCCAATCAGAACATTCATCTTTTGGAAGATGAATCTGGCTACAGAGTATGGAATGAATCAAGGAAGAAAGGAACCCAGGGCTAGGAGGCTGGCTTAATAATAACAGAGGTAATGCAAATCTGAGAGTTCAATGGAAAACAGAAGAGTAGGTTTTGGGGAGACTTGCTGGGAGTCACTATTGTGAAAGTCTCTGGGTCTTTAAGTGTACTCAGTTTGAAGATGAAATTCAGAACAAATAGTCTGTGCCTAAGGGGTGGGCTATATGGAGTTAGGAACCACTGAGAGAAGATAGGACTCACTGTGCTTTGGTTGTTGCTACTTTTTTTCTTTTTTCTTTTTTTAAATTGAAGGGTGAAAGATTCCTGTTATTTAATCTGTGAAAAGCATATATATTTATGCTCTTTCTTTGACAAATGGATAATCTGCAGAAATGTTATTTATTTAGCATTCTGAGTTCTTAGTTAACGAAGATGCTTCAGTTTTAGATATTATATTTCTGGAGGTATTATCTTAAAATACTTCACTGTAAGGTTAAATTTTGCATGTGTCTTTCAGCATTTGTCCATGCAGCTGGATCAGAAGCATCAGTTATGTGAGCAGAAGTGATGAAAAGTGAAATATAGGCTTCTTGTTAAGCAGCTAAGAATGTTGTGGGCAGGGAAATATGGAGCAATGGAAAATAGGAAATTGAGTATGTGATCTTTAGAGAAAATATTACTTGTAGTACGTCTTTCCTCTTCTCTTTAATTAAAAGAAAAAAAAAGTTTGCACGTGTGATTCTTAGTCATTTTGGTTCCTGGCTCTAGCTCTGTGCTAAGTTGAACTTTCTACTTGGCTGAATAATAAGTAAGCAGGTTAGCGTACAGATTGATATAAATGTTTCTTTGTGAATGGTAAGTAAACTCATATGGGCTGTGGATTATCTGCTTGCTGTCTTCCTTTAAAACACCAATTGAAGAAAGAAACAATGCCCAATTTTTAAATGTAAATACAATCTTGTAATACTTTCAAGGTGTTTGCATTTTTAAACCACTAAATTGTTGTATCTCTCTTAATGTTTGTTTTGGCTTTCAAATATTTTCTAAACTCAGAAGTAACATCTTTATTACTATTATCATTTAAAATCTTTTTAAAAGTATTCTTGAAAATATTTTTAAGTTATAAGCAAATGTAGCACATAGTATTGGAGATTGTCTTACTTATTACAAATACTGTATTTTTCTTTTGTGAAACTACAAAAGCCCATAGCTTGTAGACTAAATGATATTCCATTTGCTAAAGAGACCTCAGATATTCAAAAACAGTTATTTAATGTAGCAAACTATAAGATTCTAGTTGAGTCCCTTTTGAATTGGTTTGAAGATATTTCTACTTATTAACAGAAATCAGAACTACAGTTATTCTCCTAGTTCTCATCACACTTGTCCTTCTCTCCTTCCCAGCTGAGAAGCTGAGAGCAGGATCATTCATCCCTGGTTTGGACCATTCTGGCACTGTCATGTTATGGCAGCAATGGCCTTCCCAGTCTGTATGTTTTACATTCTTGGAAGTTTTTCTCCTTCCATGTTGGCAGGAAGAATAAGTTATTAGATTGAGTGGCTGGCAGCTCATGGCATACAATTATAAGAAAATTCACAATTTTACATTTCACTTATACCTCAGTAAAACTAAAGTAAAAAATTTCATTTTTTTTACATGAGGTGACATATGACGTGTGTGAAACATGAATAGACTCATATTCCATCCAAAAGGATAGAAATACAAGAAAATAAAGCTCACTTGTTGGATAGAATGTTGTATATGTTTTTCTTATTCTTTTTAGTTAAAAAACATTTTTTCTTATGTCTTTTGGATCAGCAGTTTTGATTGCTAAATGTAAATTGTTGACTAAGATATCAGTCTTTCCCTAAAACAATCTTAAACATTCTGGCTAGTGACCCAACAAATAGTTATTGCATGATTATTGAGTCCCTTCATACTATTCTAGGAACTAGAGATAGAGCAGTGAATAAGACTTGTTCTCATGGAACTCTTCATACAAGTGGGATTTGGTGGTGGTAGTGGAGAGGAATAGTAAATAAGTGAATAAGATAATTTAATTTCAGAGGTCACAAATGTCATGAAGACGTTTTAGACTGAGTGTTGAGGGAAAGCTCTGAGATGGTAATATTTAATTGAGACCTGAATGACAAAAAGCTAGACGTGATGATCTGCAAGAAGAGTGAACCAGGCACGAATGCCTTGAAGTGATAAGCAACAAGTTATGTTTGAGAAGGCCATCATGATAAGCTGAGAAGAGACTAGTAGATGGCATTGGCAGGAGAAAAATCACATAGGTCTTTGGTGAAAGGTTTAGATTTTGTTCTTATAAATACAAAGGGAAGACATAGGATATCACTACATACATAGCTTTATGGGTAAATATGTGTAACTTTTGAATTTGAAGTTGGTGTTATTAATGATACTGTTTTTTTTTTTTAAGAATTTTTAAAATTCTTTTTAAATTTTTTTAAATTTTTTTATTTATTTATGATAGTCACAGAGAGAGAGAGAGGCAGAGACACAGGCAGAGGGAGAAGCTGACTCCATGCACCGGGAGCCCGATGTGGGACTCGATCCCGGGTTTCCGGGATCGCGCCCTGGGCCAAAGGCAGGCGCCAAACCGCTGCGCCACCCAGGGATCCCAATGATACTGGTTTAAAACAAACCTGTAGGGTAACCAGTTTCTGTAGACATAGAAAATCACTAACATGGTATATAAATTATGTTTATATAGGGGGGTCTACAGAGAAAGACCAGGGGTCTGCAGAGAAAGGAATGCATTTTTTCTCAGTATTGTAAAAAGCCTAATGAATCTTTGCTTTGACCAATAATTACATTGACTCAAATCTTTGCAGCTAATTATCACAAATCATTATCATATATTGTGGTGATTTGTAAACTGTTAATGAAATAAAACATCATGCTTGCACTTTAAGAACCTGACATTGAGTTTCATTAGTATTTAGGTCTTTGACAATTTGAGGTCTCAAATTAATTATCTAGTTAAATAAATGTCAATGCAATTGGTAGACAAAAATGTGTAAAGATGTGGAATCTGTGGAGAAAAGAGATTTTTCACAGTAAGGTTGATCAGTGACCACTGATCAGTGTCCTAATCTATAGAGGGACCTATAGGGAGAAGGGAAGTAATATTTTTTTGAAGAAAGTTACTATATCATTTAATCTATAAAGCAAATCTGAAAAATAGATATTGCTCATTTGTTTACAGATGATAAAACTCTAAGTATATGATTTATGCAAATTAACAAAGTCTAGTTATAAAGGATAATGGTGACGGCAAACTTTCAGAAGGAACTACTGCATTATAAAGTACACAGTAGATAGATGATCAATAAATATTTGTATTTTGCTTTTATGGAAACATGATGAATTAGTGGAGTAGCTGAATCCCTGTACCCTTAAAATCCTGTCTTCAGTGTAACACATTATTTTCCTTCTAGATGAGTCTAGGAAATTACTCAGAAATAATTGGTTTCACCTTTTTTTTCCCTGCAAACCGCCTCCCCCCCCCCCCCCCCACTCCGTAAGGTTTAAGTTACCTAAATCAGTCACACAGTAAAAATCCTGAGAAGGGAAATAACGACCACAAACTTGGAAAGTATAATTATCACTTAGATTTTAACTGACTAGTTTGTAATGTTTTTAGCTTTTAAAACATTCAAGATACCATCTTTAGGTTCTGTCTCTTAATTTTTTTTTAACTTTAAAAATTTACTATAGTTTTCTGAACTGAGGTGAAAAAACAGTAGTTGAAATGTTTATGTAGACAACATGAGTTGTCCACCTAATCTCTGACTGTTTCAGTGGTGTGGGAGGGCATACTTAGGCAGAATAGTAGTAGTATGAGATCTCTGAACTGCTTATTTATAAAACTTCTTCTAATCCTTCAAATGCATTATATCTTAATAAATTTAAGTTTAGAATACCTAATAGAATGGATGCCTAAAAGATGAAAGCAGATGCAGGTAATCTAGAGAGTGAAAGAAATTTTTAGTTGAAGGTCTCAAAGGGAAAGGGCTTATGT
The DNA here is from genome assembly GCF_053574225.1 of Canis aureus. Lineage (NCBI taxonomy): Eukaryota > Metazoa > Chordata > Mammalia > Carnivora > Canidae > Canis > Canis aureus. Next base: position 877,733 of record NC_135622.1, read on the forward strand.
TACAGGATTAACTGTAGGAGAATGCATAGTACATGGAAATTGCTGTGATAGACTGGAAAAGAAATTTTCACAAAAACAAAAAGAATTTTTTTTTAAGATTTTATTTATTCATGAGAGACACACACAGAAAGAGGAGGCAGAGACACAGGCAGAGGGAGAAGCAGGCTGCATGCAGGGAGCCCAATGTGGGGCTCAATCCTGGATCCCTGGGATCACGCCCTGGGCTGAAGGTGGTGCTGAACCCGCTGAGCCACCCAGCCTGCCCCACAAAAACAAAATTGATGAAACGTGGGCCATGAGATAATGTTGAACAAGTACAAAGAACACTTAGGTTAGATATAGTGGCCTACAGGGGCCTTCAGAGAGGATATGATGAATCTTACCATGTGTGGCAGTATCATTATTTAGTATGGGATCTGTCTTGATGGTGTGGGTTGAGAGTACAGTACAGTAAATCTAGATACAATGAATAGGGTTATTTTTGTGAAGAAGGAACATATTTTAAAATTTGTTGCCAGTTGTCTGAGACTAAGGTTATAAGATGACAGGTCTATAAAAGATAACTTTAAATGATATTTTGGTTCTTGGTATCCTTGAAGTGCTCTTTTTTGTTAGTTTGGATTTTTTGGCTAGATTTTTGTATGACAGCTTTACTGTACATTCTCCTGCTCTTTATTCTAATCATATAATCAGTTTAGTGATAGCATACATAGCTCCTGATATGAAATTTTCATGCCTCAGAAAATTGTTTTACGTATAAAGCACAAGTATCAGTTTGCTTTATAGATGTGTATATCTAAAAATTGTGGGTGAAACTTTTATTAATTATTTGAGAATAACTTGAGAATAACAGACTAAGAAAAACAATGGGCAAGCGAGCTTAGAGGGTGAATCTTCTGTCTCAGACTCAGAAAGCCAATGGTTTTAGACTTTCAGATGGTAGGTTATTTTGATAGTATTTTTTTTATACATTCAAATGGTAAAGGCTGGAATTTGAGTAACTCAAAGTTGGTCAAATAGTATATACTGTTTTTAAAAAAGTTTTTGTGCCTTTTGAATAGTTTCACACTTAGGACAAACTCCATTGTAAAACATCCCTTTGAATTTTTTTTTTTTAAGATTTTATTTATTTATTTGAGAGGGGGAAAGAGAGCACACAAGAGTGCAAGATCAGGGAGATGGAGAAGCAGAGAGGGAGCCCCTATGTGGGGCTGGTTCCCAAGGCCCCCCGGGATCATGACCTGAACAGAAGGCAGACCTTTAACCGACTGTGCCATCCAGGCACCGCCCCCCTGACCCCACATTTTGAATTCTAAATAAATATTCAGTAACTTCTCATAGTACTCCAATGTCATAATTTTCACATTGTAATATGACAGCATTGTAATTGAGGAACCAATCAAAATCTGCAGTTGAAATCATGAGTAAAGGGATTTTAGATGATATAGTCATTCTGTTATTCCCATTATGCTTTAGACTTGTACTAGTGTCATCAATAGAACAAGCTTGAGATTGTGTCACCACCGAGTACTATCTGCTTGCATGTATATGTAAGCAGTAGGCCTTCGACACTGGCTATGAAGAACCATTGCTTTGTGGTGTTCTTTAGGTGGCTCTGCTTAGGTTCTAGTGTACTGGGCTGAGCTTGTGTGTACAGTGAATTGTTACGGTTTTGATCTTTTGCAGCCCTAACGCTTCTGTAACCATGTTCTCCATGTGTAAATGTGCTGAAGATGGATGTGTGAAGTTTTTCGTAGTGCAAAGAAAATGATTATTTAATCAGTAAAATTTAAAAATGATTTTTAAAAAACATTCAAAACTTGCAAGATAGAAAACTTTCTATAAAGGACTAGCCATCTATCCCTTCTCCACTTCATGGTTAAGAAACCATTTCTTAAGCCCAGTAAGCCAAAGTGTATTGTAGAAAATCAATCGTAACTGTTATTTGTCTGCACTATTTTTAAAAAGTGATCTATTGTTAAGAGAGAAATAAACATTACCAATGTTTATATAGTATAATTTCAGTAAACTAAGGTTTTACAAAATGCCTATGCATATATAGGCTAAAAGGAAATACCAAAAGACTGAAGTCATTATCTTGAAGTTGGGATTATAGGTGGTCTTTATTTTTCTCTTTAAACCTTTTATTTTCTGAATATTTTGTATATCATATATTTTATAATTAAAAATGAAAGTTTTAGAACATGTTTATTATAGAATGTGAAATGAAATTTAATAAAACTTTTAAAGATGAAGATTCTAGGGGATAAAATGAATTTAAAGGCTTTACAAATGAATTAATAAGTAGGATCCATTTCCTGAGATGGAATTATATATAATGATAAAATCTGTACTTTAAAGCAAAACAAGCAAAATTAAGTAGTTGTTTTGGGGGTGTTAAGGAGTGACAAAAAAATGGGAAAATATTGTGCTACTTGATACGATGACTTGGAAAATTTTTGTTTGGTTCTTGTAACTCAGGTTTGCCTCAGTTACATTCATTTATATGCTCTTTTATGGATATTTAATTACAAGATTTAAATTTATTCATGAAGATGATGTGCCAAATCTCACTGAATAATTTGTTAATATAGTTGTGGTCAGCTCGCAAAACAGTGAAAGTTTGCAGATAGCACCTACCAGCTGTTATTTATTTCTCAGTCTTTTTATCTGTAAAATGGAGAAAGAACAATACCTATTTCTTAGACATATTTGAGGATTAAGTGTGTGTAGCATACAAAAAGCACTTAAAATGTTATTGCTGCCATTGCAAGTATTACCACCACCAAAAGGTGGCATTGAAATCTAAGAAATTGGAGAAGGTTGCTATGGCCTGGTGCAGTGTCTTACACTTTGTATCTAACTACTACTTGGACTAGTCTCCGTGTATTTATTCTCCCTTTCCTTAAGCAGGACTGTTATGTGTTTAGGTAGTTTCATTATTTATTTATACAGTAAATCTTGGCATTGGTGGTTTAATGTTTTAAGCCCAGAGTATTTAACATGAGGAGATGTTTAATTTGGTATAGGCAAAATGTTGAATCCTACATCATTTCAAGGCTGACATGCCAAGGAAGTATATCAACTGGAGAATTGAGTATAGCTGACTGCGTCCTAGTTATTATTATCCAGCAGTGACTTTTGTTCCTTACTTGTTTAATTTGCATCATAAGATTAGAAACACAGTTTCTAAGGAAGGACTCATGGTGCCTTGAGAAAGCCAGTGGTAGGGGATCCCTGGGTGGCTCATAAAATCTTTAAAAAAAAAAAGAAAGAAAGCTAGTGGTTAATGCTAGGTTTTGCACACTCAACTAAAGTGAATTTATTGTAGTGGCAACATTTATAAATATTTCTTTTTTTCTTTTATATTCTTCACAATGCCTTGTACCCAGTAGAGATAGTGAGTAATAGGGTATGTTTGATAGTTTGTGAAAAAATTTGACTCTTTAAGTTCCTTAAAGGAAAAGAAGGAACTTAGCAAGGACTCCTAGATTTCTGGGCTCTTAGTTTGTTTTATCACTTTAGTACATAATTTTAAAAATCTCTTAGACTAAATTAAAATATATCTGTATCTCACGTTTCCATGGAGCAGTATGATGATTTTAGTGTGCCTCATTTAATAAATTCCTTAGAAATTTTGATTTTATTAGGTCTGCAGTAAGGTGGATTACTTTTTAGTAAAAGCAGTTTACTTTTTAGTTGACTTAGTTTACTGCAGAATCTGTAGTTCTGCAAGTGACGCCAGATGATTCTGATGCAGTACTTTCTCATTTTCTTTATATTTTTGTTTTATTATTATTTTTTAAAGATTTTATTTATTTATTCATGAGAGACACAGAGAGGCAGAGACCTAGGCAGAGAGAGAAGCAGGCTCCATGCAGGAAGCCCGATGTGGAACTGGATCCCAGGACCCCAGGATCATGCCCTGGGCTGAAGGCAGACACTTAACCACTGAGCCACCCAGGCGTGCCTTTGTATTATATTTAATAAATAGTCTATGTTGTATTTTTAAAAGACTTAGGGGAGTGTAGGAATAAATTTTATATTTAAAAATGAAAAATAATGCTATTGTCTTAACTTACATTGTATATCCTTTTGTAATTAGTTCAATGTATATATATTACTATTCAAACTCGGGTAGTATGAAGTTCATTGTAGAAAAATGGAGAGTACCAATGAGGCAGTGTTTGTCAATCTTTATAGCATTATCACTTGTTCACCTTGCCTGGTTTTTAGATATTTTTTCCTAATTGTACAACCCTCATGAAATTTTAATACCACAGATATATTCTATGTTTATGTATTGTATTGTGTGTTGATTTGTGTTTTGTATGCTAAGAGTTTTCCTTTCTTTTTTTTTTTTTTTTTTTTTGCCCCTCAATAGCCCATTTTCACCCCTTTGGGAGTGATATTACCCCTATTGAGAATGTATGCAATAAGGTTAAAAAAAAAAACCCTTAATTTTGCCTCTCAGTCTATTAATATTTTGTTTTTGTTTTTTTTTTTTTTGTTTTTTTAATTTTTTATTTATTTATTTTTTTATTTTATTTTATTTTTATTTATTTTTTTTAATATTTTGTTATACAACTTTCCCAGTGGTCTTCAATGCATATATATTTTTTTCTTTAAACAATGAGATCAGATACATATTTCATCTCCCTTTAAAAATATATGTTATAAATTTTTGTGAAAAATGAATATATTTGAAAAATATCTAAGGATAAATAATATCAATGAATAGTATTCCATTATATGAGTTTGCCATCATCTCTTTAGATGATTCCTTGTACTTTTCAGGGTTTTTTTTGTTAGAAGAGCTCTGATCTGATTATCATTACGATTGAATTGTTCTGTGCATTAATTATTTCCTTAGGATAAATTCCAAGAAGTAGAATGATATAAAGAATAATATAATTCTGTACACTTAAATATTTTTGGTCTGTATAGCTTCAAGTATGAAAGCCCCTTTCCCAAGGACAACCACCATTAATGTTGTGCAGTAATTTATCCATTCTTCTGTTGAAAGACCTTTTGTTTCCTGTTTTTTTGTTTTTTGTTGTTGGCATACATCTTTGTTTGCTTGTGGTTTTCTGTATTATAAATTTCCAGTTGTGTGAGTATTGTTGGGTCATTTAAGAATTGAAAGTACTTTCACTTGATTTTTTTTTTTTTTTTTTTTTTGGCTTTCCTTGTTTGCTTATTCTGATGTTGCTACTAAATTTTATTTACTGTAACTGTAGTATTGTGCTTTTGTATCTGGAAATATAAAATGTTCATTAAGTAGGCAAATGTGTCTATGTATTTTTCAGATTACAAGTTATAATTACACTTGGCTAGGTTTTTTGTTTTATTGTTTTTTTTTTAAGAGACAAGTATATGAATTTTAACTGGACTAGAATAATACAATTGAGGATTTACAATTTTAGTATTGAGAACTTTTATTGCCTAGAGGTGATTCAGAAAAGCACCTTTAAGTTGCAATGTGAAGAAAAAAGCTGTTGAGCTGTGAGCTTTCTGGAATATTTGGAACCACAACATTTCTGTCAAATATGCCTTTTAATATTTGGTTTATTGATTGAAGTATCTTTGACATATATTCTGTTTGCAATCCAACTTCTCTTCCTTTTAAAACTTTCTCTTTTATATTTCTGGTAAGTACATAATTTAGTATGTCTTACTATGCTGTTTTTGTTTATTTTTATAGAGTTCCCTTATATATTGTCTTCAGAGTTATGCATACATTTTTCTGAGGTTTGGAGTCTCATGAAGTTCAAAATATATCAGAATAGTTATTATATTAGGTAACACTTATGAATCAGCACCTGATTTTTACAGAATCTTAATCTAATTAGTGGTTTTTGTTTTTCTTTTTGCTAGATTCAAGCAGGTTTCTTTATGTGAAACCATTAAAACATTGCAAAAGAATTATGCTTTGGCTTTCAAAGTAGAAATGTTTTTTGTTTTTTAAAGATGGGACTAATTTTCTTGGGTAGTTTCACCTTTAAATTTAAATTTAAGTGCTCACACCATCACTAAAATCTTTAAATGTTGATTCTGACTCTACTATAATTAATTAACCACTAGTTTTAGTTAGTTTTCTTTTTTAAGACAGACTCTTGAATGAGACTTTCAAATACTCTGAGTGTTCTGGAGGAATTCGTTTACCTTTGTAATGAAAATCCCTCCTGAGGGTAATACACTCCCCACTAGGATGAAGGCCAATCATACTAGATATAATAAAGGATACTCTAGGCAATTCAGATAGGTCTGTTTTCTAGGAGTAGCCTCTGTTGGAGCTGAGCTGTCACCACAGCTAGCTTAGGCTCATTGCAGAGGTTCACCATGCTTTGGGTCACAGTCCTTTTTTTAATGAATTGAAAAACCATCTTGTTTTTTCCTCATGGTAGTGTTTTTTTTTTTTTTTCATGGTATATTTTAAAAAATTAGCATCTCAAATCTAATCAAATTTAATCTGTGGTACAGAATTTAACTTAAATACTTTACGAATACACATGAAGCTCGGTCCTTTGCTCAGAATCACAGCAGCAAACAAATGACAACACATGTTTGAGCATTAACTCATTATGACTTTAGACCTTTGGCCAAGCCAGGCATGTGGGAGGAGAATGTGCTTTATCTTAGCCTGCATATGGAAGCTTGTTGGAGCTTTTGAGTTCTAGTATGGGATTAGGGAAAGCATAGATTGAGTCCAAGGGGCTTTCTTTCTCAGTTTCCTGTCTTTAAGAAGGGTGGTAGGCATAGTTCTTTGCAATCCCCCTCAAGTTCTCGAAGGAATGCACTGACACAAATTTCTCCATTTATTCCAGTATTGGTTCATCTACAGAGTTTGTAGTACTTGAATTCTAAGGAAAATCAACTCATTAATGCAATGCAGATTAGATAGACAAGAAGGCCAGTGGTGAAACAGTATAGTGTTGTGGTTAACTATACATATGCTAGAGCCAAACTCCCTGGCTTATAATCCCAATTCTGTAATTTATATTTGTTGAGTTTGGGCAAGTTTGTTTTAGCTTCTGACTCATCTATAAAATGGGAATAATAGTCTCCACCTCATAGAGATGTTGTGAAGATTAGAAATATTAATTTGTAAAGTGCTCAAAACTATTTTGTATATGGTAACTACTCAATAAGTAGTACAGTTAATGCATTCCTTTTTTTGTGTCTTCTTTTCTAACAACGTCACCCTTTTTTTGCCCATTCCTCCTGAAGGTAAATTAAAGCTTTCTTTGGTAAAGTAGAATAGGGATCAGCCAACTTTCCCCTAGATTTTTAAGGCCATGTGGTCTCTCTTACAATACTATAGGGTGAAAGCAAATCAGTATGACTGTGTCCACTTTATTTATGGACACTGAAGTTTGCATTTCATATCATTTTCACGTGTCATGAAGTACTGATTTTCTTTTGATTTAAAGAAAAGACGTTTAAGACTGTAAAAACTGTTCTTAGGTTATAGGCCACACAGAAATAGGCAGTGGGCCCTGTTTGGCCTATAGGTCATAGTGTGCTGATTCCTGAACTAGAGTAAAGGAACCCATACATTCTGACCATTTTAGATGCTCTTTCTTTCTTAAGCATGCCTTCATTCTTTAATTTCCCTGTACTTTGGAGGAATCTAGAAAATTATTTTTATTGCCACCAGGTTTAGAGTTTATAAAAATTCTACTTACATTTCTGATCCTAAACAATTAGCATATGTATGGAACAGGGAGCACTTTGTGAACTTTCCTCAGTGACATATATAACAGTACCTTTGGGTCTTTGGTTGCAAGCAATAGACTTTGTCTTGTTCTCAGCACTAGTATATAGTAGGTGTTTATATTAGGATTCTCCAAAGAGGGATCCCTGGGTGGCGCAGCGGTTTGGCGCCTGCCTTTGGCCCAGGGCGCGATCCTGGAGACCTGGGATCGAATCCCACATCGGGCTCCTGGTGCGTGGAGCCTGCTTCTCCCTCTGCCTGTGTCTCTGCCTCTCTCTCTTTCTCTCTGTGTGACTATCATAAATAAATAAAAATTAAAAAAAAAAAAAGGATTCTCCAAAGAAACAGACCAGTGGAATACATACACAAATATGACACATACACATTGTGTATGTGTGTAAGTAAGATATTTATTTCAAGAAATTGGCTTATGTTGTTTTGGGGCCTAGCAAGTCTAAAATCTATAGGGCAGGGCAGCTGGAAACTTTCTGGCAGCCTTGTGGTAGAATTTCTTCATGGAACCTCAGTTTTGCCCTTGAGGGTCTTCAGCTGATTGGATGGAGACTCCCCCACATTATTGATTATCTCCTTCACTTAAAGTCAACTGATTATAGATATTAACCACATTTACATTAATCCTTCACAGCTATACCTAGATTTTGTGTCTGTTTGAATAACTGGGTACTACTATCTCCTAACCAAATGACATAAACAACTAACCATCACATAGTTCAGTAAATATTTTTCCAAAAAAAGGATGAACAAATGGCTAAATGGTTAATTTAAGCAGAAAAAGACATGTATTTGAAGGATGTTGAATAATAGAATTTAAGAAATAAACATACAGGCCTAAGGAAACCCCAAGAAGCACCAGGACAGTTTGCAGGTGTTGAGAATAGGTAGCAGGAATAAACAGTGTCTTTAGTGTAGTGCAGTCAGAATGAATCTGCCCTGACCATTTTCCATCTTCACATTATTCTGCTCAAGATTCAGCTTCTTAGGAGATTCTGCTTGATTTGCCTACACCTTGAGTTTGGGTAAGAGATCTCCTTTCTCCGGAGGAGAGTGGGACACCTTGATTGACAGTTCCACCAAAACTGTAGTGAGGGAGTGAGGTTATTTCCCAACAGAGAGTCAGGATGCTGTTACCAAGAGGAGGAGGAAGGTATACTAGACATGCAAAAATAACAGGTATCTACTTCACCAATTCCTGATATCTGCCCACATAGAAGGGCAGCTGGTGAGGTCGACACGGACAAGGGCCAGATCATGGAGAACTTTACAAGTCCTGGTAATAAGTTTAGGCCTTAATCCTCTAGAAGATGAACTTTTTTGGAGTCAGACTCCAGAGGAAATTTGGAAATTTTTGGACAATCTTCCTTTCTTCAGAAAATTATACTTAGGCTTTAAAAAAGCTTTGTTTTAGTGCTTGGGTGACTCAGTCAGTTGAGTGTTCAACTTTCGATTTCCGCTCAGATCATGATCTCAGGGTTGTGAGAGGGAGCCCCACATGGGGCTCTGCACTGAGTGTAGAACCTGCTTAAAATTTTCTCTCTCCCTCTGTCCCTTCCCTCCTCCCCCACTTGCTCATGTTTTCTGTCTCTCTCTAAAAAGGAGGGAGTTCGTTTTGTTTTGCATAGCATTTCCAAAGATTCTCCTACCTTTTGAAGTACATCCATGGTTGGTGGGAAGAAAGGCCAGGCTCTTAACCTGAATGGTTCAGAACTTGAAGGGAGAAGGTGGTATATACTATGAAAGAATTTTAGGTACAGGAACCACAGTACAGTTGGCATTTTAAATAAATTATTCTTGGGACACCTGGGTGGCTCAGTGGTTAAGCGCGTCTGCCTTCAGCTCCGGGCGTGATCCTGGAGTCCCGGGATCGAGTCTTGCATCAGGCTTCCTGCAGGGAGCCTGCTTCTCCTTCTGCCTGTGTCTCTGGCTCTCTGTATCTCTCATGAATAAATAAATAAAATCTTTAAAAAAGAAATAATTCTGGTTTGAATTGGAGGATGGATTTGAGGAGTGTAAGGCTGTGTGGAGGCTGAAAAACAGTCACAAAATTACATCTCTGTCCTCAGCTTCTGATAGTTGCAATTTTTTGATTCTCCTTAATCTCTGCTCATGGAAAGATTTTGGTTAAGGGATGATGAGGACTTCAGTTACCAAAAAGTAATAGGGATGAAGGGGAAATAATTTTTAGAAATATGTGGGTGATGAAATCCATAGGACTTAGCTATCGATTGTATTTGGAGAACAGATTTTACATGGCTATGTATGTTTCTGGCTTACATGACAGAAAATTGCAGAGGGAGTTAGTAGAGAGCAGATAAGAGGGATTGACCTTAAATATAATGAGGGACTTTATCTCCTGAGGGCGACTTGAGGAAAAAAGATCATAGTGACTGGACTTGATAAATTTACCAGTGAGGAGTGGGAATGAGAGAGGAAGTAAAGCAATGATTGGTAAAAGGATTGATGTGCAGTGCTGAAGGTCTAGGTGAGATTTCAGACTAGGAATTTGTAGTAGTGACATCAGTTACATAGTGGTGTTTTCTCAAGCAATGAAGAGAGATTTTTAAGATTCATTTATGGTTGGGCTTGTGGGTGGCTCAGTCGTTAAGTGTCTGACTCTTGTCATGTTTGGCTCAGGACATGATTTCATGGTGAGATCCAGCTCTGTGTGAACTCTACTGTTAATGGGGAGTCTGCCCCTCCCCCTGCTCTCAAGCACTCGCCCCCCTCCCCCAAATAAATAAGTCTTTAAAAAAGATTCATGATTGAAGTTACACTGGCTGATTTTAGGGGAAACATGGGAATATGTAAATAGAAGCGGGTGGGCAAAGAATAACTTAGACAAAGAGTGCAATGATGATAAAGAGCAAACACATATGGAGCCCTTACTCTGTGCTAGGCATATTTATAAGTATGCTTTAAAAATACTAATTCATTTACTCAGAGTAACCCTGTGAAGTAGGGACTGTTATCCCAATGATAAAAGACACAGAGGGTAAAACATTGCCTAGGATTGTAGAGCAAGTTAGTGACAAGAGTTGGACTTCAGATACAGAATTTAGCTTCTGAAGTCTCTGCTTGGCTACTAAGCTATACTTGTGATCACTCCTGGAATCCAGGTTTGGAAGAGAGATGGGCAGCCCGGGTGGCTCCGCGGTTTAGTGCCACCTTCAGCCTAGGGTGTGATCCTGGAGCTCTGGGATCCAGTCCCACATCAGGCTCCCTGCATGGAGCCTGCTTCTCCCTCTGCCTGTGTCTCTGCCTCTCTATCTGTGTCTCTCATGAATAAATAAATAAAATTAAAAAAAAAAAGAGGGGGGGGGAGAGATGATAGGCTGGGAGATGGTGAAGGGATCAAAGTGCCTAAAATTTAGTGTAGTGGAAACTAGTGCTGTGAGATTTTCCTCAGATTATAGACACACACACACACACACACACACACGCCCTGATTTATACCAGGCCAGGTTTACAAAAGAAATTGATTTAGACATTTACTAGTAATTCTTAATGATCAGGAGGCCTTTTTCATGAATTATATTTGGCCTGCATAGTTCTTTTGTTTGATTTTTGCATGCTGTGATAGTAAGATATTCTTGTAAAAGTAAACCTCCTTGTTTCCTTTTGTATGCTTCATCACTCTAGTTTGACAGAACCTTTAGCAAATGACCAGGTTTTTTCTACTCTTTCTTTTTGCTCTCATAACATTACTTTGATAGGCTTTTTCATTTTAGTGTGTGTTCATTCTGCTGCTGCTGTTTAGTAGGTGAGCTCTACTAGTTAGAGCTAGAGCTATTTTTGTTCTAATTTGGAGACACAGCATGTGTCTTAAGTTCTCCATTAGACTTTTTTTCTTTCCTTTTTATCCCCCTCTTAATTTGGTGCCTAATTTGTAAATTCATTTCTGCAAAATGCAGAATAAGGGGATAAAAATGAATGAATCCCTCAGAGTGGAGTACCTTCTCAAAATAGAGCTAGTTTGCTTTTTCAAAAAATGTTTGGCTTTTTCAATTGTGTTATTACCTAAGGCCATACAGTTGATAAATTAATCTAACATTTTGACAAAAGGCATTATAATATTTTTGTTTTATTAAATTTAGGCAACTGGTTTTATTTTCCTTTCTCACTGCCTTGTATTCTTAGTAGATCAACATGTCATGGGTGTTTGTGGTATTAGGGACCACTGTAATACTGTTGGGTTTTTCCCCTGAATTAAGCTAGATACCAAGTTTGATGTTTGCTGTGCTCGGTATGCCTTACAGATTGACTTGGGGTAATAATTTCAATTACTTGCTTCTAGCCAATAGAAGACATTGTTAGAAACAGGGCTCTAGATGTAGATGTTGAGATTGTAGCCTCTGAAGAATTTAATCAATATGTTTAATTGTTGTACCTGCCTTTGAACTCTGACCTTCAAGGCTTTAGCAATAAAGTTTTTCTTGTAGTCAGGTGATTTTCATTTTGATCTTAAATACCTTTTCCCCGTTAACAAGCTTAGTTCAAATCTAGGCCTCAAAAGTAAACTTTATGCTTATAGAGAATTTTAATAGCTATTATTGATTGGTATCTTTTAACTTATGTTGAAGTTATTGAAGTTGGTAAATTGTTATCAATGAAATGTTGTAGTAATTTATTTTTGTAGAATTTGATAATTATGTGAGTCCAAAAGAATTAGACTCAAGCACAGTGTTAAGAGTTGGTAATTTCATAATTTGTTTGCATGTAGCATTGTTCAAATTTCACAGTTTATATATGCTATAGTTTGATACTTTAAGCATACCAAAAAGATACATCCAGATACTGAGAAATTTCTACTCAATGTGAATGTGTATGAGTGTTGTATATAAACTGTCAGTCTTTTAGTTTGTACTATATTGAGAATTCTATTCTTCAGTGAAAATAGCTGGTATACTTGTCAAGAGTTAATTCTACACAGAAATTCCTCTATAATTATATTTTCAGGTGTTTTATAACAAAGTCACTGTCCAACTGTGCTATATAATTTCTGTTTATTTGTGATATTTTGTATATTTGGTTGCTTGGAAATTTTATCATGTCATGGGAATATTATGACAGTTTAAAGATTGTTCTCATATCCTTACATTTTATTTTTGTATAATACAAATACGTTATATTTTATTTTGTTGTTTTAATTATTTTGTTAACTTGTTTCTTTGGCAGTTCTTCTAATGTCCTTAAATGTTTCCAGGTTTGTGACCCTTGGTCACTGTCTTTCAACATATTGATGTCAAGTGAAAGATTTTGGGGTTATTTTCATGTATATGTATTTCATACATATACAATGTTCTTTAGATAAAAGAAAGATATAATTCATTCAGACACAACTTTAAAAAATAGAATTAGATACTATTATTGAGCAACTATTTTGCAGGATTAATATTTCTAGTCAGAATTTTCCTGGTAAAAATGTTTTAATTTTCAGAGTTGAAAATATTTTAAAGCTTTGATCAGAATCGCACATTTTCAAGGAAGTTGTTGTAATATATTGATTTCTGCAAATGTGCAGACGCATTAGGTACCAGACCTTGCATTGATATATACCTAAGTAAAAATGGGAGTAGCGAAGATGGAGGTGGGTTTAGTTGGTTATTAGATGAAATGTGGGTGGATGTGGATGATTACAAGTATTTCCTGGTGATCATTTCTTTTTTTTTTTTTTTTTTAAATCCTCTCTTCTTATACATATAACTGGTTAGTGCTTTTCCTGTTTTAGAGAGGATTTTTTTAAAGATTTTATTTATTTATTCATGAGAGACACACAGAGACAGAGATACAGGCAAACCCGGGTCTCCAAGATCACGCCCTGGGCCGAAGGCGGCGCTAAACTGCTGAGCCACCCGGGCTGCCCATCCTGGTGATCATTTCTGTCAACAAATAGTATTTCAGGTATTTTAAATACTCATTCTCTGAGGCAAATATTCTAGCACATTTCAAGCACAGTGACTTAGACTTACAGTCTTTGGAATGGGTTTTCTTAAGGGAATTTAGCCACTGTGAACAAAGTAATCCAGTGAAACAAGGCTTAATTTTAAATTAGAAAAATTAAATAGAAGCCATTTAAGGGCTAAGTCCGAAATACTTAGCACAGAATATTAGATATTATCATTGTTTTATTATCCCTTTTCTGTTGATGAAAACTTTACTTTGGATTCTAACTGGATTTTTGAGGTTACTATTTGGTTCCCATTGAATTTTTAGCAGGCAGTTTAGTGTTTTAAGGAATATTTAGTACGTTCTTTCCTTCACTGGAATAAACTAAAGATGCAAAAGATTGAATGTTGTCTTAGATTCCTAAGAGCTGGGGAACCGGTCTGAATACTTTTATGCACTTGGCTAACCTTTATGCCATTCAGAATGTGAGACTAGTTTGTGCTGATTTCCATTCCTCTGTTAGTCTTAAAAAGTGAATCACCATAGTGTTCATTGATGTAATTAGGTCCATTAGGAAAAATACTGGTTATAACTATGAAGATCCAGAGAACTCTTGTTTATACTTACCTTAATAGTGAAAGCTTGGTTTTGATTATTTTGTCTAACAATATATGAGTAATGTTAATAGAGTTCTTTTTAGAGTTTTATAAACTTTGTCTCATATGATCTTCACAATTATGCAAAGAGGGTAGGACATATGGAATCATTCCTACTTTTAAAGATGAGATCCTTGGGCTTCAAAGAAGTTCAATGACTTTCCCAGAGATAAATAGTTATATCTGCTGTCTCTTACATTAGTTTTCATTCTACTGTATCAAAGAGTTTCTGTGTAGAACCAATTCCTTTTATATGATCAATCTATAATTTCCAGAATGTAAAACTCAAATTGCTGAAATTACTGGATTTTCACATTTGCCAGAACTATATACCTTTTGTTTTGGTTTGGTTTTGCTGTATATCAAGTTAGAAGAACAAATATCAAGTTCTGCCATAGTATATTACCGTAATTTTAATCTTATTTGTAGCTGTAGGATTTAGAGGTGCTTGATTTGGAATAGCCTTAAAATGCATTTGGTCCTAGAAAGCTATTTTAATAAGTTTGATTCAGAGGACATTATGAAAGATTTTTTTCTCTGTTCTCATGATATTCTTAGGCAGGCTGCCCCATTTCAAAAGAAAAATGACTTTCAGCAATCATTTTAAAAACTAGTTTGCTTTATATTGTGTGAATACCTGTGGAAAGATGTATATTTCTTTTGATTAGGGACTTTCTTTGTGTAAGAAGTTCAGTTAAAGTACTTTTAGATCCTCTGCTCTTATATTCGTGGGCTTTATGCATATCACTATGAAGGAGTGTAAAAGGAGCCCCTGGGTGGCTCAGTGGTTGAGCTTCTGCCTTTGGCCCAGGGCGTGAACCTGGGATCCAGGATTAAGTCCCACATTGGGCTCCTTGCAGAGAGCCTGCTTCTCCACTCTGCCTATGTCTCTGCCCGCCCGCCCCCCCCACCCCCCGTGTCCCTCATGAATAAATCACTAAAATCTTTTTTTAAAAAAATGAAGGAGTATGAAACAGGTTTTACCTTGCTTTCAACAAAGTTGAAACGTTGATAGAGAATGTAAGGCTAATTATGATACAAAGTAGTGGCTGCCAAACTATAAGGCCTGATTTTTTATGGCAATCAAACTAAGATGGTATTTGCTTTTATTTAAAACAAACAGAGGAGAAGATGTAATATAGACCATGTGTGGTCTGCAAAGCAAAAATATTAACTATCTGGGCCTTTACAGAAAAGGCTTGCCGACTATGAATTAGAAGAATATGTATCACATAAGATAAAGTATAGCAAGAGACATTAAGGAGTGCAAACCAGAATCATGAGATACATTTCATACCCACTAAGAAAGCTATAATTAAAAATGGACAGTAACAAGTGTTGACAAGGATGTGGAGAGATTGGAACTCTCATGCACTGCTGGTGGGAATGTAAAATGGTAGTCACTGTAGAGAAAACAGTCCGGCAGTTCCTCAAAAAAGTTAAGCATAGTTACCATATGACCCAGCAATTTCACTGTAGGTATAAACCCAAGAGAATTAGAAACATATGTTGACATAAAAACTTGTTCATACTATTGTTAGTCACAATAGCAAGTAAGTCCATCACTGACTAATGAATAACCAATATGTGGTGTAGCCAGACAATGGAACATAATTCAGCCACAGAAAGAAATGAAGCACTAATACATGCTACAACATAGGTGAACTTTGCTTTATATGTGAGAGAAGCTGAACACAAAAGTTCACAAATTGTATTCCATTTATAGAAATGTCTGGAATAGACAAACCCATAGAGACAGAAAGTGGTTGCCAGAGGCTGGGGAGGGGATATTGGGAGTGATTGCTGCTGGATGTAGGGTTTCTTTTTAGGGCACTGAAAATGTTCTGAAATTAGTGGTGGTGATTGTACAGCCTTGTGAATAATTTAAATGACTCAATTATATACTTTAAAATGGTGAATTTTATGGTATGTGGATTATATCTCAACAAAAGAAAATGTAAGCAGAGATTCCATAGTTTTATGGAAGAAGTAATGAGAGGTCAGGTAAGGAAGAATTGCAGGCATGAATTGATTGCTACAGCTTTGAAGTTGGGGCTTGAAAATGTACCTCAAAGGGCATCGAGGATTTGAATAGAGAAAGAAGAAATGGGTAGATACAGTGTTACCGGTCTTAGGAACAGGCATAAATCTTCCTGTTTGACAGGAGAGGAAGAAGGGACAGGACTAAGAGGAGGAAAGACAAGCTGGATTTGTTCTCATGACATTTCTAAACTGGAATATTGAGCTGATTTGTCTTGCAAGGGACACTGCCCTATCAGGGGGATGCTTTGCACTGTCATTTGTATGGAGTAATTTGTGTATTCTTCTAGGCTAAAGCAGGAGCTTTCTAGTCCAGCCAGCAAGCCAGAAGCTGCCATGATACTTTTAACAGGTTATTGTAAGGATTTTAGGTCTCAGTATATGCTTTGAGGAATTTTCTACCATCTTTTTTTCCTTCTTTTTAAAGATTTTATTTATTCATGAGAGAGAGGCACAGACACAGGCAGAGGGAGAAGCAGGCTCCATGCAGGGAGACCATGTGGGACTTGATCCCAGGTCCCCAGGATCACGGACGGCCTAGGCCGAAAGCGGTGCTAAACCACTGAGCCACCTGGGCTACCCTCTTTTTCGTGTTTTTATGTGAATTCCACGTAACATACAGTGTAATATTAGTTTCAGATGTAGAATTTAGTGATTCATCACTTAAATACAACACCCAGTGCCTATCACAAGTGCCCTGCATAATGCCCATCACCCAGTTACCCTCCCCACCCACTTTCCCTCCAGCGACCCTTAGTTTGTTCTCTGTTGTTAAGACTCTTTTCTGGTTTTGCTGTCTTTTTTCTTTTTCTCCCCATGTTCATCTTTTTGTTTCTTAAATTCCACATCTGAGTGACATCGCATGCAATATTTGTCTTTCTCTGACTTATTTCCCTTATCATAGTACTCTTCTTGCTCCATCCATGTCATTGCAGATGGCAAAATTTAAGTCTTTTTGGTGGCTGAGTAATATTCCTCTGTGTGTGTGTGTGTGTATACCATATCTTCTTTATCCATTCATCAGTCAATGGACATTTGGGCTCTTTCCATAATTTAGCTATTATTGATAATGGTGCTATAAAAATAAATATTGGGTACATATATCCCTTCAAAACCATATTTTTGTATCCTTTGGATAAATACCTAGTAGTGCAATTGCTGGGTTGCAGGGTGGTTCTAATTTTAACTTTTTGAGGCACCTCCATACTGTTTTCCAGAGTGGCCACACCAGTTTGCATTTCTACCAACAGTGTAGGAGGGTTCTCCTTTTTTTGCTTTGTTTTGTTTTTAACCAATTTTAAGTCATATAAAGTATCTGATTTTTTTGTTGTTATTCGAACAAAAATCCTTAATATTATGGTTCATTATACTTGCCACTTTATAAAGTTCTTTGTTGTGTATTGCCTCATTTAATCTTCTCATCACACCTGTGAGATAGATGGTATCATTCCATTTTAAAGATGAAAGAGGCCATATAATAGAGTGATTTGGAGCCAGGTGGGGCCACTGAAGTCAAAATGCCTAGGTTGGAACTCTGGTTTTGTCATTTATTTTGAGTTTTTCTCATCTCTCCTAGAGTATATGTTTTCTTTTATGCAAAATGGTGATTATATCATACAGTTGTATTTAAATAAGTTATAGAAGTAAAATTCCTAGAATCATGCTTGATGCATAGTAAGTCCTCAGTGTTATGCTCTTATTTATAGATCATAGATCATGAGAATTGAGTGAAATTAAGAAGTCCAGAGTCTTCCAGCTAATAAGTGGTAGAGCCAGCACTTAATTACAGGTGTTCTGAATCCAAGTCTCATTTTTAAACTTGCTTTTACCAGATTTTATTATATACTTATTTATTGGCCATACATTTATAAACTTTCTAAATTTTGATTTACATGGAAACCAGACAATAAACCAGATATTGATACACAAGAGATTTTCTACCCTCTTTACAACAGAACATTCATTCTTAAACCCAGTCTTTTGCTTTAATCCTTTGATATCCAGTCCTTCGAAATTATAAACCAAATTATGAACTATGAAGGGAAATTGATGAAGGAAAGCATAGATTAACATAGTTCAGAAAAATTAGCTTGAATATGATAAAATGAACAATTAAAGGCAAATAACACGTAGGGGAAAACCTGGAATAACCAAAAAGGTTGCTATCTTTAATAAATAAGCAGAAAAGACTGATTGATAGGAAAAACAACTTTTTTCAAAGACAAATGAGAAAAGAATAGGCAATTCAAAAAAGATGTGACATATCTGAAAAACAGCTTAACTTTACAAGTTAAAATTCAGTTTAGGATAATATATTTTTTTAAGATTTATTCATGAGAGACACAGAGAGAGGCAGAGACACAGGCAGAGGGAGAAGCAGATTCCCTAGGGAGAGCCTGATGAGGGACTCGATCCCAGGACCCCAGGGTCACACCCTGAGCCAAAGGCAGATAGATGCTCACTGCTGAGCCACCCAGGTGCCCACCTCTTGGATAATACATTTTTGATGATACACTTAAACCAAGAACATTGAAGTTAAAATTTAAAAATTTAAATTGAAATGCTCTGCTGTTAGGGATATAGTAAAATAAGACCCACACATTCCTGAGGAGAATGTAAATTGATAAACCTACTAGTCTCCATGAAAAACCTTAAAAGTGTTCCTAATCTTATACCTAGTAATGATCCATCTGAGAATGTAACCCAGAGGAAAAAAAATGATAACTTTGGACAAAAATTTGTGCACAAAGATTCATTGCAGTGTTATCTATAATAGCGAATATTTGGACATATCTGGCCAAAAGAATAATTATTGTACATTTATTGCAGTATTATTTGTCAAACAGTTTTCATTAAAAATTTTAATGCTCTTGAGAAAAGAGGATGATATAATGTTTGGAGGGGTGGGAAACAAGATTCAAAATTATAGCACTAACCTCTAGTGTCAAGTGGTAAAATGAAGTCTCGAGAGTAAATAGTTCATTCTGGACATTCTTAATGTAGTAGTTCTTAAATGTTTGGTATACTGGATGTCTACCCATTATAAAAATAGAATAAAAAACAGAATATACCTTTTGAACCCCAAACCACTTCCCCTTGTAGTAGTGAACACTCACTTCTCTATTCTTTAATGCAACTCCTCAAAAAAAATTTCAGTAATTCTGTTTCCCGTTTCTCACTCTTTTCCTGAACTCAGGCTTTTGTCCCTAGGTTAATCCACTAAAATGAGCTCTCCAAGTCTCCAGTGACCCCCAGTGGTCGGTTCCCAGTGCTTCTCTTACTGGATTCAGCAGCAGCTTGTGGCAGTTGATCACTTTCAAATGTTTTCTTCTCTGTCTTCCAAAAAGCCACACACATGGTTTCTCCCTACCTCACTGGCTGCTGCTGCTTGTCCTCTTTTGTTGACTGCTCTACTTAGGATTTTTTAAAGTTAATATGAATTATGTATTTTTTAAAATTGTGGTAAAAAAACATAAAATTTACCCTTGTAACCATTTTTAAGTGCACAATTTAGTGGAATTAAGTACTTTTACATTTTTGTGAAACTATTCCCACCATGCATATCTAGAATTTGTTTAATCTTCCCAAACTGCAACTCTGTACCCATATAACATTTAACTCCCTATTCCTCTCTCCTCCCATGCCCTGACAACCACCATTCTACTTCCTGTCTGTGAATTTGACTATTGACTACTCTAGATATTTTGTGTACCTTGGAATCATACAGTAATTTGCCCTTTTATGACTGGCTTATTTTATTTAGTTAATGTAGTATTCTCAAGGCTCATTCATGCTGTAGCTTGTGTCAGAATTTCCTTCCTTTTAAGGCTGAGTATCCCTTTGTGTGTGTGTGTGTGTGTGTGTGTGTGTGTGTGTGTGTACCACATTTTGTTTATCTCCTCATCTGTTGATGGACACTTGAGTTGTTTTCACTTTGACTACTCTGAATAACGCTGCTGTAAACACGGATATACTACCAATACCTGTTTGAGTCTCTGCTTTCAGTTCTCTTGGGTATATACCCACAAGTAGAACTGCTTGATCATATGATAATTCTGTATGTAAACTTTTGAGGAACTGCCATGCTGTTTTCCACATTCCCACCAGCAGTACACAAGGGTTCTAATTCCTCCATATTTTTACCAATATTTGTTATTTTCTGGTTTCTTCATTGTTTTGTTTTGGCAGTAGCCATCGTAATGGCTGTAAAGTGGTATCTAATTGTGGTTTTGATTTGCATCCCTTGATGATTAGGAGTGTTCATCATCTTTTCCATGTGTTTTTTGCCATTTGTGATTTTTATATCTTCTTTGGAAAAATGTCTATTCAAGTCCTTTGCCCATTTTTCATTGTGTTGTTTGGTGCTTGTTGTTGAGTTGTAGGCGTTCTTTATATATTCTGATATTAACCCCTTATCAGGTACATGACTTGCAGATGTTTTCTCCCATTCCATCAGTTGCTGTTTTACACTAATGGTTGTGTTCTTTGATTCACAGATGTTTTAATTTTTTAAAAAAGATTTTATTTATTTATTCATCAGAGACAGAGACAGAGAGGCAGGGACACAGGCAGAGGGAGAAGCAGGCTCCATGCAGGGAGCTGGACATGGGACTCGATCCTAGGACCCCAGGATCATGCCCTGGGCTGAAGACGTGATCACTTCAGCAGCACTAAACTGCTGAGCCATCTGGGCTGTCGAGAAGTTTTAAATTTTGATGTAGTTCAGTTTATCTATTTTTTCTTTTGGTGCTTGTACTTTTAATGTCATATCCAGGAAATCATTGCCAAGTCTAATGTCCTGAAGCTTTCCCTTATGTTTTCTTTTAAGAGTTTTATACTTTTGTTCTTATATTTAGGTTTTTGATTCATTTTAATTATTTCTGTAAGGTAAGGATCCAACCTAATTCTTTTGCATGTGAATACCCAGTTCCCAACACCCTTTGTTGAAAAGACTGTCTTTTTTCTTACTGATTGGTATTAGCACCTTGTCAAGCTATTTGACCGTTTATATAAGGGTTTATTTCTGGGCTGTCTCCTACAAATTTTGATATTTTTATTTTCATTTTCATTCTCTTCAAAATACTGATTTCCATTTTGACTTCTTTGGATCACAGATTATTCAGAGACATGTTATTTTGTTCTCAGATATTTGGGGATTTTCTTAATGTCTATTTCTGATTCTAGGTAAATTCCATTGTGGTAAAAAACATACTTTGAAAAAAAAAAACATACTTTGTATGGCTTAAATTCCTTTAGATTTATTGAGATGTATAGTCTAGATTATAGATTATAGTCTCTTGATAAATGTTCCATGTGCACTTGAAAATAATGTATATCTTGTCAGATGAAGTATTTTCTTTCTTTCTTTTTTTTTTTTTTGAAGTATTTTCTAAATATCAGTTTGATCCAGTTGATTGATAGTATTGTTCAGTTCAAATATGTCCTTACTGATTCCTGCCTGCTGGATCTGTCAATTACTGATAAAGGGATGTTGAAGTCTCTAGCTGTAATAGTGGATTCATCTGTTTCTCCTTGCTGTTATATGCTTTGTCTCATATATTTTGATGCTCTGTTGTCAGACACATAAACATTAAGGATTGTTAGGTCTTCTTGGAGAATTGACTCCTTTATCATTATATAATGTCACTCTTTATCCCTGATAATTTTCCTTGCTCTGAAGTTGGCTTTGTCTGAAATTATATAGCTACTCCAACTTTCTTTTTTTTTGATTAGCGTTAGCATGGTATATTTTGCTCCATTTACTTGCTCCTTTACTTTTAATCTGTGTTTTATATTCAAAGTGGTTTCTCATAGACAACACATAGTTGGATTTTGTTTTTTAGTCCACTTGGCAGTCTTCTTTTATTTATTTTTATTTTTAAAAGATTTATTTATTCATGAGAGGCCCACAGAGAGAGAGAGGCAGAAACACAGGCAGAGGGAGAAGCGGAGAAGCGGGCTACCCGCAGGGAGCCTGAGTGGAGCTCAGTCCTAGGACCCCAGGATCACGACCTGAGCCAAAGGCTCAACCACAGAGACACCCGGCAGTCTTTCTTTTAATTTGTATATTTAGACCATGATGTTTAAAGTGATTTTTGATATGTTGGATTAATAGGTACCACAGTTGTTACTGTTTTCTATTGGTTATTGCCCGGGGTGTTTTTTGTTTTGTTTTGTTCTTCTACCCTTTTTCTGCCGTTTTCTGGTTTTGTTTTGTTTTATTTATTTATTTGTTTGTTTGTTTTATTCATGAGAGACACAAAGAGAGAGAGAGAGAGAGGCAGAGACACAGGCAGAGGGAGAAGCAGGCTCCATGCAGGGAGCCTGACATGGGACTCTGTCCCGGGTCTCCAGGATCACACCCTGGGCTGCAGGCAGCACTAAACCGCTGGGCCACCGGGGTTGCCCTATTTTCTTTTTTTAATTGAACATTTTATGTACTTTCATTATTCTCCTGTCTTACCATATCAATTATATTTTCTTTAGTGATTGCCTTTGAATTTAAAACCTACATTCACGGCTATAACACCATACCACTTCACAGGGTAGTACATGTATTTTATAGCAAAGTATTCCCAGTTTTTCCCACCAATCTCTTAACATTGCTGTTATTCATTTCACTTATCCATAAGCTATAGTCACATAATATAATTATTATTATTCCAAACAATTATCTGTTAGATCAAGTAAGGTAAGAAAATAAAAGTTTTTATTTTACTTTCATACATTCATATTTAGGTCCAAGTACCTACCCTAAATCATTTTCCTTCCTTTAGAAGAACTTCTAACATTTCTTGCAGGGCAGGTCTACTGGCAACAAATTTCCTGAATTTTTGTTTGTCTGAGAGAGTCTGTATATCTTTCATACAAAGGATAATTTTGCTGAATACAGAATTGTAGCTTGATGGGTTTTTTCTATCAACACTTTAAATATTTCATTTCTCTTTATGCTTGTGTACTTTCTGAAGAGAAATTGGATGTAATTCTCATCCTTACTGCACTGTAGGTAAGGTATTTTTTTCCTTCTGACTTCTTTCAGCATTTTTTTTTTCCTCTGATTTTCTACAACTTGAATATATGCCTAGGTATAGATTTTTTGGTATTCTGCTTGATATTCTCTGGACATCTAGGATTTGTGGCTTGGTGTCTTCTGTTTATTACTGTCTTTTGATTATTTATTTATTTATTAACTATTAATTTTTTTTTTCCTCCCAACTCCTCACTCCTTTTAGTCCTGACTTCTAAGTATATCTAGAAGATAACTAAGTCTTAATACTTTGCCACTACTGCTTTGGTCCATTTCTATCTTATGGGTTTCTTTTTCTTTTTTTTTCTTTTTTTAAGATTTTATTTATTTATTCATGAGAGAGAGGCAGAGACACAGGCAGAGGGAGAAGCAGGCTCCATGTAGGGAGCCCAAAATGGGACTCGATCCCAGGACTCTAGGATCACGCCCCAGGCCAAAGGCAGGAGCTAAACTGCTGAGCCACCCAGGGATCCCCTCTTTTGGGTTGTTTTATTTGCTTTCACATAGTTTTCCTTACTTCTGCCCTTCACCTCCTCCTTCCTTTCACCATATAACAGCAGGGTATCTATTTAAAATTTCCATGGGGACCTGTCTTCCTTTGCTCACAACCATTCAGTGACTTCACATCTCTTAGCAAGCAAAAGCTATAGTTTTACCATGTTCTGAAAAGCCTGTATTTAGCTCTTATCTGCTAATCACACCGTACTTGTTAGGTACTCTCCTTTCTCTTTGAAAGTCAGCATATCTCAGAGGTCTGCATAACTGTAGTCTAACTTCCCCTTACGTTTAGGTGTTCCATTCAAATATCACTTTCTTCAAATTACAGATCTCCATGCCCCATGAACTAATAACTCCCTGTCTTCCTTTCCTGCTGAATTTTTTTCCAAAACAATTTTACCAGCTGATCTATGCCTTTGGTAAGGAGAGAACATGGCGCACTGAAGAAAATTAAAGAAAGCCAGTTGGCTGGAGCATTGAGAATGAGAGGGACCATATTGTGAGGTAAACTAGAGTAAGAGTTATAGACCAAACTGTGCAGACCCTTATGGGCTATCTTAATTAACATTTTTGGTCTTTATTTAAAAGTAGTGGAAAAGTACTGAAGTATCTTAACTGGAGGGATTTGGGAGGAGGGTCAGTAACATGATTAAATTTTTATAATCTTTTTATAATCATCTGGCTTCATTGTGGAAAAATAGATTGAAGGGGGAAAATTGGATGTGGGGAAACCAGATGAGAGGCCATCACAGTAATCCAGGTGTAAGCTGATGGTAGCTTATCTGACCTGGGTTGATGGCCATACAGGAAGAATATTTGGAACTGTTTGATTCTTATGAAAAAAATCCATTTATAAACATGTGGTCAGCAATTTATAACTCCTGATTGCCAGATTAAGATCTCCCATTTATGTGATACTCATCTCATTCCCTTATGACAAAATAAAATGGTTCAGCCAATGTAACTCTTTAAAATAAATCATAGAAAAATCAATAGTTTTATATCTTCTTGTATATTTCTTTGTGGTAGGCACAAAATCAAAGATCCCTAATTAAATTATTCATTCTTATTTTTATAGCCAGTTTCTAGATCTGATTAAATTGATATATCTGTCATGAAAACAGGGCTTTAAATAATTTTATTATATTTTTTCTGACCTCCTCTCATCTCAAAAATTAAGTTGATTAGGACCAAGGTTGTTCCCAGTGGAATTTTTAAAAGACAAAGGTGTCTGCCTGTGGTATTTCTTGTCACTAAACAAGTAACCTCTGGTAGCAGGAACCTGTGTATAACTTCAGAGTTTACATGAATCAGAAACTCAAGACAACTTTGGCCATGCTAAGATAGTTTTAAAGATCTTAAAGCAAACAAACTAATAAACTAGGATCCTCATAGTAGTTTTCTAATGTGGCAATATTTTTATCAACCAAAATGTTGGTCCTATATTTGTTTCACTTTAAAAGGGAAAAAGCATTTAACTTTTCCCATGGCAGGCATTTTGTTTTATGTGTGACTAAAATATGTTATATTGTTTAGTTATCAGAGTTATCATGTGTCTCTCATGAATAAATAAATAAAATCTAAAAAAAAAAAAAGCAGAATCCAGATATACACAAATTCAAGAAGTCAAATGAAGGATTAATAAAAATATAAACCTAAACAATTCATAGTTAAATTTACACACATTGAGAGGTCTTAAAAATAGCCAGAGTGAGAAGTTAGATTATTTTGGAAAGATCTGCAATTTATCAAAAGGAAAATTAAAGCCAAAGGACATGAGGATAATAACTACAGTGTGCTGTGAATAAATAACTCTTAAGGCAAAAATATCTTTTTTAAAAAAGATATTTATTTATTTATTTATTCATTCATTCATTCATTCATTCATTCATGAGAGAGACAGAGAGAGGCAGAGACACAGGCAGAGAGAGAAGCAGGCTCCATGCAGGGAGCCCCATGTGGTACTCTATCCGGGACTCCAGGATCACACCCTGGGCCAAAGGCAGGCACTGAGCCACCCAGGGATTCCCAAGGCAAAAATATATTTAAGAGTATAGGTAATAGGGGATCCCTGGGTGGCTCAGCAGTTTAGCGCCTGCCTTTGGCCCAGGGCGCGATCCTGGAGTCCTGGGATTGAGTCCCACGTCGGGCTCCCGGCATGGAGCCTGCTTCTCCCTCTGCCTGTGTCTCCGCCTCTCTCTCTCTATCTCTATCATGAATAAATAAATAAAATCTTTAAAAAAAAAAAAAGAGAGTATAGGTAATATATAATTTTCAAATAAATAAAAACAGATTTTGCTGCTAATAGAACATCTCTATGACAACTTCAAAAAGACACACTTTAGGTAGAAGGAAAAAGGATCCCTGCTGGAAGGCTTGGGATATTAATTAGAAAAGAAAAAAGGCTGAAAATTAAAGAGCCAAGCCTCCAAGCTAATTTAGAAAAAGAGAAAAAGAAGGGAATGAAGAAATAAACATAAAAGCAGATATTAAAGAAATACAAAACAAGCTTATAGGAAAGGAACAATAAAGCCAAAGTTGATTCCTAGGAAAGGCTGACCTGGTAAGTACAATAAAAAAAACCAGAGGGGACATAAACAATGAGAATGAAAGAGGAACTAAACCACAGCTGCTATACGATTATTAAAAAGTATACCTAAGTAACTTATTGTTTAAGGAATTTCAAATGGTAGATTATTGCATGTGTTGTCATAATAGAATATTAAGCCTTTCAAGACCACTTGTCAAATTTGCTTTCCTGAATAAGAGAGTTGGAATATTTAGTCCTTCCCTTGAACTTTTGGAGAATGATTTCAAGGGTGTAGTGAATGGGATGATTGTCCCAGTCAAGCTTTACTTAAGTCATACAGTCTTAAGATTTTGGTAAAGATTTACTTGGGGATAAATGATATGAATTTCTTTTAAAACAGTAGAATTTGTGTTCTTTTTTTAATACACAAAGAAGTGAGGATGTATCATTCAATAAAGAAATGCAGTAACATAAACTGTAGAAACCTTGTGTTTTAAATTTTTTTTTTTTAATTGGTGGCTCAGTTGGTTAAGCCTCCAACTCATGATTTTGGCTCACTTATCAGGGAGTCTGCTTGAAATTCTCTCCCTCTGCCACACATCCCACCTCCCCCCCTTACACATGTACTCTCTCAAATAAGTAAATCTTTTAAAAGAAAGGAAATATGGGGAACACTCAGAGAAGCTAGAAATTTGAAGTAGCTGTTGTAAGTTAAAGGATACAGTGACTGCTTTTTTTTTTTAATTTTAAGCTTTTTAGTTATGCCTGCTAATAGTACTAATTAATTAGCATATAATACTTTTTTAAAAAAGATTTTATTTATTCATGAGAGATACAGAGAGAAGAGAGAGAGGCAGAGACACAGGCAGAGGGAGAAGCAGGCTCCATGCAGGGAGCCTGATGTGGGACTCAATCCTGGGTCTCCAAGATCATGCCCCAGGCTGAAGACAGCGCTAAACCGCTGAGCCACCCGGGCTTCCCTAATACTTTTATTTTAGAAAGTAAGAATTAAAGAATTTGCAGAGGAGATCAGAATGATTATAGATTTTGAAACCTTTACCATTTGAAAAAGGAAATGGACTGCTTCCTGAAATAGAGGATATTAGGGGCAGGGGATAAGTGTTTCCAAATATTTGAGGGATATAGACTTCAGAATAGGAATTCTCTTTATTCTGTTTAACTTCAGAGGACAGAGACCCAGTAAGTAGCCACTACAAAGAAATAGAGCGGTGTAAAGAACATTCTAACAATTAGGTTACCCAGGGAGGGACTGGACTATTCTGTGAAGGTAGAGTTCAAAGGGCTTAGATGATCATATCTGGAGATGTTTTTAGACTGAATTTCCAGAAAGGGAACACCTACTATAATTCAGGCATTCTGTTGTTGAATACTGACTTCAGTAGGTATAACAAGAAAAGACAATCCCTGGGTGGCTCAGTGGTTTACCGCCTGTCTTCGGCCCAGGGTGTGATCCTGGAGTCCCAGGATCAAGTCCCACATCAGGCTCCCTGCATGGGGCCAGCTTTACCCTCTGCCTAGGTCTCTGCCCCCCCCCCCCCCCGCTCTCTCTCTCTCTCTCTCTGTGTGTGTGTGTCTCTCATGAATAAATAAATAAAAATCTTTTTAAAAAAAGTAATTAAACTTATTTTGGGACATCTGCGTTTGCTCAGTGGTTGAGCATCTGCCTTCAGCTCAGGGTGTGATCCTGGGATCTGGGATCCAGTCCCGCTTTAGGCTCCCTGTGGGCAGCCTGGATCTCTCTGTGTCTGTGTCTCTGCCTCTCTCTTTCTGTCTCTCATGAATAAATAAATAAAATCTTAAAAATAAATAAATAAAATAAAATACTCATGGCTTCTGGGACACCGGGTGGCTCAGTTGGTTGAGAGTCTGGGACTTCTGGTTTCATCTCAGGTTGGGTTGTTAGATAGAGCCTGATGTTGGGCTCTGGGCTCAGGGGGGGTCTGCTTCTCCTCTCCCTCTGCCTTTTCCTCCCTCTCTAAAATATGTAAATAAATACTTAAAATATTCATGGCTTCTGTAAATATAATCAACAATATAACTGCTTAAGAAACTACCTTCAGTGTTCTTTAATGTAAAAAAAACTTTCTTTGAAATTTCTCATCACAACAGAATTTTCTTAAATGAATTTTGTTTTATAGGTTCATTTATGTAGGAGAAACTGTCTCCTTGTAATTAGTTTACATATTTAAAAACTGAAACAACAAAATTGGGATTGATTTGTGTCATAAAGACAATCATGTTATTTTGTGAAATTTAGAAGTAGTTTTGAAGGAAGAATGAAAAATTTGTTGTATTATAGCTTGGACTATAATGTTAGGAACTTAAGATTGACTTAAAATTTAAACATAGTGTAGTGTAATGTTTATTCTTGTCCTCCTTATTTGTCAGGAAATCTTAACCAGAGAGAGAAATTTTCTGGTGCTGTGTTGGGAATGCAGGGCACAAGAGATTTCCATAAAAAGGCATGGTTTGCTTTGAAGAACATAGTGGTTTTCTAACTTGGCAGTAATGAGTTAGAATTAACCCCTTTCAAAAGAAAATAATCCACATTATTCCTTATTGTATATTTGTATGTGTCTGTTTTCTTATCTGAGCTGTATTATTTTTGCATTTGCATGTGTGCATATGTGTATACATTCATGACCCATGGTATTATGTGTAAAGAAAATAATTTTCGGGATATATAGTACATATGAAAAATATATACTATATATATGAAAAATGGCTTTGGGATTTGAATATTTTACTGCTTGAGTTGAGGAACAGGGGCCAAATATTTTGTTGTTGCAGAATACCCAAAATAATTTGGCTGTGTCTGAGTGCTTTTCCCAAAATCTGTTGCCCTAGGAGGCAGTTTGGGGAATGTAAATGAGCCTTGCTATATTAGGATTCCCTCTGGAAAGATACACATATTTGGATTAGAGAGATGATGTATTTACGCCTTGTTAAAATGACAGTGGTCCCCAGCTCAGAACCATGAGGGACCTGAAAAAGGGTTTACAGATAAGATCTGTCTGGATATATTTACATGCTCTTGTGTTTAATAGTCAAGGTGTTTGTTTTTGTTTTGCTTTCATGGAAATAAGAGAGCCACCTGATACAGACAGAGGATGATTAGTGTTGAGCACAAACCTTTTTCAGCTCACAGTTTCCTCTGAACTTCCTGTCCATCTGTGTTGTAAAATGTGGTCTTTTTTCAGTGCTCGATTCTTAGATTTCTTCTGTTTTCACTGAATAAATCCTTCTTGGTTGATCTCATCTACTATGGTTTCAATTACAAACATTTCTTAAAACAACTCCTAAGTCTCTACCCTCTAGCCCTTTAGTTTCTGCTGAGCTTCCAGACTTAGATTTACTTTTCCCATAGGAATCTCAAACTTAATTTTGAGCAGGAATATTAACTTTCTTTTTAAACCTCCTTTTAGCCACCAATTTTCCTAGAGTAGATATTTAGGAGTTATTCTTGATTCCTCTTAAATCCCCTTAATAATAACCTGTAACTAGCTAGAGGCCTGTCAGTTTTACCTTCAGAAAACCATTGCGCTTCTTCAGCACTAGTGCTGCTGTGCAGGCCTGTGTCATTTTCCACCCAAGCTATTTCAGTAGCTTTCTAACTATTCTTGCCTCTCATGTCTCCATTCTGTTTAGTAGACTGTTAGTTGTTGTCTTTCCAGAAGGTATACCTGACTGTATTACTTAAAAAAAAAAAATACTGTTTCTTCCCTTTGCTTCCTAAATAAATTGTAGGAATTTCTCTTTTACATGGTAAGTGCCTTTGCAAGCATAACCCAGGTTCCATACCCTGCTCCATTTTCCATACCTTGTTTTTAAACTGTGTGTTCTGGCCACACCCAGTTGTCTGGTATTCCCTAGATCTTGTATATCTAGTGACTTAGAGTATTTGCTCAAGCCATTTCCTCTGCTTAGAATGTCTTTCCCTACTTACCTGGAACATTCCTATTCAGTTTTTCTCTTAGATCTTATGTAACCTCCGTTGAAAAACCAACCTGCTCTCTCCTGTGTTCTTCCATACTTCCCCAACCCTTTAATCTCTGCTCTATAATAACTGTTCACATCATATTGTAATTTTAGTTTTTCCTCCTCCATGGGCTCTTTGAGGATGGGAAACATATTTTTCATTTTTGCCTCCCTTCCACCTAATACAGAACTAGTACCTGGGATATACTTGGTAAATGTGTTTTGATTCAGAACAACAGTCATACCTGCTACCATGTCTGTTGGATAGTCCACTATAATTTACCCTTACTGTGGGTAAGGGCTGCTGGAACAAATTACCATAGACTGGGTGGCTTAAACGACAAATGCATTTCTCATAGTTCTAGAAGCTGGGGAGTCCAAGATCAAGGCACTGGGAAATCAGGTGTCTGAAGAGGACCTGCTTCCTGACTTATAAATAAATGACTGCCTATATTTTCACTTGGTGGAGAGTGAAAGAAGCAAGCTCTTGGAACTCTTAGATGACTGGACTAGTGTCCTTATAATCCTCATCTAATCCTGATTACCTCCCAAAGGCCCCACCTTTTAATCTCATCACATTGGGGGACATATTCACTTTATAAAACTGTATGTGTAACTGTTATTCTGAGACATTTCCCTTTTTTCCCCATTGGGTTTTCCTAAGTGAATTCTACGAGCTATATATATAATTCACATGTAGTAAAATGTCCCTATTTTTTTCTTTTTAAATTTTAAAAATTTTATTTATTTTTAAATTTTAATTCCAGTATAACATACAGTGTTATATTAGTTTCAGGTGTATAATATAGTGGTTCAGCAATTCTATACATTACAGTGCTTATCATCGTAAGTATATCCTTAATCCCATTTACCTGTTTCCCCCATCCTCCCACTCACCTCCCCCATGGAACCATCAGTTGCCCATAGTTAAGGGTCTGGTTGGTTTGTCTTTTCTTCTTTGTTCATTTATTTTGTTTCTTAAATTCTACATATGAGTGAAATCGTGTGGTACTTTCTTTCTCTGACTTATTTTACTTAGCATTATACTCCATTATAGATCCATTCATGTTGTTAGAAATGGTGAGATTTCATTTTTTTAAGATTTTATTTATTTATTTATTCATGAGAGACAGAGAGAGGCAGAAACATAGGTAGAGGGAGAAGCAGGCTCCTTGCGGGGAGCCTGATGCAGGACTCGATACCTGGACCCCGGGATCACGCCCTGAGCTGAAGGCAGATGCCCAACCATTGAGCCACCCAGGCATCTAAGATTTCATTCTTTTTTATGGTTAATATTCGATTGTTTGTATATACTACATCTTCTTTGTCCATTCATCTATTGATGGCCACTTGGATTGCTTCCATAATTTGGCTATTATAAATAATGCTGCAATAAATATAAGGGTGCAGATATCTTTTTGGTTTAATGTTTTCATATTTGGGTAGGTACCTGTAATGGAATTACTGAATCATATGGTAATTCTATTTTTATTTTTTTGAAGAGCCTCCATACTATTTTCCAGAGTGGTTGTATCACTTTACATTCCCATCAACAATGCACAAGGGTTCCTAAAATGTACCTGTTTTAAATGCAATTCAAAAAGGGGGTGCTTGGGTGACTCAGTAAGCATCTTCCTGCGGCTCAGGTCATGATCTCCTGGACCAGCAGGAATTCTGCTTCTTCCTCTGCCTCTGCCCACCCCTCTCAAGCCCCACTTGTGTGCTTTGTCTTTCTCAAATAATTAATTAATCTTTAATTTAAAATGTACAATAAAATTTAATAAATGGAAACACCCATGTAACCACCGCCATAATTAAGATACAAATCATTTCCATCACCCAGAAAAGTTCCTTTATAGTGATCATGCCTGTCCTACCACCACTGGCCCCAAGTAACTTTCTGGAACTATAGCTTAGTTTTATCTTTCCTAGAATTTTATGTAAGTGGAATCGAACAGTAGTCACTCTTTTACTGTGTGGGTTGTTTTCTTTTGGTTTTTTTTTTTTTTTTTTTTTTGAGATTCATCCATCTTGTTTCTGAATCTGTCAGTAGTTTATTCTGTTTTTTATTACTTAATAGTATTCCATTGATTGGATATATCACAGTTTATCCATTCACTTCATGATGGATACTTGGGTTGTTTCTAGATTTTGGCTATTATGAATAAAGGTAAGGGTTGAAGTTCATTTTTTTCCAGCTTGACTTGTTCATAAGACTGTCTTATACATACTGAATTTTTTTTTGCCCCTATCTGAAACAGTCTATTTCTGTGTAACAGATTAACACAAATCCCATTGGGCGTAGAACAGTAATAATCATTTATTGTCAATTTTTGTGGATTAGGCATTTGGGAGTGGCTTGACTGGAATGTTCTGGCTCATAGCCTCATGAGACTGCAATCCTCTGAATTAAGGCTTGACTAAAACTGCAAGATCTGCTTCTGAAGGTGTTTCGTAAAGTGTGCTAACTCTTGGTAGGAGTCCTCAGTTCCTCTCCATTTGGGCCTCTCTGAAGGGCTGTTGGTTAAGTGTCCTCCTGATATGGTGAGTGGCTTCCCTAAGGGAGACTGATTCCAGAGATTATGGTATAAGCTGCAGTGCCTTTTAAAGGAGGTCACATATGGTCACTTCTGCAATATTCGGTTGTCACTCAACCAATCTTAGTCGGAAACTACACAAGGATTTGAAAACTGAGAGGGAACAAGTTATGAATACCAGGAGACCAGGATCATTGGGGGGATAGCTTGAAGGATGGGTACTATATAGTCCCTTTATAAAAAAATGAACCAAACATAATATATGGTTTTATTTCTGGATTTAATTTGGTGCCACTGATCTCTCTTTATGACAATATAACAGTATCTTTATTACTGTAGTTCTATATTGTCTTAAAATCAGATAGTATATAAAACTTTTTTTCTTTTTCCAAACTGTTAACTGTACTAAGTTATTTGCATTTTCAAAAAAATGCTAAAGTCATCTTGTCAATTTTTACAAAAAAGAAATCTGTTGATTGGGATTGCATTGAATCTGTAGACCCAGCTTGGAGAGAATTGACATCTTAACAATACTATGGATATATCTTAATATAACATAGCAAGTCTCGGGATCCCTGGGTGGCGCAGGGGTTTGGTGCCTGCCTTTGGCCCAGGGCGCGATCCTGGAGACCTGGGATCGAATCCCATGTCGGGCTCCCGGTGCATGGAGCCTGCTTTTCCCTCTGCCTGTGTTTCTGCCTCTCTCTCTTTCTCTCTGTGTGACTATCATAAATAAATAAACATTAAAAAAAAAAACAAAAAAAAAACATAGCAAGTCTGTGTAGTTACTGTGTCCTTAATTTCTCTGAGCTGTGTTTTTTAGTTTCAGTATATAAGCCTTGCACATATTCTGTTAAATTCATCTTTTAAGTATTTTATTTCTTATTGGATACTATTATAAATAGTATTTTTTAGATTACATTTTTCAGTTCTTTGCCAGTATATACAAATATAATAGTTATTATTTTGTATCAACCTTTTATCCTGAAATCTTGCTAGATTCACATTATGAGTCTGGGAGCTTATTTGTGTATTGTACATGTGGGATCATGTTATCTGTGAATAAAGACAATTTTACTTCTTCCTTTTGCATAGGCTAGACCCTACTATATACTGGCTTAGAACAAATTTGAGGTGGAATGAACAGACATATGGATGGAAAGAAAAATAAAAACTATTTAATACAAATAGATGCAGAAAAAGTATTTAGAAAATCAGACATCCATTCTGGAGAATCCATGTAATTATAAACTCTTAAGAATGTAAAAGGGTATAAAGAAGATGTAAAACCATAAAGTTTGAGTTTAATTAGAGTAACCAATATGCTAACTGCTTAGAATAGGTAGGGAATCATAATCTAGGGTCCCCAACACTTGTATAGAAAAAAATCTTTATTTTTCACTAACTTCTAAATGAAATTTAGTATTTGTTTCTATTTTGAGTGCAGGCAACAAACTACATAGTGATATCAGCAGCAATTGTGACATATCACCAATAAATATTACTTTTAACTTTACTGTGTCTTTTTTTAAAGTTTGTTTCTTGAAGACAACATGGTTAGTCTTGCTTTCTTATCTTGACTTTGAATTGGAACGTTGGAATATTCGATTAGGTGATATACATTTAATGTAATGATGTGGTTGCCTTTTAATTCTGCTCTCCTGCTATTTGTTTTATCTTTTTCTCATCTTTTCACTGTTCTTTCTTGCTTTTTTGTGCTTTTTCTGCTGTTTTATGGGTGAATCAGTTTTTTTTCTAGTGGCTGCTCTAGATTTTATTTTAATATATGACAGTTTATCTTCAAATACTTATTATTATATTATTATTATATTACTCCAGATACACTGTAAGAACTTTGAACAATATACTCCCAGTTCTCTTACTTTTTGTGTGTTTGTGCTATTATTGTAATACGTCTTTACGTATGTTGTAAAACGTTGTAATACATTATTAGTTTTGCTTTTTTTTTTTAAGGGTTTATTTATTCATTTGAGAGAGAGCACGAGCAAGAGGAGGGGCAAACAAGTGGACTCTCTGCTGAGGGGAATCCAATGAGGAGGGGATTCATCCCAGGACCCTGAGATCATGACCTGAGCCCCTGAGCAAAGGCAGGCACTTAACCAACTGAGCCACCCAGGAGCTCCTAGTTTTGCTTTAAGTGGTCAAAAAAAGCCTGTAGATTTACTCTCATTCACCATTTCTGGTACTTTTTATTCCTCTTGTAATCATCATTCCTTTAGGTAGATCCAGGTTTCCATCTGTTATCGTTTTCTTCCACCTGAAGAACTTCCTTTGCTTTTTTAAAAATGTGTACTGGCGAATTTTTTCCCCCAGCTTTTCCTTCTTCCTTCCTTTCCTTCTTTTGTTTTCTTTCATTTCCTTTTTCTTCCTTCCTTGCTTCCTTCCTATCTGGAAGAAAAACAAAAAACAAAAAAAACACCTTTTATTTCACTTTCATTTTGGAAGGATATATTCATTGCATTCTAGGTTGACCATTTTTTTCTTTAAGCATTTTTTTAAGGTTTTATTTATTTATGAGAGAGAAGGAGAGCAGGGGGAGTAGCAGAGGGAGAGGGAGAAGCAGACTGTGCTGAGCGCAGATCCTGACAAAGGACCCTGAGATCATGACTTGAGCTGAAACCAAGAGTCTGGTGCTTAACTGACTGAACC
The DNA here is from genome assembly GCF_053574225.1 of Canis aureus. Lineage (NCBI taxonomy): Eukaryota > Metazoa > Chordata > Mammalia > Carnivora > Canidae > Canis > Canis aureus. Next base: position 913,311 of record NC_135622.1, read on the forward strand.
ACCCAAGTTCCCTTTAAGCATTTTAAAGATACTCTGTTTTCTTCTGTCTTGCATAGCTTCTCAAGAAGTCTGTGAATCTTCTGGGATTTCAAGGAAATTGCCTGTGTTTCAACAAGGAGAACTTTTCTGACCAGAACTCCAGTATTTTCAGCACTCTGGAATGCTCAGCTTATAGATCTCTATTTATTCTTTGCCTTTACCTCATGGAGTTTCATCCTGCTTGCTCTGTTTAATGTTTGGCCAGAGACTCAAGTGAACCCCTGTGCAGATTTCTGGAATTTTCTATGCATAACTCCCTCTTCTCTGATACACATTTTGGCATCTGCTTGAGTTCTTCCTCCTTGTACAGCTGTCTGAAAAGTGCCTCCAAGCAGAAAGCCGTGGCAGATATAGGCCTTCATTTTGTTGCATCTCTCAGAGATCATAGTCCTACACTGCTTATTCTCAAATGTCTGAAAACATTGTTTTGTGTATTTTATCTGGTATTTTAGCTGTTTACTGTCCATTCATACTTATTCCATCATGACCATTGGAAATTCTTTCCTGCCTTTTTACGTTTTAAGATAATTGTGGAGTTAAAAAATAAAGTTTATATTTCTTTTTTTCTCTTTCTACAATTTGGTCTTATGGAACATACTGCTAATACTTCTAGAATTTTTACAATCTCACTAATAATAATCCTTTCATAGCCTAATAATTTTCAAGGGTAACATTTTACATGGTTTAGCTATAATAGAATAATGAACAAAATAGTATATAATTACTATATGATATTAGCAAATAAAATATCATATCCATTAAAGCTCATGAGTGAACTTTTTAAAAAAGTATGTTAAGTCATTTAAACAATAGCTTTGTAAAAAATTGGGTTCATGATTGTAGTTCTAAGACAACTACTAGTTTTAATCACCTTATTTTCTGATCACTCTTACAAGTAACATGTACAGGCTCTAATGATGACTGATGCCTAGTCAAAGATGAACTTTAATGAATTAAAAAATGCCTGGCAGTAGTCCTATAAACTTGATTAGAATCTGCATGGTCTTACTGTGTGCCTGTCTTCCCCTTAATAGTCTTAAGGAGGAAAGGAAACAAAAACCAAAATATTGCCTTATCTTATGTAACAGTTATACATTTTTAGATTATTCTTAGATGTTTATTAATCTTTAGGTTTTTGTTTTTTTCCCCAGATTGTCAGTATTTAAAAAGACCACATCATGCGTGAGTACAAGCTAGTGGTCCTTGGTTCAGGAGGCGTGGGGAAGTCCGCTCTGGTAAGTTAGCCACCTAACTCTAACTTAATTAGTATAGTACAAGAAGAACATTGATATTTGCTTGCCTTAAGACTTTTAGTCACTACCAAGAAAAGGTGGCAGCATTTTTTATATGCCTAGTATCTGGCCCACAGGGAATGGAGATTCATTCAGTAACCACAGATGTGTAGTTTACAGTGGTAGCTCACTCATTCTTTCATTAACCAGATTATTTACTGGCTGCCAGCACTTGTGATTGTGATTCAAAGAATAAGATTGTTCTGATTTTTTAAGGAACTTTACATTCTAGTGGGAGTGACTGATTATTTCAGATACCAGTAAGTCCTACCCTACTCCCACCCCAGACTTAAGTGAAATGAAGTTATTTTTTGTACACATGCTGTATTTATTTAGTAAATATGTGTTGAGCTTCTGTACTGTCAGACTCCAGGGTTACAACAGTGAACAAAAACAGTCACAGTCCCTCAGGGATTACCATTATAGTGGAGGAGATATAATAATTGCACAGTTAAATAAAGAACTACCTCATTATAAATTGTGAGAGAGATACTTTGAAAGAAAAGTACACTCTTAAGAGAGACTCCTATTCAAAGAGCCTAAGTTAAGTTAGCATTTGAATAACTGAGAGCTGGTGACAGTTGCTGAGGCCTGAGTAAACTGGAAGGAAGTAAATGAGGTGAGAGGCAGAGACCAGATCTTGACTTGAAGACCATATAAGAACTTGAAACTGGGACGCCTGGGTGGCTCAGTGGTTGAGCGTCTGCCTTCAGCTCAGGGCGTGATCTGGGAATCGGATGGAACCTGCTTCTCCCTCTGCCTGTGTCTCTGCCTCTCTGTCTCTCATGAATAAAGAAATAAAATCATTAAAAAAAAAAAAAAACTTGAAACTTATTCCTAATGACAGTGAGAAGCAGTTGAAAGTGGTTTGGGGTGGAGGTGAGGGCAGTGACAGGGGTGTTGACAGAATTAGATATATGTTTTAAAGAGAATACTTTGCTCTGTGTGGCGTGATTTAGAAGAGAGGCTGACTGGACAGTTCGGAGCTAATTCCGAACCCCAGATTATTGTTTGTGGAAGCTTATATGGGGGCCATAGCAGTGAAGGAGAGAAAAGTAGATGTTTTGAGAATTAAATAACTTCATGCTGGATTGATGTGAGAACTAGGAAAGAAGGAGCTATTGAGGATGATTCCCACAATTCTAGTTGTTAAGTTACTAATTTTATGGATGGATCATTTAAGTAGAAAGGAATCACTGGAGAATGAATGAGGAGATCTGAGAGTGAAAATCAAGAGTAATGTCAAATTTGGTTATGTGAGATGTTAACATAAATACATCAATAAGTAATTGGATCTTCAAGATAATAAGCTTAAAAGAGACTTATGATACGATTTGGGGAACCATGAATATGTCCACAGTATTTAATTTCATAAGAATTATGTTACTCTCAAATTAGTACCTATAAGGTAGTACCTCTGTGGTGAATGAGAACATCTGTCATTTTAAATGCATATAACTTTCCGGGTGCCTAGCTGACTCAGTCAGAAGAGCATGGGATTCTTTATCTCGAGGTCGTGAGTTCAAGCCCCACACTGACTATAGAGATTACTTAAATTAAAAAATAAAACTTAAAAAAATAAGAATAAATGCATATAACTTTCAGTGTAGCAAGTCTCTTCAAATTTCACATATAAGTTCATATGTTACAAAATAATGTGGTCAAGAATGTGGATTGCAAATACATACACACACACACACACACACACACAGAAATATATCCATTGCAACATTCCTTATAGTGGTAAGAGTTTGGAAACACCCTAAATGTCTGCCAGTGGAGGTGGTTAAGTAAGTTTTTAATACACGTTTTGAGTAGAATAACATATAACTATTAAAAAGAATGCAACAGCTCTGTATATACTGATACATAGTGATATTCAAGATGTACTATTTAGGGAGAAAAAAGGTACCAAACATTGTAGACTACTGTTTGTGTTTATAAGGAAAAAAAGGAAAGTGAAGGGGAAGATAGTATAAAATATGCTGATTATCTCTGAAACGTTAAAGAAGCTACCGGTTACCTGGGGGAGTGATATTGGATAACTGGGAACAAAGGTGATAGGTAAGGTTGGTTACCACTGCATACTCTTTTGTATTTTGTCCTTTGTCCATGGATTACCTTCTCAAAAATAAATAAAGTAATTAAAAGTAAAAAATCCGTGGGAATAATTGAGGTTGTCTAGGGAGAGACTAGAGAAAAAAGAGTGAGTACCTCTGAACTTTTAAACAGTAGGTAGAATTGCAGGATCCAGCATAGAAGAGTATATCTTACACTTGAATGTAAAGAAAGCATCTTTACTTGAAGTCAGAAGTCAAATAAAGAAGAGGAAAGAGATGATACAGGAACATGCAGGTATCTGGGCTTGATAAAAGCAAGCTCCAATAAGGTGATGGTGCCGTTAACCATACTAGGTGGGTTGAAGAGTAAATGATCGCTGAAGAAACAGAACCATGATTGTAGGCAGGTGAAGTGTGATTAGGAGAGGAACAGTGAAGGGGAGGGTGAAGCTGGAGGAATTGTGGAGTTAAGGGAAATTTTTATTTCTGGGTGGAAGATGGGAGAACAAACTGTATGCTGGTGGCAATAATTCTGTGGAAAGGAAAATGACGACATAGAGGAAGGGAATAATTGTGACAGATGTCAGAAGTTCAAGAAATAACAAATAAAATTAATGAATCATTGAAGTAGTGATTAGTAAGTTTATTGTGCACGTATTGCAAAAAGACAGTTTGCAAACTGGGAACCTACAAACCAGAACATGAACTGAAGCTCAGGGGTATATTGTTATAATGCAGCTTAGAGAGTGAGAAAGCAGTGACTATTCTTTACAGTGACTGGTTATAGTGTTAGAATATTCTTAAAGTGAGAGAGAATTGGTTAGGGGTTACCTCATATCAACCTTGGGAAACAGTGTAAGTTTTGCTTTTGATTTCCAGAGGCATAAGCAAGATATGACCCCCAGGTCAATTTAGCTTTGCTGCATAAGCTAAATTAAGCTTTGTTTACATGATGAAACTCATAAATTTCATCAGAGTTCAGAGAATTTTCAAGCTGGTCTCTGTTTTTTATTTTAACACAGAAAGAACAGTAGGTCAGGAAAGAAGAGGAAGATCCAGTAGGAAAACTAAAATAAAAGTTGGTATGGGCAGTCTGGGTGGCCCAGCGGTTTAGCACCGCCTTCAGCCCAGGGCGTGATCCTGGAGACCCAGGATCAAGTCCCAAGTCGGGCTCCCTGCATGGAGCCTGCTTCTCCCTCTCCCTGTGTCTCTGCCTCTCTCTCCCTCTCTCTCGTGAATAAATAAATAAAATCCTTAAAAAAAAAAAAAAAGTTGGTACGAATGAATGTCTCTGAGAACTGAGAGGCTGAGATTCAGAGAAATAATGAAAGATGGCTTTAAGTAAGAAGGAAGTGAAAAAGTGGGAGATTGTTTTTAATTTTTGCAAGTCTGTAACAACTGGCTTATAGAAAGCACTTGAGTTCTCATACCTGCTTTTGTACCTCGTTTCTTGCTACATCATATGTTACATACCCTTTGGAAAACACTGTAAACTTATGAGAGAAAGGGAGTATGTCATGGTATTATGAGGACAGTAAGATTCTTTCTAAACATCTGCTTTGGATTATATTTGCATAAAGCATATTAGGAAGTTTTCCTAATGTTTGAATTATATGTAGTATTAAGAATATGAGGTGATTAAATCCCTGATCAAAATAATGATTAAAGTTTTTGGTGTAATTATATCTTGAGTTTCCTTTGAAGAACAGGAGCATAGTAGGAGGAAGAAGTGTGAAATTTACTATATTCCAGTTAATGTGTTTAGCTCAAACTAAAATAGTGCATAATTTAAGTGTAGGTGACCTCAGGTCACGTTCTTACCTATTCTTGCTTTTAGATGGCAGTGTACCAGACCCTGTTTTAAAGCTGTGCAGTCAGTATTTCACAACCATCTTCTTTTTATTTACCAAATGATAAAATACCTAGTTTCAAGCCTGTGTTTACAGAAATTTTAGAGAGAGAGAAGTAGATAATCTGAAAAAAGATGAGTAGGCTGTGTCTCCAATGAAAAAGTAAGGCTTTGGAATCAGGGAGGTTGTATATTTAAATCTCAGTTGGCAAATGGGAAAAAATAACTTTGAAGGAGAACATGAAACTCGAACATGACTATAAATTTAGTAAATTCAGTACTTTTTAATTTCCTCTTCTCTTTTCCTTCACAATTTAGATAAACTTTTAAGATTTTTAAAAAAATTTCTAACCTTTTGTCTCATTCCTTTAAGAGCATGAGATAAAGTTTCTATAGATACATAAAGAGGTATTAGAAGTTTTAATACTGATAGATTTTCATTTTTTCATTAATTAGGATCTGTGTCCTTATTTGTATCTTCATTGTATTTTGAAACTTAATATAGTAATTATTTCACAGTATGAGTTGGCTGCAGCATTGCTGGACAGCTTTTAACATGAGACTGCCTCCTTTCTTAATGTACCTCCTAGTTGTGGGTGTATCCTTGTATTAAAAAATAATGAAATTGTACATCTGTGTGTTTACCCAGAATTTTCACATAATTTCATTTAGTCTTTATCACTTTATAAGGGTGTAAGTAGCATTCTAGAGGAGTTGATTTTTAGGTTCTTAACTTTTCTCTGCTTTTTTTTTCTAGACAGTTCAGTTTGTTCAGGGAATTTTTGTTGAAAAATATGACCCAACGATAGAAGATTCCTACAGAAAGGTAAAAATGTGAAACTTGTATACACATGCTTACAAATAGTTCCTTAGGGCTTTAAAAACTTGATTCATAGAATTGCTTTTTACAAGTTATTTTGAGAAGTGATATAAATGTTCCCGGTTTTTAAGTTTCACCAAGACAGAATATTTCTCATAAAGTACTACTTAGCCACAGAGAGCTCTGTGTTCTGTTACTGATTAGTAATCTGTCCTTTAGTGTACAACATTTCTCTGGTGTTTTGTTTTTTTTTTTTAATGTAGAAAAATTGTGTATAAATAGTAGGTATATTTTTGACAATTCTTTTTGTGAAGGAAAATTAAGATCACCTTTATACTCGAAGTTACCCAGTGACTGAAGGTTTTTATTTTTATTTAGTTTTATAACTTTGAAGATATTTTCTCTTTAGACTGTAAGAAATTAGATACTGGATTCTATATGATTAAAAATGGTAGGTACGTGTCATTACACATTTTCCCAACCCACAATGTACAATACCAATGTAACTGTGTACTTTTTACAGTAATGTAAACTGTGGACTTTGCGTGATCATGATGTCTCTACGCAGGTCTGTTGAGTCTAACAAATGTACCACTCTGGTATGGGAGGCTGATGGTAGGAGAGGCTAATGGGGAACAGAGAAGGGTGTATGGAATCAGTATACTTTCTGCTTGGTTTTATTGTCATCCTAAAGCCAAAGTTCTGAAAACATTTAAAAAATTCAAAAGAAAAAAAAATTAAATAGTCTTGACAAATAATCTTGACCATTATATTTCATTATGAGACTAGCATTATGAGGAATTTTTATGATTTTATTTCCCAGTATGTTAAAGGCGGGCAGGGGGAAGGGCAGAAAATTAAACCTACCTTTCAACAAATAGGAAAGGATTACTTCATTACATGTTGTAGAATTTACCTTTAATAGTGTTATAAATTTTGTTAAATTTTGTAAGCTCAACCAGCCATTGGCGCAGCAGTCATTATCTGCAAATTGAAAATAAAAATGTATTCTAATTACATTGAAAAACTACCTAATTCATTATTCATTGAGCATTCTCATTTACTGATTGTGCAGATTACCACATTAGTCCTGTAAGTGGTGGGACAATGAGTTTGTAGCACCACCAAGGGTGCTTCTTAGCAATCCCCGATCTGACACAGAAGCATTTAAAATAGGCCTTAGATCAATACGTTTATTTTTAGAAGACAGTGTTGCATTACTAAAATTGCCCCCAAATAAGTTGCTGGCTAAAGTTGTAACTATAAACAGATTTGTACCTAGAATGTTGAAGATTTGACTCTTTTCTAATTTAAAAATTCTTTATTAAAAATTTTCCGCACAGTTGATCTTGATACTCTCTTTAGGCCAACCTTCTCTTATTTTATAAAACACTGGGGAAATAGAATTCGGTATATAAAATTTCACCTTTTGCACATAGCGTAGGGTCTTTTTCTTAAAGTCCTGAGGACTATATGAGTTCAGTGTTTCCATTTTAGCACATCTGTGTTCCCCTTATCTCTTATTAAAATTTTCCTATGTACCAAATTTGGGACATATTAGTAAAACTTTAACAACTTGAATGTGGTAAGTTGGCAGAATTTTCTTTACCCCCAAAATCTTATCTGCATTTTGAGCTATTTAATACTTTTGTGCTTTGTTTTCTTTGAAGATAATATACTTATTTTTATACATTTTTATTTCTGTCAGAACTATACCTGTTTGTTGTAGTTTTTCTTGAATTGGAGAATATGACCCTTGCCTTCTAAAAATAGCAAAAATCTTTACTCAGTTTATAGTGATCAGAAAATACCTAAACTCAGCATTAACAGTCCCGGCTTCTATAGTATTAATAGAACATGTTTGAGACCTCTTGTTCTTTATTATAGTACCAAGTTAAGTCTCAGCCAATAGGGCAAACTCCTAGAAAAAGGCTTTATAATTGTAATAGGTACTTGGAATGAAGAGATGACAGGAAAGCAGATTCACATTTTGATTTTGATAACACTTTTCTCATTTTTCCTCCCTTTCCCAACAGCAAGTCGAAGTAGATTGCCAACAGTGTATGCTCGAAATCCTGGACACAGCAGGAACAGTAAGGATGTTTTCTCTTTTTCTGATAGATTATAGTTAGTGAATAGGTTTTGTCATCTGAATAATTCTTCTGAGTAAAAGTAATTATTCTGATTAAGAACAAATTATCTAAATGTAGGGCTTCTTAAATTTTCTTACGTGCTTCCAACCATCTGTGATGTACTTAATGCCTACATATCACTCTTAAATTTTATGTTGAGTTCACCTATAGAATGTGTGTTGGGTATCTTCTTCCTATATGGAAGTAAGGATTACCCTATTGCTGCTTTTTTTTTTATTTATTTTTTATTGGTGTTCAATTTGCCAACATATAGAATAACACCCAGTGCTCATCCCATCAAGTGCCCCCCCTCAGTGCCCATCACCTAGTCACCCCCACCCCCGCCCACCTCCCTTTCTACCATCCCTTGTTCATTTCCCAGAGTTAGGAGTCTCTCATGTTCTGTCTCCCTTTCTGATATTTCCCACTCATTTTTTCTCCTTTCCCCTTTATTCCCTTTCACTATTTTTTATATTCCCCAAATGAAGGAGACCATATAATGTTTGTCCTTCTCTGATTGACTTATTTCAGTCAGCATAATACCCTCCAGTTCCATCCACATCGAAACAAATGGTGGGTATTTGTCGTTTCTAATGGCTGAGGAATATTCCATTGTATACATAGACCACATCTTCTTTATCCATTCATCTTTTGATGGACACCGAGGCTCCTTCCACAGTTTGGCTATTGTGGACATTGCTGCTATAAACGTCGGGGTGCAGGTGTCCCTATTGCTGCTTTTTTAAAAAGGTATTTTGAATCCAGAATTTTAGTTAAAATATGTATTTCTCTGGGTTTATGTGAGACTTTGTCTTGGCACCATAGTCATTAATTTTTATCAAAGTTGTTTTTGCATTTTATTAGCATTTTGACATCTCAAGGAGCTATTGACAGATACATGTTTTCTGACAAAAATCTTTAGGATTATTTTGAAGCCTCATTTTTTTCATCTTTAAATGACTACTCCTGATGACATTAGTATATCATACAGTGCTTGTAATGATCAAATGAGATAGTGATTATAAATCACTTGGCACAATGCCTGTTATTGTAGTATTAGCTCCAAGTATTTGCTTCTATTTGCATTGTGTTCATTTGTCACCTCCTTTATAATTTTATTAATTGCTGATAATTTCCTGTTTATATTGCCATAAAAAGTACACACGTGAAGTGATTTTTCTTTTTTTCTCCATATACATAGACTTTACCTATTAGGCAATTCTCAGTTTGAAAATGGATGGTATTCTTAAATGTTGTAAGTTGTTTAAAATTTAGCACAAATTTTCCAAACATTTTTATAAATGATGAGAAAGTTTCATGTCACTAAGAAAAGCATATAGGTAGAATGGAGCATTAGTAGAGCTAATTATATCATATTTTCCCATTCTTTTGTGGGAAAATGCATCTTGACTCCAGTAGGAAACTTGGGATCATTAGTACTACATCTTTCTTGTATCTGCTGACTCAAAAAAATCTCCTTTCTCCACCCCCCGCCCCAATTTCCTTAGCTTCTGAATCAGTAGTCATTCTCCTCTGTTCCCAGACACCCCAACAGTTAACACTTTTCTACTTTTTCCTTTCATCTCCTCCACAAGCACGAAGGAGTTCTTTTTTCTTCTTCCTCTTGTCCAAATTAAGGAAGTTCATCCCTTCCATTGAGATCTTTCCTTTGTGCTCTTAAATGTCTTGTCACTCTCCCATCCTAGTGCTGTGACACATATTGTGTTATAATTGCCTGTTTAGTTGTCTGTGTCCCTAGTGCCTCCCATAAAGCTTAGAAAATAGTTGATACTTATTAATCATGTCCCAGATCACTCCTTACTCCTTGAAGATTTTGCTCACTCTCTTCATCACTGCTTCAATCAGAATTCTTGGTGATTTTGTTATTCAAATAGAATCTATATATATATTATAGATGATCAGTTTCCTCGACCTGTCAGTTTATTGACCTCCTTACTGCTTCAGCTATTCCTACCATGGTCTTATCTAGACTATATGATTACCAATAACTGTGATACCACCTTCATCTCATATTCAAGCATGCTACTCATTCTCCACTTCTTGTTTTTTCATCTCCCTTCCTTTTGTACCTTCAACTTCACTGGAACCTGCAGTTCATTTATCCCACTATCTTTGAGTGTCTTTATGTCCTAACCCCCTTCTTCACACAGCTTCAAGTCATGGCCTGTCATTCATGATCAGCCCTCTGCACATATTGTCAACTCCTTAGACTTTTCGGCAACCTCCAGCTCAGTTGATTACTCTCCTCTAAAAATTTTATTCATTTGGCTTCCAGGAAACAACACTTGGTTTTTTCCTTCTATCATTGGTTACTCCTGATTCTCCTTTCCTAATTTGCTTTCATATCCCCAACCCCTTATGTTGGAGGACCTCAGGATTCAGTACTTGGACTTCTCTTTTCTAACAGCACTTCCGTGGAGATCATCTTTAGTGGTATCAAAATAATTTAATAGGATCTATATGTAAAAAGGAATTATGTATAGTTTTCTAAACCACACAGAAAACATGTTAAGGTGGTTAAGATCTCTCTCCTAATTCCTTAGTTCATTGTCATTGCCTCTAGTCATGTAAGTAGGGAACAAGAACATCTACCTCAGAGTTTCTAGAAACTGTATAATAGGTCTTATATTTCCTGTCATGATAGCATGTAAGAAAAGATTCAGTTGCTCACTTGTAATGATTTGGGTTTAAATTGTTTCAGAATACATTCAAGAAATTGTACTTTTAATTGCACTTTTTTTTTTTTTTTTTTGTAGGAGCAATTTACAGCGATGAGGGATTTGTATATGAAGAATGGCCAAGGGTTTGCACTAGTATATTCTATTACAGCTCAGTCCACGTTTAATGACTTACAGGACCTGAGGGAACAGATTTTACGGGTTAAAGACACAGAAGATGTAAGTATTTTTCTCTCTATAAGACATACTGCTCATTCTCTGTGGCCAAATAAAAAGTGTCTGTTTTTCTTTTAAGAGGATTTGGAGGTTATCTACCATATAGTTAAAAGCATTCCTGTGATCAAAAATTTTTTACAGTTTTCTCAATTTACCTATACATTATATGATAAGATAGTTAGAAAAGGAGGGCATGTATGATAAAGTGTACTCATTGTGCTTTGTGCTAGTAAGTGCAGGAGGGAAGGAAGAGGAGTCCAAAGACTTGGTAGAAGTGGTGGGACTTGAGCTTTGAATGGTGATAGTTAACATCAGAAACTGTTCAGAGAACATTAGTAAGAACCATAGTGATATGTTCCATTTCTAAAATTCTCTGGTATCGTTTGTACTTAAGAGTTTTTTCCTTTGAATTATGTTGAAGATTTTAATTAACTGGGTTTTTATGTTTTTTTTAATTATATTTTGTTGCAGAATTCATGCCTTATTTGGTGAATAACATCATTGCTGTTGTGCCTTTTTGCAAAGATGTACATTTTACTTGTTTACCTCAGTTTTGAATTACAGAGAGTTCCTTTTCAGTTGTATAAATTGGGATATAAAATTTCATTTGTACCTTTCTGTTTTTACGTGTTCCCTCTCATTATTAATGGGAACATATGCACCTGCTCAGGACCTTAACTTTGGGTAATACCGTAGGCGGAAGGGATTTCTACCATAGGACTCATGATCATCCATAACCTAATGAATAGTTTTCTTCCTTCCCATGAATAATTTATCTAAGAGACTTCTGTTTTCATAGGCAATTACATGCAAATCACTGCAATGTAGCAATGTTGGTCTCTTTATCTTGTGTCATAACTAAAAATGATGGAGTTGTAGATGTCTTGTTTGTTTCATCTAACTTGTGATAATTGCCTGTTTTAGGTACAAGACCCACCATGTCCCTTAAATCCTTTCTTGTGTGTAGCGTCCATCTCCTCACAAATGACTTTGTTCTGTGGACGCCTTTTATCTAAGGACATTGTACAGTTTGTTAGCACTTTGTTTTATTGGAAGTAGGGACAGCATTTCTGATACAGGGGAAAGGGGGAGGCATAGCTGCTCTGTGGCTTTTTTTTTTTTTTTTTTAATTGTTATTCCTTCTTAACACCTCACCTAAACTGGTCTTCAGATCTAATGTAAAATGCAGAAGGAGAACCTATTATTATGTTGGTCTTGCCACTGCTTTTGTGTTTGTTGGCCCTGTGAGATGAAGCACTTAAACTGTAATTAGGCCCAGTGAATATATACATTCTTTTCTGCTTGCAGGAGATTTCTTTTCCTTCGGATTTTTGTACATAGAATCCAGCTATTAGTAGTAGTAGTCCACATAAGAATTATGTGATTATATCCTTAAAATAATTTAGCAAATGAGCATAGTAGAGCTCTTCCATATTTTTTCTGTTTCTTCCCCCTCCATCTACCTTCTTCCCCCCAATGTGTATATGTGTATACATAAAATTTTTTTAATCACTTGGCAAAGCTTATAGTTCTAACTAATACATTTCGATTGGTGACAGGTGACTGCTTACTTATAAGGGGGTAAGGAACAAGTATGCTACTGCTCATATTACATTTTCTCCTTTCCACAGGTTCCAATGATTTTGGTTGGCAATAAATGTGACCTGGAAGATGAGCGAGTAGTTGGCAAAGAGCAGGGTCAGAATTTAGCAAGACAGTGGTGTAACTGTGCCTTTTTAGAATCTTCTGCAAAGTCAAAGATCAACGTTAATGAGGTAACTGACAGCTGCTAGGCAGCACAAACAAGTGCCCTTTTAGTTACCTTTCTTTTAAATTAGTAGTCAAAACCAAATTTTTGAAAGAAAAATATTTTATTCTTCTAAGTATGTAGAGAACTAAGTAATTCTTAGAAACCGTATTTCCTCTCTTGCATAAAATCACTTTGATGGCTGTAATGAGGACTCTTATATTTACCTTATTGGCAAAGAGAAAGTTTAAGTTAAATAATGTGCCTAAAGTCCTGTTGAGCTTCTGAGTGATATGCCAGAAGGTGGTATGTGCAAATTTTTCTATCACCCTTGTATTGTAGCAGTTGCTTATGCACATGTATGTAAAGAGGTTGTCAAGTAGGAAAATACAAAAATCAAAGTAGTTATTGAGCTTATGAACTTATACAGAAAGAGATTGCCTCATGGATATCACAGAATTTGGTGTTTTGAGTCATGTATTCCTTTGGTTTCTGACTCAAAGGGAAAAATCTGTCAGCATGGACGTGGAACTAAAATTCACCTGTTCTTTGAGGCCTGATACAGCAGGTGCCCAAGGCTTTTTTTTGTCTGTGACTTAAGCTTTCTACTATCTTGAGAACATAGCTGTGACAGGAATACTTTAACAAGCATGCCTGCCTGCCTGGGTGTAAATCCAGTACCCTCCTGGATCCCTCAAAGATCAGTGCAATTCCACCTGCCACCACCAATGTTCTATTTGCTTTTGTTTTAATATAAGCTTTTTAAAAAGCAAACAAAAAGCCAGAGTAGGCTTCTTTCCTTTCCCTGTAATGCAAGTCTTCACTTGCCAATTTGCTTGTCATTATGGCATCATAGGTGATCAGTCAGTTCAGCTCACTTTAGGTGAGTTACGGGTGTATTAGGTTGTCAGGATCCTGTGTTTTTATTTGCTGTTTTCTCTGACCTTTGGGTCTGTAGGTCACTTTCCTTGACTTAATATTACAATTTTAGACTATTGTCTGACTTTTAAAATGACTAAGTGACTTTAAACATCTGACAGGCAAGGGACACCTGGGTGGCTCAGCAGTTGAGCTCCTGTCTTCAGCTCAGGGTGTGATCCCAGTCTGGGATTGAGTCCCTTGTCGGGCTCCCTGCAGGGAGCCTGCTTCTCCCTCTGCCTGTGTCTCCGCCTCTCTGTGTCTCTCATGAATAAATAAATAAAATCTTTTAAAAAATAAATAAACCTCTGACAGACAAAAAAATTAAGCTTGCTACAAATCCTCTGATTTCAAATAACCAAGAATGTTAAAGCTTGCTTTTTTTAGGTAAAAGCAGTTTTTATAAGTATATAAAAATTCATAAATTTCATTTATTCAGGAAATATTTATTGCATGCTTATATTTCTGGCAATGTGTCAGGCCCTGGGGTAACAGTGATCCAGACAGACACTGTTCCTGCCCTAAAGAAGTTTATATCTTAGTGGGGAGCAAGTCCTACTGAGATCTTCAACAGTCATTTCTTTTTCACTGCCAAGTAAATGAAAGGAAGTATATACTTTTAGCTTCAGCTTTCTCTGTGGTAGAATTATAGTTTCATAGATTTATTTTGAAAAATTTGGCTAATCATAACATTTTAAGTTTTTTTTTTTAAAGTTTTATTTATTTGAGAGAGACAGTGTGTACAGAGGGAGAAAGAGAAGCAGACTCCCTGCTGAGCAGGAAGCCTGACACGCTCAATTCTAGGACCCCAGGATTGTGACCTGTGCCGGAGGCATACGCTCAACCAACTGAGCTATCCAGACACCCCTAAAATTTTAAGTTCTGGTACAGTCTTTTCCCTCCAAAAAAAGAAAAGAAATAGAGAAAGGAAACTGAGATAAAAAGCATTGGGGGTGGCTGGCGCCTGGATGGTTCAGTTGGTTGAGGATCCAACTTTTTTTTTTTTTTTAAGATTTTATTTATTCATTCATGAGAGACAGAGAGAGAGAGAGAGAGAGGCAGAGACACAGGCAGAGGGAGAAGCAGGCTCCATGCAGGGAGCCTGACGTGGGACTCGATCCCGGGACCCCAGGATCACAGCCCGGGGCCAAAGGCAGGCACTGAACCTCTGAGCCACCCGGGCTGCCCGAGGATCTGACTTTTGATTTCAGCTCAGGTTGTGATCTCAAGGGTCGTGAGATCAGCAAGGAGCCTACTTGGGATTCTCTCCCTCTCCTCTGCCCATCTCCCTGCTTATATGCTTATTCTCTCTTCCTCACATAAATAAACCTTGTGGGGAAAAAAGCATTAGGATTGTTGCATGAACTTGGCTAGGGAAATATTAGTGCAACATCACCATCTACAGGATGATTGGCCTTAGGGATCTGGTTTCTTGCTCTCCCTGTTTTCACTCTCACTGGTAGCCACCCACCAGCTTCATAGGACTTGGCTCTGCTGGGGCTGGATTGGGCCACAGTCCAGGAAGCACCATTGACAGGAGGTGTTTCTTTTAAAGCATTACATGTTTGTGGGAACTCACCTGCTACTTGCTAAGCCTCCTGGGTTGTAGTTTCCAGTGCCCCAGAGGTCCATTTTCACAGCAGTCTTGTTAAAATCAACCCTTGGTATGAGGATTTATTAAACAAAAATGGAGAACAGTAAACAAATTGGAATACATTAGCTATTTTAAGGATCCTTACTCTTTTGAGGAACATACAAGCTTTTTATGCTAGAGTATATATTCGAGTTTCTTTCAATGTTTCTCTCTTTATAGCCTGATAATCCAGCTACAGAGTTTCTTTGATAGTTAATAGTACCTCAGGCAGCTAAGGCTTTATAAATACACATGTGATTCCTGTTGGACTCAAATTTCAAATCACACAGGGACATACTGCTTGGCTAAATAGGTCCCTGCTGCCTATATCAGAATATATATATATATATATATATATATATATATATATATTAAACTATTATCCATACCATTTTTGCTATGTTCTGAAAGTAGGACATAGTAATACCAGAATCACATCAGTCTTAATCAAGAATTAATTGTTCTTTGCTGAGGCTGGGATAATAATTGGAATCAAGTGAACATCCCAGTTGAGTAATGGCAGAGGGATTGAGAAACTATTCTGTGTTCCCTTTAGATTTTTCTGTAGTTGAGAGATATGAAGAAGAACCTAGGCTGAGGACTCTGAGCATATCTAACTGAATACTTAGTATAGTTTGAACTTGCCTTCGTCACTGAACCAGCTATTGTGAAGTGGGCAGAGTTTGTGAAAGAAGTTGTTGAGAATATCACTACAAAATCAGTTAGTGTAGTACCAAAACCCCAAAACTGCCTGGCATAAAGAAACGTGGTTTTGATTCTTAGACTATTTTAGTTTGTTCTTTTAATTTTTCATCTTATAGCTTATGTGCTAAGGTTAAGGAACAAATGAGAACTTGTTTGTGGCTTATCCATATTAAGTTCTTAAAGGGTTTCAGAGCTGTGAAAGAGACTGCCGTTTTGTTCGTAAATCCTGTGTTTTCAGCTTTCTTAGAAATTAGATAATAGAGAAGTTAAATGGTTTGAAGGAGATGGTGGTGAGGAGGATGTAGCAGAAAGAAAAGAATGTAAATGCATCACTTATAATTTTAGGATAAATCACTCAGTAGTGGCTTTTTTTTTTTCTTTTTAATAATTTAGCCTTGTAATCTTAGGATTATAAGGTAAATAGAGATTGTTTTATCTGAGCACCATCTTAAAGAAATGTAGACCAATGATTCTTAAAATATTTTACTTTTAAAACTTACTGAAAATATGTAAGAACACTAAATTTGTTTACTCTTCATCCAGATTTCACCAGTTAACATGTCAATGTTTACTTATCACCCTCCTTTATTCATAAATACGTTAGTGTATGTACCCTTAGATCAAAGATATTTTCTTTATACAACCACAACACAATTATTAAAATCAAGTCCATGTTAGTGCATATTCAAATTTTGTCATTTGTCCCAATTTCCTAAAAGCTGGGACTTATGATAGACTTCTACAAAGCACTTTTATTATAGATGAGTAATAGTAAAGAGATTCTGCAATATTTGTTTCTATTCCAGGTCATTAGTATTTGCATTTCATAGCAAAGAACTGAATTCTGCTGATATGTTGTTTAATTATTCTGACACTTTGAAACATATAAACATATTGGAATTAAAATAATCTTTTAAATAAGTACTATTGTATTTTTCTTTGATGCCTTGCATTTCTCATTCAAAATGAATCCAGAAGATATATTAAGAAATTATTTGTCACTTCAAATTGGGGTGACTTTTTCTCTTTTTCACTTTAGCCAAAACCAATATCACCAAAAGAGGCAAACAAAAATCATGTGCATTTACATGTATCTTAAAAGGAACTTAAGTTCCTCTTAAGTATCTCTTTTGTCCTGGTCCAGTAAAAAATATAGAGCATGAATATAATCATGAAGAAACATCAGACAAACCCAAATTGAAATTCTATAAAGTTACTAGCCATCCATTTTCAGAAATGACAGTGTCATGAAAGACATACTGAAGAACCAACCATTCCAGATTCTAAAAGGTTAAAGTGACAGACAATGAAATGCAGTATGTGATCCTAGATGGACTCTTTGTGGTGGAGGGGAGCAGGAATTACTATAAAGGACATTATTGAGATAATTTACAAAATTGGAATCTGCACTGTAGATAATACAGAGTAATGTATCAGTGCTTAAATGTATGCAACCGGATAACTATAATATGGTAATGGAAGAATATCCTTGTTCTTAGGAGATACACACTCAACCATTAAGGGACCGTTATATGCAAGCTACTCTCAAATGGTTTAGAAAATAAGAGAGTGTATTTAGCAATTAATGATAAAGTACATGTGGTAAATTGTTCCTAATTGATGAACCTGTATAAAGAAAATACACAAGTCCTTGGTATTATTCTTGCAACTTCTCTGTTAAGTTTGATTTTTTTTTTTTTTAAGATTTATTTATTTAAGAGAGAAAGCGCATGTGCTTGTGAACAAGGGGAGGGACAGAAGGCAAGGGAGAGGGAAATAAGCAGACTCCCTGCTGAGCGGGGAGCCCATTGTGGGGCTCCATCCCAGGACTTTTAGATCATGACCTGAGCCGAAATCAAGAGTCGGGCACTTAACCAACTGAGCCACCCAGGTGCCCAAGTTTGACATTTTTAAAAAGTAGAATAAATGTGAAGATTCAATGTGAACATTAACTGTTATTCCCTTAATAATTAATGTATTGAAGCATAGAAGATTCCATGAAGACTGTAACTTCACTGCCTTGTTTTTTACTACTCATTTTTTTTTTTTTCTTGATACTGAATATCTAAGAGCAGGTGTATTTCCTTCATGGTAAATTGGTAAGTCCTGCTTTACCCTGAGAGTCACGTGGGGCTTCTAAGAAACCTGCTGTTAAAGCAGCAATATATAGATCCAAGGGCAGAATCCCATTGAACAGAACCAGGATGGTTTTGTGGAGCAAGATCTCAAATGTTTGTTGAATAAGACATTTTTTTCTCTTGTTTTTATTTAGATATTTTATGACCTTGTCAGACAGATAAATAGAAAAACACCAGTGGAAAAGAAGAAGCCTAAAAAGAAATCATGTCTGCTGCTTTAGACTTACAGTAAGCAGCAGCTCTGAGCCAGGTAAGATACTGAAAGCAGAACAAATGCCGTTCTCATACTCTTATTTTGGGCTTTCCCCAGCCCTAACCACTTCCCATTTCACCTTTTGGGGTATTTCCAGGTTTCTGTATCTTGTGAACGTGATTGATATATGGCTTGTAAATATGTTCCTCTGTTGATAATTTGTCTTTCTTCCCATAAGATTGTAAGGTGTCTGAGGGCAAGGACCATGTGTGCTCATGTGTGCTTTATTCACCCTGTGTCCCTAGTGCCAAGTACAGAATGGGTTTTCAGAAAATAGTGGTTGAATAAATGGAATGCCTTCTAGGGTCATTCCTAAATTCATGCCCAATTAAAGTGAAACATGGTTTATCTGAAACAAAATGCTTAAGTGCACATTTTGATGCATTATTTAAAAATGAACACACCTGTGTGTATCAATCACAGTCTTTCCTCCCCTCAATGTAACCCTTGCTCTGATTGTTAACACAATTAGTTTTGCCTCTCTTTGAACTTAACATTAACAAAAACAGGTATTGTGTCTGGCACCTTTTAGTCAAAAATATGTTTTCCAGAATTCTCCTTATTGCATATAGCAGTAGTTCATTTTTATGGCATGACTGTACTGGCAATATTTTTATATATTCTGCTATTGATGGACATTTGGGTTGAAGAACTGATGGGGTAATTCTGCACATTCTTGCATGAGTATGCACATGTGCATCATTTTTATTTGATAAATACCTAGGAATGAAATGGCCAGACTGTATACTATATTATATGGATAGTTTTAGTAGATACTGTTAAAAAAAGTTTTTCAAGGTAGTTGTACCAGTTTACACACCTACTAGCAGCTTTATAAGTTCTGCATCCTCTCCAAAATTGGTATTGCCAGTCTTTTTAACTCAAACCGTTCTTCTGGGTATGTGGTACTATGTTATGGTAGTCATTTCCTCTTGGGTATAGGTTGGCTTTTTTGAAATGTTTTG
Organism: Canis aureus; assembly: GCF_053574225.1. Lineage (NCBI taxonomy): Eukaryota > Metazoa > Chordata > Mammalia > Carnivora > Canidae > Canis > Canis aureus. The sequence goes on from NC_135622.1 coordinate 932,777, forward strand.
TCTACAGGCTTCTAAGTAGTAGTTGACTTTAAGTACCATTTAAATTTTCATTAAAGCGAACCTGTTGGAGAGAAATTAGTGGCAGCATTAAAGTTGCCTATCAAATGAGAAACCAGGTGCTGAGGGACCATTTGTTTGTTTTCCTCTAATTATATATATTAAATCCCCTAAACAATTTCTACTTATCTTCATAAGCTCTATAAACTATACCATAAAGGAATATTTTCATGAAGCTGTTTTATGATGTATTTTGATGCTGGTTATGTGCATATTACTAATCTTGGTCGGGTTAGAGGAAAGTCTACTTTTACCACTGGAGAGTTCTAAGTCTCTTGGGTCCTTTGAGCAGATTACCTCTTCCAGAGCACCAAATTAACTAATTAATAAGTGCTTCCTTAGAGACTTGGATGAATCTCTCTCTCCAGGGAAACAACTGAGTAATTGTACCCCCCCTTTAATTTAGTCTAATTTAATTTTTTTGGTACCTCCTTTTTAAATGAAGGTCAAGGAAAATGGGCAGAAAGCATGAAACAGCATGGGGTTGCCTCTGGTTGGATTTAGGAAAGATAGCGTCTGGTCTAATGTTTGCTTTAGGCTTTTAGTGAAATCTTGATTCAATAACTATAAATCGTTAGCTCCCTGAAGATGATTATTTTAAAATTTGCTGGTGTGTTTCTTTAGGTAAGGGTGCAAAGGTAAGGAAAATAGGACTCCAGTTCCTATTCTGAACTAAATCATTTAGCTCTCTTATAGGTAACTGTCTTGTTGATGCTATTACCTTAGCTGACCCTAGTTTAATTTCCAGTTCTGTAGAAAATGTTTTAGCCTGTTTAAAGGAAGAGGTGCCATCTCCTGGCCTGTTGTGAAAATTCATTCATATACAACCTGCAGTGTGTTGTGGCTTTACCTGAGAGATTAATCTTGGCCTACATCCAGAAATAAGACTTTCATCCTGGTTGTGTAAATTCTTAGGTTCTGATATGTAATTCAGCCCAACAATATATTTAATACGTCACCTGAGATCTCCGTGGATGCTTGAAAATACAAAATAAGTCAGAATACTTGGCAGAGCAGAGAAATCATAGAGTGATTATAGACTGGAAGTGCCATGTTGATCCCACTTGAAAAGTACTGGGATGGGGAATAAATTAAAAAAAAAAAAAATATATATATATATATATATATATTTGAGTAAGAGTACATGAACCTTGAGGGCAGTTTATCTGACCTTATCCTTTAAGCAAGACTGTATTGAAACATGTTAATCTCTTTCCAGTATGTCCCACTTCTAAAGAGGAGGAGAGAAATTCATCTTCAGGAAATTCTTCCTTTAACCTAATTCTTTTCTGCTGAGTAATACAACTAACTTGGAGTCTTCTGCCCTTGCCTATGGGGGTCAGCTCTTTCTGTGTCGTGTTTTCGGGTCCTAACTTGTGTTAGAAGTGGTAATCCAAGGGCCACCTGTGTGGCTCAGTCGGTTAAGTGTCTGACTCTTGGTTTCGGCTCAGGTCCTGATCTCCAGGTTAGGAGATGGAGCCGCCTCCCGCCCCACCCCCCAGACAAGCCCTGTATCAGGCTCTCTGCTCAGTGCCAAGTCTGCTCAAGGGTTCTTCTCTCTCTCTCCCTCCCCCTCTGCCCTTCCCCCCTACTTGTGCTTGTTCTCTCTCTTTCTCTCTCAAATAAATAAATATATTTTTTAAAGAAGTGGTAATCTTAATATCATATAGTCCTGAAGTGGTTGGATAAGGATATTTTATGTGCAGGTATCATTTCCTTTTTGGAAAAATAAGATAATGAGATAGAAATAATTACAGTTTTCCTTTTTACAGACAGGACTGTCAGATTGTGAAATTAATAAAACCATTTTTAAATGTTTTTAAAAGTTTAAAATAGCCTTGTTACTGATAGCTATTTGGTATAATTTCATTGTCTAGTAACAATCGGCTGAAATCATTTCTTTCTATATGATTATCTGCTTGTTCACTACCATCTTCTGACATCAAGAGATTAACTGTATATGTGTGTGTGTGTATATACATATGTTTGTTTATTTTTACATATGTATATATATTTAAATATATCTATTCGATGTTCTAGATTACAGGAATGAAGAACTGTTGCCTAATTGGGAAGTGCCAGCATTCCAGACTTCAAAAATTAAATCTGAAGAGGCTTCTCCTGTTTTATATATTATGTGAAGAATTTAAATCTTATATTGGTTTGCACAAATTCCCTGGAGAAAAAAAATTGCTCTGTGTATATCTCTTGGAAAATAAGACAATAGTATTTCTCCTTTGCAATAGCAGTTATAACAGATGTGAAAATAAATATACTTGACTCTAATATGATTATACAAAAGAGCATGGATGCATTTCAAATGTTAGATATTGCTACTATAATCAAATGATTTCATATTGACCTTTTTATCATGATTCCTCCCTGTCAAGCACTAAAAGTTGAACCATTATACTTTATATCTGTAATGATATAGATTATGAAATTTCTCCTCAAACTCATTGCAGCAGATAACTTTTTGAGTCATTGACTTCATTTTATATTTAAAAAATTATGAAATATCATTCTGTCATTATATTCTAATTAAAATTGTGCATAATGCTTTGGAAAAATGGGTCTTTTATAGGAAAAAAACTGGGATAACTGATTTCTATGGCTTTCAAAGCTAAAATATATAATATACTAAACCAACTCTAATATTGCTTCTTGTGTTTTACTGTCAGATTAAATTACAGCTTTTATGGATGATTAAATTTTAGTACATTTTCATTTGGTTTTGTGTGTTTTTGTTGTTTATAGATTTAAGATTTTATTTTATAATGGCCACATTGTTTTAAGTACAACTGTAGCTCCTTTCTGCCTGGTACTTACAGAATACTTGGCTTTAAACCCCTAAGTGTTTAAATCACCTAATTGGTGATTTCTTTGAGAACAGACTTCATGCTTTCTGTTCTAGATGTATTTATTCCTACTATACAGCAAACTACATCAGACTACATAGAATAGTTTTGTATATTCTCTCTTGATCTTATAGATTGTATCTTATTGAATAAAATATCCCACTGTATTATTTTTATATGTAAAAATAAGTTTAATACTGTATTAGGGGTTAACTTTACTATTTCAAATCTTCCACAGCTTGTAATTTCACCAAGGGAATCCTTTGGTCATTGTTAATTTGTTGGGTGTAAGCCCACCAACGAAATGTTATGTAAAAAATTTTCAAACTTACTTTATAATAGATTGAAGAATTTGAGAGAAGTGAGAAAAAGTGAAAAAGCGTATAAAGAATGTGTTGGTTACTTTTGCTTCGACTATGTATGAAGTAGTATGGTAGACATAGTATGGAAAAGATTGCTAAGTTAAAATTGTAGCTGGCTATTCAGTGGTGCTTTCTTTTCCTTCCCAGTTGTTTTTCTCTACAAAGGTGGCGCTTAATGAGGACATGGATCTGGGGAATCGATGTGACTTACATGTTCTCCATAGAGGTAGAGCAGAACAGCTTGTCGGCCAGTTGAGTGCTGGCGACGGAAAGAAACAAGCTGAGAAAACCCTGTGCCTTGTCCCTGAATACTGAAAAGGAGACTAGTCCTAGAAAGTCTACATCACTGCTCAGGGATCTAGATATTGTCTCATTGCAACTAGGTGTGAAGTAGTGTTCATGCCTTGCTGAGACTTTCCAGGAATGTGGTCAGGCCATCGGTTACTAAATTGAGATTTAGGAATAAGATTTCAAATGTAAGCTCTGACCAACCTGAGAAAATGTTAAAATATTGTTTAAAAAAAATTGGAAATTGTATTCTTTTGAGTTTCTAATAAATTTAGTTAACTAATACTTTCCTTCTACTGATCCAGTTACACATATGTCTGGGATTGAGGGGCCAAAAATCTAATAAATGCAACAATTTTTTTAAATTAAAATAAGTAAGTGAAGCATTAAGGCCAGTCCAGGCCAAGGTGGCATATTTTAAGGTCCTCTACAGCCATTCTGCTTGAAAACTCACCTCTCAGACATTCCTTTGGACTTAAAGTCATAGACGAACATCACACATTAGTAAAAGTTGCTAAATATTACCTGTTACATCTGTGACATAGGCTGTGTGGTTACTTGCCAGATAGGTTAGAAATCATTAAATAACAGTAACTCCCAAGTTACAATACGATGGATTAACAGCATCAATTTGTCCTCAGTTTGAGAGCATGATGGGGAGAATGACAGTGCTGGATTCCTTTGTCATGTCTCACACAGTCCACTTGGGATACAGCAGAAATGTGAAGAGACACGCCCTGTGGGGCACAGCAATATGCAGGGCAGGACCCGCTGAAGTCAGGGAGATGCGTTACTATCCCAAGGAAATCTGCCACTGCTGAGGGAGGTGGAAAGGTGGCCTGTCAGAAAGGGAGGTGGGCCTGCTTCCGTTGATCCCTGTGTGGATTCTGTAGTCTTGGCTCCAGAGGGGAGCATGCCCAAAATTAACATGTATTTGATGTATTTTTTATGGCTGAAAAGTCCAAAAGCTCTCAAGGATATGATATATGAACCTCATACTATATGATAAATATCTAAGAACTGACACCATGTTCATATCTGTGACTCTAAGTATGAGTGACCTAGAATCTAGAGGAGGCTTGATGTCACAGTTGATAATTCTTTTCCCCACTAAAACACAGATGACTTTAATGGCTTACTAGTCGTGCCCCCAAACAATCTAGTTTTAGAGACTAACAGTAAATACGCAAGTTATGATTTTAGCCTCCATCAGGGGGAGCTTTGGTACCAGTCAAATACTTCTACTGGTATTTAAGGAATAGGATGGAGCCAGTCCATCTGTTCTTATGAATAAACACTGCTTGCTTCACAAAGAGGCATAAAGGCCTTTCCTCAAAAGTTTGCAATCTACCGGGCAGGAAAGATAGGTAAGTTCATCAGAGGTATGAAAATACTGTAATTTATTAAACTGTGGGCACATAGTTCTCTTAGGAATGTTTGGAGAAATACGGGTGTTGGTCTGTTACTCTCTTTCCCCTCGGCTTTAAATCTTCTCTTCCTGGCCTCTTGATCTGCCATCATAACTGACCACCTTTTACCCCTCAGTGAGACAGTCCGTTTCTTTGAAGTTAGAATGTACTTGGGAAAAGTTAGTCCTTGGGAAGGTCCTAGTCTTTATTTTATTACCAGCATTATTAAGACAGGTTATGTGGGCTGGAGCTAGTTCTCTCCACATAGGAACATTCTTCATTATCTGGACCTGCCCAGTTTCAAATATTTTGTCTCATTTTCCTCATTAAGTACACATACATTTGTCAGTTCATGTATCTGATTTGTTTTTAGGATTGAGGGACAGAAAGAAGGATTACCTCAGTGTTTTCCTTGGTAAGCAGTCACAGTAGAATGCTAAAAGACATAAAATACGCTCTTATAAGTTATATGTATGTGGTGAAACCAAAGTGTGAAGAGATTGCCTGGTATTTGAAGGAGGAAAATAGCTCATAAAATAACCTATTGTTTTATTTGGGTCTTGTATTTATTTAAGGTGCTACTTAAATGTGTATTAAAATAGCCCTCCTTGACTCAGCCCCCAACTTAAAAGGGCAGAGTGATTTGGGTACTTGTCTATGATCTGGAAAAATCCCATCTTGTACAGGGAAGGAAATGAATGTGAGCTTTGAGGTAGTCCAACCACCAAGCTTTTAGTATTTCTATCCCACCAAAATGGAAAAAAATACAAGGCATTCTTGGAAACATAGTACAGATATTACATTGAATATGCTTTTTTTTTCTTTACTGCAGTTTCCTCTTGGGCTTGCTGAATGCTCAGTCCATTTATTTAATGCCATGTCTTGCTAAAATATTCTTGTTGAGAACAGCTAGAGACTTTGAACTGGATGCCTAGTTCTGTTTTCAGGGAAGGCAACATGGATTCTGCTTTGCAGACCTTAAGAAGAGCTTTGAAAGGAAATTGGAATATAGTTCTCTGGCTTTTCAAGAAGAAGCCTCCTGTGGTTCTGGGCTTAAGGTATGACATACATTTCCTGCTAATTGCTTCTCTTAAGAAGCATGGGCAGGGCTGTTCCTCTTGAGGAAAAACCTTAATAAACCTTCTTGGGTTTTTTTTTTTTTTTTAAAGATTTTATTTATTCATGAGAGAGACAGAGGCAGAGACACAGGCAGAGGGAGAAGCAGGCTCCATGCAGGGAGCCCGACACAGGACTTGATCCCAGGTCTCCAGGACCACACCCTGGGCTGAAGGCGGGGCCAAACCGCTGAGCTGAGGCTGCCCAAACCTTGTTTAAGCAGTGATGTGACTCTTCTTTTGAGCAGTTGTTTTATTAATAAATTTATTTATTTTTTTGGTAAAGCTTAACCATGCACAAGTTCTTGTGCTTACTTTTAACCACGTAAAAATTCTTGTAGGGCATAGAAAGCAGATGATCCTTAGAGGCCCTTCAGTAAATAGATGTGTCTGCTCTATGCCCTGTGCTTATCTGCACGTTGGGGATAGAGCAGTGAATAATACAAAAGAAAATATTTTCTCTTGTGGAATCTTTGGCAGAGACAGGAAGTGTTGCACATGGGCGTGTGCATATGTGTGCACAATGAAGAGTGGAGAAGAGTTAAGAGGATAGGAGTGCTGGGCGGAGAGAATGTTGCCTAAATTGCTGTTTGCGTAAATATCTGAAATGTGCAGCCCACACAACTACCTTCTGTGGCTTGGAAAGGGTCTGCAAATGCCACGAAGTAGACGTGTGCCTACATGTTGAAGTGCTAGCATTGGCTGCCTGGGGTCCACAGAAAGGACTTCAACAAGGGGTAGAGAGAACATGATCTGACTCAACCTCTCATCAGGATACTAGGGCTGCTGAGTTGAGAATAGCCTGTGGAGGGGCAAGGGTGGAAACAGAGACTGGTTAGGAGAAAGCAGAGCCAGCAGAACCTCCCGACTCGAGTGTGAGAGAGAGCAGTCAAGGATGACTCCCAAGATTTTTTGCCAGTAATCAAGATAGCAAAGATTATGGCAGGAGCAAGTCCAGGGGTTCCATCTTGGACATACCAAGGGTTAGGAATGGGTTGGGTTCTAGACTTGCGCCGAAGGTGTCTGGCAGTGTCTGGAATTGAGACGAAGAGATCTCGACGGGAGATTCACAGTGAACATTGAAGAACGTGGGGCTGAGTAGGACCCCTAGTGTTGGTTGTAGATAGAGACGTCCAGGGATTCGGTCACGAGGTTGGGAGGTAGAGAGGAATTGGCAAAGGAGAACGTGAAGCTCACTCTGGTGACCTCGATGGACGTCAGTGGAAGGATAGGGGGCACTGGAGACATGAGGTGTGGGCATGTGTGGGTGCTCTAATGGGAGTGGGCCACCCAGGGGGCCTGCGAGATGGAATCCTAGCATTCAGCACAGGGGCTGAGCTGGAGAGCAGCGGCTGAGGAAAGGCAGTGGTGGGGTTGTAGAAACTGGGAGGGCACAAAAACCTAGTAAGAAGCACCGTAAAGAGGTGTAGTACAGAGTAGTAGGGGCAGAGGGACCGATACTTTCTGCTCTGGGAGAGCCCAAGTGCTTCAGGGACGGGAGCTCCAACTAAGCCTTAGGGGATAGAATTTGCAGAAAACGGGAGCAAGAAGTTGGCATTAGTGTGGAAGTGATGGGCCAGGGAGTGGCGTGGGGCCGCCCTGCGGCAGGCCTGGAAACAGTGGGTGTGTTCAGGTGAGCTAGGAGTGCAGGGCCTGCCGCTCACCCGGGGCCACAGAGAAAGTCTGGATGGGGACATTGCAGAAGGGATCAAAGACGGGTGCAGGGGTGACTCCCCGTGGATGATGGTCTTTCCAGTCTTCATGTCCCCCTTTCTCTAATGAAGATGATCCGAGTCCATGGTCACCATCCTCCTCAAACCAAAGCTCAGTTTAGAAGGGAGCCAGCCTTAATACTCTAGCGCCCAAAGGTGCTAGAAAGGATAGAGGTGACAAATCTTTGCTCACTCCCTGCTCTGCTTTACCTGACACAGTTCTGCTCCCCTTAGACCTCTGGCACCTCGAGGGCACACGGCAACCTCCCGTTTTCTTCTCCCGGCTCTTCTCCCGGCTCTCCTTCTGGCTCTCAACCTCGCAGTGTGACAGCAGCCTCTGGCCCCCAGCCATCCCCGGGCATCCACCGTGGTGATTGGGGAGTCTCCTAAGGGGGCTTCAGTCCACCCTGTTGGGCAGCTGCCAGCTTTCCCATCAAGGTCCATCATCCAGGCCTTCCCTCGTCAGGGGGAAGAAAGGCACAGGCCACACTGTAGCCCCTTGCATCACCAGCGTCCCCAGTCGGGTGGGGTGGCCACCGAGACTAAGGGGATGCTAACTAAGCACACACCCCTTCCCACTAGGGCAAACAGGCCTTTTTGGGGGGAGGGGAGGCTACATCTGGCGAAGTTTATGGAAGATACTTGATCCCCACACTCCCCACAGGGTCCCAAGGCCAGAGGATGTGGATTCTTTGGGCCCTTGAAATCTCTGATGCAGAGCGTAACCCCTTATTTTCTTCCCCTTGCCATATAAATGGACTTAATAGATGCTCTGGAATCTCGGACCAGAGAGTCTAAGGCCCGTCTAAGCCCTTCGGGCCCAGTGCTCTCTGGGACAGTGAGCAGGTTCCCGGCTTCAAGTGAGTGCTCACACGCAGGTTCCCAGCCTGAGGCCACGTAGGGATCCTGGTGCTACACTTGGAGGAATCTCTGTTGCTTTTCTTCGAAAAAATTGTGCCTGATACCGTCCTCTTTCCCACCACTTGTTCACAAATGGCCACAAATGCCGCGGTGAGGGCAGCTCCGTCGCTATGAAACAATGCCTGGAGTGTGGCCAGGAGCAGGCTGGGTAGGGAGTCTGAACACCCAATTCGTGACTTCCTTCCCGTTACCCCACCCAGGCCGACCCTTCACAGTCACAGTCGGGGAAGGAGAGGTGAGCAGACTCAATGTCCCCAAGAGAGGTGGTGGTCCCTGGCCATGCAGGTCAGGAAACACTCCTGGGGAGGGTCAGCCGTCAGCGCCCAACTGGACAAGGACACAAGCCAGGTCACCAAGGCCAGTGGAGACAGAGCAGGCAGAAACAGGGACAGTTTGGAGGCCGGGGGAGAGCGATGGGGACCCATTTGAGACAGAGCAGGCCTGGGAGAGCAGGGGCGGCCGTGGCCATCTGAGGACCCAAGCTCTGGGCAGCCTGATGACACTGAGGCGTGAGAACAGAACCGGCCTGGGAGGCTAGGATGGCGACGCCAAAGGGACAGGTGGCAGACAGAGACTGCACGACAGCTTGGGGACGGGCTAGGAACAGGGTTTGTCGGCTGTCCTGACAGTGGGCCCGGGAGCAGCTGGGGCGGCCCTGACCACGGCCTTCCTGGCTCAGGGGCCCAGCTTAGAGGTCACAGTCACCCCGAGAGCTCTGTGCTCAGTGCTGGAGATACGGACATGGTGAGTTGTGGGGCCCTTGCCACCCCAGAGGTGCCCCTGCTTACAGAGGAAGACCTGTGGTTGGGCCTACAGGTGCGAGGCCCAGGGAGGGCTCACAGAGGAGGTGCCCTTTAACCAGCCCTGAAAGCCCAATAAGTAGCCAGTGTGAGGCCACGGGAAACCTGGGGTCTCTGAGAATAGCTAATGGAAAGACCTCGAGGCCAAAAGGCCAGGCCTGGAGCCTTGGGTGCACCTCCCTGGAGGCTGTAGGAGCAGCTGACGGCTGACGGGCAGGCCAGGCCAGGTGAGAGGAGTCCCAGTGCCTTGAAGACATTGCCTCCCCTCCCTGCTTGCCCCATGGGCAGCATTTCCTGGAGGCTGCAGCCTGGAGGTGAGCAGGGCCAGGGCAGAGCCACTAACAGGAGGACAGAACCTGACCTTCCCTGGAGGAAGGCACCTTCCCCCACAAGCAGGGCAGCTGTGGGGGAGGGGCAGTGGCACCTGCTGGGTCGGAACCAGAACTTCCGCTCTGCAAGCAGGTGGAGACTGCTGGGGGGCAGGGAGAGGGGTAGGGGCAGGGAGAAGGGTGGTGGGGGGCAGCCCGGAGCTGGGCAGCAGAGCTGGAGACCCAGAGCATGCAGGAGGTGACTTCTGGAAAATGTCCCATAGGCTCTGGGAATGGGTCAGTCAAGCCTGGTGGGGGGGGAGTTGCAGATCCAGAGAGAACGGGTTCTGTGGGGTGGAAGCCTGAGGCCGTGGTAGCAGAGATCTGCCCCCTCCTGCTCTCCCCACCCCCCTTGTCACCTCCTGTTGCCCCTGCCCCCTCCTGCCCCCATGTACTCCCCCCTGCTCCCCTCACACCCCCAGCTCCCCCACCCCCCACCACCTCCTGCTCCCCTGCTCCCTCCCACCCCCACCCATCTCCCCCCTGCCCCCCATCTTCACCGCCCCCCATCGCCTCCTGCCCCCTCCTTGCCCCTTCCTGCACCCAAGTTCACAGTCCCCTGCCAGACAGTTGCCCCAAGCACTGCGGTGCCACACAGAAGCCTCTCTGACGGGACACAGAGGCCTTCAGAGGGACCGGGTGGAGGTGGTAGCGGGGCCAGCAGGAGGCAGACAAGGTGGGGGAGTTGGCGGAGGGGGCCGGTGAGTGTGACTGCCTCCAGGATGCCTGGCCGGCTCAGTCAGCGGAGCCTGCGACTCTGATCCCAGGGTCCTGAGTCCAAGCCTCACATCAGGTGTACAGATTAGTTTAAGAATAAGAATAGGGATCCCTGGGTGGCGCAGCGGTTTGGTGCGGGCCTTTGGCCCAGGGCACGATCCTGGAGACCCGGGATCGAATCCCACGTCGGGCTCCCGGTGCATGGAGCCTGCTTCTCCCTCTGCCTGTGTCTCTGCCTCTCTCTCTGTGTGTGACTATCATAAATAATAAATAAAAATTTTAAAAAAGAATAAGAATAAAGCAAAATAAAACCAGTACCCAGGGGGTGCCTGCAGTCTGAGGTCCTCAAGGGGCACCTGAGCCATGAGACCCCCTGTGAGGGGCAGTCAGGGCACCTCCCACCCCATGGGGTGCACCCTAGTAGGACAGCCACAAGCACCTTTAGGCTGTCAGTCCCCAGGGTGACTGGGGGAGGTCGGGGGTGAGGTGCAGGCCATGTGGGGGACTGCAGTGACCAAGGACCTTAGGAGCAGAGAGCAGAGCAGGGAGGGCTGGACCGTCCCTGAGGCCTCACAACCTGGCTCATCTGACTCTCCAGGCCCTGCCGGGAGTGTGCGGGGCCTGCAGGGTGGCAGGAGGACTGCTGGGTGTGGGAGGGGTGGCAGGGCCACCTGGAGCACATCCTCGGCCACTGGGGTCCTCAGGCGTCATCTCTGAGCTCGGCCCCCCTGCTGCCTTCTCCCCCCACGCCACGTCATCCTCCACAAGAAAGTGTCAATTGTTTGCCATTTGGCAAATAGCAGCCCAGCTGGGTTACATGTTCACAATGTACAAAAACACCAGAGGGGAGACAGTAGAGACACCTGCTGTCTTCCCCGATCCCAGCCCCAGTCCAGGGAGCCCATCCAGCCAGTATACATTTTTTTTTTTAACAGAGGAGGGAGAACTCAAGCTCCAGTGAAAGTTTATATTGTTTTTTTTTCCCTCGTGGTTTTGCTCTGGTTCACAGGGTCGGTGCCTGAACCGCAGGCCTGAGGTGCCGTGGGGAGCTTTTGCTGTGTTCTAGACTGTGCACTGCGGCCTTCGAATCTGCAGAGCCTTGCCTTGTCCGCATGTCAGAGACCAGAAAGCCGAGGCTTGGAGAGGTCAAGCAGCACACTGGAGCTGACCGGGACAGAAAGGGGTCGCACATCCTGTTTGACTCCAGCCCCCGTGCTCATTCCATGGTCCTGGCAGGAGTGCCTTATCTGCTCCGGGGGGACGGGGGAGGTGCGCCGCGGTGCACTGGAAGCCCGACCCCCGCCACCCAAAGGCTCGAGCTGTGGAGGCCCTGCAGGGAGTGCTGCAACCTGGGCAAGACTGGGGTGCATTCCCGAATGGGGAGCGAGGGGGATGTGGTGGGGACGAAGCCCGACCGGGCCTCCGCTCCTCTTGGCAAGTCCAGGTCGGGCTCACCCTGAGGGGTGGGTGCCGGGGACGCGCTCGGGGCGGGGCGGGGTGGGGGGCTCCACGCGGCGAGGGTAGCGAAGGCGCCCCGCTTACTTGCGTGTCCTGGTTGGCCGGAGAGTGAGCCCCAGAGGCCGAGCGAGCCCTCAGCCCCCTCTGCCCCACCCTGCGCCTTCCGCAGCACCTGGGCGCCTCCCCGAGAGGGCGGCGTCGCAGCGCCCAGGGGGACCCGGGATCACCCCACTCATCAGCCGCGCGTGGTTAACACGGGCAGGGGGCAGGTTTTGTTGTCGTTCCTCTTGACTTGGCTCCTGGAGCAGACGTGGCTACTCTGCGCAGCGCGCCCAGGCTCGAGGCCGGGAGCCACCCGGTCACTTCTCCGAGGTCTCCGCACACATGCACGCATGCACAGCTCCGCCACCACCAGCAGCAGCACCAGCACCGCCACCAGCACTGCCACCAGCACCGCCACCAGCACCCTGGCAGCCGAAGCCACCGGGCCTTCACCCCGCACTGAAGCATCACCACGCCCTCCCTGGGGAGACAGGATGAGCAGGGGCTTGCTCCTCCAGAAAGGGCCGGCTCAGTTGGCAAACTCCATACTCCGGGAGGGCAGAAGGCTGTTCTGCCGCCAGCCAATCCTGTTTCAAATCTTGCTCTTGCATGAGTTGGCAGGCCGATCTGGGCAGCCCTTAGGACCCCTATGAACCTCCACTGATCCACCAAGAAGACAACCCTTTCTAGGGTCAATCTAGAAAGGCCTGTTTTGCACGCTGCCCGGCAAGTAGCAAGCACTGAATAAATAAATTTAGCACCTTCCTTCGTGTGGCTCCCGCCACCAAAGCATGAAACATCCACCATTTGGCAGAGGGGATCTGAGGGTGATGGAAGCCTCCTCCCTCCTCCAGCTTGGTCTCCAGGGCTCTGGAAGGCACAAAGAGCCTTTCTTGCAATTATTCTCTTCCAATTTACCCTTAATGCTCTGAGGGCAGGAAGGCGGCCTGCACCTAACTGCAGTTGTCACCCCACCCCCATCAGGTAGAGGGGAGCTCAGTGGGGGGGGAGTGGCAACGGGGCGGTCTGGCCCCCAAGGGGACCCACAGTGTCTGTCCCCAGCCAGCAGCTGGCAGCGCAGGTGGGGTGGGAGGGCCATGCGGTATAGGGCAGAGCCACCGCTGGCCCTTCCCTCCCCGCCAGTTGGGGTCCGGTCTCCCAGGAGGTGCCTCCATGCCCCATGGGGAGTTGGGCACCTAAAAATGCGTGCGTGCCTCTGAGGGGCACCCCTTCCCTCCAGGGGACCCCCGCCTGTGTCTTGGGGGCGGGAGCCAGGGAAGGGGCATGGGGGTGGGGATGCTGCTGCCCTTGGTCTGGGGCTCCAGGCCTGCCCCCTGCCGCCCTGCCCTCCTGCTTCCTGCCCACAGGTGGCACATCCAGGCGGCCTCGGCCTCGTTGGCTGGAAGACAGGGAAACATCTGCCTTACTTGCTTCCTCAAGAGGTGGCGATGGCTAGGAAAGGGCTTTCCAGCATTTAAAGTGTTACACAGGGCAGCCCGGAGGGCTCAGTGGTTTAGTGCCGCCTTCAGCCCAGGCCGTGATCCTGGGGACCCGGGATGGAGTCCCCTTATTGGCTCCCTGCGTGGAGCCTGCTTCTCCCTGTGCCTGTGTCTCTGCCTCTCTCTCTGCGTGTGTCTCTCATGAATAAATAAATAAAATCTTTAAAGACAAACAATAACAAAAAAAAGTGCTGTACACATCTTTCCTGTGCCTTTGAAAGATCCAGGGCCATCTCTAGGTCCCCGCAGGTCCACTCCACCCATTTTTCAGGCCCGGGTGTGGCCGGAATCTTGAAGGCGACAGGGAGAGGTGGGATGGGGAAGGCTCCTCTCTCCTGCTCCCAATCCCGGGAGGGCTGGCGTTGCACGCCTGTGCCAAGGAGCCCACGGTGATGAGGTTGGGGATGACAGAGACACAGACGAGGTCTTTATTGGGAGCCTCTGGGGGGGACCAGAGACCCCAGCACTCTAATCTTACAGAATGTTCAACTGAGGTCTTTGGGGGCAGGGAAGGATCAAGATTGCCCACTGCTCTGTTCCTGCCCCTCTCGTCACCTGCAGCCCCAAGGTGAGTACCCCCCTGCCACGTCTCTCCATGCCCAGGAGCCCTCACCTCCTCAACAGCCCCCCCCCCCCAGCCTGACTCAACCATACACAACCCTCAGCTCCAGACACTCTCGCTGTCTCGCCCTCCTTCCTGGGGGAAAGGAACTCAGGAGTTCGGCTTTCGAAAGCCATAGCGCCCGCAGCCCACGCTTCCCGGCACACGGGGCCGCTCTGGGGCTCGGTCAACTTTCTGTCTCCGGGACTCAGACCCAAACAGCCGTGTTGACATCAAAGCCAGAAGGCGACGGCTCCAGGGCCTTGGGGCAGCTGGTGGCGGGGCCTTCCCCGCGTCTGGGCCCTGCGGTGCCCGGGAAGGGGAGCCGTCCGGGGCCCTTGGGATGGCTCCGCTTCTTGGCCTTGTGCGAGCGGGCGGCCCTGGGCTCGGAGGCCGCGGGGGCTGCCCAGCCCGGCTTCTCCTTCAGCAGCCTGTCCCGGTCCGGCCGCACGCTGCGCAGGAACTTCCTAAAGATGTTCGCCGTGAGAGAGAACCTGCGGCCCAGCTCCCGGGGCTGGCTCCTCTCCCCTCGGGGCTCCCCCATCTCCCCCTTCTCCGCCCCCTTCTCCAGCTCCGGCAGGTCCAGCCAGTTGCCCACCAGGTCCGCAAAGACGTTGTCCCCCAGCACCAGCGGCTGTCGGTTCCGGCCCCGGGACATCAACGTGGAGGTCCAGTCTTCGGGTTCCAGTGGCTCTGGCCCCGGCTGCGTGCGGCCCTGGTGCCCTGCAGGCTGTGCCCCGGGGAGGGGCCGCACCCCGCACCCGCACCCGCACCCGCACGCGCTGCCGGCGGCCCGAAGCTCGGTGCCCAGAGGAAGGCACCTGGAGGCGCACTGCGCTGCGGCGGCCCAGCCAGCGGGCTCCGGCTGCGCTCCGGGGCTCCCTGGGCCCCCTGGGGCTGTGCTCCCTGCAGAGATGTCCAGCTGTTCCAGCGCCGCCTGCACCTGGAGGAGCTTCAGTTCCTGCAGGGCACCCATCATGCAGTTCATCTGATCCTGCAAGTCATCGCCCACTTCCTTCATGGACACCTGCAGGGGAGGGAAAGCGCAGGGCAGGCCGGTGAGCCTGGGGGGGCGGAGGATGGGGAGCCACGGGGTGGGGGGGAGCTCAGGCCGGTGAGCCTGGGGGGGGCGGAGGATGGGGAGCCACGGGGTGGGGGGGAGCTCAGGCCGGTGAGCCTGGGGGGGGGGCGGAGGATGGGGAGCCACGGGGGTGGGAGCGCCACCCTCACCACCAGGACCTAGAGCCCTCGCTGCCCAAGCCCACGCCCGCGGGGTCACTCCAGCCTGCCCTGACCCTCCGTGGGGCCCAGCACAAAGCGAGTCAGAGCTGGGAAAGGAGGTGCCTTAACGCTGACAGGTGCACCCCAGAAACACTAGTGGCAGCTGCACAGCCCTGAAGATATGGACACGGAGATCAGCCCGTCTACCTTCGGGCTCACCAGGCCACGAGGAGGCGGCCAGTCTTGTTGCCACCGTACAGATGAGGGAGCGAAGCCCATCAGTGACTTGCTCAGGGTTACATGGATGGTAAGAGGTGGAGCTGAGGGTGCTTCGAGGGTGCACGGAGTTGTGCCGGGCGCCTTTGGCCTTTCCCGCGCCCGTGCTCCTCTCTGGAGCCTCCCCAACGCTGACCACCCCCGACGCTGACCAGGGCGAAGCCGCGACAGTTGGGAGCATTCACCCCATGACAGGAAGGGAGCTGAGGGCCCTCTGGGCACCACCTCTTATGATCTTCCTATAAATCCCACAAGGCTGCTCTTACTGTCCTTATTTTAATGAGGTAAGGAGGGGGCGGGGGGTGAGGTCAGCTGCCTGAGGTCACAGCTCACCCCCGGGACGCAAGCAGCCCCACTTGGAATGCTACCAAGCGCTGGCTACTTCACACGGCTGGCCCTGGCGTGGGCTTTGGGGCCCCTTTGTCTCCCCCAGGGCAGCAGACGAAGGAGAGGGACAGGAGGGCAGGACAGGGAGCTCAGATTCCCAAAGACAAAGAGTAGGCCTGGGGCTCCTTCCCTGTGCACACCTGGCGAGTCAGGAGGGAGACAAGGCGCCCAGAGCCCCATGAGCAGCAGCTCTCCCTGCGGCAGCCCTCCTCGCCCCTTCCCTGCCTCCCAAACACCTGATCTCCTCCAGCGACTCCAGTGCTCCTTCTGCCCACCTCCCGTGCTCAGGCCAGGAGTGGAGACGAGGCAAGTCAGCCTCCCAGCCTCCCATAGGCATGAGGCCCGGGGCCCAGGTGGCAGCTGGAGGAGGCTGAGAGGGTGAGGGCCGTGCATGGGGGCCACGCGTGGCAGCCGTGCAGGGACTGCTGCTCTGATGACATTCTCGTCCCAGTGGCCTGGGTCCTGCCGGCTCCTGCCCAGGATCTGCTCTGCTCCCAACAGCACACCCGGCGGGAGGGGACCAGCTATCTCTGAAGCTCCCCCAGGGACCCACTGGGATCATCTCACCCCCAGCCTTGTCCTAACGCACGGAACCAAGCCCACGGGTGCAGAGGTGGGGGGTCAGGATGGCAGGCACATGGATGCTCAGGACTGCCCTGGCAGGTGACCCCCTTAGGCTGTGGGGTCAGGGCCCCCCCTGCCAATGCAGCCAGCGCAGGGTGGAGGATGGGGGATGGGACTGAGTCAGCCACACCGACTGCCCAGGGACTAATGTCCCTGAAGGCAAGGACAGCTTTGCTGGGTGGTGGCTGCAGGCCACGGTGATCCTGGGACAGGCCAGTGGCGGCTGCAGCAGCAGGGGACATGGCCTGGGAGGCGGCTGTGCCTGTGGACAGACCCCTGCTCTGACCCCTCTGGGTTCCAGCCTGCTGACCCCTTCTCCTTTTGGAGGCTGCTGGCCCGCAACTGGGAAGACCCAGGGCAGAGTTGTGGAGAAGGAGACCCAAAGCCTCAAACCACAGTCATTGAGCTCTCTGCCTGCCATCTGCTTCTCTGATCCCCTTCCCTTGTCACCTCAACCCGGACCTCAGAGCTACTTTCGGCTTTTCCACTCAAGGCCCCTACTCGGGTCCCCAGATGCCTCACATCTGCTTTGCCATCTCCCGGAAGGAAGGCCCTTGGGCCACCAGGCCAGGCTTCCCAGGCCACGCCTGTGATCGTGCCACCTGGAGGCCCACGTCTGTTCCCGTGCATGCCCCATGCTGTGTTGGAAGCTTCTCGGAGACAGCGACAGCTCCCCCCCCCCGCCCCCCATCCGTCAGTGCTGGCTTACACCGCCCAGCCTCCTGCACATGTGAGTGCTCAGCGGTTCATGAAACGTTCAGGGAGCCTCCACCACTGAGGGCAGCGCCCAAGACCCACAAATTGTTACTGTCTCCCCAGGTCCTAGCTAGCACCCTGCCCCTGCCACACCCCCACAAAGCATGTATTGAGTACCACTGAATACCCAAGTCAGCTCTCCAGATGTGCTGCCCGCAGACAATGACGCACCCCACAGGGAGAAAGAGGCAGGGAGATGGCTAGTGGCTTCATTTCACCAACAGGCAAGGAGTCTGAGGCTTGCAGGCTTCCTTCCAGAAGGCTGAACACAGTCCAGGTCAGATCAGAGGCAGTGGGAGGAATGAAATGCCCCCATTCAATCTCTTCCAGTATGGAAAAATCCTGAGGAAATAACGCTGACATTTTGTACCCTTTTCCAGGGAGAATGACTGTGTGGGTATGTATGAATGTGGAGCCGCCCGGGAAACAGAAGCCCCATTTAGGTTAACAGGAGATGGAATTATACCCGGGTGGAAAGTGAGACCCTGTGTTGTTAAGGTCTTGGGTTCTAGAGATAGAACGCACGGAGTTCAAATCCCCACTCTGCTCCACAGAAGCTGTGGGACCTGCCCTGGCGGTTTAAACTGCTGCTCACTTCCTTCGTTCTTCAAAATGGGAATAAGAGTTTCTGCTTCCTAAAGCTCTGGCCAGCTGAGGTGACATAATGAGTGTGTACGCATGGCCCGGGGGGAGTGCTTAGGGTTATCATAAGACTTCTAGGAACTTCCAGGACAGTTCTTCCTCGGGAGACCTTAACACACAGCAACGATAGGATCCTGTTCATCGGCTGGGTCCCATCAAGGAGGAACTTGTCGCTGCCCTGCTCCTTCTGTCCCAGCCACCCCTGCCCCCACAGAGTAAGAGCCCAAGAGGGAAAGGGAAACCCCACGCCCTCTTGCCCATTCTCAGGCCGGCCTGGCTGTCCAGCCACCGTGCAGACACTGAGTGCAGAAGGCAGCTGTGGGAGGGAAGGCCAGAGGAGAAGGAAGTGTAGGGGAGGCAGTCGGGGAGGCAGGAGCATCAGCTGGGTCTCCACTGAGCAAGCTGCCTTTCCTGGCCCCAAGGGGAATGATGTCACCCAGGGAGAAAGAGCCAGAGGGCAAGCTTCTGTCTTGCTCTGGAGTGTGGGACCTTCTCAGATCCCAGGATTTCTCTTGCCTTCAGAAGCTTAGAGGGAGCCGGGGAGGGGGGTGGGGGGAGGAGGGAAGCAGAGGGGAGAGGCCTAATCAGAGAAGATCCCAAAGCAGAAATTGCCACCGCTAAATCCCAAACTCTGGGCTGTAGTGGGCTGAACTCTTCCCCAGCCTTCCAATGCCAGAGCTTCAGGCCCGTCTTCAGGACAGGGCCCAATCACACCCAACCTGCCCTCAAGGGCCACTTGGAAAAGTCCTAAGAGGGTCTAACTGGTTCAGATTGGTCTGAGTGGGAGTGGATCTAACAGCCATCCCCCTCCCCACACCCTGTGCAGCCCTGGTCCCACTGATGTGCACACATGCCAGGGCTGACCGGTTCCACTCAACAGCACATCTGGGAGCGATTCCGTGCTGAAAACCCCAGGAGGCTCTCACCACTGTCCTTGCCAGCACCCCCTGCACCCACCCAGCATCTCCTCCATCCGGGCACATCCTAGGCCTCAAAAAGTTTCATTCTAAAGCTGTTCTTCATGTCGTGCTTCAGGCTTTCCCACTGCAGTTCACACTTCCTCCGTGTAGGAGAGCTGGAAGGCCACTGGGCATGCACCCTCCGAGCATCTGTAAGGAGCCCACGGAGTCCCAGCCGCCAACCTGGAGCCCTCTGGCTATACAGTGATAAGCTCTGCCCTCTTGCTTTGTCAGATACCCCACTGTATGGATCAAGAAACAGGATCTACAGGGCCCCTGGGTGGCTCAGCGGCTGAGCATCTGCCTTGGCTCAGGGTGTGATCCTGGGTTCTGGGATTGAGTCCCATATTGGGCTCCCCACAGGGAGCCTGCTTCTCCCTCTGCCTCTCTGTGTGTGTGTGTGTGTGTCTCTCATGAATAAATAAATATAATCTTAGAAAGAAAGAAAGAAAGAAAGAAAGAAAGAAAGAAAGAAAGAAAGAAAGAAAGAAAGAAAGAAGGAAAGGAAAGAAGGAAAGAAGGAAGGAAGGAAGGAAGGAAGGAAGGAAGGAAGGAACAGGCTCTGAGAAGTGGGTTTTCTTCCTCAGCACCCTTCCCTAGACTTCCTTTGCCATTTTCACCCTATGTATGACCTACATATTCCTACTTAATGTTTCGTGTAAAGCTAACTGCTGGTATAAACAAATGTATTGGGGTAGGAACTTATATGAAATGCATATACTTGCCATAAACAGAACGTAACTATCTAAAACTCCAAGTTTGTCATCTGATGATCACTTGACATCACCTGGGCGCCTCCAGCAGAAAGACAGATCTATTGCCCGGGCCCCAAGGTGTATTGGTGGGAAGACTGGGACCCCAAGCCAGCCCCACAGACAGGCCAATGGGTATTCCAGGTCATCAGGATGTGGCTTCTCGGCCTCACCAGGCTGTTGTGAGAAGAGACCAGGATAGTCAATGCTATGGCAAAGTGGAAAGCGCAGTTATCCTGGAGTGGGAGGGAGGAGGAGCGTGGAGCCTTGGAGGGTCAACACCCAATTCGGTTGCTTTCCACCGACAGCGCCTCTCCCCTGAATCACATGGAGGAGGAAGGACGTGTCTGTTTGGAGCCAAAGGGGAAGATGCCGCCAGAAAGCAGATCCCCCACCCCACACCTGCAGCCCTGTGCCCTCCAGAGGTGGTGGGGTCAGCTGCAGCTGCCCACGTACAGCGCCGTCACCTGGGCACTCGCCTGGCCTGTGGGCAATGGGGGGGGGCAGAGGGTGGGAGTGGGATGCCAGCATCCCCAGCAACCTTCCTGAGCCTCTCCTAGGTCCCCGATGGGTACCCCAGCTGTGCCGTCCAACCATCCATCTCACGCCCTCTCGGCTCCGCCAGAATCCTTTGACACAGGCTCCGGCCTCGCCCGTGGCCCTGGAGCATGCCCTGCCTCGCTCCCCCCGCCGCCCCGTGACTCACAAGACCCCCACACAGTTCCTTCAGCCCCTCTGGACGCCACTAGGAGGTTCAGGGCCGGAAATGGGAAAAGCCCTGCTTCTGCCAATTGGCCTGTTCTCCTGTCCAGTGAATGGGGACCTTCAGGGTGCCCTGCTCTTGGCTGCAACGTGCGACAGGAAGGTAAAGCAGCAACTGTGCCAAGAGCTGGAGGAGGGTGGAGGGTAAAGAAAGAAGGAAGTGTGCAACGGATGAGCCAGCTCCTGACTGGAAGATCTATGGGGGGGCATATGCTGGGGCAAGGGGCAGCCACTGGAGGGGGCCAGTCCTGTCCCGCAAGGAGCTGGCCTCCCCCAACCAGCAGCCGGCGTCAGCTCCTGTCCTCTGCGGGCCATCTGATGCAGACCTGCAGGGTCATCTTCCTCCTCTACTCTCTGCTCCAGGCCGTCACAGTCCCCTGTGTGAGCTCTGTCATAACCACATAGCTCATCCTGCAGCCTCATCCTCCCCCGCCCTGCTCCCCCCCCCAACTCCCCCTGCACCTCTGAGACACCAGGGCACACCTCTCAGCAGGTTCCTCACAATGCTACAGAGAAGGGCAGGCTCTTGCACAGCACCCAAGGTCCCCATGGGCTGCTCTCAGCACCTCTCCCAGCCCCGATGCTCACCAACATCTCCGCACAGGCCCATGTCCTCAGCCGAACTGCGGCAGTCTCCCAGCATCCCCGCCACACGGCCCTCCAGGGCCCCACTACTTCCATCTCTGCCCATTGCTCCTGTTGCTTCATTATCTGCCTGGAATGCTATTTTCCTCCCATTCACTTCTCCGCTTATCCCTCAAGGTCAAGCTCAAACGCTACCTCTCCCCAGAGTTTTCCCTGATCCCCTGGCTGGACATCATCTCTCCCTTCTCACAGCACTGTGCCTGGCCTTTCACGTAGCCCACACCCCCTACTTCTGTGCGGGGCTCATGCTTACATGTGCTGGTAAGTTCTGCGGTCACTGGCTAGGTTTGAAGTCTGGCTCTGTCTCACCGGCTACGACCTTGGCCAAGTCACTTGACCCCCCATGTCTCCTTTATAGAATGGGAATACTGGAAGTACAGCTTCTTCCAGTTGCTCTGGCAAGTAAATGACACGGCCCATTATATGCTTGGCGTATCGGGGAGTGTCGACATCAACAGGTGGTATTTTTATTACCTCCCCCACTGGACAGCGAGTTCCCTGAAGGCAGGATTCCTGTCTGTGTATATTTGTGACCAAGTGCTCACGTCCGGTCAGGTGCTTTAAACATCAGATGAACTCCATTCATGTGTCCTGGAATGAGTGACTCGTGCACGCCAGTGCGATGGACCTGTCAGGAGTGTGCTGTGTGCCTAAGACACAATGGGCCCTCTGTTGTGCACTGAGAATGGACAGCTGCCATTTCATCTTCACACTGGCTGCGTAAAGTGGGTGCGTTTAAAACCCCATTTTAGGGCAGCCCTGGTGGCTCAGCGGTTTAGTGCCTGCCTTCAGCCCAGGGCGTGATCCTGGAGACCCCGGATCGAGTCCCACGTCGGGCTCCCTGCATGGAGCCTGCCTCTCCCTCTGCCTGTATCTCTGCCTCTCTCTCTCTCTATCTCTGTCTCTCATGAATAAATAAAATCTTTAAAAAAAATAAAAAATAAATAAACCCCATTTTAGGGGGGCCTGGGGCTCAAATGGTGAAGCGTCTGCCTTTGGCTCAGGTCACAATGCCAGGGCCCTGGGATGGAGCCCCACGTCCCCTGCTTGGCAGGGAGCCTGCTGCCCCCTCTCCCTCTCCTGCTGCTCTGCCTACTTGTGTTTGCTCTCATGCGCTTTCTCTCTCTGCCAAATAAATTAATAAATTTTTTTTAAAAATTAAAAATCCCATTTTACAGATGAGAAAAGCCCCCCTCACACAGGGGGCTTAAGTGATCTGCCTAGGTGACACAGAGCCAGGGGCTGAGTTCAAGCTGGCCTGCCCCCAAGTCCCACGCCCACACTCCTCCCTCACTAGCCCCACCCCGTTCCTCCCCTTAGCTCTAAACACCAAAGGAGGCCACATTAGGAGATCCTTGGCTAAAGCTGTTTTCTGCCACAGGAAATCTGCTCTTTGGTCTCCAGAGCTGAGGGCTGCTCCTCCTGTATCTCTTCTATCACCTTCTTTTGTCCTTATCTTGCTTCTAGGTCCTTGTCCTCCTCCGCAGGTCAGAACCTCCTGAACTTGTGGCCATTCCTGGCTAGATAAACGCCTTCTAGGAATACCAAATTGTCCTACAAGGACCATCTCTGACCCCCAGAGAAGTCCCTCTGCTGCCTCATCATGCGTCAGTCAGCTGGGACAGGCCTTACAGAAGCTGGCCTCCATCAACCTCCTCCTCCTCAAGGAAGCCCTCCCGGCCTGGATAGACTTCATGAGCCCCTATCACTCGGCCTTTACACGCTCTATGTGCTCCACACTGACACTGACTCATGAGGAACACCCTATGAGCATCTTACAGCTGTGGCTTCTGTGTTCCTGTGTCTACCCCATTTGTTGGAAGCCCTCAAGGGAGCAGTGTGTAAGAACAGCTGGTCCCAAGGCCTTGTGTTCATGCAGGGCCCCTCTGGCGGCTGGAGGGGAGAGAGAGATGCTCCCTGCTGAGCTGTTAAGCCCTGACCCCCTCCTAATGAGGAAGTGTGTCAGCCCTTACTACTCTCCTGCCATGTGTCATCCCTAAAATGGATCCCTGTCCCCTTCCAGGCAGGGGGAAGGTTCTCTAGACACCAGCCTAACTGAGCCAGGATCCCCAAACCCTTAGCCACCCCACAGTGCTCACTTGTTACAGTGCACATTGTCGGCTCCGAGAAATTGAGGAATTCTGCTACTTTGGTTTTCAGGAACCCACACTCCTTGACTAGATTTTCTGGGCCAAGGATGGGGCCAGGATGCAGGAGGGAGACACAGAATACCCTTCACAAAAATAATTTCACAACCTGTTAATGTTTCCTTTTCCAGCGGGTTAACCCGGTTATCTGTAGAACGCAGGCATCTGGAAGGGATTTAGCGGCATAAATGAACGTGGACCCTGACTGGTATCACGAATGCCACTCCTGAGCACATACTAACTTGAGGCAAAGCCGTCAACGGAGTCCTCCTCTACCTGGGATAACACGCGGGCCCCACTGCCTGCCCCCACCCTCACAAGCTCATGACACACAGTATGCCTTTCCCACCCCATTGCAGGCCTGAGTTCTGAATAAAATCTTCCCAACCGCCCACCCCCCCCCAACCAAAAAAAAAAAAAATCTTCCCACTCTAGTCACAAACGAGCTGCACCGAAGTCAATCCCCACAGCCTTCAGAGAAGCCAAAGGGCTGAGCCTGGGCTAACTAACTCAAAGCTCTACTTTCCTCTTCATCCCACCAAGGAAAACCGAGGCACTGAGATTCGGTTCCGCTACCTAAGCACTAGGCTGAGGTGTTGGGGAGCAAAGGAGACTCTAATTCCCGTCACTTGCTCTGTCTTATTTCTGGGCAGCCTGGCACTGGGGAGGAGGCGGAGCACCCGGGAGTGGGGGAGGCGAGGGTGCCGAGATCTCCCATCTGAGTGTCATTCTGGGCCTCAGGCCAGGCATTTGGCTTCCTCTCCAAAAGAGTCAAAGGCTGAAACTGCTCAGACAAAGGGCCAAATGAAAGCTAATGGGGAACTCGGTGACTTCAGCCTCTCCCCTTCCTTCTCCTGGGGACGGGGGCTCAAGTCCTTGGCAGGAGAGGGTGCAAATCAAGACCTGGAGCTCAGTTCTGTGCAGATTCCTATTTGCCTTTTTTATTCTCCTGGCATCCACAGACTGTCTTCCTCCCCTCAACCCCTCCCACCTAGGGTGCTATAAAAAATGCAAATCAGTAGGATTTTAAAATTCAAGCCTATGCCAGGAACACCCACAAACCCTCTATTAAAGCAGATCCTGAGGTGGGTGGTGTGGTCCCAGATTCCAAGCATAAAAAGAGGACTCTATTAGATTCTTTTTTCAGCATGGGCCTTGGACTTCAGACATTATCTGTGATGACCTTGACTTTTCTTTCTGGTAGTGGACAAATGAATGGGAAGAGTCAGAGTTGGGGCGGGGGGTGCTGGGCTGACCATCCCCAAACCAGCATGGGAACTGCGGGAAAACTAGCAGGGGCCCTAGCAGGGGACGGGACCTGGTGGAGACTCCTCCATCCCTCACTGAAGCTGCACTTCTCTGAGTAACTTTCCCATCTGAGAGTCACCGCAAAAAGGGATTGGGGAGGAAGTCCCCGAGAAGTGACCTTTGCCCTGAGAAGGCAGAGTCTGCAGTGGAACAGACAGGACAAGTGCCTGCGGGCCTTGACCAGGGAGCTCGGGAGGACACCTGCTCTGCAAGCTGCCCGGCCCCCACCCCCAGACTGGCCCCTCTACAGCTGCCAAGTTCTGTGGTGGTGAGAGGAGGAGGACAGAGCCTGCAGGGGGGAGAGGCTGTCATGGAATCTGCAGCCAGGTCTGCTGCTGGGGCTGGGGCTGGGGCTGGGGCTGGGGCTGGGTGCGCCCGGCTCTGGAAAGTGGGAAGACAGACTGGGGGAGAATAGCGAGGAGGGAAACTAAAGGAACAAAAAGAGGCAGAGGCAAAATCACGGGAGGGGGTCGACTGGGGGAGAGGGGTGGGGGCGAGGTCTTGGGGCGCCCACGCGTGAATTCGGGTGGGCGCAGGGACCAGGTGGCAGGTGTGTGTGCGGGGCTGGAGGGTCCACGAAGTTGGTGCGAGGCCGCCTGGCAGGGCTGGGGCGCCCCTCCCCTCACTCGGGCGACCCCGGGGCCGGGCTGGGCTCCCCGCCCCCGCCCCGCGGCGCCCTCCTCCCGCGCGGGCCTCCCCCGGCCCTGCAGCCGCGGCCCCTCCCTGCTGGACGCGCCCCGGCCCCCGCCCGCCGCCTGCCCCCGCGGCCGCGCCGGCTCTGCCAGGCCCGGGGGCTCCCCGCCGGCCAGCGGGCCCCGGCAGCGTCCGTCCTCGGGGCGCCCCGCATCTCGCCGCCTGCTCTGGGCGCCTCCCGCAACCCTCGGCTGCGAGTCTCCTCGCGGCCCCCGCCCCTCGGCCCGGCGCGGCCAGGTGCCGTCGGGGCGCAGCCGTCCCCCCTCCCCGGCCCGCCCCGCCCCGCCCTCCCCGCCCCGGCCGGCCCGCCGCGCTCTCACCAGCTCCTGCTTGAGGCGGCGCAGGTAGCAGTCCATCGCCCCGCGCCCCGCGCCCCGCGCCCCGCGCCCCGGCCCGACTCGGAGCGGCTCCGCCGGCGCTGGCTGCGCGCGGTCCGTGCGGGGGGCGGAGGAAAAGTGGGGCAGCCTATGAGAATTCAGGGGGGACGCCTGCAGCCAATGAGACGGACGCGCGGGGGGCGCGGGCGGGGCGCGGCGCGGGGACCCCGAGGCGGGGGGGCGCGCGGCTGGGGCCGCGGCTCCGGGGGCGGGCGGGGCGGGGCGGGGGGCTCGGGGCTCGGGGCTGCACCGACGGCCCCGCAGCGCGCGTGATCCCCGTGCGCCGAGGGGGACGCGTTCCCGGGCCTCGTCTCAACCCTGTCTCCAAACTCCGACCAGAAAAGGAGCATCCTCCACCCGAGCCGCCCGTCAGCCGCCCCGAACCCCGCAGCGGGCCGGAGTCTGCGAGCGCGGGTCCCGCAGCCCGGCCTCAGCGTGGGGCCGAGGAGCCGCCGCCCGGGCCGCCCGCCCCGGCGCAGAACCCCGGTGGGCTCCGCTGGCTCCGCGCGGGGGGTGAGGCTGGAGACGCGGGTCGGGACGGAGACCCCCGGCCCAGAACACGCGCGCGGTAAGGGAGGGGACGGACGGGACGAGCGGGGACAAACCAACTGACCTCGGGCAGTGGTTCTGCGCGCAGGAAACGGGGTAATGGGGCGGGAGCTGCTCCAGCAGGGCGGGCGGAAAGGGAGGAATCGGCCCTTCTCCTCCCAATACTTCCCTTTCCAGGCTCACGGAGCCCGACTCTTGCTCGGGGACTGGGGGGACTCGAAGTTGCTCCGATTCCATTCGGCGGAACCGCCTGGACCGCGGGCGGGAGCTGCGGGCGGGCGCGCCTGGGGGGTCCCTCCGCGGGGCGAGGGCGGGTCCCCTCCGGGCGTCCAGACGCCGCGCCTCCCGCCCCGGCCCGCAGGGGGCGCTGCGGCACAACCCCCGAGTAATTAGACCAATTAGCGACCTGTGGTTTCAAGGTAACTAAGGAAGAAGGCTCGCCCCAGGTGGAGTCTGTGGTCTCCGCGACCGAACCGTGCAGATGCGGGAAGAAGGGGCCGAAAATGCAGGCGCTGCGGTCAGCAGAGAGCCCCTCCCGCTTGCTGCCGAACGGCAGGAGAGGCAGGAAGGACACCAGTGAGCATCTTCAGAAGGGAGCCTGCAGAGTCCATTCGATGCCTCCCCATCACCCCGGGTCCCTGGGTACAGGGGACCTTCCTTGCCCGTGTCTTTGGGCCTCTTCCTGAGTCCCCCCCCCCCCCTTAGGACGAAGCAGCAACAGCGGTACCCGAAGGATGGAGAAAAGAAAGAAGAGGCGCAGGCGGGTCAGAATTCAGTCTGAGGCCTGCGTCTCCGTGGCCTCTTGCCCAGCCCGGGGACCCGCGCTCCTTTCGCTCTCCCTGCTCAGGATCCGGCGGCGGCCTCGTCCGTCAGACAACCCGAGGGCCGCAGGATGGAGCTGAGAATCTTCTCTGGCGTTCCGAGCTACGAAGCCTGACATTTCAGGTCCTCCTGCTCTCCGGGGCAGTAGGTTACCGGGCGATCGGGCCCGCGGGTCCTCTGGGCTCCGTGCAAGACCCAGCCCGCCGGCTTCCTCGCACTTGGGGGCCCGAGATCCCCAGGGGGGTGGGTGCCTTTCTGTGCGACCCCAGGTGTGTTCACAGTGGAACCCAGCCTCAAGGATGGAGCTGAGGTGCCCAGACTGACTGAACCATTTCTGGAGTTGAATCTCCCAGGATTCTGATTGAAAGGGGGATCTGGCCACTATATAACCCACACATTCTCTTATACTGAGAGAAACACCACAAAAGGGTTCCCCACCCCTGTGGGCCTTGCCCACTGTTAGAGCTCAGCACCCAGCACAGTGGCAGAGAAGAAGGCAGCCAAGAAACATTTGTGGGTCTGTGGTTGAAGTAGTCTTTAGTGGCAGGTGTAAACCCCAGCTTCTCCACCCCTGAGAGCTCCGGGACTGGAATCCTCTTGCATGGCCACAGTTCAAACTCCAAGAGATGCACGCAGGCTGATCTCCTGGTAAGAACCTTAGGCTGAGTGGTTAGCACCCCTAACCTGCTGACAGCACAGCCCAACATGCACAAATGCTTTCCTTTTACTGGCCTCAGCTTCCCTTGCTTATAGGTAAACCCATGTGAGCCTGACACTTTTATACTCCCTGCAAAACGCTGTTTTGACAATGATCTTTGCAGTAGTCAGGACAAGAGGAATCCCATCTCAGAGATAAAGGATATATTGTTAGCACAGCCAGATTGCATTCCATCCACTTAAAAAAAAATCCTATTTTTAATTAAAGTATGGGATCCCTGTGTGGCGCAGCGGTTTAGCACCTGCCTTTGGCCCAGGGCGCGATCCTGGAGACCCGGGATCAAATCCCACGTCGGGCTCCCGGTGCATGGAGCCTGCTTCTCCCTCTGCCTGTGTCTCTGCCTCTCTCTCTCTCTCTCTCTCTCTTTCTCTATCTCATGAATAAATAAAAATTAAAAAAAATAAAGTATAGTTGACATAATATCCCAGTTTCAGGTGTATGACACAGTGATACAACAATTTTACACATTACAAAACCCATCTACTTTTAAGGTCAGGAGATGGAAAGAAAAAAAAAATTGATGACCATAATCTCAGTGCAGTGCTCCAAAGAGAGGTCCCAGGCAAGTCAGAGGTCTATTACTTTGTGGTTCCCACAGGATTCTGGAAGAAAATGGGTGTCAAACCCTTAAGTCCTTTCACAATGTTGGGCCATTGCAAACTCGCCCTTGAGAAGGCTGACACTGCACCAGCGTGCATGGGGCTGTGTGTCACCTTACTTCTGAAGAGGTAGCTCTGTCTTCTGGGCAGAGCAGAAGGCAGCAGGAAAAAGGACTGCTTCCCATTTTTCTTTCTTTCTTTTTTCTTTCTTTCTTCTTTCTTTCTTCTTTCTTTCTTTCTTTCTTTCTTTCTTTCTTTCTTTCTTTCTTTCTTTCTCTTTTTTTTTTTTTTTAAGGGCTTAAGTGGTAGAGAATAAAGCCTGTTGCCATAGTTATATAAACATGAGTAGATATTCCTAGGCTGAGGACAGGGGATGGGGGACATTCATTCTTGCTGAAGAAGAATCAAATAGTTCAACCTCCTCTCTACTGTCCCCCAAAAGTCAGCCTGGAGGGAGGATGAGATTATCTCTGACATTGGCTGCAAACACACTTTTCTCAAAGCAATCCAGAGCTGGGGTGGAACCCTCTGGAAGGCAGCTCAGCATTTGCCCTCTGCTGGTGGGGATTCCTGTGTGGCGAGTACTTGTCCTGAGGGAGAGGGTAAAGCTTCTGGAAATGGTGTCTTAAGGGTATCAAACTCATGGGGTTTGCCCAGCCCAGTCAGGGAGGGTGGCCCCCTTTGTCCCAGTGCCAAAGCCTGGAGGTCCTGGCACCAACGACTGAGCTCAAAGGGAGAGGCAGAACCAGTTGTGTCCCAACAGAGCTCGCATCCTAAACTAAACAATGGAAACACTGCTGCTCTACTGGCTCTATTTCCTGTGGCCCCCACCTGGAGGTCCCCACCCATGGCGTCCCTGCCAGCTCTGGAAGGTGTATCCCTGGGCGAAGCAGTGCCCATCTCCACTGGCAGCAGAAGAGCCGAGGAGCTCACACTGACATGAGGAGAGACACATGTGGCCACATGCAGTCTGGAAGCTTCATCAAACATAGGCCTTCCAAGAGGGAGGTCCACACCCCCACTACCCTCCTGCCTCCACCTCCCGTGCCTGCCAGCAGCCATCCCCAGCCTCCTCCCCGCTCCTCCACACCTCCAGAGCACCAACAGGAAAGGCTGACCCTAGAGATAAACATGTGCCATTGGAATGTGTTCAGATGTCACTGCTGAGCTGTGTCTCCCCAGGCAGAGGACCTTGCCTGGCAGGCAGGTCTGCAGGTGCTGAGCAGAGACTACGTGTCTGAGAGTGCACACAGCAGGATGGCGGGGACAGCACTGGAGTGAGGCCTAGCTACTCTCAGAAGGCTCTAACTCCTAGCTTTAATCCTCCATCCACCTCAGACGGGGCCCTGGGCTCCTCTGTCTCCCACAATCCTAATTCCAGGGGAAATGGCAGAGGGACCACATGGCTTATATGCTGGGAGGTCTCTGGGTTCCAAAGGAAAGATTCACTTTGGATTTTATCTATTTGAGAGAGAGAGAGGAGAGAGAGAGAGAGAGAGAGAGAGAGAGAACAAGCAGGGGGGTGGATCAGAGGGAGAGGGAGAAGCAGAACCCTGTCTGAGCAGGGAGCCTGACATGGGGCTCCATCCCAGGACCCAGAGATCACGACCTGAGCCGAACAAAGGCAGACACTCAACCACTGAGCCACCTGGGCGTCCCAGCTTTCATGTCTTTAAACACGGAGTGCTGTTTTCCCCACTTACAGACAGAGCAGCTGAGGCTCAAGGAGATTGTTCTGTATGGTGATAGAAGGAACAAGAGCTCCCAGTTCCCTCTTTTCTACTACCCATGCTGCTGGAAGAGGAAAGATGTGCCCTGGGCTGGGCTACCAGAGGTGCTACAGCCCATGAGGGCATTAGGCTCCCCATCTGCAAACCCCACCGTCCACATCGTGCCAGCCCAGGCACCACTCTCAGCCTCCATTTCTGTCCAGTCACTGGCCTGCAAGACCAGGCCATCAGTGGTGCAGATGCTAAAATATGTTCAGAGGGCATGGAAGGAAGGTGTTGGAGGAAGAAGTAGCAGTCTGTGACTTTGGGAAAGCTCCATGTATGAATGTGCAGTCTCCCCTGAACAACTCAGAGGGAACCGCCTTGTGCAAAGTTAGAGCAGCCCAAACAACGAATCATTATCTAGACCAGGCTAAGTGCGGGCTGCTACCGAGCCGTACCTGGAATTATTTGTAGCTATGGGTCTCATGCTTCTGGTGCCTAAGCAATGGTCTCATTGCTACTCGGGAAGCGAATATTTCCATTTTACACACATTTACTGGAAAAGCAAATATTTTTCAACTGCAAAGAACACCTAAAGAATGTCAGGGCACAGCTAAGGGAAATGCTTATACAATTTGTGCAGACTGGCCCTGGTAGGCGCAGATTGCAGGGAAAAGGAGAGGGACCCATTCTCAGGACTCCCCTGGGGACATTCTGCCCCAGCTGACTCCCTGGAGGCCCAGTGCCGGTCCCATCCCCGTGGCCTTACCTACTGTGGCTGGCTGCTCAGAGCGCACGCTCCTCTCCCTGCCAGCTTCTGGTAGCTGTGGGCAAATCCAGAGCTTGGCAGCCTGCCAGGGAGAGACTTGTTAGCAAGATAAGAAGGAAGGCTACCTGCTTCTCCTCCTAGGCCATGGGGCAGGGAGAAAAAGAGGGCACATGTCAGGGATGGCTTACTGCACCAGACTGGCTCCTAAGAGGCTTTGGCTTCAGGTCTTCTGCAGGGGCCAGAGAGCTGTCCTGGCCCTGATCAGATGGTGGCCCTGGGCTGTGGCCGGAGACCCTGAGGGCAGCCTGGGCTGGGGTGACGGCCGCTGCTGGAAGGGCTTCTGCCTGACCAGAGAGGAAGATGCTCTCCCTTGGGTCCTGTGGGGTGTGGGTGGGCAATGGCTCCCAGCAGCTGCAGTCTACACCAAGAGAAAGCTTCGAGGCCCAAAGTGGAATGGCAATGAGGCCAGGAGACACATGTCATCACTTCACAAATGAAGATGCATTTTAAAGAGGAGGCACTGAACGAGCAAAGGGGTGTGGGTTTTTAATGCCCCCTCCTCCCGCCTTTGGACAGATTTTCTTAGCTGTGATTATTCCCCATGAATCATCACCCATAGGAAGTGACTGAAGCATTGGAGAGTGAATAATGAATCCCCTAAATGGTTTTTTGTGTCTCTGCCTGGAGCATTTTGGAAATAGCTTGCATTTTCATCTTTCTGACTTGGAATCATAGAGTTTTTGGAGCTGAGGATGACCTTATGGAGAATCAGGGGACCATGACCTCATGGGGAGACCAGAAGTTAAGACATGTGTGTCCGAACCTCCAGGCTGGCAGTAAAAATAGGGCTTGCTAACATCTATGGAGTGTATCAGGTGCTCAGCTATTCTTCTCAAAGCCTCAGAGGCAGAGGCTACTGTTGCCTCTATTCTGCAGTTGAGGAAGGAGCTGAGGAGCCAAAACTCCCCTAGGGTCACCGGGAGGCTCTGGCTCCTGCCGCAGAACCCATGCTCTCCCTCTCTGTCACTCCACCGCCTTGCCCCAGGGCCTCACACAAGTAATTCAACCTCTTTGGGTCTCAGTTTTCACCTCTGTGATCTTTAAAGTTTTAAAACTCTGACCAAAGTCTGCATTTCTGGCCCAAGCGTATGACTTGCAGGTCAGGAAAGCGCAGCACAGAAATCTGAATGAGTTGCCCTAGTAGACTGGAGACGTTGGCTTTGCGTGGGGCCGGTGACAGCAGCAGGCATGAGTTGAGAGGGCTGGATATTTGTCTAAGTACCTCCGACCTGCCTGTCTGCCCGCCGTTTCCTAGCTTTCTCAGGTCAGGGGGGGAATCGGAGTTCCTCGGGAAGCAGAGACACAGAGCAGGGTGATGCCGACCTGGCGTGGTACATACATACTCTGCCAGTGGGTGATGGCGACAAGGAACGTCCTCATCAAGCAAATGTTACCCCAGGTGCCGACCCTCACCCCGAGTCCTCCGTGGCGGCAGTGGTTGCAGGGTGCCCCTGCGGTGCCTGCTGGCAATCAGTGTGCACCAGCGTCACTGGCATCCCCATCCTGGGTCCTCCTTATGGAAACAGAGATTGGGGAGGGCTGGACATGTTGATGAACACGTGGTTGGCATGTGCCCGAGGTGGAAATGGGGGCATTATGGCCAAGGCCGCACTCTGTGCACAAGGGCACTGTGCAGCCATAGATGAGTGTGAATGTGTGTGTGTGTGTGTGTGTGTGTGTAGGGGCGGAACTCAGACACTGAAATGAGCTCTCATCCACCGGCGAGTGGAAAATTAGCTTTGGCAGGTGAGGAACGGGTGACGGGTGAGGAGCCAGCGGGTGTCAGTGTTACTTTCCGACGACGCTGCTGCGGCTGGTGTGGCTAATGGTCTCCCGGTCCCAGCCCCTGCCCCCGAATTGTAAGGGGGGGGAAGTGGAAGGGGCCTGGGAGGCTTCGGGCATGTGGGAGGGTGACATGAGTGTGATGGAAGGGCCGTGTGCCTGGCAGGTGGGCTTCACCAGCCACTTGGGAGCCGGCATCACACGGTGGCCTGCGGAGCTCGCTGCGTGGCTTTCGCGTCTCCTGGGGTCGGGAGGAGAAACGGCATCCTGGGGCCTGGATCCCGGGCGCTGTGCTGGAGGCGATGGGCCGGCCGCGGTAGGTTCCTGGACTGGCCCTGCTGCCCGTCTCCGCCTGACCCTGCTTGGCCCTGTAATCTCTCCGTGCCTCAGTCTCTCTGACCGTAAAGAGGGGCAGACACTCCCTCGGTTCCTGTCCTGTTGTAAAGGTTAGATGTGCAGAGGCCCTTTGAAATGTCACCAGCACGGTTCCAAATGGGAGGCCAGAGTGCCAAGGCAATTTGTGGAGCCTCTGGGGAGGCAGCCGCCTGCCCCTGCGTCAGCCCGGCAGCCTGTGCTCCATGGGTACTTCAGCATCTCGCATCCATAAATTCATCCCCTATCTGTAGTCAGCAAACAAGGGAAAGGGCAGCCGGCCGCCGCCGCCATCTGATCTCAGCAGCCTCGGCTCCAGGCCTCCTCTGCCCCCACCGGAGGTGATGATCCCTCTGCCCTCCCTTGGCTGCTCTCAGCCTGTCAGTTTAATTTAACAAGGTTGCAGGAGAGGTTTGATTTAATCAAACCAGTTGCTGTATCCATTCTGCTCCGAGGTCCCTCAGTGTCACCCCTGAGGCTCAGATGAGACAGTGACAATTACTTCTTCCCTGTCTACTGCTTCCCCTCCCTTTCTCTCCCTGAAGGGAACAAGGAGGCAGACTGGTCTCCTGGGACCTAAGAATAGATGCCAAGGATCAAAGGAGGGAAGCAGCCCAGCCTAAGAAAGCCCCTCCTGGGCCTTAAGTGGCTTTGTTTAAGGCTGAGCAACAGCCAGAGGAGTGGAGGTGGGGACGTAAGAAAATTCAAGCAGATCTGCCTTGAGAAGGCTCGAGACTGCCTGAGGACAGAGCTGTGCCCTCCACGGAGAGAAAACCAGTCCCCCTTATTGTCAGGAAATGAGGTGGAGGGTGCCCCAAGGGGGGAAGGTAGCTGTGTGCACACGTGGCACCACAGGCGTTTATTTCCAGGTTCTCAGCCCTGGATTCTGGTGGGGGGACCCAGAGCTGGGGGACAGCAACAAAAACAAAAGGCGAGTCTCCATCCAAGTTTTTGAGGCTCTGTTCTTGGCTTGAGAGTGGCAGTGACAGGAAGAGCTGCCCCCTGAGCAGGGGTTTTAGGGAGGCTGCGTGGAAAAGAGTGGGGGCAGGTGGGAAACGGTGGTGCGAGGCAGTGTGTTGCATACCTGAGGGTCACTGGTGGGGAGGGTCAAGGTGGGAGGTCTGGTCCAGAAATCTCAGGGCTTGGGGAGTTTAGAATTCCAGAACCAATCTCTCTTCTGGCCACTTTACCCTTGGGATTTCCCCGCTTTTCCAGGAAGTGGGCCCTCAGTGCCTCTTGTTGTCTGGAGCAGTTCACAGGAGAGGGGCCAGGGCCTCTTGAAGGGGATCCTCACTCAGAGTGACGGGAATCCCACTTCTTTGTGCTCATTTGTGTCACATTCTTCCGTTGGGCTGGGCAACTGACAGGTGCCTCCCTCCCCAGGCCTCTTGCAGAGTCCCCTCCCTGCCATTTGTCTCCCGCACATATCCAGCAGACACCCCCACCCGCAGGAGCTGAATATGATTAGCGGAAGCCCTTCCTGACAGCTCCAAAGAGAATCCCTCAAATGCATATTCTATTGAGTGCATCTCATTGTTGCTGACAGCTGCTTTATCAATTAAATTCCACATTCCTAGTCTTTGGAGACGCAATGAGCCTCCCTACCTAATAAATCACAGGACCCCACTTATTGTTAAATGTCCCATCAGTCTCTAATAAACTCCTTGCCAACAGGGGCAGGTTATTTATTATGCTGCCTGGACAAGAATGAATTGGGCCCCGTTCTCACAAGGAGAAGAGCAAACGTGCTGCCTTCCTAAAGACTGAGGCTGTGGTACTAAAAGGGGCAATTAATCAATGCGGGGCTTGGACAGAGGGGGTCTGGGTCTGTAGAGAGGGAGGCAGACCTGGGATTCTTTCTCGAAAGCCTGCCAGGCAAATGCCTGTGGCGGGAAGTGGGTGAGCGGGGTGCACGGCGCAGGGACTGGGCCCTTGCTGCTTCCCTACCTCCTAATTCCTGTCTTAAAAAGTACTGAATAGGGGATCCCTGGGTGGCAGGGATAGCACAGTTTAGCACCTGCCTTCAGCCCAGGGCATGATCCTGGAGCCCGGGGATCAAGTCCCACATTGGGCTCCCTGCGTGGAGCCTGCTTCTCCCTCTGCCTGGTCTCCACCTCTCTCTCTCTCTCTCTCTCTCTCTCTCTGTGTGTGTCTCTCGTGAATTAAATAAATAAATAATCAATTTTTTAAGAAAAGGTACCGAATATATGGTCACTCCTTACGCCAAGGGGCATAAGTAAAAATAGTCATTCTCCATGTTGGAAGGTAGCTACGTGGGATTGAGTAGGTCATGAAGCAATAGATTCTGTCCAGGAGGCCAGATATTGTGAGTTGATACACTCCAAGTTTATTGATGGCGCTAATCCACTGAACAGACCAATGGAGGAACATCGGGAAGAAAGGTCCCCCTCGTCCAGGAGGGAGAGAGTGAGGAAACAGGTGCTTCATCGGTCTGCAGGATAAGCAGTGTGCCCTGGGGCTTGGAGAGCCGTCACCTAGCACACCTAGGTGCCGTCGGGTGTAAGAGGCAGCATGTGAAATGGGTCCTGCAGTGACCTGCCTCAAATCAGATCCCAAATGTAGATGCTGTAGATGCAAACTCCTCAGCTTGGCCATGACTAGAGCCTCATCCACATTTCCAGCCGCATTTGTCCTGTTACATAACAGGGCCCTGTGCACGGGAGAGCACAGCACACTCCATCTCTATTCCTGTGGCAGCGGACAAGGCCCTCCGTGATGCGGGACCGATATATCTCTGCAGACTCATTTCCTGGTACCTGCTGCCTTACTTGCCTCCGTTCACACTAAAGCTCGTGGCTTCCCTAAACTATTACAGTTTCTCATGCTTCCACGCCTTTGCACAAACTGTTCACTTTGCCCAGAATATCTCTGATTTGTCTGCTTGGTGAACTCTCCTTCCACCCCCACTGCCTGATGCACTCCTTCTCTATCCTGAAGGATCAGCTCAGAAAGTGAAGCCCTGGTACTTCACAGGAGTTGAGCTTTGCCTCCCTGGTGCTGTTTTGGCACAAGTACTAGACTCCAAGGATTGGGTGAGGAACGATCTGCTCATGGA
Source organism: Canis aureus (assembly GCF_053574225.1). NCBI lineage: Eukaryota > Metazoa > Chordata > Mammalia > Carnivora > Canidae > Canis > Canis aureus. Next base: position 968,992 of record NC_135622.1, read on the forward strand.
GCTTTTCTCATAGTTAGGTGCATGCTTTAAGGCACGCTTTCATTTTGGGTGGAGATGAGGAGGGCATAAAGCAAGCTACTGCTCTTGGAATAGTAAAAGGCATTTTCCTTAATTTCTCATAAATTCCCACTTTCTCCCACATGACAGCCACACTTCACCGAAAGCCCTGAAAAATGTGAGTATTGCAATGATTTTACAGCCATCTTGTGCTACCTGTGTGTTTCCTCCTTGATCAAGGCCACCTGTCAGCCTGTATGTTTCTCCTCGAGGGCCAGGCTCTGATTATTCCATCCCATTTCTGTGTCTCCCTTGTTTAGCTGATTCACATTAGGTGTGAGGATGTTTGTCAAAGAAAGAATAAAGAGATGTTTGTGGTTGAATGCAGTATGGCCTACCCTTTGTTGCTTTGAGGGTCCAATGAGAAGTAGCCATAAGAACGGTAGTGCAGGGACCCCTGGGTGACGCAGCGGTTTAGCGCCTGCCTTTGGCCCAGGGCGCGATCCTGGAGACCCGGGATCGAATCCCACGTCAGGCTCCCGGTGCATGGAGCCTGCTTCTCTCTCTGCCTCTCTCTCTCTCTCTCTCTCTCTGTAACTATCATAAATAAATAAAAATTAAAACAAAACAAAACGGTAGTGCAGGGCTGCCCGGGGTCTCAGCAGTCGAGTGTCTGCCTTCAGCTCAGGGTATAATCCTGGGGTCTGGGGTCCCCTGCAGGGAGCCTGCTTCTCCTTCTGCCTGTGTCTTTGCCTCTCTCTGTCTGTCTTTCATGAATAAATACAATTAAAAAAAAAAAACTGTAGTGCTTTTCCTTTCTACATTTTCCCATGGATCCTCACACTCAGGGTGGGCCACCTTAGGTCCATGCTTTTATTCACCATCATTTCCCTCCCCTCTGGTATAGGAAACTTTACTGTGAAATGATCATATGGGACCATTAGAATCTCAGCATCTACCCTGAGTCTATGTGTTTTGTTTTTGTTTTGTTTTTTTTTTTTTTTTTTTTGCTTCTCAGTACATAGGAATCTTTCCCTTCTCTAACTCCCAGGTACAGAGGTGAGGAAAGGCCTCCCACGTAGACGGACCAGCATAAGAAAAGGCTGGGGTCCCAGTGTGATTTTACCCTGGGGGAGGCCGGGAGGCACACAACAGTCTGACTTGTTGCTGTGAAACCTTAACTAGTTGTTGAATGGTCTCTTACCTTTGGATTTCATCTTTATGGCACTAAAAGTTACAGCCAACAGCATTATTAACATTTTTCACTACTGAGGAAAGCACTTTATTGATTTGTGTTTTTCACTGAAGCAGTACAATTTCTTCCTGGTAACATTACTGCAATATTTGTGTCTGTGAAACATCACAAACAACAGACACAATCCCAGGATACCTATAAAACTGTAAATGGTCTTTTCTGCAAGAGCAATCTTTTTGTTGCTTTTGGGATGAGAGCTGGATTCTTCATAAGTGATTGGTGTGAGTCCTACAGAACTACTGCTGTGTGCATGGATACCCAGTGAAGACTTCTGAGCAAGACTCAATGTTTATTAGGCCCATCAAGGGCATGTGCTGGGCTGGCGAGCCTAGAGTGTCAAAATTCCCATCCTTTCCCATCCAGAAGCTCATAGTGAGGGACAGACACACAAATAAGTAAATAGAACACAGCAAGAGTGAGACTGGAGTTATCATAGAGTGAGTGGAGGTCTGGCATGGGAAATAAAGAAGGTTGTTAAAAGGAATGGGATCTGCAGCTGGACCCAAACAATCTAAGAATCGCACTGAAGAAAGATTACTCCAGCACCCGTGGGCTGAATGGTTGGGAGAGAGAAGAAATCAGGCAGGGGTACCATTCAGAAGGTTGTTTCAACAGCTAGGATGATAAAGGGGCTTTAAAATAGGACACATGCCATGGAGAGAAGAGAGGAATGAAATATGTGGAGGCCAAATTATCTGCCCTCAGGTTATACTTAGAAAAGGAGAGGGGCGGTAGGTAGTGGAGTCTAGAATAATTCCCAGGTTTGGGATTTGGGAGTTAGGTGAATGAAAGAGGTGGGGATACTATGGGGAAGCCTGGAAACTTCAGTGCCTGCTCCTGGCAGGTCCACCCCCCCACCCGCTGCTTCACATGGACAGTTGACATTTTCTGCATTTTCTAGATTTCTTTTTTTTTTTTTTAAGATTTTATTTATTCATGAGAGACACAGAGAGGCAGAGACACAGGCAGAGGGAGAAGCAGGCTCCCTATAGGGAGCCCGATGCGGGACTCCATCCCAGGACCCCAGGACCATGCCCTAAGCCAAATACAGACGTTCAACCACTGAGCCACTCAGGGATCCCTTTTTTTCTAAATTTCTAAGCAAAATTCATCCTTGGGACCTCTTTCCAGTGGGGTTGCCTTGCCCCTCCTATATCATTTGGGATCTGGGTGTGTGCACATGTGTGAGAATAGGGTGAGAGAGAAGGACCAGAATGATATAAGGACAAAAGAAAAAGTTGGGAGTTGGATGCTGAATATCTTTAGGTTTGGAATTGTGAATAAGATTAGGTTCCAGAGGGATCCCTGGGTGGCTCAGCGGTTTAGCGCCTGCCATTGGCCCAGGGCGTGATCCTGGAGTCCCGGGATTGTGTCCTACATTGGGCTCCCTGCATGGAGCCTGCTTCTCCCTCTGCCTATGTCTCTGCCTCTCTCTCTCTCTCTCTTTCTCTGTCTGTCATGAATAAATAAATAAATAAAAAAACCTAAAAAAAAAAAAAAATCTAATCCCTATTAAAAAAAAAAAAAAAGATTAGGTTCCGGAAATATTTAAATTTGGAATTCTGTCTAAGACTTGGTCACAGGAGCTTGTTTGTTCAATAAATGTTGAGCACTTCCTATGTTTTGAGGTCTGATTTTGTCCCCATTAGGAACACAGGAGAGAGCCAGACAAGTTCCTGTCCTAGTAGAGTGGGGGATACAGACAATAAACAGTCTTAGGGTAGGGGTAGGTGCCATGGAGAAAAATAAAGCAGAACAAGAGACAGAGAGTAGTGGGAAAGGTGGGCGAGTGGAGGGGGTGGGGTAGTTCTGTTAGAGAACACTAACAGGGAGGGGTGAAACGGGTGATAGAGATTGGAGCGTGATCGTGATGAGCCGAGTCATGCGCAGGTGGTCGAATCCCTATGCTGTGCGCGTGAGGCCGACGTGACACTGTTGACTCTGCTGGAGTGAAGATGCAGTGACGTGGCTGGACCGGGACCGTATTATGCTGAGAGGAGGACGATTACGTGGTTCCACTCCTATGTGGAGTATAAGGAAGCGTGCAATGGTCATGGGGGAAGGGACAGAAAACCAGAGGGAGCCAAAGCCTGAGGGACTTAGCTCTAGGAAACAGACTGGGGGGCGCTGCGGGGGGGGGGTAATGGGGTGATGCGGTGAGCACTGGGTATTATCTGCAGCGAATGAATTGCCGAACCCCACATCTGAAACGAATGATGCACTTGCAGGCTGGCTAATCACATTTAAATTAAAAAAAAAAAAAAAAAAAGCACAGATCGCGGTGCTGCAGGTGAGGCGTGGGCTCCTCGGGAAGGCGCTGAGCAGAGACCTCCCCGGGAAGGGGAGGCTGCGGACCGTCGGTGGCCCCCGGGGAGGGCGCGCGGGGTGCGCGGGGGCAGGTGGAGGCGCAGCTGGAGGCGCAGGGCTGCGGTCAGGGGGCTCCGGGGCCCGCTCCGGGTTTGGGAGGTGGCAGGTGGCGGGGTCGCTCGGGGAGCCGGGTGCCCCGCCGGGGCCAGGGCACAGGGTGCTGGAGCCGCCCCGAGTCGACAGCGGCCGGACCGGACCCGACCCGGACCCCCAGGCGGCGCTCGGGCGCCCTGCGCGGGCGGGGAGGGCTCGGCGGCCCGGGGGCGGGGTGTGCCCCGCGCGCACCGCCCAGCCGACTGCCGGCCCCGCTGTCTCCCGCGAGGGCTGCCAATAAAGTTTTCCGCGTTCCCGTCCGCGGGCTCCCCGCCCCCGCCTCAAGTACCGCGAGACCCGGCGGCGCCGCGAGACCCGGCGGCGCGGCGGCGATGGCGGCGGCGTTTGAAGCGCCCGCGGCGTTAGCGGCGGCGGGGCCGGCGGGGCGCGTGGACCCCCCGCTCGCGGCCTCGGAGGCGGCTCCCGGGCCGGCGCGGAGCCTGCGGACGGCTCACGACGTCGGCGGCCCGCGGGCTCGCACCGGGGACGTGCTGCTGGCCGAGCCGGCCGACTTCGAGTCGCTGCTGCTGTCGCGGCCGGTGCTGGACGGGCTGCGGGCGGCCGGCTTCGAGCGGCCCTCGCCGGTGCAGCTCAAGGCCATCCCGCTGGGGCGCTGCGGGCTCGGTGAGGGCGGAGGAGGCCGGGCCGAGGGCGGCGTTCGGGCGGGAGGTGGCGGCGGCCCCTTCGCAGGGACCGGGAGGTTCAGGGCCGAGGCCCGCCTCCGGACGTGCCCTGAGGCTGTATTCGTGTGTGTGTGTGTGTGTGTGATTGATTGATTGATTGATTGATTTATTATTTATACTTATTTATACTTATTTATACTTATTTATATTTATTTTTATTTATTTTTATTTATTTTTATTTTTATTTATTTATATTTATATTTATATTTATTTATATTTTTATTTATTTATATTTATATTTATTTATATTTATATTTATTTATATTTATATTTATTTATATTTATATTTATTTATATTTTTATTTATTTATATTTATATTTATTTATATTTACTTATATTTATATTTTTTATATTTTATTTATTTATTTATATTTACTTATATTTATTTATATTTATTTATATTTATATTTATTTATTTTTATATTTATTTATATTTATATTTATTTATATTTTTATTTATTTATATTTATTTTTATTTATATTTACTTATATTTATATTTTTTATATTTTATTTATTTATTTATATTTACTTATATTTATTTATATTTATTTATATTTTTATTTATTTTTATTTATTTTTATTTATATTTATACTTATTTATATTTATTTTTATTTATATTTATACTTATTTATATTTATTTATATTTATTTTTATTTATTTTTATTTATTTATATTTACTTATATTTTATTTGTTTATTTATATTTATTTATATTTATTTATATTTATATTTATTTATTTATATTTTATATTTATATTTATTTATATTTATTTATATTTATTTATTTATTTAAGAGTTAGCTAAGAACGAAGGTGCCAACCAGGTGATCCCTGGAGACACCTCCGGTTGTGTGATTTCGTGTTGGTATCCAAGCTTCTTTAGTCCCGTGCTACCTTGTGATCTATTTTCTTTTGTTTTTTTTCCCCCCCTCAGATTTAATTGTTCAAGCCAAGTCTGGCACTGGGAAAACCTGTGTGTTCTCTACCATTGCTTTGGACTCTCTCGTCCTCGAAAACCAAAGTACCCAGGTGAGTATGATTTGGAGGACCCAAAGGAGGTCATGTTATGTGGATGTGTGTGTGTGTGTTTAAGATTTTATTTATTCATGAGACACACACAGAGAGGCAGAGACACAGGCAGAGGGAGAAGCAGGCTCCATGCAGGGGGCCTCCTAGGGGCTGCGATTACCAGATGCAAGATGCTCAACAACTGAGCCACCCAGGCGTCCCTGTTATGTGGACTTTATCACGGGGTCGGATGCAATACCAGTAGCTCCTGAGAGACAGATGGATTTGATGAATGCTTGAGTCAAGCAAATGAAAGGTCTAGAAGTTAAGGAGACATTAAAGCTATTGGATGGTGGTGGTGTGGACAGTGACCAGGGTTCCGTCGTTAGTGTTTGGGAATTTCTATCACTGCATCCTTCATGTTTGGGAATTTCTGTCACTGCATCTCTAATAGATTATGTCTGCCACGTGTGTCAGTTTTTGCATTACCTGAGAATACAGGTAGGGTTTCTTTATTCTTTTACTTGCTGACCCGATTGTGGTAAGATTTAGTATTTGGCCTGACTGATGAGAAGACGGTGCGCTGGCTATTGCTGCTGGTAACTGCAGGTGATTCTTAGAGCTCTGTGAGTATACCCTATTGGTCTCCCATTTCTAGGTTTTCTTGGAGTAGGTCTAAAGATGGTCTGCCCAAATTAGTAAGAGACTTAGGTTTGGGGATCCTTTCTTTAACAAAGTTTTGTTGAGCCCGTGTTATGTATAAACAGTATGCCAGCATATCCGCATTCCTCTATATCTACCAAATCCTGGGTTGTGCCCATAGGAAGCCCTTTTGCTTCCCAAAGGCCTAAGCTGTTCTACTTGTGAATTTGAGATGTAGTTGAGATTCTGGCTTCTGACAATTTGGCAGTAGGTGAAATGCTAAAATCCCGAATAAGTTCCATAAACCAAATTTGTATTTTTGAACTTCAGATCTTTTGTGTTCTCAGAGTAATACATAGTCATTTTTGAAAGTTGGAGAATTCAGGAAAGCAAAGAAGTACCAGAAAACAACACATAATCTCATGTACCCAGAAACTGCTGTGAATTGTTTTGGCATATTTTCTCCCTAGGTTTTTTTTTTCTTTTCTTCTTCTTCTCGTAGCTGAGAACATGTAGTTTCACCTTGTCCTCCCATAGTTAGTTACCTTAGTCTCAAGGCTCTCTTTCATGGACCTAGATATCTGACCCTGATTTGGTCCAGTGACATGGGCCTCCTTGCTGTTCCTCAGGCACATCAAAAACATTACTGTCATAGGCCTTTTCATTTGCTGTGTCCTCTTCCTAAAAACAGTTCCCCAGATGTCACACAGCTAGCTCTACTCTGCAGCGTACACTTAGGTCCCTAATGTTACTTCCTTAGTGGCCTTCCTTCATTGGCCCATTCAAAACAACTCCCTTCTTTGTCACTTCTCTCTCTTTTCCCGTTTGATTTTTCTTTATAGCACTTTTCATTGTATGTCATGATTTATGTATGTTTTTTTTATTGTTTGTCTTCTTACATAGAATGAAAGTGCCACGAGGAAAGCAAGGACTGTGTATTGTTGACTGTTCACAGCAACCTATTTGTTTCTTAGTACATATAATAGGTTCTTGCTTAATATTTGTTGAATGAATACATAGGTGAGTGAACGGATTAGTTTCCCTTGTCAGTAAAAACTCATCATTTAAAACAATTGCTTAAATGAAAGATAGCTCACTGTAGTATGAATGTGCCAATCATACGTATCTACTCCTGTGACTTGTTAAAGGTTTATATATCTTATGCTTTTTTAGATTTTGATCTTGGCTCCTACAAGAGAAATTGCTGTACAGATACATTCTGTTATTACTGCTATTGGAATAAAAATGGAAGGCTTAGAGTGTCATGTCTTTATTGGAGGGACTCCATTATCACAAGACAAAACCAGGCTTAAAAAGTGTCATATTGCCGTTGGCTCTCCTGGTAAGATATCACCCTGTTCGTAATTAGGGTTCCTTAAGAACTGAACACTTTTAATATAAGTAATGTAATTAATATAAGAATATGGGCATCTCCGATAACTATGAGAATTATTTTGAGAATTATAAAATGAAGAGGCTTAGACCAGTGAGATACAAACATGTGACTACCAACAGAATTGGGATTACCAACAGAAATTATGAGATCTCCATTCCTAAGGATGTTTAAGCACATGTATGAAATTGGCTTCTCAGAAGAAGGGGAATGAGATGATTTTCAGGAAGCCTTTTTAAGCCATGGATTGGGATTTTTTCTGTATTAATCATTCAGTTGTGAATCACTCAAATCAGAATTTAGTATGCAGGGCTTTTGCATTCAAGTCTTTTGATGGGAACAGTGTTTATGATCCATACTAATTGGTGGTGAAATATGAGGGAAAAATAATGGATTTAGGCAAGATCAGAACTCACAATTTCTGCTTTGTGATTCAGTTTGAATGCATAATAATGAGGGTCAGGTTAAGAAGGTCAGCAGCATAACCTGTGAGTAAGTTGAGTAACAACATTGACCAAGATTTGTACATATTCAGTGCATCTTGAATAATTCAGTATGCTTTTCTTCTGGAATTTAGGCAGAATTAAACAACTGATAGAACTTGACTACTTGAACCCAGGCAGTATACGTCTCTTTATTCTTGATGAAGCAGATAAGCTTTTAGAAGAAGGCAGCTTCCAGGAGCAAATAAAGTAAGAAAAATAACTTGCTTGACTATTAAAAGTGTATCCTAAAGTGTCTCTCTTTAGCTTTTCCAGGTGGTAATTACTGTGATTGGTTTCCCTGGTGTGTGTTTTTCTTCTGTTTTGCAGCTGGATTTATTCTTCCTTGCCTGCTAGTAAACAGATGTTGGCAGTATCAGCTACCTACCCTGAATTTTTGGCTAATGCTTTGACAAAGTACATGAGAGATCCCACTTTTGTAAGACTAAATTCCAGTGATCCGAGTCTCATAGGTGAGAAGAGATATTGGATACTTACATTACTGGTTTGTGATTTTTCTGGAGCTTTCCCTTGTCTCATTGGCTGGTGCTTTCATATTTGCTATTAGGATATAGCAAATATATTTGTTTTAACAGAAGACTCTTCTTTGTAGGTTTGAAGCAGTATTACAAAATTGTCAATTCATACCCTTTGGCCCATAAGATTTTTGAGGAGAAGGCTCAGCATTTACAGGAACTATTCAGCAGAATTCCATTTAATCAAGCCTTAGTCTTTTCTAATTTGCACAGCAGGTATGTACCTTAAGAGGTCACCTGGAGAATTTGTGAAATAAAAGGTGTAGGGCCATATCTATAAAATGATAACCCTCTATGTTATTTTTCATAGAGCACAACACTTGGCAGATATCCTTTCTGCTAAAGGCTTTCCTGCTGAGTGCATTTCAGGTAAGCTCCTCTCTTACTTTTAGTCTTTGTTTAGTGTTCTGACTTGAAGCATGTCCAGCGTCAGGAGGAAGAAATAACTACTTCGTGAGTTGTCTTGTGAGTGTGAGGTTGCACTGAGTCTTCAGAGTAAAGGAAATTGGAGGTGAATTTTCATTGAGAGATCACATATCGATATCCTTGTTCAAGAGGCAACTTGGTATGTAATACGAAATTAGAAAATTGGAATGAATGTCGGTGAAGAACTTAATAATTTTATAAAATTTGTCATCTTCAGAGAAAAATACTTTGCTACCTTACATAATCATTGTAAAAATGCTAAGAATTGCTACCGAATTAACTGTTTTGAAGTCCTGTAACTTTTTTTTTTTTTTTTTAAGATTTTATTTTTAAGTGAATTCTACATCTAATGTAGAGCTCAGCTCACAACTCTGAGGTAAAGAGTCACATGCTCTTCCCACTGAGCCAGCCAGGCGCCCCAAGATGATTCTTTTTTTTTTTTTTTTTAAGATTTTATTTATTCATTCATAGAGACAGAGAGAGAGGCAGAGACACAGGCAGAGGGAGAAGCAGGCTCCATGCAGGGAGCCCGATGCGGGACTCGATCCTGGGTTTCCAGGATCACACCCCGGGCTGCAGGCGGTGCTAAACCGCTGTGCCACCAGGGCTGCCCAGATGATTCATTTTTTGACACAAAGCTAAATATTTACTGCTGACCTAGTAGGAATGAAAGATATAAAGAAATTTTTGATCAGAGAGCTCCTTTTTAGAGTTTTCATTGATATCTTAGTTTGTAACCTGTTAGCCTTAGTTTGGTCATTATATATCATGGGGTACAGGGAAGACTTTTCTAATATTTTGACTATAGATTACACTTCAAAACTAAATTTATAAACAGCTGATTATAGCAATTTTATTTTCCTAAGAGTTATTCTACTTCATATGTAACTTTGCGGATATAGTGTTAAATCTGCAAGCATAACCCAGTCATCGTTTAAAATTAATACTTGAATTTCAAGCTGACAGCCTAACCAGATTTTAAAAGATTCTGACTTTAGGTCTTAACCTTGATTTGCATATGAGGATAGAATTAACTTGGGTTGGTGTATTTTTAAAGCTTGAGAACGATAGTTATGATTTCTGTTTTTTTGTGGATTTGGTAAATATTTATTAGGTTGCTTTTATATGACTTTCTCTTTGGGTCTTTTTAGGCAACATGAATCAGAATCAGCGTCTTGATGCTATGGCCAAACTGAAACATTTTCATTGCAGAGTCCTCATTTCCACCGATTTGGTAAATTTCCTGTTCAGTTTGAGTGACTAATCCATCTTGACTTGGGCTCTGTTATCAGAGGCACAGGGTTCATCTTTTATTTTACATAGGTGTGTCTGATAAGAACATCAGAAGGGAATTATCTTTCTAGTAGGGGAATTTGCTTTCTTCAAAGTTTTATATTTTCATCTTTATTCTTGAAACTCGTCCTTAGAAATTAATTAATTTTTTTTTTTGCTCTTAAATATCCTCATGTTCTTAAGTTGGCTCTTGGTTATACTAGAATAATTGAGTGTGTGTTGGTGCCTGTGTGGCAGTTAATGCAAGTACTTACTGTCTTCTTCAATCCAAGACTTCCCGTGGAATTGATGCTGAGAAGGTGAACCTGGTAGTAAATCTGGATGTACCATTGGATTGGGAGACATACATGCATCGGATTGGCAGAGCTGGTCGTTTTGGTAAAAAAAAATTAAAAAAAAAAATTAAAAAAAAAAAAAAGAAAAAAAGTTTGGCTGCTTTCTTTAGGAGGAAGAAATGCAAATGTGACAGGTGGAGTGTCACTTACGTGAAACTGATCTACTACATAACATGCCCTCTGTGCTTTTAGGTACTTTGGGGTTGACAGTGACCTACTGTTGTCGGGGAGAAGAAGAAAGCGTGATGATGAAAATTGCCCAGAAATGTAACATCAATCTTCTGCCTTTACCAGGTATATTTTGTCTGTTTCCCTTTTTTTTTTTTAAAGATTTTACTTATTCATGAGAGACACACATGAGGGAGGCAGAGACACAGGCGGAGGGAGAAGCAGTTTCCCTGTAGGGAGCCCGATGTGGGACTTGATTTTGGAACTCTGGATCACTCCCTGAGCTGAAGGCAGACACTCAACCGCTGAGCCACCCAGGCGTCCCTGTCTGTTTCATTTTGCTGTCAAAAGAATAATCATATTGGCGATAGGCCTCTTAAAAATAATTGCTGACACAGAGTACTTAGGATATGTTTGGTCCCATTCAGTATATTAACGTTTTTAATTCTCGCCACGATCCTGTGAAGTGTGTGCTATTATTACTGACTTTTTGTGAATGAATGTATTGAGGCATTGAGAAGTTAAGTAATTTGCCTAAGCTCTTACAGCTCATAAGCAGCAAAGATTGCAAGCTAACTCTTGGCACATGAAAAATATTTAAGTACTATGTTAGCTCTATATTTCAGTTTGTAAACTTGCAGTTTTCATTTTATTCTTTTAAATAATGGGGCATATGTTTAATACTTTTGTTGCTATGAGAGGTAATTCTAGCCATATTCTCCATTGTCACCACGAGGAAGGAGTAGTGTCTTTAATTTGAATGCTATTTTAAAAAATTTGAAGAGTTTTCTTTCTCTTCTTTTTTTAAAAAAAGTATTTATTTATTTAAGCAATCTCCATACCAACATGGGGCTCGAACTCATGACCCTGAGGTCAGGAGTTGTATGTTCTTCAACTGAGCCAGCCAGGAGTCCCTGAAATGTTTTCTTTTGATTTTAGTGAGTCATTTGTCAAGTTGATTTTTTTAAGTGCCACCTTAGAAACTGCACGTCTCAAACTATTAATGATCTCTTGAAAATTAAAAAAAAAATTGTGTAGAAATGTGGTTTGCATTGTTAGTGTGTAAGTATACATGTGTATATGTACATATGTGTGAATATATATATAAATATACAATATATACGTGATCTAGAATATGGGATATGTAGTTATTGAATAAATGTAGCATTGAATATTTTACCAATTAATATATAACTCATTTAGTGATTTTTATAAAGCTAGATTAAACACAGGTCTGGCACAGGGTTCATCTTTTATTTTACAAAGGTGGATTCTAGTAGCTCTGATCAGCTAGTAGTTAGTAGCTCCAATTCTGTGGATTCTAGTAGCTCTGGCTTTGTAATAACTCATTTTGTGAGTTTCGATTTTCACAGATTTCTTCAGTTGCTCTAAGCTTGTGTCCTGATTTTCTAAATTTGTTTTTAGAAATGGTTTTTAGGTTCTCTGTTGTTTTAAGACATTACAGTATGTTAATTATATGTGTAAGTCTGTTGGTAACCTATCAAATGATTATAATGTAGAAAAAATAAATTGAAAATTGGTACAAGAGGGTTAAGACTTTGGTAGGATTCAGTGTTATAGCATCTAGTGATAAAAATTAAGTTTGCCTTTTGGATACTGGAAAATGACATATTTTGATCTTTATGTGATGTTAACAGAGCCCTGAAATCATGAGAAAAGTATATTCATGGTGTTGGATTTATATTGGACTGAGAACTTGTACGGCAATAGACTGTTCCAATGAAGTACCTGGGGCAGGAGTGGGAGAGGTGTAGGCAAGCAAGGGATCTCACCTTAGTGGGAATCAGAGTTCTCATCAGAGGGTCGGTCTGTTCAGCTAGGTCAGGAGCCCCAGCTGAAGAGTCCAGATCAGAGGGATTAGGTAGGGGTACGTGTACATGGAGCACTGACAGCAGCCACAGATGGGCCAGATCCATGTAAATCAGAGGCTCTGTATGTTTTGTCTTCCTAAGGAAAACTGATCACACTTTGGGAAGGTCTGAGTTTGCAGGAGGAGTAAGTCATCCCACCTGGATGGAATAGGAAATTTAGAGAGCTGGAGCCAGCAAATGTTTTAGAACTTACAAGTGCCATTGAGACCATCAATATTTTTACAGTCCTCTAACTTACCCCTAATAGAGGTTTTTCCCCACTGTTGGGGGCAGTGATTTCTCCCTGTCGGGAGCATAGGGTGGCTGGTTTACTTGGGTGCAGAGCTGCAGTTGTAATGTTTCCCAGCTGATAAGCTTTGGGGGGAGCACAGTCCATTTTCTAGTATCTTGTTTTGATGTCGGTGGTAGTCAGATAAAAGGGAGGCACTGGGGAGAGCGAGAAGGGCAGAGATGGGAGAATTGCTGCAGGCATGGACCTTACTCCTTGCATGAGCTCTTTTTGAGCAGGAGGTCCAGGGAGATACTGCTGTGGGTATGGGATGTGTCCTGCATATTTGGGGGCATATTTCTTTTCTTTTTTAAAAGATTTTATTTATTTATTCATGAGAGACAGAGAGAGAGAGAGAGACAGACAGACAGACAGACACAGGGAAAGGAAGAAGCAGGCTCCCTGCAGGGAGCCCCATGTGGGTGGGACTGGATCCCTGGACTCAACCTCTGAGCCACCCAGGCATGCCTGGGGGCATATTTCTTTACTGCAAGGATTGTTTAAGTCTTTTAAAATACAAGTATAATGTAATTCTTAAGCTCTTAGTATATTATTAGTATGTTTTGTTTCTTAACCTTATTTGACTCTGGAAAGCATAAGAAGTCATTCAAAAGTTCCTGGTCTAGAACAGCTCAAAATTTTAAAATTCTTTTTGTTCTTGTTATGTAGATCCCATTCTTCCTGGTCTAATGGAGGAATGTTTGGATTGGGACGTGGAGGTTAAAGCTGCTATGCATACATATGGCTTAGCAAGTGTACCTACCCAGCCCTTAAAAAAGCAGATTCAAAAAATGGAGAGAAACTTTCAAACTCAGAAAGCTCATGGTAACCACGTGGCTTCATCTAGAAATACTTCTGTGTCTGCATTATTAGTCAAATCAAAAAATAATACCAAACAAAAGCTTCCTGCAAAAAGCCACTCAGAGTGTGGAATCATAGAAAAAGCAGCGTCTCCAAGCGAGTGGGGCTGTGACATACAGTTGGAAGAGCAAGTGAAGAATTCTGTTCAGATCCCTGCTGAGAGCTCTGCCAGTGAGCACCAGGTCAAAGAAGTGTTACCTGTGTCACTCCCCAAAATTCCTTGTCTGTCTTCCTTTAAAATCCATCTGCCATACTCTTTGACTTTTATAGAATTGGTAGAGGATTATGAACATTATATTAATGAGGGGTTAGAGAGACCTGTGGAAATCATCAGGCATTACACAGGTCCTGGGGATCAGACTGTGAATCCTCAGAATGGTTTGGTAAGCAGTAAAGTTCCTGAGGAGAAAGTGCTGATGCTGGCAAGCAGTAGCCAGTCTGGAGACTCTGAGAGTGACAGTGATTCTTACAGCTCGAGGACTTCCTCCCAGAGCAAAGGAAATAAGTCGTACTTTGAAGGCTCTTCAGATACTCAGCTGAAAGACTCAGAGTCCACGCCTATGGATGGCCATACATCTTTGGAACAACCTCTGAATGGAAACGACACCCCTAATCCTGCAGAGTGTCAAGAATCACCTGAAACCCAAACGAAGGCAAGGCATAAAGAGGGGGCTAACCAGAGAGCTAAGCAGAGCCGGAGAAACCCTCCCCCGTGGTCTTCCTATCGAGCGCAGGCTGAGCCCCAGGAAGATGGTTGGTATGACTGCTGTGGGGAGACGCATCCAGGTTTTTCTGACGCCTATCAGGATTATGAGGAATACTGGAGGGCTTACTACAGGGCGTGGCAGGAGTATTACACTGCTGCCTCTCAGTCGTATTACTGGAATGCTCAGAGGCATCCAGGCTGGATGGCGGCTTATCACATGAATACAATTTATCTACAAGAAATGATGCGCGGCAACCATTGATTACAGACAGGCAGGACCTCAGACCATCCACATCACCAGTGAGCGATTCCTTTAGTTAGCCAACCTCCTTGTCCTAGAGTAGAGTGGCATTTTTGAGGAATTTGAAGTCTTGAGGCTTCCTGCTGGGACACATCTATTTTTCAGATTGTCTTGACCTACCTGACCAGGTATATTTTCTTCTTTTTTTTTTTTTTCTTAAATTTTTCACGGATCAAATTCTTGAAAAAAAATTTGGGGACGTAGAGCTAAAGGTTCCAGGATGCCATTTTCTGTAAGCCATTTGAAAAAGAAACATTTAAAAAGACTTACACCACTGCTTACTTGAAAAAATAAAAACAGCTGAGATTTAAAAAATAACGTTAGTTTATGCTGTGGAGTTCTTGACAAAAGGCTTGCACTGTATTTCGTATTTCCATAGAGGTATGTTCTTTTAGAAATTTGTAGCATGGTAGCTCAGAAAATCCCTTCGCTTTTTATGTTTCGTCAGGAAGGAATAAATACTGCTTCAGACATTTCCCAAAGGTACTTGCTTTCATGTTCTTTGCTTCCATTAAAAATATTTGTTACCAGTAAAAATGCAAAATGTTTATTGTTGATCATTTGAATGTCTTTTGTTTTTAAGATTGTGAAAGCTGTTTTTTACTGTATATTAAATAGCTCCGGAGCATCAGTGGCTGTCTTATTTTTGTTTCTCAAGAAAAGGACTAACTCTTACTCTGTTGGTTCTTGGATCCTTTTAGGAGTCTGATGAAAGCTATAGATTTGTACCAGAAAAATTTCCATTCTGTAAACAATTGTATATGTAATTCTAAGGCGTTCATTATGACCGCTAACATTCATGTATGGAACTCAGATTAAGAACTGCCCTACTCTAAAAAAAAAAAAAAAAAAAAAAAAAAAAAAAAAGAACTGCCCTACTCTGCTGGGAGGCTAAGAGAAAGTTCTAGCTCTTTGTCTTAAGTTTTTTTAGGAAGTTGGAACTCATTCTGTTCAAGCTGTTCCCACATGGTGTCCTAATCTTAGGTCTTCCGGAAATTTCCCCCTAGTTCTTGTAATGCTTTCATTTTAAAATTTCCCCTAGTTTTTGCTTTTAATGACCCCTAGTGGGGAGCATCCCATTTTTCTTAGATGGGGCATCTATAAATTACAATTTAGAAAAAAAAATGTAATTGAAATTACAGCAGTTCCCCCTTTATCTGAGATTTTACTTTCTATGATTTCAACTACCCCCCCCACCCCCACCCCTGCCCTGCATCTGTGGTCCAGAAGCAGACCATCCATTTGATGTACCATCAGACCAGCAGTAGCTCACATCATCACAAGAAGAAAGGTGAGTGCAGTACAATAAGATTTTGAAAGACCACATTTAGCTAACATAACTTCTAGTATGTTGTATTATTGCTACTCCCTTACTGTGCATGTATAGGAGAGAAACAGTACATACAGAGTTTGGTACCATCCGCAGTTTCCAGCATCCACGGGGCATCTTAGAACATACTCTCTGTGGATAAGGGGGGACAACTATACACATTATTCGTTGCTTTTCTGTGGCAATCCTTTCAGGAGTATGCATTGGGTACCCAAACCTTTTTGTGAACTGGATTTGTAGTGAGAGAATCCCCTCATAGAAATGTATTTACTTTTTAAAAGAAAAGCTCTTGGCAGCCTGGGTGGCTTAGCGGTTTAGTGTCGCCTTCAGCCCAAGGCCTGATCCTGGAGACCCGGGATCTCATCCCACGGTGGGCTCCCTCTGCGTGGAGCCTGCTTCTCCCTCTGCCTCTCTTTCTCTCTGTGTGTCTCATGAAATAAGTAAAATCTTAAAATAAATAAAAAGGAAAGCTCTTCTTTCCTGTGTGCGTACTTATCTAGGTAGAGAAGTACAAACAATTCTCCCAGGGCTGTAAGCAAACGTGCACAGCCATTGTCATTTACTATCCAACACATGCCACCACCATGAACCCAATTTGGATTCGTCATCTGGGTTGGGCATTGGTAGGCTTTGCTTACATGTGTCTATGCTGTGCATGTATTGCCAAGTTAGAATAAATTAACACTGTAAATAGAAAATCCATAATTAGGTCCAGCATGTCATTAAGAGGTAGAGACTTTAATTACACATTTTGATAAGATCCTGTCATTGCTAACTAACTGAACTTACCTCTTTTCTTCTACCCTTTCCCCCACAGTACAGCCAAGTTCACAGTCTGTCATTGCTAGGGGATTTTAATTAGGATACTGTTGCATCTTAATTAGAGATGAGGTTGCCCATTAGTCTTGAAATTAATCGGATTCTCTGAGGTTTGTCTTGTTTTGCTTTTTTTTTTTTTAATAGAAAAATAAGCTGGAGGTGAGAATGCTCATAACACAGGAAAATAATGATTGCTTCATTTTCCATAAGCATTCACTTGGAAAATTTCAGCCATTCCCTTCCCAAAGGATGCTGTGTTAGTGGTGGCTGTGGAAGGAACCTGCTGCTGTTTGTGCATGATTACATGGAAGACTTTAGAATTGGCAGTCAAGGTGCCTGCGTGTCTCCACAGCCTGTTAGAAACCACAGGTTTTACGTAAATTTCACTTGTTTTGAATGCTTTGTGGTGTAGTGCAAAAGAGCATTCGTCCTAGTGGAGACTGTTGCCTCCTTCATCTTGCACCTGTCATATGACCTTTTAGGGTCCAGTTTTCTCAGTTAAATGAGGGAGTTAAGACTAGAAGATTTTTAGGCTTCCTTTCAGTTTCTAAGATTTAATTAATACATGACTAATAAGAGAAAATACTAACTAGTTAGAAGAATAATCATTTCATGAATACATAGAGCCTTTATAAATTCAGGTGATTTGGATAAAGGCTAGTGTGAATTGGTTTAATGTCTGAATTCCAGAGTACTAACTAATATGCTGACTACAACTATTCAAGTTAAGCTGTAACTTAAATCAGGCTAGCAGTATTAACATGTAGAGAAATCTTTAGGAAACCTGCTGCTCAATGTCCACAATAGCCCAACTGTGGAAGGAGCCTTGGTGTCCACTGAAAGATGAGTGGATAAAGAAGATGTGGTTTATGTATCCAATGGAATATTCCTCAGCCATTAGAAACGACAAGTACCCACCATTTGCTTCAACGTGGGTGGAACTGGAGGGTATTATGCTGAGTGAAATGAGTCAATCGGAGAAGGACACACATTATATGGTCTCATTCATTTGGGGAATATAAAATATAGTGAAAGGGAATAAAAGAGAAAGAAAAAATGAGTGGGAAATATCAGTGAGGGTGACAGATCATGAGAGACTCCTAACTCTGGGAAAGGAACAAGGGGTAGTGGAAAGGGAGGTGGGCGGGGGGGTTGGTGTGACTGGGTGACGGGCACTGAGGGGGGCACTTGTCGGGATGAGCACTGGGTGATATGCTATATTTTTGGAAATTGAACTCCAAAAAAAAAATACGGAAAAAATAAATGGGTTATTACACACACACACACACACACACACACACACACACACACAAGAGAAAAAAAAAACCTGCTGCTGTGGATAATTCTGACTTAGGAAAATTATTTGGGGGTAATTTAGTAACATTTTCTAAAGTAGTTTAAGTATTGCAGCCATACCTTTTAAAAACGAGGGTTTATACTAAACCCTCAAATACTAAAGATAATTGAGCAGGAATTACACTATTTGACATGCATTGCTCAGTGCACACCTGGTTTCCAGTTCCTGGGCTCTCGATTCTGTGAGCTACGGATCCCTAGTGACACCTAGTGGGTGATAAAGATTTGAGCATCTGAATTTCATAGGCCTCTGAGCTAGCCTTGGTGTTCCCCTTCTATTATGGTCTCCATTGATTAGGTTGTGGTTTGGGGAGATTAAAAGGCTTCTCGTTGTTGTTGGGGTTGTGTGTTGTTCACATTATGGTGGAATACGAAAATGCCTGTTACGCTACCTAAATCAGCATTACTAAGGTTAGAGCCAATCGTCAAGACACCTACCTAATCCAGTACCCCCATTCTTAAGGGGAAATACACCAAAGGTGAGAGAAAAATACCTGATGAGAAGTCATGCAAGTAAGCAACGGAACCTAAATGTGAGCCTCCATCATCTAATTCCAGAGCTCCCAGCTGTACTCCACACAGCCGTTTTTTCTTTTTAGTTTAAGACCCCGGTTGAGATAAAGGAATTCTCAGCAGAACCTGGACTGATAACGTAACTGTAGCTCTCCTTTCAGCAACACAGGGCTGAGGCTCAAAACAGGGCTGTTGACAAAAGCAAGCCAGTACTTGCCAACTGAGATCCCTGACTAAAGCACACAAGCCGGTGAGAACAGTGCTCCAGGCTGGGGGAGAGCCATGAGGCCAGCCCAAGGCACCCTGCAGAAGCACTGTGGGTTTTCTTCCATAGGACAGCCTGTCTGTGGACATCTCCCTTATTTTCTAGTGGATAGCAGAAGTGGTAGGAAAATAAACATTCGTGATCACTTGTGGGTTTGTGGCACGTAGTCTGTTTAATCCAGATCGGATACATCAGGTACAGCAGTGGCACACGACTCGGTACTGTAAATGATAATACGTTTTAACATATGCACTACAGTTTTCAAAAGAAGACGACAGGAAACTCGAGTTTTTTTTTTTTTTTTCCATAGAAAGTTTTCACATGTTTATATTCCTGCAGTATTTTTTTTTTTTACAGTATTTCTTCTTTGCCATTGAGATGTTGGTAAGCAAAGCCCACTTATTATATGAAAATAGAAAAGAACACACTTGATGTTTTTCACGATAACATTAACGGAGGGGGGTGACCTCTAAGGAAAACATTACATTGGAATGTCTGGTTATCAAAAATATACCATCCCTCCCACCTCCCAGGTTTGTAAAATAGTCTATTGGTCCAAGGAGCCCCCCAGGACTTGGGTCAGTGTCATACACTGGTTCAGAGTGACATCATCCAGTGTAGTTAAATAACCTGCTAAGATAAATGTCATTCCCACACTTGATGAGAAAAACATAGAACATTCTGAATAGAAAACAAGACTCAAAAAGAACCCCTTTAAAACTCTTTCTTTTCCTGATAGCCACTTTCTTTTCATGATGCTATTTGGGCTCCAAGGGTCATGGGTCATAAAAATGCTTTTCCTTCATCCAGTCACTTTAAAGCTTTGCAAATGATGAGATTTCATAAGGAAATCAGGGAGAATGAAAGTCTTTCAGGTTCCCATTTGTCATGGTTACCATGCCAACTAGTTTAGAAGGGAAACTAACATTGTCTTAGATTAACAGCATTGGGATCTTTCTGCCTTGTAGTTACCTGATGATTGTAGAGAGGGAGCCTGGACCGCCAGACTTCATCAATAACCTCAGAATCTAACTTTAGCTCAAGTTCAACCACTACCTCTGCAAAGTTAAGAAAATGACGAAAAACTCTAGGCACGTGTTTCAGTGTACACCTTTCCTACTATATTCTGATAAGTGACATGATCCTGAACTGCAGAAATTGTAACTTGCAAGCTCCTCAGCACATCCACAGAGTGACTTGTTAATCGGAGATCGGCATTAACCGTCCACTTTAATTTCCATTCAAATTCTTTGTTTCTCTTAGTTTCACTTTTCTACTTGCTGACCTGAAACTCCTGTGTGATTGTGGGTTAATGTGTTCAAGTGTCATTGAGAATATCCAGTCTTTCAAACTGGCTTCTGTGCAGGTTGTCCTGAACTCGACACATGAAGAGAATAGGGGATGAAGGCAAAATAGTACAGAGGCTGCTTCTGGAGGTCCTGGTTCATGGTGGTTCTGAATGGAATGCTTCCTCCCCCTAATCACCACCCTGGAAATCCAAGTATTAAAAATAGAGGCCAGCCCCAGAGTAGTGCAACGTGACTCGGAGGAGAAACATCTCAGGACAAGGTGTGTAAACCCTGGATTGCAATAATGCTTCTGCTGCTAACTTGCCATGTGAGCTTGGATAAGTCACTGAGCTTCTTGCCACCTGTTTTCCCTGTGAATTAAGGACTTAATCACTTGACCCCCTACCATTCTAGGTTGTAGCAAGGATCAAAGGGATCCTAGAAGTATGCTTGGAAGTGTTTTAGCTCTCTCTTCATGAGGAAGAGGTACCATTTGGCTGAATGAAAACTGTTCACTGGTTCACCTTTTTTTTGGACAGACTTGATAGTCCACAGCTAGTTCTACCCAGGGAATGATGGTTTCAAAAGGATGGTTTGTGTTACCACAGTCAAATGGTTCCCCGGGGCTGTGTCCAAGTCCTATTGACATTTACCTAAGACTATGTCTCCAGTTACAGCCCGTATTCTTTGATGGGTCTTCTCTGAGGCATCATTGCACTGAGAGGCAGCCAGTGCAGTGGAAAAAGCATTAGACTAACAGTCCCTAGCTAGGTCCCAGCGAGGACATTAACGACTGCATGACCTTGAGCAACTCACTTGATTTCCCTGGGCCTCAACTTTCTACACTGTAAAGTCAATTAGATATTCCCTGATCCCTTCTAGTTCTGATATATACTCTTCATAGTATATTTTCTAAGTTTCCATTCATTTGAATGTAGCCTATAATGATTATTTTTTAAATGCTCTCTAGTGCTGAGTGGTATCAAATGGGATAAATGTTTTTGGGAATCTTCTGTTATGCTCAAGTGGTTCAGAAACTATGAAAGCTCAAGAGTCATTGCCCCAGAAAGCCATTACCTCTAGAAGACTCTGACATCCTGGTTCTTCCTGGTCACTGGCCAACAGGTTAGATTTGTTAAGCTGATTCAGCACACTTAGGCCTTTTTGTTGACTTACAAAAGTTCCGTACTCTGTTGCGTAGATGAACCATTTTCCGGGGTTGACATCTCTTGGACCAGAGGTGGGCTGGGCCGCTTATCCTTGGCTAAGGCTACATTGGGGGGATGGAGGTGAAGGGGATAGCCTAAAGTCTTAGGAACTGGCTTAATGTGGGATTTAGAAATGAAATTCAAGAAATACAAAGCGGGTCATTAGAGCCAAAAAATGAGAAATTTGGGACATGATTTTAAAAATCTGTTCATTAATTTTTGTGGAAAGCATAAATACGTTCCCTTGGTGCACAATTGGACGGATCCTGGGTTGGATGCTGTCATTATTCTAACCCTGTGATGGTCTGTCTTCAAACACCCGCAGTTTGTATGTATATGTGACCACGTTCCTATTTCCCTCTTTACCCCTCACCTTCCTCAGTTTTTATGATGCAAACTTAGGTACTTTGAGACTCCTAACTTCATTCCATTACCATTCTTTCAAAGGAAATGTTCTGTTTCTAGTCCTTTGCCTCATGTCTGTAGGGGCCCCACCCAGTCTTTTGCCTTCCCTAAGGGGGCATGTGTACGAAGTGAAGGATTTAAGTACCTGTTCTCGGGTATGTTTTTAGATTGTTGTTTGGTGTGTGTGTGTGTGTGTGTGTGTGTGTGTGTGTGTGTGAGAGGGTGTGTGGGTATGAGTGTATGTGTGTGTGGTGTCTGTGTAGGGTGTGAGTGAGTGTGAGGGTGTGTGTGTGGTGTGTGAGGGTGTGGGTGTGTGGGGTGTGAGTGGGTATGAGGGTGTAGTGTGTGGGTAGGTGTGAGTGGGTGTGGGTGTGTGAGGGTATGTGTGGTGTGTGTGTGGTGAGTGTGTAGGGTGTGAGTGTGTGTGTGTGGTGTGTGTGTGAGGGTGTGTGTGGTGTGTGAGTGGGTGTGAGGGTGTGTGTGGTTGTGTACACATATATTCCTCTGCTCACGGACCAGACCACCCATCCTCATGTTGGGGGAGTCCCTGAGGCCAGACCCAGAGGAAGGAGGCAGTGAGTGCTCAGCGAGGACAGCGCGAGATAGAGGCAAAGGCGCCGAGTCGTCTGCCCACCTGCCCACCTGCCCACCTGCCCACCTGCCCACCTGCACGCCTTCTGGTTAGATGCCCGCGGGACCACTGACCTTCCCTGTCCACAGGTCGACACGGCCGGGCTCACAGGGAAGCCCACCGAAGGTATTCGCAGGCTCCTGACTAGGGAGACGCGTCCAGGCAGTCGTGTGGGTGGCGGTTGGCGCCTGCGGTGAGACTGCCGGCCTCCGGGTAAGGGGCTTGCGTGCCCCGGAGCCCAAGCTGGGCGGACAGCCACGGAGCGTGGGAAGGGCTCCTCACTAGCCTCAGGCCTCCGAGCTTCTCCAGAAGGAACATTCCACTCCCTCCCTTGCATGGAGGTGATCAGGCTTCATTCTCCACTCCAGGAACCTTCAGGGCACTGGGCCTGAAGACTCTTCAGACCTCAAACACTTTTCAGATCAGGTAAGAATCATCTAGAATGGCTTACTTGCTTTCACGCTGTGGAGCGTCCTTCACGAAGCACACAAGCCGAATCTTCTGCAGCCTCTGGATGGGCGTTACCTCTGTCGCAAGGTGAGCCAGAAGCTTACCCTTTCTGCAGGAAGCTGCTTATGGGGCCTCTTGGCAGAGTTCTGGGTGGGTTTTGTGGTGAGTCCCGAAAGAAGGGTACATAGCAAGGTGCTCCAGGGCCAACTGCAGCCATGAGCCCGGTCCTTCCGCTCTCTCCTCACTGGCACACACAGACCCAACCGTGCCTCCTAGGGATTGGCCCCTCTCCCGTGTCAAGATCCCAGTGTGAAAAATCTAGTCCTTCCCTTTCCCCCCCAGAAACGGAAACTGCAAACACCACTGGTTCCAACCACAAGGGAAGCGCTCTGCTCGGCATAGTGGACTTCCCTCATCCCTAAACTTTATTCTTTCCTCTCCACAGCTGTGTTCACACAGATATAACTCCCAGGCACGAGCCTGCAGGTGCCTGGAACTGGAGGAGGCTCTACTAACTTGTCTCAGGATCACTGGGGTCCATGTGAAGACGGATGGCAGGACACAGAGAAAAACAGCCAGGGGGCGAAGCAGAGAGGTACAGAGACAAAGGACAGATGGAGGGAAGTGTTGCCATGTGGTCAGATGGCAGCTCTGTGCAGGTCAGCTGGGCAGTGGGGGCCCAGGCTCACGTGACCTCACCCACCTGGGGGATGGAGAGAGAACTCAGCAATAACTGACTTCTTAGCTTAAAAGCTTCTTCTATAAAAGGAGAAAAAAAAAACCTTCACAAAATGCATTGTTTTGGTTCAAAGGTATTGGGTCCATGGAGAAAAATATTTCACAAAAATCCGTTGGTGTTTTGTTTTCCACCTTTTCCCATGAATAAATATTATCCATTAAGAGCCTTGAAAAAGGTGCTTAAATACACAGTGTTATATTTTCTTCCTGTTTTGCATGTGACAACTCGGCCCCTGTGCTGCCCTTGATCTTGTATTTTCCTCACCAGGGTCTCCAAAAACAGCTGTTCTTGGGTCTGAGGCAACCCCCCCTTCCAGGCCCTGCCCTGGCACGCTGCCTCCATATCACCCACTGCCACCCCGTCCCTTACTACCCTCCCTTCCTCTGGCCCCAGCGAGGTGCAGGATCACAGGGCCCGGCCGTTGTCCATGTCCCCGCCAGCAGCGGTGAACCTCAGGTGCCCCTTTGCCACCTCCTTTTTCCTTCCAGGCACAAGCTGTCAGTGCTAGGGGTGTGACAGGGCAGGCAGAGAGAGTGGGGAAGGTGGGGGAGTGGTGCCGGTGGCTGCCCACCTGCAGGCCAGCCCCCTTCACCCTCACTCCCTGCACTGGCCCTCTGTCCAATGGTTTACAAGGCAGAGACCTTGACAACATTGCTGGCTATGGAAGGAATGTTCGTGTTGGGGCCGGGGCTGGCGGGGGCTGGCCGACTTTCCCCCTCTGGGGTTAGAGCTGGGGGGGTGGGGATGCTGATGATGGCTGTAGTGATCTGGGATGTTTTGCAGTTTGGTCTCAGTCCGTCGTCTGCTTTCAAATTAAGGCTGGAGCGACTGGGATAAAAAAAGAGTGAGTTGGTGACGGTTCTTCCTGCCATTGTCCCAGCGCACCCTCGACCTCCGCAGGTCTAGCTCATGGCAACCAGGGCGAGCTCCTGCGGCCCTCTGTCTCTGCTTTTGCTAGTCATCCCGGAGCTCTCCCTTCTAATTAGTAATTCTAACAATTGCAAAGGCAAGTTACACGGAGCTTTGGAATTCAGAGTATCCGTTTTTACCTTGCTCATAGACTGTTTACCTATCATTTGTGGCATTTGACTTTTGTTTTCCCTGAATTCCTTGCGACTCATTGGAGGTCGTGGGAAGTGGCCTAAGTATAAGTGGAGAAAGGAGGAAAAAGGTCAGTCTGTGGTCCAAGATCAGCCTGGGATAAGTCATGTCTAATACAACTGTGAAAACTGTTTCCCTGAGAAAACATCCATTCTATGCACCGGGACAGGTTTTCTTTGTTTCATTTTTTTTCTTTTTTTTCCAGTTACTGTTTCTGGTCTCTAACCCTACCTTGGGCCTAAACCCGCTTCAGCATCCTCCCAAGCATAAGAAGGGCCTCTGGGTTAACTTGCAAGGATGGGAAGGAAGGTGGAGGAGGCTCATGCCTCACATGAGTGGGGAGGGAGGGCTAGCAGTTCTCCCAAGGCTGAGGCTGTTCCCTTCTGGGACTGGCACGACTCAAGCCTTGGGGAACGATGGGGATAGAAGCCACCCACCTGGTCGTGAGGGAGGGCTGCTCACTGCCCTGGATGTGGATGGTGCTGAGCTCTTGCATGCTGCGCAGGCGAGTGGCTGGCAGGTTGGAGTTGGGCAGGTGTGTGGTCTTCTTGCTACGACGGGAGCAGCAGGTGGTCGTGAGGCCCGGGTGACTGGACAGCGAAGGACTTCTTGTGGATGGGTAGTTCTGCATCGAGCTCTCCATGCAGTTCTGCTCAAACATCTGCTCATCTATGAACTCGTGGTTCTGTGGGAAGCAGAAGGAGAAGGGGTAGGAAAAGGGTATGGCAAGGAGGGGGATGAGCCCCCGTGCTCTGTGTGGCTGCCTGTCTGTCTGGGCCTTGGGAGGAGGACACCCAGCTGCCTGGAGCACAGATAAGCATACGGGAGGGGCGATGTCCCACGGGCATCAAATGCGGAAAGAAAAAGATTCCTATCGGCAGCCCTGGCCATCGGGTTGAATGGTGGGGACTGTAGCCATTAAATCCTGATGGGATATACGCTCCTGCTGTGGCTTTGAGCTGATACAGAGGGCCTGGAGGCATTTAAGGGCTGCTTCCTCAGAACTAGAAGCCCACTCGACTGACTTTGCACAGGATCTCCCGGAGGTGGGAGGTGGCAGCGTAAGGAGGGGCTGACTTGGGGGCGAGGGTACTCTATGTCTTCAGTGCTACGTTGGACTTAAGGGGTGAGATCCTTATGAATCTTGGGGAAGTGTGAAATATAAGCTTTGAAAGGCACTGGATTATTCACAGAAGTGAAAGAGCCCTGCTCTTGAAGGCTGGGGTCAGACTGTAGGGTTATGATCATTGAGGTTTGTTTTCTCCCACCTGACCACAGGATATGGATCCTTAATATATCCAGAGGCACAGGAGTCCCCGAGTCAGATGTACACATAGGAAGGAATGCGGAGGTCTCCTGGTACTGAACCCAGAATAATGGAAAGATGGCTGTTTGGTCAAGGTGACTAAAAACCTATGGCATTAATGGTCTGGCTGAGGCCACCAGTGTGAAAAGAAAGTCCAGAGAGAAGTAGCATGAAAATAGAGGGGGGAGGGAGAGAGAGAGAGAGAGAGAGAGAGAGAGACCGACCAGCCCTGGCAGCCAGTACCAGGCGTCCCCGCGGGGCTGAGGAAGTGGCACATGGACACTCACGGGGCACCAAGGTGGGCACCTTGTTCCGCCGCCCTCTCCAAGCCCTTGGGAGAAGCAGTTGGGTAGTTTAGCACAGAGCCCCCAAAGCCTGAGCTGCTACTGGGTGCAGCAGGAGAGGTAGGAAAAGCCCCAGAAGAACTGACAGCACATGCAGAGAACCAGACCCGGGGGTGAAAAGAGGAGAATCCACAGACTCAGGAGAATCAGAGAGGAAAACATCAATTGAATTTTTAAAAAGTTATACCTTGATGGTGGAGGTTCGTACAGATAACAGGGGATCATCCACAAGATAGGACAACCCCTACAGGACAACATGCCAACAGAAGATAAAAACACCATTGATTGTACATTCCAGCATTCCCAAGCTCCATTCTGACATTCAGTCCCCCCAGCCCAGCATTCCACCTAGAGTCCCACATTCTACCCCTTGCTCTCCGCATTCTCCCTCCTTTGTCCCGACATTCCACCCCTTGCTCCAACAGGACCCTGTTGAGACCCCACATTCACTCCTTCCATCCCAACATTCTCCTTCTCTGCCATCAACCCTTCCCTGAAACCCGGCATTCCATCTCTTGAATCCCAGCTCCCTGGCCCCACGGTCCAACATTCACTCCCTCAGTTCAGCATTCCTCCCTGTCAGTGCCAGCATTCCATCCCTCCATCCCCAACATCTCAGCTCTTCAAGGCCAATGTTCCAGACCTTCAAATCCACACATTTTTACCCAGATCCTTTCAGTTGACACATTGCACCCAGCACATGCAAGTTGGGAAGGGCAGTTGGGTCCAGGCCTATCCCGTTGGCAAGCTCTGGGTCTTGGAGAGAAGTTCTAGATGCACATGTACAGTTCTTGACAGTGAGACAGATTTGACAAATCTTGGCAACGAGGGTTTTGAGTACCTTCCCATTTTGGAAGCCCTCTTTGGGTCCAACCGCCATATAGTGTCCACATTTGGCTCATATAAAGAATCATCTGCCATCTATCCCCCCTGTCCCAAAATATGGGACATTCAGTAGAATGGGTGCTGAGCCTTGACTGTGGGCTCTTTGGGGAGGGCAGGCCTAGAAAGGAACAAGGAACTGCACTTTGTCTCTCTTGGGTTGTCCACCTGATGTCTCTCTCCTCTTCCCTACTATCTCTCAAGCTTTTTTGCCAAGGGTCCAGAGTTGGCCCCACTGCCCTTCCTTTCTGTCTCTTTGTGGGGGCACAGGCAACATGCCACATTCCAGCTACAGCATCCTAAACCATGGCTCGATCTTAATAATATATCTTGCAGAATCTGGGCTCCCTTGGGCCCTAGGGTGAGTGAGAGAGACTGGAGTTGATCAGATCCCTGGTTATAGAAATACAGGCACCCCCTCCTTCACTCACTGCCTTCTGTCTAAGGAGTGATGTAGGGAGCAAAAGGGACCCACAAGTTGCCTTGGCCTAGCCCCAGAGAGAGGACCAGAAGCTCTGCGGCAATCTAGGATAAGTCCAGCCCAAGTTTTGAGGAGTAAGGCTCAACTGGACTGAAGAACTGAGAGGCAGAGCCCTCAGCTTGCAGTAGTGACTACGAAATGGGCTCGAGGGCCTGTGGAGGGGGCACCATCTCCTGTGTTGGCCTCCTCCCCGGGTGACTGTGACCTCATCTGTGGGGCCTTCCTCCCGAGACCTCCTTCCTACTTTTTGTATTGGAGATGGAGACAATGACTTCTGCAGCCTGGGCCCAGGGTGAGGATGTGAGTGCAGAGTCCTCACTCTGTGGGCTCTGGCCCTCAGAGAGGAGGCGGGGGTTAGGGGTGAGAAGGGGTGCAGTGGTTGGGACTCACAGTGGTTTTCTCCAGGCAGTGTAGCAGATGGTGGTGCTGGCTCTCAATGAGCGAAGTGGTCTTGCCCATGTGCTCCTCCTCTGGGGTGCCCTAGTAGGAAAGGAAGAGGCTGGGGATAGTGCTGGTGGCTCTTCCTGTCTTCCCCCATGTCCTTCACTTCTCCACAGGAGGCAGGAGAGCACCAGAGGACTCATGGTGAGCCCAGTTTTAGGGTCACTGGAGAGCACACCAGCTTTTGGGCTGGGAGCCCTGGGTCTTCAGTGGGGTCAGGTGTGATGGTGACAATCCAATGGGAGGGTCGTGGAGGGCTGCCCCCCAGAGAAGGTCTGGACACGTGTCTTTCTTTGGGTTCACACTGGGCATCTGAGGTGGTGGTGCCCCCAGAAAGAGGAGAGCAGCCTATCCCCCTCCATTCCCACTGCCAGGCCCTCAGGTGCCTACCATCAGCTCCAGTGCCTCCGTGAGGAGTCCGTTGCGCTTGCTGTGCAGATAGGCATTGGAGCTGCCTGTCTTGGCCACGCGGATCCTGGCAAGGCGGGCCTTCTGTGATCGGCAGAGAAAAGAGCATGAGCGAGGCTGAGGGACCAGACGCAAGTCTGGCAAAGCCAGTGGTGACAGCAGGCAGTCCCGGAGCAGCAACATTCCCAGGTGATGCCTGTGAAGGGGACAAGGAGGCTCCTTCCCAGCCCCACGGGCCTCTGTTTACGGACCCTGGGACTGGGTCTGGGCCTCTGTGGACCCACCTGGTGCAGCCTGGCCCTGCTCAGAGTTCCCAGGGGTTTCCACTCATGTCTCCAGCCTCGGTGCCATCCCAGCAGCAGAAATACCACGCATTAAAGCCCTCTTTCCTCCCAAAGCTTCATGACCTTTACCTATTCACTATTGCACTAGGGAATTTCTTGTCTCTAACCAAACCGCCAGCTCTAGAAAGGAAAATGTGTTCACAGCTCTCCCGACACTCCCCAGGGCCCAGTGCAGTCCTGTATCCAGCAGGCGCCCATACATCAGTTAATTAGAAAAGCAAGGATGTGCATCTGTGCCCTTCAATATTCTTAAATTCTTTTTTTAGAAAGAAGATTTATTTGACAGAGAGAGAGAGAGAGAGCGCGTAAGACAGCAAGCACAAGCATGGGGAGCTGCAGAGGGAGATGCAGACTCCCCACTGAGCAGGGAGCCCGATGTGGAACTTGAACCCAGGACCCGGGATCACGACATGAGTTGAAGGCAGATGCCCAACCCCTGAGCCCCCCAAGCATCCCACACTTCTTAAATTCTTCCCTTCTTTCCATTTTTCCCTTGATACTTATCACTAAGGGAGTAAATGGTTTCAGGCACCTTGCCACTGTGCCCTAGCACATAAACTCCTTGATGGGGGGAGTTTCAGCTTTGTTCATGGAAGTATCCCCAATGCCTTGTAATTTTTAAATCAATAAATGTATTTACAACTGCATGTCTGCTTTGGGGAGTGGATTCCAGCACGGATGGACCAATGCATGTATGTGCTCATCACGCGTGTCTATGGAATGAGAGCAGGTACACGCATGTGTGACACGGTGGGGGTGGGGAGGTGTGTGTGTTGTGGGGGGAGTGTGGGACGCATTCTCATATACCCCTCCAGCTTTCACAAGGACGACTGAGAGCCCTCCCGGCTCCAGCCTGGGAAGCCCTGAGCTGACGCCCTGCAAGGCCACACGGTAGCTCGGGGCCGGGGCAGTGTCTTGCTTGCAGAGGCAGGGGAGGCCGCACACAGTGTGCTGGCCGCTCTCCTCCGCCTAACAGCCAGGGTGGGTGTCACGGTGACGGCAGCACAACCACCGAGGGAGGTCCAGGAGGGAAGGGTCTGTGCAGGAGACGGGGATGGATGGGCAGAGGGTTTCTGCTGGTTAAAAGAAAAATGCTGCCAGAATCTGGAGTCCTGCAGACCCAGAGGCAGCCTGAGGTCCTCGCCGCTGGGAGCAGAAGAGCCCACCCATCCTGGGGCACAGAGTCCCTCCTGCTGTGTCCGTGAAGGTCCCCGTGACTTCGGCACGGACCATGAGCAGGACGAGAGTCCTTGGCAAAGTGTGGCGGTTCCCATCCCTTGCCTGCTTGTCCCCGGCATGGAAAGGGCCCTTCCAAGCAGCCTGCTGGGCTGGTTTGGGTGCTGAAAGGGGGCCGGGGAGTCAGATCCAGGCACGGAGGGTCCCCGCCGGGACAGCGCCACTGCCTTTCCTGGCCTCCGAATACCCGCAGGAGGCCGGGGCGTGGGGTCGGCAGCTCCGTCTGCCTGTAGACCCGAGGACGAGCCTTCTCTGGCTGGTGAGAACGGAGCGAGCATCCAGCAGGGAAAGACCGTGGACCAGCCCTGTCGGTCCTCCCCTCCCTCTGCCTGGAACCTCCATCTGGCCCGGGACAGCGACCCCCTCCGCCCGCCACACGTCTGCCTTCAGGCTCATGGCTCCTCATTCAGGGACAGGACTGTTACTGCCTCGGCTGAGGACCGGCGTTGAGAGCCACGTATGGAAATCCAATTGTTCAAGCTCATTACAGCCTTATATAATTTGATTGCGCCACTTAGAGCCAGACCTCTCTCATATCTGGGGTCTGTCTTCATTGCTTTCTGGAGATGAAAGATTCTTCTGTTCTCCTTTGTGGCACTTATTTTAATCTTATCTCACCCTGGGCTCTATTACAGCAACAGAGTGTCACATCAAATGCACAACGCTGTTTAATCATTGCCCACACAGGGTAGAGAGCTTTGCTATTGTTTTTACAGGACCATACCCAGCACATGAAGTTTGCTGAGGATTTCTTGTTTGGCTTTGAGCTCCTGAGAGCCAGAGTCTGGCTGACATGTCTTTTTATCTTCGGAGTCTGACACACAGCTGTGCACGGAGCAGGTGCTATGACAGGCTGGTGAGGAGCCAGGAAGGAGGATGAGCCTTCACTGCTGGTCAGAAATCCATTAATATGGCCCTGGTCGTGGGCTCATCCCCGTGTGGGCTGCTCGGCTTCTCCCTCTCCCACTGGCCATAAGCATGATGTGAGAGGTTAAAAGAGAATGTGGCCACCACCTAGGTGCTTCTCAAGACAAGAAAATGGAAGATACGAGAGGAAGTAGCTTCTCCAGGGCAAGGCAGTGGCCTGGACGGGCTTCTGCTCAGCTCTCCCTATCTTCAGGCCAAATGCTGCCTCCTTAAGGCCCTCTCCCCCTTCCCTTAATGTCAGCGCCTGTCAGGCAAGTTTCTAAACTGGATGAGCGAGGCCCAGGCAGTTGCAACTTTAGCCAGGATGGCGATTCCAGGGTTGGAGGAGAAGTCTGGAAGGAGGATGCTGCTGCTCTGGCTACAGTTCCCGGCAGTCTGGGCTGTGAGCTTTAGCCTCCCCTGTCCTGGGAGACGCAGAAGAAGGAAAAAGAGGGAGATGTGGAAAAGCCACAGGAGAACATGGACGATTGCACTCTTGGGCGTTTGTTCCAGAGAAATTAAGAGTCATGTTCACACAAGAGCCTATTTATGAATATTCACAGCAGCTTTACTTATAATAACCAAAAAAAGTAGTTCTTATAGCCCCGTGGCGTGTGATACATCCATGTCCAGCAAGGAAAAGGAATGGACTATTGGCACACACAACCTGGTTGCATCTCCAAGAATTACGTGAAATAAAAAAAATTTTAAAAAAAGGCAAAAAACCAACCAGTCTCCAAAGGTTACCTAACATATGAAACCATTTATGTTACATTTTTGAAATGAAAACATTATGTAAACAGAGGATAGAAAAGTGGTTGCCAGGGGTTCGGGATGGGGTAGAGGTAGGAGGAGGGATCTTCATGGTGCTGCACAGTTCAGCCCTTTGGCCAAGGTGATGGATGCGTGAACCGGCATGGGTGATAAAGCTGTATCAGACTCACACACACTCACACATGCAAGTACAAGGAAACTGGGAAAGTCTGAACAGATTCGTGGATCGTATCAACATCCACATACTGCCGGTGATGATCTTAGAACTTCCATGTGAATCGATGCTTAGCTCGATAAAAATCACTAAAAAAGCCACCCACTCAAATGTTCCCCTTTTTGTCTACTGCCAGGCCTCCTCACTTTTTTTTTTTTAAGATTTTATTTATTTATTTGACAGCACAAGCAGAGGAGCGGCAGGCTCCTCCATGAGCAGGGAGCCCAGTGTGGGGCTCGACCCCAGGGCCCCGGGAACATGACCTGAGTGAAAGCAGACACTTAATGGACTGGGCCACCAGGCTCCCTAGACCTCCTTACTTGATCTTCAGTTCACTTGGCTTTGAGAACCAAGTTTCCCAAGCAAGTGGCCATGGAGTGTGTTTTAATAACACCCTCAAGGAAGCGAGTCATGACGGGAAAGGATGACAACTTTTTAAGCATTTGCTTCACAGTTGAGGCAGGGAGCTTATCTGAGCATGTGGTCTGGGCTGAGAGCTCTCAGCTTCACTGACCTCCTGCCTGTCCTGTCTCGTCTCCACCACTGAGTCCCCTATACCTGCCTTCCTTGATTCTCAGTGACACTCAGTGTGGGAAGCAAGGCAGGATTCTTGTTTTCTTTTCTTTTCTTTTTTTTTTTTCCTCTTGTAAGAAGCCCAAGGTGAAAGAGACAGAGCCAGCAACCTTGAGGAGAAATGTATCCAGGGAGGTGCAAACACTGAACATTTACTCTGATTTCAAAGGGAGAGGGAAGGTGGTCGGGAGGGAGCCAGGAGGGAGCGGCATCCTTGACAGCCACAGGAGGGGTACAGCGGGGCTGATCCTTCCGCATGTAGTCACACAGGGTGAGCTTTGGAATGTCCTGTTGGAGATGACCACTCTCCCCACCTCTCCGGGGGATGAACAGCAGGGGCTGGGATGCTCTAGGAGGCAGGTAAGGGTGTGGGCACTGAGGGGAAAGTGGCTTGCAGGAGCTATTTAGCGCCTGGCCGGCCTGGGCACAGCAGTGGGCTAGCCTGTGAGCTGGGATCCCGCTGGCCCTCACCCACTGGACCCAGACACCTGCACCAGGCCCACCCCTGGGAGGTGGGGGTGGGGTTGCTCTAGGACCCCCGGCCCTCATGATCCTTGATTGGGGATGCAGATCCCAGGCTCCCCCTGGCCCTTCCTTGAGGTGGTATAGTGAGGTTAGATAGTGTTTGTACCTGCCTGCTGGCCTGAACAGGGAGCAAGGTAAGAGTCCTATTTCTGGGATGGCTAGCAGGGGGTGCGGGGCCGGGGGAGGCCTGCAGTTTGGGTGAAGAGGTAGGAAACAGATGTGGAAGGGGATGGAGAGGACAGAACAGAGCCAGCAGATCAGCCCAAGGCAGGCTGGCAACATCCCAGGTCAAGGTGAGTCAAAGGGTGGGCCCCTGTGGATGGGGAACCACCTGAGCTCACTCTGTGATTGCACCCTGTGTATTATCAAGTGTTCTATATAATCACCCATGTTTCAGAGCTGACCTTCATGAACTCTGTGACTTGGTTCCAGACAGCATATGCAGATATATTCTGAGGTTCTGGATCCCTCTGATGCGTCAAGGAAGCCCTGCTACTTGGTGTTTCCCCTGCAACTGGGGGACTGGGAGCAGGGCTCATGGGGCGGGGGGAACAAGCAGCTGCACGCACAGGGCCTGATGCACTGTAGGTACAGGAAATGTTTGTGGACTGAATGAACGAAAGAACAAAATAAGGACATGAATCTCAGGCCCTTATAAATGACTCTTTCAACGAGGCTTCCGCCAACATCCACTGTGCCCAGAAAGGCTCTACTGCACCCCCTGGAGGCTGAGCTGGTGCTGAAGGGGCACCCGTTTCAGCCCAGATCAAAAGAGAAATGGAAAACCTGATGGGTCCTCCCCTTGCCTGATGGGAATCTGGTAAAAGTCTCCACCCAAGAAGCTTCATGAGCCAGAGGCCCTAAAAAAAGCACCTGAGCCGACATTTGTCCTCACTCCATGGGCGAACCGGCGCATTCACCTGCCCTGCCTCCTTAAGTAGTGTTGGCCACCCTGAGGTGGCTGAAGCCTGTCCTGCCATTTGTCCTGGAACTCAGCGACCTCAGAATATCCTCCTTTCAGAGCACTTGCTTTTCTTCTCAGCCAATTCCTGTTTTGTCCATAGGTTCTGTGTAGGCTGGCATGGGGTACTGGAGAGCTACTCTGTGCCCCAGGAAGTTCCTGGCAGGGAGACCAAGGGTCCAGGACACCAAGTGTCGGTGGCTGAGATCTTGAAAGGGGAAGCTGGGGCTCAAGGAAATCGCATAGAACATGCAGGAGGGAGGCAGTCAGCTCATGGATGATTGAGGATTTGTTGCACGTGGTGGCTGCCCGGGGCTCGGGGCTGGAGTGCAGGACATGGTGGGTAGGAAGGGACATGAAGCTGCCTTACCTTCCAAAGGAAGAGGTCATCTGTGTCGGGATCGGCCCGGGGAAGCCCAGGCCTGGCGACCTGACTGTCTCAGCGGCACAGGCATAAAGCAGTGGGCCGGGCCCCTGTCTGTGCTGCCACCCAGACTCCCAGCTGAGGCTTACCTTCTGTGCCCTGCGTTTATCGGCTCTCTGATTCTGGTGGTAAATCCGGCTGAAGTTGGACACGATCACAGGGACTGGCAGGGCAATGACCAAGACGCCACTCAGGGAGCAGATGGAGCCAAAAATCTTCCCTGCAATTGTCTTAGGCACCATATCTCCATATCTAAGAGAGAGAGAGAGAGAGAGAGAGAGAGAGAGAGAGAGAGGAAGAAGGGGGGTCACTTGGGAAACAAGCCAGGCTTCCCTGCCCATCACTCATCCATCCATCCATCCATCCATCCATCTACTCATCTATCCACCCATCCACCCACCCTTCCACCCAATCACCCATCCACCCACCCACCCAATCACCCATCCACCCACCCATCTACCCATCCATTCATCCATCCATCCAACAGTTGTTTCAAGTGCCTATTATGTGCCTACTGTGACCTGAGAGTGAACAAAACAGACAAGATCCCCATGTTCTCAGAGGCAACAACCTACAAGGGGATGACCATAAACAAGAAGGGGAACACATCAAAACGTTCACTTGTCATTATGTCTAAAAAAGAAGAGATACAGGGGTTGTGCCAGGAGGAGGCAGTGTCACCAGGGAGCTCTGAGGAGCCGACAGGTCAGCTGAGATCTAAAAGTCGTGCCACGCTTGGGGAAGAGTGTGCTAGGCAGAGGGAACACAGACACAGAGGCCCTGAGGCTGGAGGGAGCATGGTCTGCTCTCGGAATGCCTGCAGACCTGCTGCTGGGGGTGGAGGGTCATCATATAAGAGGAGGCCGAGGCCACCACACGGAGTGTGGGTTGTGTGCTGAGTGCAATGAGCAGCCACGGATGAGTATTAGGAAGAAGAGCAGCATGATCGCATTTGTGTCCACAAACACAACCAAAAGGCCATGCTCTGTTCGCATGGGGATTTACTATGCAAGAAGCACTTGTGCATGCTTACCTCCCACGAGCTCCACGAACCGTGTGGGCTGTGTCCTCCCCACCGTGCAGACGCAGAAAGAGAGGCACACAGCAGGTGGACTGCCCGTGTTGGGGGACAGGCTGCGATTAAAACCCATTCTTCTTGCTTTTGTCAGTTTTATACCAACCTTACCATCTCAGAGGGCAACCAAGCACCCCCTGACTCGGCCCCTTAAGCCACAAAAGTGCTGGGACAGCTCTGGCTCTTCAGAGCTCCCAAGTACTTCACGCCCCGTAGGTGCCCCCAGCTGGTGCTCAGTCCCGGGCAGGCAGGCCAGAGCCTCTTTCCTCCAATCCATAAGGGACTCTCCACAGCGGTTACATATTAGCCTCTTCATTATTAATAAATTAATAAATTAAAGCTCTTGGGCAAAGAGCTGTGATGACTCCTTTGGCTGAAGCCAGAAACACCATGTGTGGAGCAGAAGCAGGTGGAGGAGGACCAGAAAGTGCTGCCACTGAGACAGCGAGACTCACGGTCACTTGTCCTGAGGGGACCCAGGTGTCCTGAGGATGCAGAGAAGAGCTGGAGGGGATAGGGCAAATCTTTTCCGGGGTGGGGAGGGTGCCATCCTCATCTCCTAAGCACCTACGGGCCCTGTGGACGATATGCCAGCTGTTGACATGTGTCTGGTGAATGGATGAGTGACCTCCCTCACTGAGGCCTCCGGACACCCTGTGAATAGGCTCCTCTTTTGCAAACGCTCTTCCTTCTCCCTCAGTCTTGGCCCTCTGGCCCGGCTCACACCATCTCTACTGCGCCACCGGCACTAAACCTGAGTGAGGCAGCTCTTTGTGGGATTGCTGGTGTTAGGTTCTCCTCTCTGCTGTGCTGCTCAGGAGGGGCCTCCAGTGGTGCTCTGGAGAGCCTGGCTTCTGGACTCCAGCAAATTGGCGTCAAGCCCCAACCAGCTCACCATCAAATCACTGCATGATGTTGGGGCAATGTGACTTTGGGCCTCAGCCTCCTTGTCTGTTAAATGGAGACAGAACGAGTAACCCAGACCATTATCCTATTGTGACGTGTGCAGGTCCATAAATAATACGCACCATTGCTTTGGCCCAGGCGTCCTGGACACCGTGGTCTCTGTTGCTGGGAAACTCTACAAACATAGCTGATGGTCCCACATTCAACTAATCCCAATGATGAAGAAAAGGAGGTTGTCCCTAGAGGCGAATCACAGTAGCTGGGACTTTCAAGGATATGACTGAAAGGTGGGCGTCGAGCTCATGGCCACGGAGGAAGTGAAGTATGGCAGGCGTATGTAAGCACGCTGTCCAAAAGGCTACATGTTGGGGTGGTGGAGGCTGGTGAAAAATGCTAAGGACATGGCAAGGTGGCTTTACCCCTGGGAAAAAAGAGCGAGGAGTGGAGCTACGTGTGCTCCTGGTGACATATGACAGAGAGCAAGCAGGACAGCTCAGCTCCTGAGCACTGCCTGGTTGAGAAGTCGGGACATGGCACAGAAATACTGAGACACTGGAGGCCGAAATGCTGCATTGATATTTTTGAAGACGAGGGAGAAGAAATCTAAGAAGCCACAGACCATCAGCTCTACCATCACACTGCTGGCAGGATTTGAGAGCAGACATTGAGTGGACAGCTTGCGAACACTTGGAAAATAAGCCATGTTGCTCACCAGCCAGTCACCTTATTTTTTGTTTTAGAGGGTTCGCTGGCTGGTGGTTTGGGAGACGGCTGCATGGTGATGTTCGCAAGCTGTGTTCCTGCCCCAGGTCCTCAAAGCCCCGACGGGGAGGAGGGCTGGGTATGGACGACAGCGCCGTCAGTAGGGGAAGAACAAGACACCGGTCTCCCGTCATCTCCTAAAGATGACCTGGGCAGCCCCGTGCCCGCGAAGGAAGCTCCTGGCTTCTGTGTGGAAAGGGTCTCCTTTTGGTGAGAGGGGAAATAAGGAATGGATTGCAAGCTCGGTCTCCAGCGTGTGTTCCAGAATTTGTCAAGAACTTACATGAAGCCAGAGGGAGGCAGCATGGCCTAATGATTGAGAGGAGACTGAGCCCGGGCCCAGTTTGATCCCTGGCCCCACATTACTTACTGGTTAAACGACCTTGGGAAAGTTATTTAAGGGGAGCCTCTACCAACATAACATGGGTTTTATATACCTAACCCACAGGGTTGTTATAATCATTCAGGAGAGGATTCAGAAAAGGCACCAAGTGTTGTCTCTGGTGAATGTAAATTCTCTATAAATAGCCAGCACGGTGGGCACCTCTTGTTTTGCCCACTCCAGGCTCCTGTCTAGGAACTGTGCCCCCCACCCCACTAGGACATAACCTCCGTCCAGAGGAGCTGGTTCCCAGAGGAGCTGCTGTTTCCCTGCAAACGCTCTCCTATACCCCTGCTCCCACCGGGCACAGTTCCCAGGTTTCAGAACGAGGCATCTGACTCACACGAGGTCAGTGATCTCCTCTCCTGGGTTCATCTGTTAACAGCTTTACTGACATATAACTTATATATCATATAATTCACCCATTTAAATCCTACAATTCAGTATTTTGTTAAAAGATTTTACTTATTTATTTGAGAGGGAGAGCACACGAGTGAGGAGGTTGGAGCAGAGGGAGAGGGAGAATCAGGCTCCATGCTGAGCAGGGGGCCTGACACGGGGCCTTGAGCGCAGGGCCCGGGGATCACGACCTGAGCCAAAGGCAGGCACGTAACTGACGGAGCCCCCCAGGTGCCTTCCACTCAGTACTTTTTTAGTGTATTTACGGAGTTGTGCTGCCATCATGACAGTCTAATTTTAGACCATTTTTATCACCTCTTCCCTCCAAAACCCCCGTCATATCCGGTAGCAGTGGGGGATCATCCCACCCCCGCCCCTCAGCCCCAAGCCACTACCAAACTGCTCTCTGGGTAGATTTCCTTCTCTTGGACGTTCCGCATGGATGGAATTGTAGAATACGTGGCCTGCTGTGTCTGCTTCCTTCACTTGGCCTGCTGTGCTGTGGCTGCAAGGTTCATCCCCGTCTTGGCAGGGTCACTAGTCCAGCCATTCTCATCACTGGACGATATCCCATCGTATGGACGTCCCGCATTTTGCTTCTGCCCTCATCAGTTGAGGAACATTTGGGTTGTTTCTGCTCTGGAGCTGTTATGAATCAGTGCTGCCCTGAAGATTTGTGTACAGGTTTTTGTGCGGAAGTGTGTTTTCACTTCTCTAGGAGTCATGTGGTAGCTGCATGTCTAACAGTGTGGGGGACTGTCAAACTGTTTTCTAAAGCGGCTGCACCACTTTACGTTCCCACCAGCACTAAATTAAGGGCTCCACTTTCTCCATATGTTCACCGACACTTGTTACTATTTGTCTTTTCATTCTAGCCATCCTAGTGGGTGTGAAGTGGCATCTCACTGTGGCTTTGATTTGCATTTCTCCCTCTGGCTACTGATACCGGGCAACTTCTTCCCTTCCCTGGAGTCTCACCTTTGAGACGAGACCAGTCTCTTCTAAGAGGGTTGACACTGTGACGAGTAAATCTCTGGAGCTCTTGGCAGCCAAGTGTCCTGCCGCAGGAAGAAGCCAGGCTGTAGTCAGAGAAGGAGCAGGCTGACATGTTGAAAGAGGTGAGAGGTGCCCGGGGGCTCAGGGCTGAGCGTCTGCCTTTGGCCCAGGGTCCGGGATCGAGCCCCACATTGGGCTCCCCGCAGGGAGCCTGCTTCTCCCTCTGCCTGTGTCTCTGCCTCTCTCTCTGGGTCTCTCATGAATAAATAAATAAGATCTTTAAAAAAAAGAAAAGGTGAGAAAAGGGGAAGGGAGTCTGAGGGAGTCCAAATTCCTGCACTAATTCCGAGGACTGGCTTCACCTTCACCTTAGCCAATAGGTCCTTCTTTTTGACTCAGCACACCAACAAATTATTGCTTTTGTTTAAACCTTCTTCTACTCGGATCCCATGGTAATAATGACGACCATGATGGTGTTGATCAGGGGACTGCTGATGATTTTATTTTAAAATTAAGTTCCTTCACTGAAGTACAGCTGACACACAATATCCTATAGTTTCAGGCATGCATCATAGAGATTCAGTAGTTTTGGACATTACACAACGACCCCCATGATAAGTGTGGTTACATCTGACACCGGACAAAGTTCTTATGATACTGACCATTCTCTATGCTGAACGTTACATCCCTGTGACTTATTTATTTCATAACTGGAAGTTTATGCATCTTAATCCCCTTCATCTATCCCACCTACTTCATCTGTTGGATATTCTGGTAATCAACAGTTAGTTTCCTTTATTTACGAGTCTGTTTCTGTTGTGTTTTGTTTGCTCATTTATTTTGTTTTTTAGATTCCACATGTCAGTGAAATCACGCAGTGTCTGCCTTTCTCTGTCTGCGGCTGATTATTTTTAAGCAAGCTCTTCAAATTTCCAAATGACAGCATGACTATGAATTGAGGTCTTTCGGAGTCAAAGGGATTTTAACATGTAATCACAGGTGAAACCAGCCAGATTAATTTTAACAAAGATGAATGACAACACCAGCACTTTGATTCAAATAACCAACGACTTGTATAGATGATGGGAAAAAACCAGCTTAAAAGTCATCCGTGTTAAAAATCACCAGGGAAATTTACCTTCAACGCAGCCACTGGCGTAATGCAGCTGCTAAAAAGCTAACGCCACCGTAGGCCGGATTGATGGGAGAACAGTGTCCAGAAAGAGGGAGTAGATGTTTGTACTTGCCCCTTGGGACACATCGCTTCTAGGTTGCTGTGTGCAGTTCTGGGCACTATACATTCAGGAGGACATTGATGAACGGGATCATGTCCAGAGAAGGGAAGTTGGGATGGTGAATTGCCTGGAAATCCTCTCATAGAAGACACAATCAAAGGATGGGGAACATTGGCCTGATGCAGAGGGATGGGGAATGGAAGGATGGATGGGATAATGCACTGGAGCCTGTGCTGGGAACTTTCTCTGTACCTGTGGGTCTCACAGCAACCCCATTAGTCAATGCTCCTGAGGGATGTGGAGCCCATGTCCAGAGGAGACAGTGAAGTGTCCAAGGTCCTCAAGGACTAAGGGGCAGAACTGGTTGGAATCAAGCCCAGGGCGGTCTTTCCCCATTGTCCTGTTCTCTCCTTCACATTGGGCTCCTTTGGGGGGGGGGAGCGGGTGGATGGGGCGAGGATACCTTGGGGAAGGGCTCTGGGAGCCAGCCGGAGCCTATCCACTTCTCCAGCTCTGCTGCTGCAGCGGCAGTGGTCCCGAGTGGCCGTTAAAAGTGTGGACCCACAGTAAATCCTGGTTCTGTCACCTGTTAGCTGGGTGACTTTGAGCACATCACTGAACTTCTTTACCACGGTTCCTGGGACTGATAAAATATCAGTACCTACACTTCACTGGGTTGTTGTGAGGGATTAGTGAGGTCCTATTTGGAACATGCTCAATTCTGGCACATAAGGAAGAATCTTATTGATGTTTATTAAACAAATCCAGGGCCTAGACCACGGGGGCTTCTAGACCAGACATCAGTAAAAGCCTCCCAACTGGACTTCTCACTTCCACTCCTGTTCCCTTTTAATTTACAAAGAACCACATTCTTCTTCTTCTTCTTCTTCTTTTTTTTTTAAAGAACCACATTCTTAAAATGCACATCCAAGCACGTCCTTCCCCAGCTCAAACTTTAATAAATGTTGGTGGAATGTGTGAGTCAATGAATAAAACATACCTTGCGGTGTTGCAAAGACTACACGCTTGTTACACACTAAACACTCATTAAATGGCAGCTAATTATGATCACAGGGACAGCGATGGCCAGTGGCCTTGGCCCAGGGCCTCCTGGGTCCCACCTGGGTAGGGGCCCCGAGGTGCAGGAGCTGACAGGGATTCTCTAAGTTCTAATGGCATGTATGGCCTATTTTCCTTGTGGATTTTCAAGCCAAGAAAGGCGTGAGAAAACAACAAAAAAAGAAAATGTCATGGCCTAGAAAAAAAAAAAATTTCAAGCCTTAGCCTTATTTCCTTTTTGTCTTCCTTGTCTCTTGCAAATAAGGACTCCCTTCCCCCAGCCCTCATCCTGGCTCTGAAAGTGGAGGAAGGGGAGGGACTAGGAAGCCCCTCCTGGAGGTGACCCCCGGGGACAGAGGAGCTAGGGCGCTCACCCCAGACTTAGGACTCATACCCAGACCTCACCTGGGGCCACAGTGAGGCAGCTGCCTGCCTCTGACCCCATGGGGGGCGGGGTGGGGGCTCAGGGACCCGGTACCTCTCAGTAGTCTGCAGTGATGTCTGGGCTGCGGCAAGAGCAGGGGAGCTTACCCTCCTAATATGGGAGACTAATTAATTTGTATTAGGGTTTAGGGATAATTAAACTTTTTATCTGAACTTAAGCTGCACAAACCACCCGCCTTGTACAATTAATTGCTGCCTCCACTTCCTCCTCCAGGTGCTGAGAGATAAGTGCGAGCCCAGCTCCTGCTCTGATTCTGCCTGCCTCTCAGGCAGGGGCGAGGCCATGTATCTGGCGGGGAGTCCCTTCGTTCCTGGAGGCCAGACACTGTCCACTCAGGGCCCAGCTTCTGGAGCTCCGTCAAGGAGACACGTCCTTGATGAGTTTCCGCCAGGGGGACATTAGCACCTCAGCGCCACACCCACTCCTGCACCCACCTTATTCCTCTTCTGCTCTGGACCCCTGGGATTGGGGATGCGGATGGGGGATGAGAGCAGCCCTGGTGGGCGGGTTCAGGCTGGGGAAGGCCTCCTTGAGCAGGCTGGGCACCATGGCAAGTTCCAGAGACTTTCCTTGTCCAGAGCAAAGGACAATGGCAGACCACCCCGGAGCACACACACTAAAACCCCAGCTTGCCTGGTGTGTTCATCCCTTGACAGACATCTGGTCAGCCTCTTTGCATGTCCAGGTCCCCTCCCATGGAGCAGGATTGCTGTCGGTTTTTTTGTTTTGTTTTGTTTTTGTTTTTGTCTTATATCATGTCAGGTACTGTGAAGACTTGACCTCATTTGCTCCCTCCAGCAACCCTAAGAAATAGATACGATTATTATCCTTATGTTCCTGGTGAGGAAACTGAAGCACAGAGTGACTAATACACCCAAGGTCACTTGGCTTGTCAGCAGAGGAACCAGGTCTCTGACATTCCCAATCTCTGCACACAATGACTAGTCCTTATGGCCCAAAGCCATGGTCCCTGAGAAGCCATCATGGCAGGCGGAAGTCTGGTTAGAGAGCAAGGGCCTCAGTGCTGACGGCATCCAGGGCAGCGGCCTAGCTGAAACCTACCAATGACTTTAGCCCTGTGCTGTCGATTCTTGAGGAGGGGGACTTGGAAGGTCCAATGAGAACCTCAGAGCACTTTTCCTTTCTACTGCATGCCTCTCCATCCATCCCCAACCCCCCAAATCAACCCACGTCTCTGGTCGTGTCCCCGCAGCCAGGCACTCTCCTGAGTTCACCCGCAAGGTGGCCGCAGTGGTGAGCCAAGAGCCAAAGGATGGGTTCGCATTTGGAACCTTAAGTTTCCTCTGAAAACTCCACCTGGGGTGGACCCACAGGGGAGAACTGAGGCTCAGAGCAGGATGGCCTAACAACCACGGTAACAATTCACCAATAGTCTATTTTTATGACATCCATGTGCACCATTCTATCTTCCTGACAACCTTACGAGGCATCATTAGCCTCATTTTTGAGGAAAGTGCAGCTGGGAGAGGCCGAGTAGCATGCACGGGGTCACCTGCTTGGCCAAGCCTGCGCTCCAAGTGAGTCTCATGTGGCTTCAGAGTATCCCTCTTTCTCTGTGTCCCACTACAGGAAGGGACAGAGGTGCGAAGAGACATGTTTCTGGCTTCCACCAGCGCAGAATCTGGGGAAAAGGGGATGCATGAGCCTTCCAGGTCAGTGGTGTGGTTGGCCTGTAGTGCAGGGTCACAGCTGGTCATGGCTGCAGGGTCTTGGCCCCTGGGAGTCTGTGGCAATGCTTTCCACGTCCTGTCCCTCCATAGCAGTTGTGCTGGGTAACAAAGCTATTCTCAACCACAGTTCCCCAAACTTGAACGTGCATCAGAATGACCTGGAAGGCTGGTTAGAACAGACTACTGGGCTCTCCCCTTAGCTTTCTGATTCTGTAGGTCTGGAGTGTGACCCCCGAACAGGTATTCTAACCACGTCTCAGTGACACCCATGGTGCCATCTGGGGAACACACTTAGAGAATCACTGCTCTGAACCATC
This sequence comes from Canis aureus, assembly GCF_053574225.1. Taxonomy (NCBI): domain Eukaryota; kingdom Metazoa; phylum Chordata; class Mammalia; order Carnivora; family Canidae; genus Canis; species Canis aureus. The sequence goes on from NC_135622.1 coordinate 1,012,891, forward strand.
CTCTCTGCACAGGTCACAGATCTGCAGATTCACAGAACATCAGAGCCACAGCAAGCAGCCTCAGAGCAGCCCTTGTACCTAGGAGGAAACTGAGACACCAAGATCGGATATCAGGTGGCAGAGCCTGTCTGAATGGCTCAGAGAAATACCTGGGCATTGTTTACGCCGCACACAGCACCCTAACCTGGACGGGCCCACACATTTCCACCTCTGTCCCTCTGGATTGATTGGATTAATCAAACACCCGCTTGTGTCCCTCACTTTGCTGGATGCCTGGGGATACAGAGCTAAACAGACAGGCATGTCCTGCCCACACGCGCCCTGAGCTTACAGTCTCAGAGAGGACAGACAAGTAAATCTTGACGGAGCTTCCATGTCATAATGCTACGAGAAGCGTACACACGGGCTCCAGTGTGCGCAAGAAAGAAGTGGCTCTCAATCAGGCTGGGGAGGGGGCTGGAGGGTGGGTTGGCCAGAGGACCTCCTGGAGGTGGTGGCCCCAGCTGACTTCTTGAGCTGGGAAGCATAGGGCTTACCCAAGGAACCCGAGACATTACTGGCTGCAGGAAGGGGCAGATGGGGGATGAGGCTAGAGGAGCAGTCGCAGAAGGTCCTTCTGCGTTAATCCAAGGACTCTGAGCTTTCTCCCAAAGGCCGTGGGAACCGGTGAAGGACGGTAAGTGGGGGACATGATGTGATCAGACGTTCATCTTTGGAAGATCACCCTGAAGGCAGGTGGAGGAGGCGCTGGATGGAGATGACAGCAGAGGTGAGGGCGACCAGTTAAGAGGCTATGGAGCTGGTCCAGGCAGGGAGGGAGGGGACAGAGATGTAGCATTGAGGAATCATGACTTGCTGGACTTGGTCACTGGCCTCAGGGTGAGGGTGAATAGAGGGAAGAACCTGGGGAGCCTTGGGCCTGGGAGACAGGGCAAGCCGTGTGAGTCTCCAGCCAAGCTCCCACCATCCCTTCCTCCTGCCTTCTACCCTAGCCAGCGCCTCGGGCCCCTCTGTGACCACACGTCGTTCACCAGGCTCTTCCCGTTGCTGGAAAGGATCCTCTCTCTCCTTCCCCAGACAACAACTACTCATCTTCCTAGATGCCGTTCACATGTCACCTCCCTTAGCAGCCCCCTCCCCAAAACAGAGCATCACTCACTCCTCTTTCCACCTCCACTTACTCTTCTCTGCAGAAACACCCACCCCCCGAAATGGCTGTGTGCCCCATTTCGACGAGTGCAGCCTGAGCATGGGGCTGTCCGTCTCTGCGTCCCTGGTGCCTGGCACGGTACATGATGCACAGTAGGGACGTGATAATTCAGAGTGAGTAGGAGAGAGAGCGGCTACTCTGGTGTGTGTCCCACAGACTGAAGATGGCCCTGGGGCTGGCTTCTTCTGGGATCAGACTGCAAGCTCCAGGAGGGGAGAGGCTGGATCCTCAGCACCTGGAACCAAGCCTGGCACAGGATGTGCACTCAGGGTCTGTTGAACGAGTGAGCGAACCATAAACAGATTTAGCAATGGAACTGCTGACTCCAGCAGATGAGATGATCAGGGAACCCTTCTGCTGCAAAACATCCACATTCTGAATAAAATACAGCCTTTGATGAGCTGCTGGGTTCACGTGTGGCAGCGGAAATACATCTTACCCCCAATAAAAAGAGACAAACCACAGGGGGATATCACAGTGGGGAGGAGGGAGCTGTCAGCAGAGGGAGGAACACTGCTGCTCTGAGGCCACTGGCCTACCGCAACTGCTCACCGATGACCCGTCACTGCAAACTGACCCTTTGCACCAACAGCAGAAAGGGACTCTCAGAGTCTTCAGGAGAAGCCAGGCCCACACGTGGACTCAGATGCTCTCAACATGGTCGAGTCACCCGGCTTCTGGGAAAGCCAGATTTAAGACCTGACAGGGGGAAAACCCCCTTAACCCTGGCCTTCAGGGTTCTGACAGGTTAAGATCCTGTAGATATGAGTTTGCTTAAAACAACAACAACAACAACAACCACACGTGAAGAAGCAAGCAACCATGAATGCAGAGTCAACAGGAAAAACCGACGATAGATTTGGAGACCATCCACCCACACGCCAAGAACTTGAGACACTGAAACCGATGGACATAGAAGAGTCATGTATGATATGGTTTTACCGAATAAAGGAGAGAATTGCAAAGAGGAGCCTGCAAGAGGACACTACAGGAAATAAGTCATCAGGTACACGTGAAAAAGAACCACATGAAGTTTCTAGAAGTGAAAAGATTTAATGCTGAGTTTAATTATGACGGCAATGAACAGGCTGGCCTTCCTGGGTGAGGCCCTGGAGCAGACCTCCTCCTTGGAGATCCCCACGTGCTCATCTGGTCCCAAAGCCTCAGACCCGTGTCCATCCATACTGGGCCAGGTAGCAGGTCCAGGAAGGCCACGAGCTGTCTGCAAGGGCCATGTCATCAGAGGCCACCACCGCAGTAACATGCCCAAGCTGAAGGCAGCCTGCTTCTCCCCGCCCCCACAGAGCCTTTTGCTCTCATGGCCCCGGGAAGGACACGTGGGTATGGGTGAGTACAGAGGGGAGAAGCAGGTGGCAAAATAAGGAGTGAACCAGAGCTATGATGGGACAGGGACCAGCAGCCAGCCAGCCAGCCAGCTAGACCTCCTACACACACCCCCGCTGGGCCCTGGGCCCTAAACGGCATGCTCCAAGTGTGATCTGTGAGGCCATTCAGCCTTCAGAAGAAGTGGGAGGCCTGGGGCCCTGAGACCCCAGAGCCCTTCAGCCCTGAGTGGCCCGGCCCTGGGCCTGGGGTGCCTGTGGACCATGCGTCTCCCTGCAGCCAGTCTTGACTGGCGTGCTCTTCTGGGAAAGGAGTCTTGCTGAGCTGCTCTCTCCAGTGGCAGCCCCTGGGACACTTGTCCCTGTTTACCCCCTCTACACTCTCAGCGCTACAGGTTGATGAGAGAGCCCCAAGGAGCAGCACATTTGTCTGCTCCAGCCCGGGGAGCCCTCGGAGGCCTTGTTCTGCGGGCCTGCACCATCTGCATCTCCTTGTCCATATGTCCCTTCCCGCAGCCCTGCTCCCCAGGGCAGCCCCTCGGCCTTCTGCTGCCCGGGCCTGCAAGCACTTCTGGGGCAGGAGGAGCCGTCTCCACCATGAGGCGGGCAGGGGCAGCCAGGCCAGGGAGGCCACAGACTGCAGGGGTCATGGCTGGGGGCTGGGGACACACGGAAGGGCCCGGAAGGTCTGGGAGGCGGAGGCAGGGGTGTGGCCAGGTGTCACAGCCAAAGCGAATGGAGCCTTGAGGCCGAAGCCCATGGAGGCCGGAGTCGGAGGCAGAAGCAAGGCCGGTGGGCAGTCAAGCAGATCCACCTGGCAGCCCAAGTCCTGAGTGTCCACATGCATGTCCTTTGAAGGGCCCCCTGCCTCTTCGGTACCCCTCTTCCCTGCGAGGCTTGGGCTGGGGCAGCGGAGGTCACGGCGGGCAGGAGGGGAGGTGGGCAAGGGACCAGAGCTGCAGGGCCAAGGGCAGTCTGGGTAGCAGGCCCCGTGGGTTGAGGGGCTCTGAACTGCAGTCCGTGGGCCCCGTACATGGCCCCCAGGCATCCCCACTCAGCCTTGCGGGTCACTGCCTGGAGGGTAAACAAAGTCAGCTCCAGCAGCCCTCCCTGCCACTGCACGCTCCAGTGCTGGCTGCTGGCCCAGCGCCCGCACCCTCTCAGGACCGGGAGATGGTCTCCTTGTGACCTCTCACTGTATCACAGCTGCATTTGGTTCCCACGGCCACCGAGGCTCAAGGTGGCACCGGAGTCGTCCCCACGGTGCCCCCCCCCACCCTCTGGGGCCCTCCCTTGTCCAGGCTCTGGGTCAGACAGACATTTGCCTCAGTCCTTGCTCTTCCTACTGAGCTAAGACCTCAGGCAACTGCAAGCGGCCTCAGTTTACTCATCGAGAACGTGGCACAGCAAATGAGCTGCCTCACAGGGCTGTTAACAAGTCCCGCTTATTAAAGGTCTTTATAAACTGTGAGTGAGCTTTGTTATAACTAGGTTTTTTAAAAAAATATTTTCTTTGTTTATTCACGAGAGACACAGAGAGGCAGAGGGAGAAGCAGGCTCTGTGTGGGGAGCCCGATGTGGGACTCAATCCCAGGATCCTGGGGTCACACCCTGAGCCAAAGGCAGATGCTCGAGCACTGAGCCACCCAGGGGCCCATTATAACTAGTTTCATACGTGGTTTCTAGGCATCATGTATATGTAGACTCTATCAGACACCCACATAGAACTAGTTAGGATTATGTAACTCTAACAAGTCACCACCAGCTAGACCCAGGCGCTCAGTCGCCTTCTGCATGACACACCCCAGGTCGTGGTTGGGCTCTTTGCATTGTCAGTTTACCCAAAACTTGTACCTGTAAGTCCCGGCTCGGCAGTGGGAGCCACAGACTGTGTTTCCCTCTGCTGGCAGACAGCCCTCCTTGAGCTCCCGGGTCATGCCGCGGCTCCCCGATTCATGCGGCCTGTGCTGGGGGTCACTGTCGCACACCTGCCTCGTGCTCCCTCCCTGGCAGGCCCAGGCATGGGAGAAGGTGCCGTCACGCTGAGAACTTGGACTTGGCATTAGGAACCTGCTTCTCTCTGTGGCTGTGCAACCTGGGGCCAGTGACTGAGCCCCTGAGCTTCCCCCCCCACCCCCACTGCACCGGTTGTAAAAGCAAGAGAACATCTTCCTGCAGGAAATGGTCCCTTCGGCAGCATCATGAACTTTGTCCTTGAGAGCAGGCCCGGTGCAGGGCCAGGCACAAGGAGGCACCTTGTGACCCTGCTGTCACCACCTACCTTGCAGGGAACTTCTTCGGAAGGATGCTGGGCCCAGAACACATAGCCCAGGCCACCCGGCCCCACCTGCCCTGCATGTCCACCATGGCCCCTCGAGGGCCATGCACACGGCTGCTGGGACGGGTGACCTGATGCAGGCTGATGGTGCATCAGCGAAAGGGCAGAAGGCTTCTTGGCTACAAAGCAGAACTGAGGGGCACACGGAAAAGGACAGCCTAAGTGACAGGCAGGGTTTATTTATGTGCTTTCTCTTTCATCAAAAGGCCCCTTTAAAAATGACTCAATTGACTATTAATCTTGATGAAACATCAGCCTCCACGGGGGAGGGGGGAATCTTCCAGAGCCGGGCTTGGTCCCCGGGGCTCCTACATCTGCCCTGACTGGCTTCTGACTCCACCCTCCCTGTCCCCCCGCTGCCGGGTCCCCACCGCACCCAGCCACACACCCTCTGTGTGTTAATGAGCCTCCTGGGTGGAGGGTGCAAAAATCCATCTTAGAAACATTACCAAGTGCAAAAGGAAAGGCCTCAAGGAGCATAAATCCACTGCCTTTGAAGAGCCTGGCTCAGCAGAGGCCCTTACACTTTAGGGAGAAAGCAAACTTTACTTGAGAGCCAGCCTATAGCTGGGAGGGCAGGGATGCAGAGGGTCCACTGCTTGCTCGGCTTGGGGGCGCTGTCCTGAATTCCCCCTGCTGCTGCAGACTGAATCACAGCAACTGGCTGGGTGGAGGGGGGGTCGGGGAGAGGGGGGACAGGGGGAGAAGCAATCACAGAATGTGTCTGTTGTTTCAGAGGCCTGGGACTGAAGTGTTCTGGAAAGGCTGCTGGGTGACTTCCTGGCAGCAGGAGGAGTAGAAGGAGGCAAGGGAGGTGAGGGGGCAAGCACTGTGGAATTCCCATCAGGCCTGATCTGAAATCCTCCCGCTGGCTTTCCTTCCAGGTCCTTCCACTGGGCAAGCTGCCCACCCCCCCAATTTGGCATTCTTTCTGGGGACACATCTGCTCCAACCTGGATGCTCACCTGCATGCTGTGCACTCTAGCTCTGTGGGGAGCAGCTGTCTCCCCAGGAACTGGATCACCCGAGGGGGCACAGGGAGCTCCACTCCAGTGAGGAGCACCTGCCATTTCCACTTGGGGATTTTTCTTCCGACAGAAGCTCTGCTCTGTGGATGCAGCTGCTCGTGGAGCTCACTGCCTGGCTCCCTGTTCCCTCTGAACCTCTCATGGACATTTTAAATAGTTTTCCTTTTCCTCTTTTCCATTCTCAAGTGTGAAGGAGTGGGGAAACTATGAGCCTAGGATGCACAACAACCTTTTATTTATTTATTTTAAAGATTTTATTTCTTCATTCATGAGAGACACAGAGAGAGAGGCAGAGACACAGGCAGAGGGAGAAGCAGGCTCCCTGCAGTGAGTCTGATGTGGGACTCGATCCCAGACCCCGGGGTCATGCCCTGAGCCAAAGGCAGATGCTCCACCGCTGAGTCATCCAGGTGCCCCCAGAACAGTCTTGATTCAACTCTTGTGTCCTCCACTTGGGGACCACTTGACTTGGGCCATTTCCAATCCTCACTCTCTTATCTGTAAAGTGGGAATGTTCATACCTGCTCACCTCATCTGATCACCATAAAAAAGAATGAGAGAAGGGACATCTGTTTCCAGGAACAGAAAGTTAAACAATTTGAACAAACTGTTCTGCTGGGGACAAATAAAAAAGCTGGATGAGATACAACAAACATCCCAGATCATCAATGAGGAAGCCCAGGGCCATAATCTCTAAGGCAGTGAGCATTTAGAGACGTGAGCCCAGTACTTGACGCCACCCTTGTCTTTGAAAGAAATGAATCCAGAAGTCACAGTGACAAAAATGAACTGCGGATTGTGCAGAGCCCCCTCTCCCTTCTCAGGTGGGAAGTCTGAATAAATACTCCCCCTCTCTTTCAAAGTTGGAGTCCTGCAGGGCTTCACCTTCAGGGTAAAGATAAACTGAAAATAGATATTCCCTCCCATGGACACGTGGCCTTGAATTTGGGTCCAGGAATTCAGATTAAGGTGGTCCTGGGCTAACAGCACTGCCGAGTGTCTAGAAGAAGCAAACTAGAATCCTCTTTTCAGGACGAACACTCTCATCCTGAGCTACAGGTTATTCCTTCAAACGATGTTGAAACACACCATCCGCACAGAGTCAAAGAACGCAGAGGAAGGAGACACCATGAGGGAGAACCAGAAGAATAACAGATAGCAAAGAGATGCCTTTACCCTGGACATACTGGGATCATCACCCGTAGACAGCTACATTTACACTTCAAAGAAATAAAAGCAAGCTGGAGAATTTCGCCAGGGCATGGAAGCTAAAAAGCAGATATAGCAATTTTGAAGGAACTGAAATAGAAATTGTAGAACTGAAAACCCCACAACAACCAAAACTAAGGACTTGATGGAGTTCAGTGTAGATATATGAAGCAGAGCTGAAGAGAAAATCATTGCTCTGCAAGCTGGAAGGAATCATCCAGAACACAGCATGCAGAACGAATGAGGAAGTACCTATGCTTTGTTCTGAGCCTGACATACAGATGTCGGAGCTTGATGATGTTCAGTTCTTTCCTTTTCTTCTTTCAAGTACTAAAAATGTTTCTTATTTCAGGAAATCTTTTTTGATTCATCTGGCCTGACATCCATCACTCCATTATACCGAACTTCCTCAGCATCTTTGTACTTGCTCATTCATGTTGACAGGAATCATTTATTTCTTGGGATCAATGGATGCAAGAATCAGAGTCACACCCAAAGCTATGTCCGTTGGTCAACAGTTTCCTGGTCCCTTCCTCCCCTTTGCCACGATGACGTATGGATGCAAGGACTTCCTTCCTGCAGGTACTGTTCCAAGGAGGAGGAGTCTCATGGATTCCAGAGCACAGTCTGCTCCCTGAATCCATTCCCCTATCAGCAACAGATTGAAGCAACATCCCCCAAGAAATGCTATGAATGCTTCCAGGTTCAGGGTCAACGAGGGACACGCACAGGCTCTCCTAAGTCCTGCTTTCCTCTTCCAGGACGTCTTCTGGTCTAAGGCCATTCCGGAGATTCTGATGAGCCACCCTGGTGAACGGGAGGGGCTATGGATCGTCATTAATGAGACCAATGAAATCGCCAACCTCAATGAGGACAACGTCAGCTCTGTGAGCAGTCCTTCTGTCCTGCAGCCCCCAGCTGTCCAGGGCCTTTTTTTTTTTTTTTTTAAAGATTTTATTTATTCATGAGAGACACTCAGAGAGAGGCAGGGACACAGGCAGAGGGAGAAGTAGGCTCCCTGTGGGGACCCCGATGTGGACTCAATCCTGGGATCACGACCTGAGCCACCCAGGTGTCTCTGTCCAGGGCCTTTGAAATTTATAAGCTGGTCTTGCCAGAGATTCTTATTGGCCTTAGTGTCTGCTGTTCATTTCCAAATGCTGGAGCTAGAGAGATACGGGTGCCTGAACAGTCCTATCCTCCATCCCTGATCTGGGTCATGTCAGATCCCTGACCTCAAGGACAGAAGCAGGCAGAACCAGGGCCAATGGCTGTCTCCCCTTGCATGGGCTTGAAGTGCGAGGAGGAAGGGCTGGGACTGGCTCTGGGGGAGTAGGAGAAAGATGCTGGGCTGGGTTGCGTTTGGGGAAGGCTGGTGGGGAACCGCGCAGGAGCTTGGGTGTGGGTGCCAGGCTGCCACAGCAGGTGGGGTGACGGCCAGGGAGGTGCTCTGTGGAGGCCACAAGGAGAGACGTTGTGTTTGGGTTAGTGAGAGCCTGAGGGGACCACAGAATCCAATGCCCTGGCCTCACCTATTGTGTTTCAATAGCTGAAAAATATTTTTCCGGGCTTGGAATAAATGGCATCACATTTCCTTTGTGGGCTGAGTGTGTGTATGTGTTCACACACCCACACGCACCCATCTAATCGTGGGGCCAAGAACAGGGGCAGGCCTCTCAGTTTAAACAATACAGGTTGATGGCCTTTGTGAATCGGGCACTGGGGAGAGCAGGGGACTCGCAATTGATCAAGACAGGGTCCCCAGCTGCGCCCCGGACGTCCACGGCTCAGGGAAGACATGGGCCCTGGGAGGAGACCTTGTGTGCCCTGCCGGCTCCCGGGCTCCCTGCATTCACTCCCTGGTATCTGGTCTGGCCAGAATGGTTTCCCATAGTCCCCCCGGGCTCCCACGGCAGCACCGGAAATTTCAAGTAAAAGCTGCTTCCTGGTCCCGCATTGCCAGCGTGGACAGGAAATTCCTGAGCCAGGGAGGGATGAGCGGCTGTCTGCCCCTCTGCGCCGATCGCCAGGTAGCCCCGGGGTCTGTGGGGGGGGCCTTCGAAATCGATCTGTGGCTCTGTCTTTAGTGAACAGGGGGCTGCGGTGTCTCCGGCCAAACCTCTCCTTCTCCCCTTCTTCTGGTTTGAGGCTGGGATCCTGGGCCAGGTGACTAGTTCATCCCTGTCTGAGAAAAGGGCCCTTTATGTCGCTGGGGGAGGGTAGGTCCCTCATGCTGACTCCAAGTACCTTGAAGAGAGTGGCCCCCGGGGGCCTGGGACCCATGGGGGCAGAGGAAGGACCCACGCTCAACAGCCAATGATCCACGCCAGACACAGAGTGACAGGCGTCCGTCTGGGCTGGAGCGAAGGCAGGTGCCTGAGGACCATCCCCTTCTCTTCCCAGTGATGAGGTACAGCCAATTAGCCGAGCCCAGGAAGGGAGAAAACGCTTCAAGGTGGCCCCAGAGCCAACAGCAGAAGCAGTGTTTCTTGCAGACATCTCTGCGGAGGGGGGGGTGACCTCCCAGTACCTCAGCAACTGGTGTGCGGCTGTCGGCCCAAGGCCTCAGTGACAGAAAAGGCAAAGCGACGCTCCCCTAATCGGCTGAACGTGAGAGTGACACTGGGCTCGAGTCTGGGGCTCTTCTGGTGCGTGTGTGGACACTCCCCGGGGTCTAACAAATTGGGGCCTTCGCTCTGAAGGGTGGCGGCAGCAGTGAAAAGAGGCAAGCTGGGAGCTGGGACTTAACATAACTGGTCTCCCATGTGCACGCCCTCTGGCCTCTGCCTGTCACCTCCCGGCTGCCTGGGCCCCGGGGGCAGGCTCCCCCTCCCCACGCCACCATCAAACTGACTAGTGGAAGCAGACTTGAACTGCGCAGGAGCTGGCGGGGGAGCAGGGAGCTGGTGGTGCTACCCAGGGGGCAGCTTGAGTCTGCGACTCTCCTGCAAGGGGAGTGTCTGCTTTACCCCCTCTTGGCTCCATCGTCGAGGTGACCCCTGTGTCACTAGCACACAGGAAGAAAGGAGGAGCCGAGCTCTCCGAGTGGGGCCGCAGCACACCCAGTTGAGGCCGGGCGTTTACCACAAACCCCGTTCTACTGACCGTGGCCTGGGGACGCTCTCAAGGGGACAGAGGACGTCCAGGAATTCGGGCAAAGCCAGAAAAGGCTGTTTAATACAGGAGCTGGTATGTTTCCTGTTTGCTGCTCAAACCCGACTGTCGGGGCTGCCCCGACAGTGCCTGGCATACAGCAGGTGCTCAGGTAATGCCCTGAATGTGTGAACCTTAGGTGATATGTCCCGTGTCACCCTTGCCCTGCCTGGGCATGGGGCCCAGTGGAGGGTGGGAGATGAAGGTGGGAGGGCAAGCCAGTGTGCGGGGCTCCAACCTGTGTCTCTGGTCTTGTGTGGACGCTGCCTTGTGTGCCCTCCGGGCTGTCCCGCCTCTACAGAGATACTGATCACTGGGAATTGGTGAAGGCGCCGGAATTCTCCTCTGAGAGTCCGGGGCCTAGAGGCTGGGGACTCTGATGTCCCTTCCCCTTTTTCCCCACTTGCCTGTCCCTCGGCCCAGCACAGGGGAGGTGGCACTGTGCGACGTGGGCACTGCCACCTGCAGGGTTACGTGAGGCAGTGTCTCTGACTTTCTTTCCTGAGACTGATGTTGATCCTGGGTGGGGAGATGCTCCTGCTGGGCTGGTGCCTGGTAAACTCTGGACGAGCGGCCGCTGTGCTGGGCGGGGAAGGCCCCACACCAATGACAGCGGGTTGGGGGTGGGGGAGGGAGAGCAGGACCGGCCTCCTGGCTCCCTGGGTGCTGGAGGGGCCGAGCTGGCTTTCCACCCCTAGGGGTGTGTCTTGCCCCTATGCAAGCTGCTCAGTCGGTTTTGGCCCCATGCCCAGTGGCCCCATGTACCCCCCTGCACTAGAGAGGACAGCACGGTCCCTGGGCACCCACCTCTGCCCAGGATGGAGCAGCCCAAGGGCTTCGGTGCTGAGGGTCAGTGTGAAGAGGCTATCAGACTGCATTGTGGCCTTCTCCCAGGGCCAGCCAGGGCAGGGGCCCTGCACCAAGCAGGCAGCCAATAATAATAAGGGAACTGCACATGTATTAAGTGCTTACTGTATGCCATGTACTATGGAGCTCTTCCTTCACTTGGACATTTTGAATTTTAATCTGCACAAGGGCTTGACCAAGCAGGTTCTCTGCTCACCCCCATTTCACAGATGGTGACACTAGGACTCATTTGTTTAATGACTTCATTGAAGTCACCAGCTTAAGAGCAGTAGAACCAGGCCTCAGACCCAGTCCTGCATCACCCAGTGTCTACACCGAAGCACCATCGCACTGGCTGATGGTCACAGGCTGGCACACAGGCCTTCACCCTCCTGCCTTGGGTTTCTCTTTCTTGGCCACTGGGGGCTTCCAGAGAGGTGTTCCCCCAGCAGCCTGGCGAGGCTCACCCCCACCCGGACATGGTCAGGTGCCTGGTGGTGCCTAAGGCCTTGTGCCTGGGGCAGCTGGGTCAGCCTCCTTGGTGAAGGAAGCAGCACCTGCCATGTGGCTGAAGTAACCCTGGGCCCTGGGGAGCCTTCTCGGGAAGAGCGGTGTGCGGGGGAACTCAGCTGAAGGCCCCTGGGGTGGGGTGGGGAAGAGCTCATGCAGGAGTCACGGGGTCCCAGATCACCCTCCAAACCCCACTGATGACTAGAGGCCAGCAGTTCTCACCCCAGCCCTAACAGACTACAGTCCCTCCAATGAATCCAATCCAATCCAATTTAATTTACCTTTAGAAAATGATGTATTTCTAAAAATTACATGAAGAGTCGGAAAGGAGCCACGATAACGAGGAGGCTGAGCATCAGAGCCAAGGCCGAGCTTCCCTTTCTCCCTGGACTGGGGCATCGGGTCTCCCAGGTTGGACCTCCTGAGCGTATTCACATCATTGCTCCTGTGCAAGGTGCCATCTGTGTCCGGGACGCCGGGGTGAGAGGGGCGGCCGTCTGCGGCCAGCGGTGGGCAGCCTGAGGCTCTCACATCCTAGGCCTTCCCGGCCATGGAGGCCCGGCACCTGCACCAGGGGTCCGAGGGGGCTGCACGGTTTAGCTGACGCTAACTGAGACGCAGTAGGAGCCAGGCAGGCTTCCCCTACAGGAATCCTGCGCCTGTTGGGTTTCTCTCCCATTTTATGGGAGGCTCTGAAGCCTTCGGTGACCTGCTCCACAGCAACACTGAGTGCTCACCCCTTGCCAGGCAGCGCGCAGAAAGCCTCCCACACGCCCTCTACCTCTGTTGTGGGGGATCCACCCTGTCCGCTCACTGCCCCCCACCCCGTGAGCCTCTGATCTTTCACAGCTTTGCCGCAAGCACCTGTCACTCACCAAATGAAGAGCACTTACGAGGTGCTGGGCCCCAGAGTCGGTCTGACGCCGTGCAGAGATGAACAAAGGAGACAGGCCTGTCTTCCCGGGGCCCCGTGTTAGAGACACACGGGCAGGCACTTGCACAGCTGTGCCACATGCCAGGTGCTGAATGGACCCCGGGGAGGTGCCAGCTGCAGAGGAGCCCGGTGTCCGGATCCGGGCAGCACGGCAGGGCTCATGGCAGAGGAGCCCGGCATACACCCCAAGCTTCACAGCACGGCTCACGGCAGAGGAGCCTGACATACACCCAGAACAGCACAGCATGGCTCTAGAAGCACCGCTGCCCAGGCAGCAATAAACTCCAACGGGACCTGGAGGGGTGCCCCGAGTCTCCTGGGAGGGCCCGGGAAGGTGCCACAGGCCCCTGCTGGGACAAGGGGACTCAGGCCCTGGGTGGCTGTCTCTGTGCCTGGGACACGGTGTGTCTCCGGGGCTGGAACCCTGTCTGACTTCAACCAGCATGAGTCCCACGCACGGCGGCTGCTGCACAAGGGGTTGGCTGAGCCATGAGGAAATGAGAGGGCTCTGTCACCTTCAGATTCTCTTATCACGCAGATTAATCTGGTTCAAGGAGCGCTTGCAGAGGACTGGTTACGGGAGAAGCCCCTGCTGCTGGGATACGCACCTGCTTTGGGGACTTGGAGGTTGGGGCAGGAGCCAAACGCTGACACAGCCCCAGTTTCTCTCCGGGGTCCTGCTGGTGGAGGGGACACGGCCTGGGGGGCCCGGATGGCAGCTGCCTCTCCCCTCAGGGTTATCTGCCTATCCTTGCTGTCTTAGGCACATGCTTATTTATCTTATCTTACTCACGATGGGAGCTGAACATGCCAGGTAGAGAAGGGTCAACCCCAGACCTGGCGTGCCCTCAAGTACCCGAGGAAGAGGAGATGGCTGCAGTGGAATCAGCTCAGACTTCTTATTTCAAGGAGAGAAGCCCACATGCCTCACACAGAGGTCCACTTAGTCCACATCTGCAGAACCTGAAGGGTGGGCCGGGCTCTTTGCTAGTGACAGGAGGGCACAGAAGGGGCTGGCATGGCTCCCGGGAGGCCACCCCCAAGCGGGTCTCCCTCAGCGAACACGCACCCTCTGTACACCCTGAACTGGAGGGAGACCAGGGGAGTCCGTGGAGGGGCCTCTATTGCATCCTTGTTGCTTCATGTAAACCTCTCCATGACTCTGTCATCTGTTTTACAGATAATGAAACAAGGACCACAAAAGAGGAGAAGTAACTGACCCAAGTCACACAGCTACTCACTGGGTAACAGGGAAGCTGAGCCTGAAAGCTTCCAGAGCTCGCTGTTTTCCTTCTTCACCTCCCTGTCTTCCACAGGAAAGTGAAAATAACCTCACGTCACCACTACACACACCCACACCTACAAACGTACAAACAGGAACATCTGATCTCTGAGATGGTTGTGCAGGCTGCAAAATCTCTCTCTCTCTCTCTCTCACAGTACATTCCCATACCCTATGCAAACATTCATGTACAGATCAATGTTTTGTCCTGACTTCTGATGTCGTGAACATCGCTTCTAGTCAGTACGCACATGGAAAAACACCCAAACTCAATATAAATGAAAAACCGTGAATTAGGCAGCAAGGATGTATCATCATTTTTAGCCCATCAAATTAGCAAAAATCGGAGGAAAAATGGGAGAAGAGTCCTGAAGAGGACGTGTTGTGATGGTGACCCTCACATACTGCCAGGGAAATGGACTTGGCAATATCCATCAGGAGGTTCAAGAGTGTCTGAGACCAGGCGCTCAGCCATTCCCCGCGCAGGCCACTCCATGACTTTCCTCAAGTACACATGTGAAAATGTCCCCACCGTGCTGTTTGTTACGGTGCACGCACGATACTGACTCCAATGACTTGCACTTGGGTGTCAGCCAATTAGATTAGACACAGGGGACATCCAGGGGTGAACATGAAAATGCAAACATGTGAATACGATTGGGTTTGGGTGGTCCAAAATCCTAGCTACTTTCTTTCTTCTCCCCTGTGCATTTTCTTTCTTCTGGTTATCTGTATTTTTCAATGAAAAAAGAGCATGCTTCCCATTTCCCATAAAAGTGAACTTGATGAGACAAGCAGGGTGCAGATCACAACACTACACGAATGGCAGGAAGCAGAGTGTATGGATGCAAGGTTTTGGGTTATAATCAAATGACACCTACAATAAAAACCATGTCCCACATCAGCGGTGAGCAAAAGAGCCGCCGCGCACGCGTGTGATAGGAGGTGAGTAGTAAAGAGTGCTCGTAAAGGGCTGTGATGAAGCTGGCTCTTACACTGCAATCCAGTTTTTTTTTTTTTTTTTCTCTTTGTAGTTCTTGAGCATCTGGTAACTGCATGGGGGCTGACAGATTAGCTTGATACCAGGTGTGAGCTGGTCCTCCGGGCATGTGCATGGGTGTGCATTTGTACATACGCACATGTAGTTATCAGCAATTGTCTTGCCAGCTGGTGTCCAGGGATGGGCCTCCTGAGCCTTTCTCTTGGGCTGGGGGCTTCCAGGCAGTGGAAGGTGCTACAGAAGAAGCAGTTGGGGTGGGGAGCTTTGGGGAGAGGTGGCCTCTGGGTAGAGGTGGGACAGGACCAGGGCTGGGAGGACCGAGGGGGACCGGAGACCTTGCCCTTCTTCCCTTCCAGGAGGGGAACAAATGCCCATTGGCTTGGGCCAAACGTGGCCCGAGGGGTCACGTGACTAACGTCAGATGGGAGGCCGAAAGCAGGTGCGGGTCAGGCAGGAAGAGCTGCAGAGTGCCCAGTGGCAGGGAGGCCGAGGGGAGGCCAGGGAAGGGCAACCTGATATTTTACCAGGGAGGGATCTCCACCTTTCCCATGGCCTCTCCTCTTTCCTCTTATTGATCTATCAGTTATGCAATCACTGGGCCTTTTCATGTCCCTCAGAGACTGGGCTGAGCCCCCAGGGGGACAGGAGTAAGCGAGGGACCATGACTTTCTCCAAGCTTCCTGGGTGCAGGTTGTCACCTGTATCATCCCCCTACATTTGCCTTCTTGCCCCCTACCCCGGGCGGGTAGTTCCAAGAAGCCTCCTCACATTCTCTTCCAGGGCAACGGGGCAGGTCTGGGCTTTGCCATCTGCAGGGCCCTCCTAGGCACATGTGGGCAGGAGTGTAAGCCTCAGGCCCGGTCCCACAGTGAGGCCACCCTGGAGAGGCCCCCGGGACACAAGGCCCAGAGGGGGCCCAGCGTCACACTGCTATTCGGTCTTATTTTTTGTCTCATCTCCGAGAGGCTCAGTGCAAGAGGAGAAGCAACTTCCAGCTCACGTTTGGACCCAGACAGGTCTTCTTTGCTTTCCGGAGGGCTCACACACGTGCACACACAGCCTCTCACCTGCAGGTGCTCACATGTGCACACACAAGCACACACATGCCCCTCTCTACTTTCGTGTGCTTCGATTCCGCCCAGCTGCGAGTGCACCCGGTGCACCGCAGGCCTCTCGCCCCAAGGAAGCAGGAGGGAGACAGTGCGGCACGGCTGGAATTCAGAGCAGAGATATGAAACAAAACAAAACAAAAAAATCCCCGAGCTCAACTGGGAGAGAAAAAGCTCATTAATGTCTCTGTTCCCCTCTTCATTAAGCAAGAGCTCACTCATAAATATTCACAGAACTCTAAAGTGAGGTCAGGTGACGGTTCAGCTACTGCACAGTAGTTAAGACTGCTCTGCTCTGCACTCTTGAGCAGCCTCGGCTCTGCCTCCCAGGGGGGCGGGTGGGACACAGCTCTGGGCAAAGCCTCACTTGTCCACACCACCAGGTGCCCTCGGCTCAGGGGCCCTGATGCTGTCTTCAGACACTGAGCACACCCTCCTCGTGAAGGGCCTTGAAGCTCCCCTACTGCCCATCACTGGCCAGCCCTGTACTTTTTTTTTTTTTTTAATAATTTCACTTTATTGAGGTCCATTGACAAAATCGTTCATGTATTTAAAGTGTATACTGTGATGATTTGATATGCCTGTGCACTAGTTAATTAACACATTTATCATCTCACTCACTTATTCATCCATCCATCCATCCATTCATTCATTTGTTAGTGAGAACACTTAAGTCTGACCCTCTTAGCAAATTCCAACTGTACAATGCAGTGCGATTAACTATTGCCAGTCTCTGGCTCCAGTTGATTTGACTTAATGATTTTTTTTGACTTTATGATAGTGGGAAAGCAACAAGCATTCAGTAGAAACTGTACTCCCAGTGTTGAATTGGGATCCCTCCCCAGTGATACAGGATACGACCCTCTCGAGATGCCAGGTGCGGGCAGCTCCCAGGTAGCCTTGTGATCGCCAGGGTAAACCATCGGTAGACAACCGTTCTGTACCCACACGGCCCTTGTGTTTCTCACTTCCGGTCCAGCAGCCAACAAACTGCATGAGATACGTGCCCTTACTGTACAGTAGGCTGTGTTAGAGGATTCTGCCCCAGTGGATGCTATAGTATGTGTTCCGAGCACATGAAGGCGCGCTGGGCTAGGGAGTGATGTTCTGTGGGTTGCGGGTATTACATACCTTCTTGACTTATGATATTTTCAACTTGACGATGGCTTATTGGGATGTCAGCCCATCATGAGTTGAAGAAGGCCTGTAGAGTCACCGTGTGTTACATTAGATCCGCACATCTTATTCACCTTATAACGGCAAGTCTGTACCCTTTTACCAGCCTCTCCCTATTACCTTCACCCATCTCAGCCCCTGGCAACCACTTTCCTACTCTGTTTCCATAGTGTGACTTAAAGAAAACAGATTCCACGTAGAAGTGATTCCATGCAGTATTCACTTTTCTTCGTCTGCCTTATTTCACCGTGGGTCACCGTGACCAGAAAGGGTACCTGACTTGTCCAGTGTGGCCACACTAAGCCATGACTGGGGCCAGGGCACTTTGCACAAGCCGCCTTCAGCTGTTAGCCAGGATCAGGGAAGCTCTCACTTCCCACAGGGTCTCCCCTGGCTCCTCCCTGCTCCAGAGTGCTCTGATCCTGCACACTGCAGCCAGATTCATTTTCTTAAATGCCGGTTTAATCGTGTCACTCTTTCCAAAAAAACGTTCATTGGCTCCCCATTGACTATGAATTAAGTGCAAACTCCTCATGTTCTGTGGTCCAAATGCTACTTTACAACCTTAATTACCATTACTCTTTATTCATTTCCCAATATTCCAGCCAAATGGAACTTGGAGCTCTTCTCCAAAATGCTTTATACTTTTCTGCTTCCAAGGCTTGTTTATGTAACTCACACTTTCTGGAATTCCCTCCCCTGCAGGTTCCACCTGTCAGAACCCTATCCATCTTTCCCAGGCCTGCTTCAAACATCCTCTCTTTCATTAAACTAGCACTGTTTCCCACAACCTGATGTCATCCCCTCCAGGGTTGCATACATCTATGCAATTCAAATAATAACAGCAGAAGGATGACAATAGTTTTAAAAGTGCTAGTTACTACTTCTGAGTGCCTACTACATGCCAGTTCTTTGCATATATCATACCTTGCAAGCTGGGTAGTTATCTTATTTTATAGTTGAGGACACTGGGCACGAAGAGGGTAAGACCAACCCAAACTGGCTCTAAAATTTTTGCTCATTCTCCTTTGCTACATTGACTCACTTTTACGTTTCAAAGCTTCTCGGGTTGAGTTGTGTCCCCTGGAAAGATCTATCAAACTCTGAACCCCCTGAAACTGTGAATGTGACATTATTGGGAATAGTCTTTATGGACTTCATTAAGATGGCGATACACTGCATTAGTGTGGCTCCTAACCCAATGACTGGAATCTTTTAAAAAGGCGAATTTTTTTTTTTTTTTTTAAAGTAGGCTCCATGCCCAGTGTGGAGCCCAATTTGGGGCCTGAATTCATTACCATGAGATCAAGAGTCAGACCCTTAACTGACTGAGCTACCCAGGTGCCCCAAAGAGGGGGGGTGGAATTTGGACACAGACACACAGAGGGAAGGTGATGGAGATCGAAGTAACTGGTCTACAAGTGGAGGACTGATGGCAACCATCAGAAGCTGGACAGAGCCAGGGAGAGGGTTCTCCCTGAGAGTCTCTGAAGAGGAGTCCATCCTATAACCTTGATGGCTAACTTTGAGCCTCCAGAACCATAAGACAATGGATTCCTGTGGTTCTAAGCCACCCAGTTGGTGGTACTTTATTACCACAGGCCTAGGAAACTGTTTTTACACCTGTTTTTATCCTTCTCATTACCCTCCTCAGGCTGGAGCATGGTCTTCATGGGGCAGGTACCTAGGAAAGGCCTGAGCCATGGAACGGAGCTCTCCATTCTCTGCCTGCAGAGGTCCCAGGAGCTGGAACAGACTTAACATTCTATTGATGGGAGTTGTAGGCCCAGAGAGGGCAGTTAGCTTACAGCTGACTGGCAGTGTGAGGTCGGCCCGGCCCAGGCCCTTGAAAGCACGCGCAGGTTTCTCGGCGCACTCTCCTAAAGCCATTTACAACGTCCTGGGGCTGTGGTGGTGCGGGGCAGGGGGAGGACTCAGGTGATCTACCTGGCTACCTCCCTACTCAAGAAGCCCAGGGTGGCCAGCTCCGGTTGGCCCTGGGCCTCAGGGTTGCTCTGGGTTTCGGGTTTCCCAGAAGGCAGCTGGGAGCATGTGGGGCTCGGGACACTTTCTGGAAGCACCCAGAGGTGTGCCTTCCCTCCCCCACTGGTGGCTGGAGGTCTGGCTGGCCTGTCCCACTGTAGCGCCAGCAGCCGGGTGCCTGCTCACCTTGTGCTCCGGTTCTCTCTGTCAGTGGGCAGTGAGCTCCTGCCACTCTTGGAAGGGGGTCTGGGGAGCTCTCCTTGGGAGCTGGGGCATCCTGCAGCCCCACTGCTGTTCGGAAGGACGATGGTGAGCACAGTTAGCTCTGAGGGCTGGGTGGGCGTGTGGACGCTGTACAGATTGAGAAGTGGGTTTCATTTCCTGTGCTGCTTATCCTGCCTCCCACAATGGAGTGGCAAGACTTCTTTTCAGGGATTATAAGCAATGCTTTGTCTGAGGTTTTCCTTAATGCCTGCTGGGTCTCTCTATGCCCTTGACAATGAGCTGTGATGGATTATATATATTTTTTGTTATATAAACGATTTTTTTTTTTATTGTGGTAAAACATACACTACATAAAAATCTTCCGGTTTAGCCATTTTTAGGTGCACTGCTCAATGGGATAAGTACCTCAACAATGCTGTGCAACCATCATCGCCATCCATCTCCAGGACTGGTTTATCTTCCCAGACTGAAACTCTACCCATTGAACAACAGCCCCCCAGTCCCTGCTCGCCTCAGCCTTTAGCAACCGCGCTTCCACTTTCTGCCTCTGACATGACGATGTTGGTACCTCCCATAAGTGGGACCATATAATATTTGTCCTTTGTGTCTGTGAATGTCCCTTTGCACCAAGTCTTCACCATCCACCCATGTCAGGCCACATGCGAGGATTTCCTCCTCACGTGCAGCTGAATATGATTCCATTGCACAGATACACCATATTTTGTCTACACATTCATCTGTTGGTGGACATTTGTGTTGCTTTCACCTTTTGGCTGCTGTGAATATAGAGCTTGCTCCGAATATGGGTGCTTAAACATCTGTTTGCATCCCTGCTTTCCATTCTTTTGAATATATACCCAGAAATGGAATTGCTGGATCACATGGGAGTCTCTGTCTCATTTTTGTGGAAGCAATCTTTTCATAATCAGACATGGAAATAGGAGAAGTGAAGAAAGGAAAAGAACTCAGATCACTTGAACACACACTTTGTGCTAAGAATTTTATGTCATCCCATCTAAAAGGCACAGCAAGCCTGTGGGGGAGGCTTTGCTTCCATTGTAGAGCCAGGAAAGCCAAGACCTAGCCCCTCATGCAAGGCACATGGTTTGTAAATTGCAGCTGCCAATCGGCCCCAGGGTGAAGGTGGTGGGACCCAGCGAGGTGGCTGAGCTATGGATGACACCACAGAAGTGGTGGGAGGGGGCGGGGGAGGTGGTGAGCTCTCCTCAGAGATCCTGAGGAGTGTCTCAGGGGCTTGGCAGGGTGTGGAGTGGGGTGGAGAGATGTGTGGGACAAGTTGTGAGGTTTGCTTAATTCTAAGCAGGCAAGGCTGTGTATCCTGCCATCCTAAGGCTTTTTTGCTATTTTTTTAAAAAAATTTTATTTATTTATTTGAGACAGAGACAGCACAAGCATGAGCAAGGGGGTGGGGGAAGGAAGGGCAGAGGCAGAGGGAGAAGCAGGCTCCCCACTGAGCAGGGAGCCAAACCCGGGACCCATCCCAGGGCCCTGGGATCGTGTCCTGAGCTGAAGGCAGGAGCTTTAGTGGTAAAGAGGCAAAGCCTGGCGCCAGAGAGTGGCGTGGCCCCTGGGGAAGGCGGTAGAAGATGCTGGCTTTTCAGGAAAAGTGCAGAGACAAACTAAAGACATTTTTAGGTATGCTGAGCACGTGATCCCATGTCTTCCTCCAGGCACCAAAAACACAAAGCCTGACGACGAACAACAAAACCAGGTAAGAAAGCAGCACTCCCAGCAAAGAACAGAGCAGGGTAAACCCGCTGCTTCGAGGAAGGCGGAGGGATGCTCGTGTTGAGGAGGCGGCTCCAGGCCGGGTCCCCAGCCGAGGGAGACACGGGGCTTGCGCAGCCGGGACACCGCCACTGCCGCCCCACCGTGTTCTGGGGCCCGAGGTCCCGGAATCGGTGTTTGCCGTGCTGCCCTCATGCGTCCTGCTCCAGCGGTTCCGGATGCCCACGTGCCCCCTGCATGATGGAATCACAGCCAGAGGCTGCTGCCCATGCAAGGCACCCAACCCGGAGCTTGCTCCCGCCCATCAGAAGGGAAAGCAGTCCAGCTTATCAGGGTGTCAGAGACCCTGGAGCGCCACCCTAAGACTTCCTCCTTGGTACAGCTGGAAAGATGGAAGGAACCGGAAAACAAAGAGCTTAAAAAACTTGCACGTGCGTGCACCACTCACGTCACATCAAGCTTCACTCAGCCTGGTTCTGAGGGTCACCGGAGGCCCAGGCCCCACAGCTTGGGGAGCAGCGGGCAACGCTGGGATCACCGGTGTCCCAGCCCCAGGGGCTCCAGTTGGTCCTCACTTGGATGCACCCCGGCTGCTGCACACAGGCGTTCCCGCCAACTCCGCATGGGCTCCCGGGAGCGCACCTGCCCCATGAACACGACCATGAGGCCTGCTCCTCCTGAGGATGCAGCGTAGCCCACAGCCTGCCCCACGCCCTGCTCTAAGGTCCCCCAACCTCGGGCCACATGATCACCCTGGACTATCAGAGTTGGCTTCAACTATGTGAGGTCTCCAGCACTTTCACATAAAGTTTATTTTTTTCCATAATAAAAGTAATGCACACTCACTGCAGAAAACCTGGCCGCTGAGCAGAAACACAGAAGGAGCTACATCTCCGTCATTCCATCACCTGGAGATACCGCCGTTCGTACTCTGTATTCTTATTGGTCATTATTTTTTTTTAAATCATAGTTACTAACATATTAACCAGGCGAGTTCGTCTCCTGCTCCTTCCCAGACTATCATGTACTCATCGTAAACACATCATGCTGTAGGTTGATTATATCTGACTCTTCCTTGTACAAATAACATTATTGATAACAGTATTTCTGAACTAGTGCTAGTTCCTTAGGCTAGAGCTAGTAAGAAGCGACTCTCTGCAGGTGAGTGCTATACCTCACCTGCAGTGGGACCATATGCTGCACCTTTACCAGATTTATTCAGATTCATTAAAAATCAAAACAAAAACCAATTTTTGTAAATTGGCTCATTTACAAGGCAAGAGTAGTGATCTAGCCATTTGATTTTTTTGTTTCACTTACTAGTAATATTGAAGAATTTCCATCTTTTTGGAAAACTGGCTTTATTTTTCTTCAGGGAATTGTCGATCATATCCTTGGCTCATTTTCCCATTGTGCCTCGGGGGTTTTATTTTTGATTTATACTAGCTCTTGCTATGTTAAAGATATTAACAATTTATCCAATAGTTGCTGCAAATATATTTTTTCCCAGTCTGTCTTTTAAAATCAGAGTTCATTAGATGTTTCCCAGGTAGCCACATTGATTTCTTTAGATGCCCCATTTTCTTCCTAGTTGAGATTATATGTGATTTTTTTTATCGCTATAATTTCATTTTTAGAGTCACTTGTACCTTGTGAGCTATGTCTTCTTCTGGAGTTTGCAGCCATGGGGCCATAAAAACTTTCTAACTTTAAAATCTAGGATATGCGTCTGCTGGCATGCAGCAAGCTCCAGCTTTGAGAGCAGCGTCCCCCCTGCGCTGCCCCTTATCCCCTTATCCCGGCCACATGGAGACATTCAGGCTTCAAGCCCTCAGGTGTGGATCAGGGGCTTTTTACCTCTATCTTGTTAATGTTTGTTTGGGTCAGAAGGTCAGTCACAGGTGGTTTGTTATGCTAACGTGTTCATAAAGTCTGAAGAACTCACTCAGGGTTTCCCAGGACAGCGGCAACTCAGAACAGATCCCTCCTCGCAGGAGATGGGGACTCCCTAACACCCTAACACTGAACAACCACTCAGGATACACCCGTCAGCCACTGTTCTGACCGCCTCGCGGGCATCACCTGGTTTCATCTCCAACAACCCCGTGGAGCTGGCACTGTTACTACTGCCAGTGGTCAGATGAAAACACGAAGGCACGGGCCGGGTAATCTGCCCCCTTGTGTTGAGAGCTGGGGGACGTGCGCTCCATAGGACATGCTGTTAAGAGACCAGACGTGCACGCAGGTGAGCAGGGGGTTCCCGGAGGGAGGGGGCAGGAAGTGGGGAGGTGCCCCAGGGGGAGAGGGGAGACCGAGTGGTGCCTCTGTGCCCCGTGACCCTCAGTGGGGTCACACAGCAGGAACCCACGTTGCACAGGAAGCAGGGCGCTACCCAGGGGCCCCCGGGACCCCCAAGACACAGACTTCCAATACCTGCCTAAGCCGCGTGGTAGGCAGTAGGCCGCGTGGGCCTATGGAGGGTGGGGACAGGACATCACAGGGACCTCAGCTACCCTGCAGTGAGCACGCGGTCTGGCCAGGCACTGCCATTATTGTGCCCATTTTATCTGCGAGGAAACAGGCTCAGAGAGTTCGACCTTAGCTAGCAGAGCCTGCCGACCCCAGAGTCTCTCTCTGTTGTCCCCGCTGCCCCCTCCCCCAGGCGGGTGGTGTTGGCGTCATCTCTCTCCTCTCTTCCTCCTGCTCCAGGACACCCTCATGATCAGCCAGGGCTGCGCAGGGGAAGGGGACACGGGGCTCCAGAGGCTCCAGGGGCTCCAGGGGCCCAGCTGCCATCCTTTCTCCAGGGCCCTGGGACAGAGAGACAGAAGGAGAAACACCTGCAGTTTCCAGGTTGCTCTGTTCCATCTCCTTTTCATTAATGAGAACTGGGGCCTGCTGAGGGCTCCTGGAGGGGGCCTGCATCCTGCGCGGGGGCTGCCAGGGGCACGCGGGCCGGGTCCCCCTCAGCAGGGGCAGCTGGGCCCAGCCCATGGCCGGGACGGGACGTGGCGCTCTCTCCGTCTCGGTGCAGCCACGCTCTCCGGCTCCGGGCTGCATTCCGTGCTGGTGGCAAGAGCTGGCCGCGCCCTCTTCCGTCCCTCACAGGGCCTGGCACTCCTGTCGTGTCCCTGGGGCTTGTGAACAGAAATGGGGCCCAGCCTTTGCTTGCGTCTACCTGTAGCGGTCGTGCGTCACAAGGGTCTTACTTGATGGCTTTTTGTCTCGGCTTTTGGCTCGGGACTGCTCTCGTCTGCGTAGGAAAAGACCACCTTTCTAGTCTTCGGCTTCCTCTCCCTTTAGCAATGACGCTGAGCCTGTCCTGGCTGCGAGGCTCCCTCACTGTCTGCCCAGAGTGAACCCCCAGTGCTGTCTGTGCGCTGCTGCTGTGACAAGCCCTCGGCTTGGAAGGTCGCGAAGACATGGCCCTCGGTTCTCCCCAGAGAACATCTGTTCCCTGTTGCCTGAGGGCAGCTCTGAGACCTGTCCCCAGCTGCGGGCCGTGTGCTGGGGCCTGGGGGGAGCCCACCCACCAACCCCGCTCAGCTTTCTGTCCTCTGTCTGGGTGCTCGGCTTTGCTCATTGCTGCTGACACTGCCCTGGCCACCCAGCCTCAGCTGGGGACTCTGTTGAACAAAGGAGGCACCTGGAAGTGAGGCCCTGCCTTCCGTCTGCCTTTGAACTTTGGGACCCTTGCAGCCTAACAGTGCAGCCCGGAGCGCCTCTAGCTCTGGTGTCGGGCAGACTGGTGTCCTCTGCTGTTGCTGGACAAAGCCACCGGAGTGAGCCGTCGCCCTGCAGCATCACGTGTCAGGAGGCTGTCAGGGGCAGAGGGAGACGACCACCGCCTCTGACGGCACATGGCTGCACGTGGCTGAAGGGGAGCCCGAAGCCTGCAAGTGCAGTTCTCTGGGTAGATGGGTTTGGGCGAGAATGGCAGGGGTGCCGCCAGGGGGCTTCTTGCAGAACAGAGTGCAGCAGTGCAGATGGTCTGGGGCTGCGGAACGCAAGGCAGCGAGCCGGGCCGCCCTGATCGCGGTAGTCGGCGAGGGCGGGGTGACACCGCACCTCCGGGTTGGCTGCGCTGCAGTTCCTGCTTCAGGAGCTAAGGTGTAGGATGGTCCTTGGGGGAGAGACATAGCTGACATCTGGCATGGTGCATTCAGGGCAGATACAAGGGGCTGGGTGTGCGTGTCCCTGCATGGACCTCCCTCTGCACTGTGCATGCTCCCTAGGGACGTCGTCCACTCAGCACCCCAAGAAGTGATGACTCCGACGTCTCCACCCACGGTCCAGTCCTCTGTCCTGGAAACTGGACCCATCCAGTCCAGCCACTTGCTGGACACCCCCGCCCGAATGGCCCAGGCACCCCAACCCAACATGTTGCTAACCGAGCTGACTGTTCTTCTGTGCCAAAGGCTTCTCCCTGTGGGTGTGCTGTGTCATGGGACGCTGCCCCTGCCACCTGTCCGAGGTGGCAACTGGGCACCACCCCAGGCACCCCCCCCCCCCCCAGGAACTGGCCCACTGCATCCTTAATGTTGCTTTGGCCCTTCCCAAGCTTCCTCCTGGCTACCCCCCGGCCACCGGGTCACCATCAGACCCTGGACCGTCATTACCAGAGTGTGTACCCTCCTCCCTCAGCCTAAATCTCTGCCAGCCCAGTCTCTACTGCCAGCATGGTAGGTCCGTATGTTCTTTTTTACTTATTTATTTAAGATTTTATTTATTTGAGAGACAGCAAGCACAAGGTGGGGAGCAGAGGCAGAGGGAGAGGGAGAAGCAGGCGCCCTGCTGAGCAGAGAGTCTGAGATGGGGCTCAACCCCAGGATCCCAGGACCATGACCTAAACTGAAAGCAGATGCTTAACCGACTGAGCCACCCAGGTGCCCCTATTTATCTATTTTCTGCTTTTTACCAGAATTTATACTCCATGGAGGTTCCATGTAATCTCCACAAAGGCAGAAAATCTCTGTTCACTGTCATCCCCAGGGCTAGGGATGACAGGAGCCCCATAAATATCAGTTGGACAAAGGAATGAACTAATGTAAGGATCCAAATCTGGTCCCATCATTCCCTTGCTTAAGACTCTTGCGAGGCTCCTCACAGCTTTGCAGATTAGGCCAGCTTCTTAGTGGAACAGGTCAGGTCTGGCCCCTGATATGTTGGCTTATTACCTTGTATCTCTGCCTCTGTTCCTGGGACGACAACCCCCTTTCAGTTTAGGCAGTTTCGTAGGCCAGCAATTTTCCAAGTATGGTCTGTGCAGCCCTGTGAGTCCTAAGACCCTTTCCAAGGGTCAGTGAATGTGGGTAAAAGATCCCTTCAAATTGCAAGAATGACTAATGGATTTTAATGCAAATATGACATAAAAAGTACATTGCTGTGGTTCCACAGTGAGACCAACCCCCTGCTTGTCATATTTGGGGGCGATATCAAGAAACATTATCCCTCCTGACTTGATGAGGCCATTGAAGTACTGATATCTGTGTTGCCCAGATAGTAGGACGAGCCAGGCTCCAGAACTCGGAAGCTGTGGAGGCCTCACTCTCAGGGCTGACCCTGTGCTGCCATGACCCTCCGAGAGGAGGCCACCCTAAGTTCTGTTTCGTGGATGCCCTGCTTGTCCCACCTGGGGCCTGGCCTTCTGTGTGGGTCTGGGTTTTCTTCATCTGCCTCCACTAAGGCCGCACATAACCACAGATTGACTGCAGATGCAGATATGAGAACCTGGCTGCCTTCTATTAAGCCAGAGCCGGAGATATTTGCAAAAATGCAAAACCATGCCACTCTTCTCACTAGTTTTATTTTGGAAAACACGGCCATTTTCCATGAAATTTATGTCAACATGCAATGGGTTTATTATCTTAACAGGAATGAATGGATACATGTTTTTAAATCCTCTAAAGACACCAACTTTAACTTCTAATGCTGTATGTACCCCATGTAATGTAAAGCTCTTTGGGGTCCTTGATGATTTTTTCGAGACCAGAAAGGTTGAAAAACTACTCTGTTAAACAAGAAGATGGGTGAAAACATGGCTTTTTGAAAAATATTTAAGTAAGCATGGTTTGCATGGATTTTATAATTAAGTAGGACTTCAGAGAAATTTGCAGTGGATGGACTCAGGCAGCACTCCTGCTGGCCTCGGAGGCTGGCTGTACTCACTCTGCTTTCATGTTTCTGTGCTAACCCCCTCTTTCATCCTCAGAGAAGATGGAAAGTAAAAGATGGAGGGAGGGACATGAGTTTCTCTCTTCAGGCAGTCTCAAGTCTCCTGCCCCAAAGGCCCCAAATCACTTCTACTTCTTCGTTTGCCTCTCCTAACCTTTCCCTGCCTGCCCCTTCTAATGTCCCCTTTGCTGTCCAACTGTCTCCCCAACTCCAGAAAGTCCCCGACTGCCCCAGAATTAGTTCTCCCAAGTGTAGGTCCACAGATGCTGCTGGGCTGGCTCCACGAGCATCACCTTCAGGGCAGTGAAAATGCACCTGCTCTCCGAGTCCTGCCCATCTCCAGGGATTCTGAGTCACAGGCTCCAGGAATATGTATTTTTAAAACTCTGTCTCTCTCTCTAGGAGACCCCTTGCAGTCAGGGGTGGGAAGTGCTGGGTGTGTGAGTGGCACTACCTCGGAGTTTTTTCTTCGACAAGGCTGTAGCCTCCTGGAGCACAGGGTTTAGGATGTGTCCTTGCTTTATATTCCAGAACAAAGAACATAGATGGCACCGTGCACAGAATCCCACCTACCTGGGACTGTCGACACTGTGAAGACTCTCCTGTAACCTCACCTCCCATCCTGACACCCACAACACAGGTCTCCCCCTACTCAGAGGGTATCAGGGAGCCAAAGGCACAGATTCGGCAAGCTCTGCCTTCCTTCACACTGGCTCTGTACCCCTCTGGCTAATGGTCAGTAAGCCAATGACAAGTCGGTCTTTCTTCCCTTCTTTCTTCTTCTTTTTAAGATTTTATTTATTTATTCATGAGAGGCATGGAGAGAGAGAGGCAGAGACACAGGCTCAGAGAGGGAGGAGCAGGCTCCTTGTGGAGAGCCCCACACGGGAAGTGATCCTAGGAACCCCAGGGTCACACCCGGAGCTGAAGGCAGACGCTCAACCAGGAGTCACCCAGGGGCCCCAACAGGCGTCTTTAAAGGTGAGCGCACACATGCCTCGCCTGTTTGCACAGTCCCAAACATGCGTGTGCAAAGCACATGGACATAAAGAGGCTTTTAACTCTGCCACAAGTCCGGGATGGCGAGTGACACTTTGGACCAGATCTGGTGATTTTGTTGTTGTTGTTGTTGTTCTCTTTCTGGCGACCTACTGAGTTCCACAGGAGCTTCCAAGGGAGGGTTTTGTCAATCAATAGCATCTTTAATAAACACGCAATTCTCCAATCATCTTT
Organism: Canis aureus; assembly: GCF_053574225.1. Taxonomy (NCBI): domain Eukaryota; kingdom Metazoa; phylum Chordata; class Mammalia; order Carnivora; family Canidae; genus Canis; species Canis aureus. Next base: position 1,041,393 of record NC_135622.1, read on the forward strand.
TCTATAATTTTGTATTTCTTCATTCTTGGAATCCCTGAACTCTTTTCTGAAAAAAGCCTCCAACCTCACCCCCTTCCTCAAAGTGTAGGGTGGCTAAGACTATTTCCAGGCCCAGCCCAGGGAGGGCATCCCAGGTTCTGCTTTTTATTTAGACCTGTAACTTCTCCATCTCATATCTCAAGCTTCAATCCAGATAGAGGCCCCCCACCCACCTCTGCCGCCCAAACCCCCCGGAACCCAGTGGCAGAATGACGAATGTGGCACTGGAGATAACTAGGCCGCAGGGAGGTGTAGCTCTAATGGTATAAATACATCTTTGGTAAATCTTCCCACCAAGATGTCTTTTTAACTAAAAACAGCCAGTCTGTTCCCCATGGCTGCTGCGAAGGTTGATGGGCTTTTGTATTTCTAATGGATGCCACCTCTCCTCCCTCTTTCCGCTTGCCACCAGCAAACAGGCATCATACTGGGTCCAGGACGTAATTACAGTTTCAGGGGCAGGTGGGAGGCAAGGGGGTAGGAGAGAGCCAGGAAAACAGGAGGACCACACGCAGGCAGTTTTGCCAACCTGGCCCTGGTCCCTGGTTCTTGGTGACAGCCAAGCATCTACATTCTTTCGTTTTTAAGGAGATTGAGAAGAAATGGAGGCTTTGCTTTTTGCCAGTTTTGACACCTCTGTGCTTTGCACATTAACAGGCCCGCCGTTTGACACCACGTCTAATCCATCCTCTACTCTGCAGAGGTGTCAAACAGACTTGCTAGAGGTATGAGGACCCAAGTTATGGTGCCTAGTTTACACTTGGATCTTGACAGATGCTGGAAACCTGGGATGATGAGTGCAGACCTTTCCCTTTCCTGCAAGCAGCTGGGAACTCTTGCACCTGTCTTGGCAGCACCCGATGTATCCTAAGGGAATGGCCTTTCCTAATGTGTCCCATAGGAGCATTGGTGGTTCCTGAGGCCCAGGAGAAAAGGCGACCTGCCTGAAATTATACTTCAAGCCTGTAACAAGTCCTCTGTTCCTTTGAATCATGCTCAAAATAAGAAATTCAGACAGGTCAAGGTAAGAGCAGCAAGCCAGGCAAAAGTTTTGGATGAAAGATGAAGAACAAATTAAGGGGAACACTGTCCAAATGGCAGCAGGACTGATGCCTGGCACGGTCACCTGCCTTCTGCTGCCCATACACAGAGGCTAGGGAGTCTCTAGATACTGGTTTCTCTATCAATTTCTGAATTCGGGGCGGGGTGGGAGCAGCTCCTTAGATGTACAGCTGAGAATGGGGCACAGGTAGATGTGCAGGGAAGAGCATACTGGGCAGCAGTGGGTGAAACCTTTACAAGGACAGACTCATCAGGTGAAAGAAGCTGAAAAAGAAAGAGCAAAGACAGACCAACAAGAGGTGGCACTGACCAGGGCTTCTTTCAGGAGAGAAACAGACTGTCTAGGGTACAGGTGCGGGACCCAGGGTTCACAGGCTATGAGGATGAGGAGGATTGGTTACCCACAGATATGGAGGCCTCTTTGATAAGGTGGAAGTAGGGCCCCGAGTCACTTGAGATGGCCCCTTAGGTGGCCTGGTTCCATTTATCCATTCTGTCATTTCATATGGGACCAGATCAAGGCTTTGGATGTGGAGGGGGCTGAGCATATCCATCTGGCTCTTGCCCTGTTCCTGGGACCACCTTGAAGTTGGAAGAGAGGATACTGCTCAAGGGATGGAAGTAGCCACTGATGCCTACCGGAGTTTGGAGAGAGTTTTCCATGGAGAGCAGGTGTCTTTAAACATCCAAACAGAAGCCAAATCCTGTAGCTCAGACTCAGACTTTCTGCTCCTTCTGTTAAGAAGAGCTTGAAAAACAAACCATAAGAGCTTAAAACCAGAGCTCGAGACTCACTAAACTTGAGGATTTCCTCTCAGCCCTCCATATGAGCCTCAGCTCTTTCCAGCAAAGCCATGATCCTCACTTTCTGCTCTGTCTGCTGACCGAGAACACGGGAACACATCCTCAGAGGTGTGGAAAGGGATTTAGGGATCTTCTCAGCCAATCCCCCGTCCGAAGTGGAGCCCCTCAACGGCAACCTTGACAAGTGGTAACCCAGTCTTTGAACCCTTGCCATCACGAAGAAGGATTTCCTTTTCCTCACAATCAGATCATCAGAGGCACCAATAAGGAGACAGTCTTCCTTGGGATCCAGCCAAAGTCTGCTTGTCCCCAGCCTGGATTTTAACTCTGCCTTCTGAGGATCCTTAGAGCAAGTTTATCTCATCTTCTTTTTTTTTTTTTTTAAGATTTTTATTTATTTATTCATGAGAGACACAGAGAGAGGCAGAGACACAGGTAGAGGGAGAAGCAGGCTCCCTGCAGGAAGCCCGATGCGGGACTCGATCCCAGGACCCCGGAGTCACACCTTGAGCCAAAGGCAGACACTCAACCTCTGAGCCCCCAGGTGCCCGTCCTATCTTTTCTATGACAACTCTGTAGGTATTTGAGACAAGCAGCAGGCTGCTACTCTAGCAGGACATGGTCCAGGCCTCCAACACCCCAGGCTGCCCAACTGCAGACGTGCTTGGTTTGTCATTAGTTTTCCTTAAATGCGCGGCCCTGTTCTGAGCACAGATAAGCCCAGTCGTCTGCATCCAGTGGGGTTTTACCAACCTAGATGGACAGGTAGCAGCTTGCATCCTGGTGGCTGAGAGGGTGCTGGGGCCACCTCAGGGGTAAGCTGGGAGCTGTTTCTCCAAGAAACTACAGACTCATCACCTACCAAAGCAGCCTGCTGAGGTGAAGGTTGTGCTGGCTGGGGGGCTGTGAAGGGGTCAGCCAAACCCTATAAGACTTTAACTCCTGACCTTCCCACACTCAGCACCCACGGAGCACTGGCTCTGTGGTTTGGTGGTGGTTAGGTGGTGGGAGGGGTGGTCCACTTCAGCTGTTGTTGATTTTATCAAAAGTATTCAGAGAATCAGCGTCTGTGTCATTTTGTGTAAATGCAAATCCATCTGTCACCATCTGTGGTACCTCCAGGCTCTGTAAAAATTGTTAATACAATTGTTGTTGTTTTTCTCCAAAGGCGTGTGGTAACCTCTTTGGAAATCTTTGGTGTAAGGAGATGTGGGCAGAACATGTGGCTTCATGCCCTGAGAGACGCTGACATTCACACGTGTGGATGCTGGTCGGAGACTTCTGGGCTTCTGAGATATGAGCCAGGTCCCCATGGGTCCTGAAGGACGAGATGGCTGTGTCCCGTCGTGGCGCTGCCTCTGGGAGCGGGCGCTGCCAGTATGGGCCACCTGCCTTCTCCCCATGTTGCCTTCCGTGCCATAGTCACTGCCGCTGGGGAGTTTTGCAATGACCCCTCACCTTTCTCACGAACCCAGTTCCCCTCCTTCCCAGTTGTCTGATTTCCTCTGGACTCTGAGTTTTACCCAGAACTTCCTTGAGTGTTAGATCACCCTAAAAGGGGGTTTTATTTATTTATTCACGAGAGACACAGGGAGAGGCAGAGTCAGAGGCAGAGGGAGAAGCAGGCTCCCCCACAGGGAGCCCGTTGTGGGACTTGATCCCAGGACCCTGGGGTCACGCCCTGGGTCGAAGACTCAACCGCTGAGCCCCGCAGGTGCCCCTAAAAGGTGGTTTTGAAGCATCTGGGATGACTTATTCTTCTCATTCTGCACCCCGCTGACACAGACCCTGTTCCTCGTTCTCTATGCTGTCTCCCTGTGCTACGTGGTTCATCTCCATGGGGGCGGACTCTTCCCCACTGGCCCCGGAGCCCCAAGGGTAGTGACCACTCCACACGACAGGTCAGAGCAATGGGGTTCTCAGAACAGCACCACTTCCCCAGAGCAGAGGGGCTGTAGATTACAGCCGCAGCCACCACCCACTGCAGCCCTACTGTGGGCCCACCCTGCATGCATGTAACCACGGGCAGCCTCGCGGGGGTGACATGATCACCTCCATCTTACAGGGGAGGACAGCAGGTCCGCAGAAGTTGGGTCATTGTCCAAGGCCTGTGCATTCACGGTCTCCAGCCCAGCCTCTACATCTCGGTGAGGTCACCAAACAAGATTCCAACCCCTAAGTGTTCTTGATGTGCCCCCCATGGGTTTGCAGTTAGAAAATTAAGCATTTCAAACAGCAGTGCCTTGGCCTCTTGACCCACCTCTGTCAATGGCACGATGAGAACTACACATTTAAGGTAGTTTTAACAAAATGTGTACTTACTAACAAGCAACAACAGTTGCTTTACAATCAGGGCGCTTCCTTGTTTACTAACTCATTTTATCCTCTGGGTCATCCTGCAAAATTGACCAAAAGGCATCCTTCTCTGTACCTGGAAGATCCAGAAGCACAGACCCAGGCAGGCTGAGAGACACGCTTCGGGTTTCAGTACATTAATCACCAAAACTGTGACTTCAGTCTGCGGCTTCTACTCTGCATGGAAGCAGTAGTTTCCCTGGTCCGGTGTTTCCTCCAAGGTAGATCCATGAGCTTCCCATAACTCCTTCAGCTCATGCTGTTCCCCGAGATACTGAATGCCCTTCTGAAATAAAGCGTCCCCTAAAAAAATAAGGGGCAGGGCCTGCTCTGCCCTGGTTGGGCCTCTGTTAACCGCAGAGATCCACTTACTGAGTAGCCGTCACGGGCCAGGGGCTTTGCTCTGCCAATGGCTCTACGAGGGAGTTGCCATTATTTGCCCATTTGGCAGATGGGGAAACTGAGGGTCAGGAGGTGAAGTCAATCGATGAGGTTCCTGTAGCTAGAATGGAGTAGGGCCTGGGCTTGAACCCAGAAGTCTGGGCTCCAGGGTGGAGTCTTCTCCCTGGGTCTGGGGAGCAGGGCGCTGCCAGGCTGCCCAGTGTGTGTGTGTTTGGGGGGTTCTGAGGGCAGCAGCAGGTCCCGCTGCCTCTCACTGCCACGCTGCCCCGCACCAGAGATGGAGATGTGGTTGCTTGAAAGTCTTAGACGCCTTTCTCATAAGCTACATTGAATTTGGACATCCCCCAAGAAACACTTAAAGTGTAAGTCATTTTTTTTATGTTAAAAGCAGGAGTTTACACTTACATCCATTATGTTTTTAAAATAAATGTTTTTTTAAAATTTCAGAATAGTTGGAGGTTTACAGAAAAACTGTGAAGATAGTACAGCAAGTTCCACACCAGGGTTCCCCTCTTACTAATGTCTTACATGCAAGTGTGCTACATTTTCCCACAATTAACGAGCCACTCCGAATATGTTATTGTGCAAAGACCATACTGTATTCAGATTTCCTTCGTTTTTACCTAAGATCTCATCCAGGACCTCACCTTACACTGAGTTGTCATATCTCCTTAGGCTCCTCTAGTATCTTGGAACTTTTTTTGATGACCTGGACAATTCTGAAAAGCTCTCGCCAGGTATTTTATAGGATGTCCTCAATTGGAAATGGTCTAACATTTTTCCCATAATAAGATAGGGGTTATAGGTTTCAGGGAGGAGGACCAGTGAGACAAAGTGCCGCGGTCAGCACGTCGTGTCAAGGTCTGATATCATGCCCTCAACATGACTCGTCCCTGTTGGAGACAACCTCAGTCACTGGGCTCAGGTGGGCTTGTCAGGTTCCTCAGCCGTGAGGTCATGGTGACCGACCCCACTCCTTGCCACGTGGTACTACTTGGGAGGAAGTCACGAGGTACATTCTGCACTTAAGGGGTGAGGAGCTATCCCTGATGGCGGGATATCTTCAAAACCAGTTGCAATTCTTCCGCATGTCTCCCTGACAGCGTTCAGAGTAAGCCCATTTTAAGGCAATTTTGGGGGCTGGGGACCCGTTTGTGTCCTGATACTGTGACCCTCTGGTAATTTAACTTTCCTGGGTAGGTGGTGTCTGTGTGCCTATGAGCACGACTTCTGTGTCACCTACGCAAACACTGGACAGACCACTTTACAGAGATTCTCTTGACACTGGTGGGAACAACGGGGGTTCTGAGGGACATTGCTGAAGTCATATCATCACTGCACTCGTGTCCAGATCTCACTTCTCCATTCTACCCACAATATGATAAGGAGGCACTTCATTAAATGTTTTCCCAAAATCAAATCATGTTCTAATATCCTCGAAAAAAAATAGTAAAAAAATCATTTTAATTTTGCAGGATTTATTTTCAGCCATCCTCTGCCAGCTCCTGGGCATCCATCTATTTTCTCAGTGCACACCAACAATCTATTTACCGCTGCATCTGTTTAGAACTTCATCAGTGTGATACCAGGCGGCTCAATCCAGAGCTTCTGGAATCTTGCTTTTCGAAAAGTGAGCTGGTTCCCGTCTTTGAGCATCTCCTCTGTTCCATGTTGTCTCTCAACAATTACAAGCAATGTTTGTGCCACTGTATCTGCAAATGCTTTCAATCTTGGGCTGTCAGGCATCTGGCTGTAGAGTCTTGACCTCATTTAAGATGATAGATATACCTTCTTGACACGTCAGATCAAAAACTATTCCCTCTGTGACAAAATGGAAGCAAAACCAGGGGCAGGTGTTCTCCTTTCTCTGTCTTGTCCAGAGGCACAGTTCTCCACGGGGGCTCATGAGCTGTATTCCCTGCCTGCCCTTCAGCCACACCCTGAATCCCTTTGGTTAGCTGTTCCTTTTGAACAAAGTTAATATTACATCATCTTCCCCAAGGAGCAATCCTTTTTCTTGTTCATTTTCCTACTTCAGGCATTACTTAAAAATAACAAAACCACTAAAAGCTAACCTTTGTGGAAGGGTTTGACAGAACAGGAGACAAGGGCGTTACAGACAGAGAATAATGATAATAATACAGACGGTGAATATGTTTTATATTAAATGTGCCAAGCACTAGGCCAAGCACTTGGTGGGTATTATCAAGCGTATTATTCACAATAACACTTTGAGAATAGGCATCACTCCCATTTTACAGGTAACGAACCTGAGGCTCGTTGTGGATGAAGAGCTGGCGTGCTGTCACGAAGCTGAGATTCGAACCAGGGTGGCAGGGGGTGGTGATGGTGGTGGTGGTGTCTGATTCCCAAATCCTTGCTCTCAGCAACAGTAACTACAGAAATACCCAAGATGCCTTTTTGCTGTCTGGATTTTTGAGAACATGTTTATTCTGGCCTTAGACTTTCAGACATGGTTCTTGCGGGCTGTGGTACCCTCGGGTACCCTCCTTGTTACGACACCCTTCCATTCTCTGATGTGCCCCATCCTTTCCAAGTGGGAACCCCTCAGAAGTAGTCTCTGCACCCTTGCTGGTCCCTTTATGTCAGATCTCCTTAACATGACGTCTCCAATCCCTCCCAAATCATACACAAAATGTTGTAGAGATGTGTTTCCCACCCCCTTGCCTGAGAGAAAGGGTCTATAGTTGCATTAGATCCTCAGTGATTTATTACCCACCCCCTCACTCACACACCTCTGAGTCATTGTTTTGGATGCCTCCCTTTTTCTCTTGGAGATGCCTTGTGACTGTAACAGAGATATTTCATTTTTATAATCCCCTGGCCCTCGGAGCAGTGTTCCCTTTTGGCCCTGGAACTAAACTAACTCACTGTTCCATTGAGCTTTTTTGAGTCTCCATTTATAAAACCTCACACACACGCCTGAAAATGCCAGGCTTGTCTTCCCTGGCTACCATCGAGCTAAGCTGATGTGGCTCCTTCCGGGGTCTCATCCCTGTTCCTTTTTTTTTTTTTTTTTTTTGAAGATTTTATTTATTTATTCATGAGAGAGACACAGAGAGAGGCAGAGACACAGGCAGAGGGAGGAGCAGGCTCCATGCAGGGAGCCCGACGTGGGACGCGATCCTGGGTCTCCAGGATCATGTCCTGCGCTGACCGCTGGAGCTCCCGGGCTGCCCTCATCCCTGTTCTTTTCACTCCCCCGGCGAGTGCTTGTGCAACTGTAGTGTGCTAGGTGCTGCCCTAGGCAGAGTGGTCGGCAGTGAACAAATCAGAGTCCCTGCCGCGGGCAGAACCAGCAGCTTAGCCTAGACTCAGGTCCCCTGTTTGCCTGTTCTACCTTTTAAGGAATGAAATTATTAGCGGGTCAAGTAAAAAATGTATCCGCTCTCCTGCTTTTAGCAGAATGATACTGCAGTTGTTTAATTAGCTAGTGGCCCTGTCACCGTTCCTTTCCTTCCTGTGCTTGCTGGGGCATCGTTCCCGGGCCCATCTGAAAGGCAGCTCGTGACACATCCCCACTCAAATCCCTCATCTGGGCCGTCCCCTTGGGGTCACGGGCCTTGGACCTGTAGGCGCCTCCCCGGCATGGGGTGCTCCCTTGTCCCTGTGCAGTCAGAGCCGTCATGACTGCTGCACACGTGGGGCCGAGCTCTATTCCACAGGAGGAGGGCCCGCGAGATGCCCGGTGGGCCTGTCCCCCACTCTGCTAGTGGGCAGGAAGCAGAGAGCCCACTGCTCTGGACTCGAGTGCCACTCCTCAGGCTTCCTGGCACCCTTTCCAGAAAAGTCCTTTTCCTAGGGTTGGGGTGTTCAATGGACTCCCCACATGACTCTGGGCAAGTTCAGTTCTCTGGGGGTCTCTGCCTTCCTCTAACAGTGATGACAATACTCAGCTCATGGGGCTGATGTGAAGCTTAAATGAGACAACGGTGTGTGGCTGCAGCGTCACTGGCAAGACTACACCCCTGGGCTGGCTCCCCAACCCTCCTGATGTGTGGCGCCTGTCCTCCCCCGGGTACCCACTCTTCTCACTTTACAGTCTTACATCAGTCTCTGCTTGTTTGGGGCCCTTTAGGAGAGAAGAAAAAGCAGAGAAGTTTGCTCTCAAATGGTGAGGGTGGCAGGGGACTGTGCCCAGCGTGCCCTGGGGCTGGGTGATGGGTGCAGATGGCTCTCGCCAAGATGTGCCATTTCCAACAAGTCCTGACTCTCAGCTCCTGCATCTAGGCTGGAGCACACCAGGCATGGCCACGTGGAAACACACTCTGGAAGGAAGAAGGGCAGGTGGGAAGCAAGGCTCCTGGGAGCCATACAGGCAACGGCCTGGCTTCCAAGTGCCAGCCAGAGAGGGGCCTGTGTGTCCTGGAGTCAGGGTTGCTCTTGCTGAGCTGGGCATCCATGGGGGATGTGGGCTCCAGCAGAAGGAAGGCCATGGTGATGGCGAGTCAGTGCGGAGCTCTGAATGGGCCTCAGCTATGTAGACGCTCCACCTGCCCTGAGGGGCTCCCCTGACCACACAACTGTCCCTTGGTCCAGTCGCCTAGTCTGAGTGTTCCTCTCAGAGTAGCCCTGGGGGCAGCGAGGGCCTCCTCCAGATGCCCAAGCCCAGGAGCGGGGAGGCGGGTGCCACTGTCCATGGGGAGATCTAGCAAGGCTCCTACCAGGGAGGAAATGCCATTGAGAGGGATCCAGGCAGCCAAGGGCCCAGCTGAGCCTGGAAGGACTGGGGCCTGGGTAACTGGAGAGGAGGGCAGGGAATGATTCCAAGGAGGGTCCTCACTCAGCCCCTGATGGGCAGTGGCCACAGCAGGCTCCACGGAGCAGCCAGGTGATGCCAAGACTCTCTGCAGGGTGAGTAACACCCACTGTCAGCCATCTGGATGACTGTTGGTCTGACAGGTGCCCTCTCAGGTCAGTGGTGGGTACAGGCTGAGGGTGTGCGGTGGGTAGGATGAACCAGGGGGCCCTGCCAAGCACAGAAGAAGCCGGGAGGAACTGTAGCCCTGAGGATTCAGCTCAGGAAGAGGAGGCACCTCTGCCCGCCACACTGCCCTGCTCCTCCACTTCCAGCCCTGGGGTCCCGCAGTCCCGCTGACCAGCTGTGGGTGCATCTGGGGGGCCAAGACTGTGTTCTCTTCACTCCTGGCATCCCGAGCATGCGTACAGGCCTGAGCTCCCCCTTCACTGAGTGAATGAATACATGATGCTCTTCGTTACCTCGTCTGGGATGAGCTCAATGGGGAGCTTCTCCCATAACCCCCAGTGCCCTTTGCCCTCTGAGTCATAGAGGAGCTCCTATGGGAGCTCAAGCTGAGCTCAGAAAAATGGTAGCTGGGGCCTGGGAAGGAGAGCAGGCCCTGGAGGTTGGGGCTCCCACAGCCGGACCCTCTGCAGGCCCTGCCTGAGCCAGAGGCCCGGGCGTGGGGCTGAACACTGTAGTTTTAGAAGACTCTGGTCCCATTGGAGGCCCCAGTACACAGATTTCCTGGCCTGGAAAATTTGGATGTGCCGAGGGCTGTTCCCCTGGCTTTTCATCATGAGTGCAGGAGATACGGCTTCCCAGCCTCTCCACTATGGCCAGATGGCATAGGCCCCAAGCTGTCCACTTTCAGAAATTGGGGCAGGGCTCAGGGGCCCACAGGGGAGCTAAAAATAAAGCCCGTCTGTTCCCAATCCGTCGGTGGGAGCTGAAGTGGCCGCTGGGGACAGGGGGGCCTTGCCTGGGTAGGCGTCTTGCTTCATTCTGCCTTCGGGAGCCAGCAGAGCACCTTCTGCCCTGCAGCCCAGGGTTGTCTCCTCAGGCCATGGGGGCCTGGCAAGGAGGTCAGGGAGCAAACAGTGACAGATGCAAAGTAACGTCCAACAGAGAAACTACACCTGTGGTTGGAAAAAGCCTGTGCCCCTCAGTTTGGCCTGTTCCCCCGTGGGATGGTGACCCCTGCTCCTTTGGCTGCACATGGCGATGGCGCCCAGAGCTACCACAACCCTGGTGCGTGTGCACTGTGCTGTGGCCACCCTACCTGGGCATCAGCATAGGCTGTGCGTGTGGCGCTGGGAGGGTGGGCAGCTCTCCCATTCCCTGGGGCCTTGGGCTCTCTGGACCAATGAGCGCAGAAAACACCCCGTCTTGCCCCTTCTCTGCCTTCTGGGCCCCCACACGGCTCCTGAGAAGAGAAGCAGCCCAACGCAGAGGCTGAGCCGGCCCTGCTGGGGGGGGGGGGGCACAGCAAGAAATGGGTATGGGTGCCAATGCCCTGGAATGCGAGCAAGGCTCATTCTTCTGCTCCCTCTCAAGCAGCCAAAGTTGCTAAATGACTCATTAAATGTGCAGGTGGCGGGGCCACAAGGCAAGGCCCTGACCGGATGGCGTCTGGGGCTCAGCACATCCTCACGGACCTCTCTGGGAGAAGATGCTCACTTTTTTAGGAGGCAGGGAGGCCTGTCCTTGACAGCCAAGGCCGCTTCAGAGTTATTCCTGTTGTCAAATTTTTAAAATGCCTCCTGCTTCCCTGAGGCTTAGCTAGACGCTGCTTCATCCTTCCGTCCCGTCCAGCGTTCATCACCTCCCCGCTAGCTGGAAACCACATCACTTCATCTCCCTCGGGCCCGCACCCTGCTCCCCGCCCCATCACCCCAAGGGCCGCCCTGATGACAGCCCTTCCCCCAGCCCCTCACTGCCTCGGCCAGCCCTCCCCGCCCCGGAAACTCCTCGATCCTTCCCTGCGTGGCTCTTTAACACGTGCTCCCTCCCTCCAGCCTCCTCACCCCCGTGGCTCCCTGAGTTGCAAGTCTGGCCTCCGAGGTCCGCGACAGTGGTGCCAGCGGTGTGTTCTGCTCAGCGCACCCCCCAGGGTTCCCTGCGTCCCCACTCAGCCTTGTCTCCCCTCCCGGTCCCCACGGGGGCCAGCCTTCCTCGTGGCACCTAATGCTGCCAACACCGCACCTCCCTGCGCCTCTGCCAGGACCACGTCCCATCAGCCCCGCCTTACCGGGCATCTTCAGCCTCTGGCTCTGCTGCTGCCCCAGGTCCGGGCTTCACTTCTTGAAGAGCACCACCCTGGCCGCACCCCTGCGGCACCCCTGCGGCCCCGCCGCCCCGCCCCTCCCTGCACCACCCGCAGCACCCTGCCCGAGGGGCTTTCTCTTTGCAGCTGATCTTCTTAAAAGGGGCTCATAGGGCTCAGAGGTTGAGCATTTGCCTTGGCTCAGCGCGTGATCCTGGATCTAGGGATCGAGTCCCGCATCGGGCTCCCTGCATGGAGCCTGCTTCTCCCTCTGCCTGTGTCTCTGCCTCTCTCTGTGTGTGTCTCTCATGAAAAAAATACATTAAAAAGTGTGTGTGGGGGGGAGATTCACAATCACTGCCTCCCCTCCTTGTCTTCCATCCCTACCATGGCCCCTGCCATCTACAGCAAGATGTGCCACCAAGGCCACCGATGGCCTCCAGGCATCAATCAGAAAGCCACTGTCTGTCCCCGATTTGGCAGCCTTGCTGTGGGACGTGCCACTGCTGAAAACTGCCCCCGGGCTGAAATTCAGCTCTCCCCTGGCTTCTGGGAGACGATTCTCTCCTGGTTTTTCTCCTGCTTTTCTGATCATGCCTCCAGTGCTTTCGTGGACCCCTCTCCTCCATCAGTGACCTGAAGCTCTTGCTCCCACAGGTTCCCAGTGTTTCTTCCCTGATCCATCCAGTAGGGGATGATGCCAGAGATGGAGCCTTCGGCCCTGGACCTGCCTTGGCACCCCTGGCAGCCCACCAGGTATGTCCTGTCACCTCTGACACCTCAAATCCAGCATGTCCTGAATGGACCTTCCCTTCCTGGGTCTTCCCCCCTCACACCTCCTCTTGTTTCCAAGGACGGCTTCCGTCTCAGGGACCTAAGCCAGGGACCACGTCATCCCTGACCTGTCACTGCTCACAAATGCCTCATATGTAAAGTCTGCGTGATGCTCATAGCCACCCTGCCAGGGGGGTGCTGTCATGAGACCCTATTCAGAAGCAAAGAAACAGATGCAGAGAGAGGAAATGATGCACCCAAGGTCATCTAGTTAATAATTGGACCCTAGAGCCTGGCACCGGAGCCCATGCCCCGTGGATTCTTCTTCCTTAACAGTCCAGCATCATTGCCCCTGGACCACTGATCCTAAAGGTCTGCTGGCTTTAGCCTCGCTCCCTGTAATTCATCCCTCAGTGGGTCTCCATGACCTTCAGTGTAAAATCCGCGACGTTGGTTGGGTGAGCAAAGCCCTGTTTTCACTCCCCCGGCACTAATATGCTACCGTAATGGTGACCACAGAATTTGTCGTCCTGACTGGGGTTGTCTGAGAGTGAACATGATGCTGTTTACAGCTTAGCCGGCCGACAGTGTGAACCAGGCCAGTCCCACGCAGGCGGGGATATATGGCCACCCCGACCACCATCCGCTCAGACTGAGATATTTGCTGTTCCTTGGATACACTGAGTTCCCTTCCCTCTGGGCCTCTGGACATGCAGTTGGCCCTCCCGCAAGAAGCCACTTGTCCTCTTTCAGGAGCTCTTCCCGGATTCATCCCTGGGTTATATAAGGTGCCTTCCCTCTGAGCGCCTGTGACACTCTGTGCTGCTGCTGAAAGGGCGGGGGCCAGTGTCCGGGGCCAGCAGCACAGCGGGAGCACCCAGACAAGGGAGCCAGGCACCTGGGGTCGAAGCTCTGCTTACAGGTGGCCTGTGGCCCGGGTGGCAAGTGGGCCTCCTCACACCTCCTGTCCCCCAAGGTCCCTCAAGAGGAACATGCGGGGCAGGACCTGGCACATAGCAGACATGCATCCAGCACAGGCCAGGTGGCCGAGCACACACCCAGGGCCTTGTGTGCTGTCTGCCTGTGGCCACAGCTCTGCCACGCGGCTGCTACTGTCATCTTAGATTTTATGACTGGGGACACGGAATCACAGCAATGGTCTTCGCCCTGGGGAACAAGGCAGCGGCATGGCCGGGCCTGTGCTTTCCCTTCTCCCTTGCCAGACTGCAGGCCACCTGCGGGCACATGTGGCCTCTCTGCGCAGAGCTTTGGCCCCAGCCGGGAATGCTTCCCCCGGCGAAGGACGGCATCTGCAACTTGAGGAGGCAGGGTCACATTCGAGCCAAAATAAAACACCAAGAATGAGTGAGCTGTGTCACCAGGGGGGCAGGGTGAGGGGCCAGAGCGATGGAGGGAGGAAGAACAGAAGAACGCCTCCCAGCACACACTGGGCGGGCGGATGACACAGGGCTGTCTTCTCACAGGGTGTGGGTTTTATATTGCAGAGAGAAAGGGAGAGAGAGAGAGAGAGAGAGAGAGAGAGAGGAGACCCTATATGTCCCTTGCTACGAGAATACAGGTTTTTAAAGATATGTGTATGGGGGGTGGACAACAGTGCATGAGTGTGTGTGTGTCAGTGTGTGTATTCATGTTTTGCTACAATTTGGGCTCCTCTGTGCCTCTCACCCCAGATAAAAACAGCCAAAAGAAAAGGAGCCTCCTTCAACCATTTCCATGTTCTTTTCTGGAATAAAAGCTGCATGAAGGAGACATCTGGGTGGCTCAGCAGTTGAGCATCTGCCTTTGGCTCAGGGCATGATCCCGGGGTCCTGGAATCAAGTCCCACATCTGGCTCCCTGCAGGGAGCCTGCTTCTTCCTCTGCCTGTGTCTCTGCCTCTCTCTCTGTGTCTCTCATGAATAAATAAATAACATCTTCTAAAAAAATAGCTGTAGAAAGGACGGCCCAGGATACCATGGACCTTAGATGAACACATATAATAATTCAGTGACAACGAAGACATGCACGTACACATGTGCATGCGTGTGCGTGCGTGTGTGCATGTGTGTGCCTGTGCATGTACACATGTGTAGGGAGATCTAGGTGAGTGCTGGCCTATCAGTCTCTATTCCTGAGAATGAGCAACAGCAAATTAACAAAAAATATTCCTACCAGGCCTCGCACTGCTGAAGAGTAAATATAATTATCCTTAATCAATACAGGCCCTTCAGTGCCAGCTAATGGCTGTCTTGGGCTTAATTGTTCGCAGTGGTTGGGGACGGAGGACAGAAGGAAGAGTCCTCTAGCTTCTGTCCAACAAGGCAGGGTCCCCGGGACGTGCAGAGGGGAAAGTTGGAGGTAAAGTTAGTCAAGAAGAAGCTCACACGATGCACCTAGACTGAGCCCCAAGGCCCCACTGTGCCTTTGAGAAAGTCCTTGCAGGGGCTCCCTCCCCCACGAACCCCCAGGCCCTGTGGGTGGGAGCACAGGGGCTGAGCTCCCTATACCATCCTATGCCTTTCAAGTGCCACATGTGTCCTGGGAGCAATGATGGGTTCTAGGCACCGAGGGCTACAGAGTCCAGAGCCAGGCACCCCTGGTTTCCGGTGGCCTGTGCAGAGCCCCTGCTTGGTGAGTCCATGTCCTGGCCTGGGGTGCTGTCAGCTGCAGGACAGGGGGCTGAGGGCACGGGTCCCGGGCACACAGACCCTATCTGAGCCTCGGCCGGAGCTCTGTAGATTCCTCGGGTTCCTGCCCCAGGGTCCCCGGGTATCCCAGGAAGGGTGTAGTTACAGGTGGACGGGGTGAGGTGAGGTCTGTGACACTTTGTGTGCTCCAAGAAGCCCAGTCTGCCCGTGGCCATAGCTCTGTGCTGCCCCCTGCCCTCCTGCCCTCCTGCCCTCTTCTCCCTGGATGTGGCTCTGCCCAGGGGGACTCTCAGGGGCCTGTAGGTACAGCTGCAAAAGAGGGTCACAGGCACCCACACAGAGCCTGGAAGCCTCAGGAACGCTGGCCTCCGTTCCCTGAACACTTACAGGGCGGGGAGCTTCATGCAGACTGTTGTAGGGGCTGCGCTAGCAGGTGTGGCTCTGTCCCTGGCTGTGAGATGCGGGAGCCCCTCCCTGGGGAGCCCAGTGTGACAGTGAGTGACGGGAGCCAGGTAAGTGCACCAGGATGCTGTGTGTGCCGCAGGTCCTCCTACAGAAAGCACTGGCTGCACCCCCCTCAGAGGCTGCCAGGGTGTCCTTTAGCCTTCCGGCTCCTTTCCCCTGCCTCCCAGTTTCCAGTTCTGGTGTCCACTGCATCCTCCGCCCCACTTCTCCTTTCCCTAAGCCTCTCCTGAAGGCAGTGGCCACCGCAGGCCACCAGGCACACCTGTGCTCCACCTAGTGTCCAGGTGCAGGTGGTGCTTGGAGCCCAGGGTCCAGGTGGTCTGGCCTGAACACCGACTATGGGGGGGCAGACCTCCTGAAGGGGGCGCTTGCTGGGACATCACTGAAACACCTTCAAGGGCTCTCGGCATGGTGGCATGGCACGTACCTCCTCTCCCCTCCCCTCGGTGGGTTGAGCCTCCCGCCTTGTATTTGAAGCTGTGATCGGCCAGGCACTGGCCCTGCTGCTAGACCCGGAGGTGGCACCCAGCACCTGGCACCCCGGGCAGTGGAGGAGAAGGGCCGGCCCAGGACCTGGCTCAAGGTCTCCGCCCAGCTCTCCGCCTCCCTCCCCTCCAACGTGAGGGCCCCTGGAGTTCCTTGGCAGGAGCACCTGTAGCTTCAGGTTTGGCCAGGCCTGGAATCTCTCCCCTGTGGGAGGTGTCATCTGTGTGGGCAGTCCAGGCCGAGCTCTGGAAGCAATGCCATTTCTAGGCAGGAGGAAGTGGAGGAGTGCAAGGTCATCCACCTAGGAGCTCAGGCCCAAGGTCCTGGCTGTGGGGCTGCAGTCTGGGAGCTGTGTCGGGGGGAGGGCACCCTCTCTAATTCCCAGAAAGATGCCCTGTAGCCCAGCTGGGACTGGCTCACCTAGCTCTCCTGGTTTGTGGGTTCTCTTGAGAACGTGGTGGCCCAGTTTCCTGCTTGAACCCCTTTCTTCTGTGATTTGGCTTCTCCCTGGTCCCTTGGGGTCGTTCCATCAGGAACCAGGGTCCTATCCAGTGCTCCAGCCCCTTGTTACAGGATCCCTGGTCCCAGCCCCAGTCCCCTACTCCTGGGCTCTTGTGCTTCCATCACACCTGCCTCACAGCAGCCACTGAACCTTCAGCCTGACTCAGTTTGAGCCTTTCTGAAGGCAAAGGAGAGCCCGTGTTCTCTCCAGGGAACCATCCCAAGGACCTCAGCGCTATCTCATCACCCACATCACCGGGTTCCCTCCTGCTCTATCTTAGCAATTTCTCTTGCCCTCTCCTCTGCAGGGCTGGCAAATACCTGCTTCTCCTCCAACTCACTCTGCCGGACAATGTCATCTTTCCTGGTCCAGTCCTAACAGGTCTGCATAGAATTTCCAATCCCCTGGCACCCTCGGTTGGCCTGTTCCTTACTCCCTGATTAGAGGAGCCCAAATTATGTCCACTCTCACCACTGCTATTCAACATAGTACTGGAAGTCCTAGCCTCAGCACTCAGACAACAAAAAGACGTTAAAGGCATTCAAATTGGCAAAGAAGAAGTCAAACTCTCCCTCTTTGCCAATGACGTGATACTCTGCATAGAAAACCCAAAAGCCTCCACCCCAAGATTGCTAGAACTCATACAGCAATTTGGCAGTGTGGCAGGATACAAAATCATGCCCAGAAGTCAGTGGCATTTCTATACACTAACAATGAGACTAAAGAAAGAGAAATTAAGGAGTCAATCTCATTTACAATTGCACCCAAAAGCATAAGATACCTAGGAATACACCTCACCAAAGAGGTAAAGGATCTATACCCTAAAAACTACAGAACACTCCTGAAAGAAATTGAGGAAGACACAAAGAGATGGAAAAATATTCCATGCTCATGGATTGGCAGAATTAATATTGTGAAAATGTCAATGTTACCCAGGGCAATTTACACGTTTAATGCAATCCCTATCAAAATACCATGGACTTTCTTCAGAGAGTTAGAACAAATTATTTTAAGATTTGTGTGGAATCAGAAAAGACCCCGAGTAGCCAGGGAAATTTTAAAAAGAAAACCATGTCTGGGGGCATCACAATGCCAGATTTCAGGGTGTACTACAAAGCTGTGGTCATCAAGACAGTGTGGTACTGGCACAAAAACAGACACATAGATCAGTGGAACAGAATAGAGAATCCAGAAGTGGACCCTGAACCTTATGGCCAACTAATATTCGATAAAGGAGGAAAGACTCTCCACTGGAAGAAAGACAGTCTCGTCAATAAATGGTGCTGGGAAAATTGGACATCCACATGCAGAAGAATGAAACTAGACCACTCTCTTGCACCAGACACAAAGATAAACTCAAAATGGATGAAAGATCTAAATGTGAGACAAGATTCCATCAGAATCCTAGAGAAGAACACAGGCAACACCCTTTTTGAACTCGGCCACAGTAACTTCTTGCAAGATACATCCACAAAGGCAAAAGAAACAAAAGCAAAAATGAACTATTGGGACTTCATCAAGATAAGAAGCTTTTGCACAGCAAAGGAAACAGTCAACAAAACTCAAAGACAACCTACAGAATGGGAGAAGATACTTGCAAATGACGTATCAGATAAAGGGCTAGTTTCCAAGATCTATAAAGAACTTCTTAAACTCAACACCAAAGAAACAAACAATCCAATCATGAAATGGGCAAAAGACATGAAGAGAAATCTCACAGAGGAAGACATAGACATGGCCAACATGCACATGAGAAAATGCTCTGCATCACTTGCCATCAGGGAAATACAAATCAAAACCACAATGAGATCCCACCTCACACCAGTGAGAATGGGGCAAATTAACAAGGCAGGAAACCACAAATGTTGGAGAGGATGCGGAGAAAAGGGAACCCTC
Organism: Canis aureus; assembly: GCF_053574225.1. NCBI lineage: Eukaryota > Metazoa > Chordata > Mammalia > Carnivora > Canidae > Canis > Canis aureus. The sequence goes on from NC_135622.1 coordinate 1,059,853, forward strand.
CTGCACTGTTGGTGGGAATGTGAACTGGTGCAGCCACTCTGGAAAACTGTGTGGAGGTTCCTCAAACAGTTAAAAATATACCTGCCCAACGACCCAGCAATTGCACTGTTGGGGATTTACCCCAAAGATACAGATGCAATGAAACGCCGGGGCACCTGCACCCCGATGTTTCTAGCAGCAATGTCCACAATAGCCAAACTGTGGAAGGAGCCTCGGTGTCCATCGAAAGATGAATGGATAAAGAAGACGTGGTTTATGCATACAATGGAATATTCCTCAGCCATTAGAAATGACAAATACCCACCTTTTGCTTCGACGTGGATGGAATTGGAGGGTATTATGCTGAGTGAAATAAGTCAATCGGAGAAGGACAAACATTATATGTTCTCATTCATTTGGGGAATATAAATAATAGTGAAAGGGAATATAAGGGAAGGGAGAAGAAGTGGGTAGGAAATATCCGAAAGGGAGACAGAACATGGAAGACTCCTAACTCTGGGAAACGAACTAGGGGTGATGGAAGGGGAGGAGGGTGGGGGGTGGGGGTGACTGGGTGGCGGGCACTGAGGTGGGCACTTGACGGGATGAGCACTGGGTGTTATTCTGTATGTTGGCAAATTGAACACCAATAAAAAATAAATTTATTATAAAAAAAAATAGAGGAGCCCAAATTGCCTGAATACTAAGAATAGCATCTTCATCAATGCCTAAGCACCTGACAGACAGCACCCTCACTTCCCCTGCCTAGTGTGTCTGGGGACACGGCTTCTGGGCCTCTGCCCCAGTGCAGGTGGGCTTCATGCCCCAGTACCCTTTCTGCCTTTGTCCTGAGGGCATTTGTGCCAATTCCTTGTCCTTCTTCCCCAGGACCTGGCCCGCCCTCTGCTTAACCCCAGCCCTCCAGGGGGATGCAGTGAGCACGACAGTATTCTTAGAATAACAGTAACAGCACCAATGTGCTGAGCCTGGCTCTTTGCACGTAGGATGGGCTCACCCTGCAGTGCTGGGAGGTGGATGATGCTGTTAGCTCCACTTTCCAGGTGGGACATTGAGGCCCAGGGAGGGAGATGACATGTGCAGGGCCCACCAGCCAGTGCGAGCTGAGAGCTTCCCAGGACACAGATGGACCGGGATGCTGAAGCCCAGCATTGGCATCTCAGGCACAACATCCCACCTTTTTGAGTCATTTTATTTTTCCTCTCTGGAAAAGGTTCATAATAGGACCTACCTTCCGGGATGTTCCGATGTGGGGATGAAAAAGAAATCATGTGTGTGAAAGGAACGGGCAGGGAGCAGAGCCTCAGCCGAGGGTCTGCTGGGCAGAAGCGCAGAGTGGTTAGGGACCCTCTGCTGGAGTCAGAGCCTCATTGGCCTCTCCCGCCCCACGTTCTGTGCATCTGTGCTCCAGTGTCCTCGCGTCAGGGGCCTCCCCTGGACTACCCTCAATTGGTTTTTTAAAATGATTTTTAAAAATTTCGTTTAGATTCAATCTGCTAACATACAGTGTAACACCAGTGCTCGTCCCATCAACGTGCCCCCTTGGTGCCCATCACCCTGTCCCCCACCCGCCTCCCCTCTGCGGCCCTTTGTCTCCCAGAGTCAGGATCTCTCAGGGTTTGTCTCCTTCTCTGATTTCCCCACTGAGTTTCCCTCCTTTCCTTATGGTCCCTTCCCCTGCATCTTTCCCGTATCCGCCTCTGGCTCACAACTGCCACCGGCGCTCGGGAACCTGAGGCTCCATTTCCTTTTCCTTGGACTGTGCTCTGTCTAGGCCTGTCTCCCTTCCCCCTGTTGCCCGTTCCAGTGCAAACTCCCCGAGGCAGGGATGCTTATCCATTTTGTTCACCGTTGTGCCCAGAACAGCACCCAGTGCCTACTAGGTACCCAATAAGTACTTGGAGACTGAGTAAACAAGTGACTCAGTAAACCTCAGGGTCCCTCATCTGTAAACTTCCACCCTCTTTGGTTTTTGCAAGGATCATATGACACAGCTTCCAGAGTGCTTGACACAGGGACTAACGTGTGGTATTTGCTTCAAATGTGATGGTTATGGGAGAGGAGCCTGGGCTTGTTTGCTGCTCACCACTTAACTCCACGGCTCAGGAGAGTGACTAGTGGGCCCCTGGGGGGTGCTCAGCAGTGGAGTGCCTGCCTCAGGGCATGACCCCAGGGTCCCGGGATCCAGTCCCACATTGGGCTCCCCATAGGGAGCCTGCTTCTCCCTCTGCCTGTGTCTCTGCCTCTCTCTGTGTGTCTCTCAGGAGTAAATTAATACAATCTTTAAAAAAAAAGGAGAGTGACTAGTAAAAGGTAAGATGTTGCTCAGTGTTCGCTGGGTGGATTAGTGTTTGAAGGCTCTTTGAGTGGAAAGGTACAGGAGGGGTCTGTGGGAACAAGAGGCCCTCGGATGTTCCCTGTATCAGAGGACAGCTCACGGCTCTCAGAAGGTCACAGCTGACCATTGGTACCACTCAGAGCACAGCACTTGTCAGAGCAGACGTCAGGCAGCTGACTCTCTCTACGAGCCTCCTCAGCGTGGACTAGTGTTGCCAGATGAAATCCAGGACGCCCGATTAAGTTTGGATTTCAGATAAACTTGATTGATTTTTTAGTATAAGTATGTCCCATGCACTTGGGGACACACTTATACTGAAAAACCATTATTCATTTCCCTCTGTTTTTATTCACGGAGTCTGGCATCCACAGCCAGATGTATTTTCAGGACACTCGAAGATGATGCAGACACCAAGAAGATGGCCTGGCCATATGCACCTCTCCTCCTTGGCCCTGGTGCTTAGTAGGGCCTCTGTGAGCTCAGAGGCAGGAGAAGAGGGCACAAGGGCATGGAAAGGGTGAAGCCCTGACTGTTGCTACTGGGCAGAGCCTGGCTTTCTGGGCAGTGGTGTGAAGACTAAGAAGACAGACCTCCCCTTGTGACACAGGCATCTCTGCTTGTGGTTGCCATGGGCTATTACTACACCTTCCCCCTTGGCACATGCCTTCATCCGTGTCAGGGTCAGGGACACCTCTGCTGCAGAGAGTCAGGAATTAGGGCCCAGAGGCACCCAAAGCACTGCCTGTGTGACCTGGCTGGTCAGAGGCTCAGCTGGGGCTTGGGCCCTGGCTTCCTTCCCACGGCTCCCAGGTGCGCACCCTACACCTCCTCCTGTGGGCTCCTCACCGAACCGTAAATGAGCATCCGTGTGATGTCCTACAGTCCACAAAGCACTGTGCGCACCCACCCCTCTGTGAATGTCTCCCAGCCGCTCTGCACTGTCCCTGTCACCAACGTCATCCCATTTTACAGATGCCATGCCCGGTGGTGGTGGTTGGGGGCTGTTGCACGCCCCGTGCCACCCCTGGGGGAGAGGCTCAGGCCTGCACTGTCCTTCATCTGCTCGCTGGGGGCATGAGGCCAGTTCTGCTGACCCCAGAGGTGGGGACACAGAAGAAGAGTTCCTGCGCACACATCTTGTGGAGCTGTTCCTCCTCTCCTGGCTCAGCTCCTTGTGCCAGCAGTAGAGCACAGAGTGGTAAATACTCATCACTTCTGGCGAGGGGGCCTTGCTGGCAGCTCTCGGTGGGAGGAACAGTGCAAACCGAGGCCTCTGACAGGTGCCACACTGGGCCCGGGGCTCCAGGGCGCCAGCTGCCTCTGCTCTGCTCCACGGTGGTGCCCGGAGCAGCCCCAAGCCCGCCCCCATCTCAGTGCAAGGCCCCCAACTCTAGGGGGCTTACCGGTGCATGCAGGCCTTCTCTGGGGGGCTCTTTCTAGCCACCTGCCCCAAGGGGTCTTTGTGACTCCCCACCTTCTTGCACGATTTTTCCTAATAGCATGTGTACATCCCCATAATCCATGATTCTCATTTCTTTACTGTCCGTCTCCCCCATTGGAATACAAGTTCCATGAAGGAAGTGTAAGAAACTATTCACTGAGTATATAATGAATGAATGAATGATGCCGGGCCTTTGAGAAGGTTCCACTCATATTTATGAGCACCTACTATGCACCACATACTCTTGTTTGGGTCACTTAAAAAAAAATCTTTTGATTCTTACAACGACGCCTTGTGGTAACTTTTGGGGATAAGAAACTGATGCTCAGAAGAGGTACATTCCTGCTCAAGATCACACATGGGCTGCCAGGTGCTCGTCATATAGAAAGGCGCCATCAAACACATGCCTGCTGAGTTGGTGAACTGAGAGTCACGCCTCCCTCATCTCCTCACCCCTCCCCATCCCACAGTGCACATGGACATGACCATCAAGTCTTGTCAACTCCAGTGCTAGAATATTCTTGACTCCATCCAACCCCTTCTCCCTTGCCATTTTTAGATAGGCCAACCCACTACCCAGCTTTACGTTGAGCCTTCATGGTATCAGTTTTCTTTTCTGCAAATGGGGGTAAGTTCAACCAACCTGGAGCCAAGGTGCCTCCAAAGGCCTATCCAATAGGGTGACAAACTATCGTGGTTTGCAGGGCTACATTGTGATTTCTGTGGGCCCTCTCTGCCTTCATAGTCTTCTTCCTCCATAAAAAAACTAAAAAGCAGGGACGCCCGGGGGGCTCAATGGTTGAGCATCTGTTTTCAGCTCAGGGCGTGACCCAGGTCTGGGGATCTAGTCCTACATCGGGCTCCCTGCATGGAGCCTGCTTCTCCCTCTCCCAGTGTCTTTGTCTCTCTCTGTGTCTCTCATGAATAAATAAATAAATAATCTTTTTTAAAAAATTAAAGAGTCGGGATCCCTGGGTGGCGCAGCGGTTTGGCGCCTGCCTTTGGCCCAGGGCGTGATCCGGGAGACCCGGGATCGAATCCCACGTCGGGCTCCCGGTGCATGGAGCCTGCTTCTCCCTCTGCCTGTGTCTCTGCCTCTCTCTCTCTCTCTCTGTGACTATCATAAATAAATAAATAATTAAAAAAAATTAAAGAGTCTACTTAACCACTGCATTAGTATAAAGATGAATAGAATCCAGGCTGGATTTATTATTCATTATTATCATATTCATTTTTTTCTTCTGATTAAGAAAAAAATTAAAATGAAAACATGCTCGTGGGCTCCTAAAAGTATTACGGGTCCCAAGCACGGGGTTGTTGTGATGGCTTGGTTGGTTCTGTTGATTTTAGCGCGGAGGGTCCCGCATCCCAGAACACCCCTTGGTCCTGTGCAGATTGGGGATGGTTGGTCAGTCCACTACCAGGACTTCCTTGGCCCCATCCCCCACTGCCTCTCTGATCTCAGTGTTGGCTCCCTTCCCCTGGCTGGTCCTGCCCCAGACACATTGGCTCCCTGGCCAGTCCTTCATCGAGCAAGGCATCCTCCTATTTTGGGGCCAGTGCTCCCACTCCTCTCTCTTGCCTGGCACAGACGCTCGGCTGACTTCATTCAGGTCTCTGCCCACGTGTCACCTGGCCAGTGCTGCCTTCTGTGACAGCAGCCCAACACTGGTCTCCCTTCCTCCCTCCAGCAGCCAGAGTGACTCTCAAAGAAACCCAAATGGCTCCAGTCCATCTCCTGTTCACAAACGCTTCCTGGCTCTCTCAGCTTCTGGAAGATCCCATGTTCCTGGCACACCCCACGAGGTCCTGCTGAGCTGATGCCGCGCTGGAAATCTCTGAGGAGACACATTCCGGCAGCAGCTGTAGTGCTGATCTTTGGAGCCCTTCTTCTCCCCAGACTCTCCCCCACACAGCCTGCCCAGATCACCTTGTGAGCAGCTCAGTATTACCTTATCTAAGGAAAGCAGAGGCCTCAGGGCACCAGGGGATGGCTTGGGGTGCATGCTGACGGGAGGGAAGTGGATGGAGAGGATGACCCATGAGACCCTGCAGATGTGCGCTTCATCCTGTCCCTGAGCCCAGCTGGAACCTCTGGGGAGACCCTGAATGGCATTGGGCCCCCACCTGGCAAGGGAAAAAATGCCAGGAATTTGCTTGGAAATATTTGCCTCCCTTTACCTCTGGGGATTGTATGAGGCCAGACAGTGATTTCCAGAAGCCGCAGAATAGAGAATTCACGGGAGCCAGTTAGGAAGGACTGCTCCGTGTCTACCCCACATCTGGCATGCTCCAATGTCACTCCTCAGTGGAAATGGAGAGCCAGGCAATCACCCCATCTCAGAGCCCTTTGCTTCCAAGGCGGGGCCCAGCTGACATGGTAGAGACTCATAGGTATCAAGGCTTCACCATGTGCCCACTCCCGTCCTTGGCGCTTCACAGGCATGAAGGCAGTTAGGCCTCACAACGGTCCTGGGAGGCAGGTACTGCTTAATAAAACGAGAATTTGGAGTTTCCAACTCCCGGGCCCTCGGATCCCAGCCTTTCCCCACCCCAGTGCCTCTGGGGACGAAGCCTCTGCAGTTTCCAAGGGAGCCCCCCCGCCACTGCCACCCCTAAGGACAATCCGGGATGGTCCGGAGGAGACTCCTCGGTGCTGTCCTGCTAGCGCTGCAGCGCGAGTTACCCTAAGTGCCGTGTCCTATGTGCTGCCGACAGCGGTTCTCTGCACAACGCCCAGAACACGGAGAGCCCCTAAGATGTATTTTGTGAGTAAATAAACGCATCCATTTCATTCCGATGCTCTAAAAGATACTCTGCATACACTGTCTCACGTAAGCCACGCAGAAGCCTTCAGAAGTAGCTACTGTGAATTCTGTTCAACAGAGGAAGAGACAGCAGCTCAGAGGAAATAAGCCGCTTAAGCAAGACCGCACGACTAATAAATGTTGAAGCTGGTATTTGTCTCCCGTCTGACTCGCGTCTAATGGCTTAGGTGCTTGATTAATACTTGTTAGGTGGCTAATGAAAGCCGCGGACAGCTGCACCATGGATAAAAACAGCAATACGGCGCACCCAGCCCCTGGGGTGGAGAGGCGTTTGGGGTGGGGGAAGATTCTGGAGTGCAGCCTCAGCTCCTCGGCTTCCCACCCCACCTCCCTGGGGTGGGATCTAGCCCTATCCGCACTGCTAATGGGCGCTCCTCGCTGCGACCCCCCTCCAGCCCTACCCACCCTTGAGTGCAGCTGTGAAATCGTAGTGACAGATCCAGTTTACTTCCAAGGATGAGCCTGCGATTATGTCTGTCTCAGCAGGGAGATGACCCCTTCTCTGTCCTTGCCCTGTGACAGATGAACCAGCCTTCCTCATCCAGCTAGCTGTAAAATATCACCTCCTCCTTCAAGCCTTCCTGGATTGATTGGGTGTCGGCTGTCAGCCCACCCAGAGAAAACTTTGGGCCAAGATCTCAGCCAGCGTCTGTCTCCATCTTCCTGGATTATTGACAGGACATGTCTGAGAAGATTCAGGCCCCAGTCATGGAGTTTCCCTTTTGCTCCCAGAGGGAGTCCTCTCTCATGCAGGAGCTGTCTGGCAGGGCCTGTGTCATCATGTTCCCCTTCCAAAGGGGCCCACACGATGAACCCGGCAGCTCCTAGATGGTGGCGAGTAGAGGCTGCCTCTTGAAAAGCCCAGAGGCAGAAGCAGGGGAGGAAGGGGAGAGTGAGAATGAGAGAGAATGAGAGGGGGTGGGGGAGAGAAGTAGGTGGCACAGAGGCACAGATAACAATTTGGGAGGGATGCCTTTTTTTTTAAGATTTTATGTATTTATTCATGAGAGACACGGAGAGAGAGGCAGAGACACAGGCAGAGGGGGAAGCAGGCTCCTCATGGGGAGCCCGATGTGGGACTCGATCCCAGAACACCGGGGTCATGCCCTGAGCCAAAGGCAGATGCACAACCACTGAGTCCCCCAGGTGCCCTAGGAAAAATGTCCTTTAAAAAGAGAAAGGGAGCATTTCCGAGGGGAGACTTTCCTGGACTTTCCAAGGTCCTGGGACAAATGCCAAATAACTCGAGTCTACCCCCAGGTTCCAAAGAAGATGTGCTCTAACTTCAGGCTTAGATGTTTGGGCACATGGAGGCCCTCGATGTTCAGATTTGGGGATCCTTCAGACTTCGGCTGTGCAAACCCCTTCCTTCCCCTCCCTTGGGCAGTCTCATGAAAATGGACTAATAAGATTCCTGATACCACTCTAGGAGCCTTCTTATTTTACAGGTAAGAAAACGGAGGCCCCAAGGCTTGTCGCAGGTCCACGGCAGAACTGCCCTTGCAGGCTTCAGGCAGCTCACATGACATTCCTCCTGTTCCTCCCCTGGCTTCTCCTTCCTCACTTCCCGAGGCAGCATTTCCAGGCTGGTGGAGCAGGGTGGGGTGCAGGGAGGGCTCTGCAGGGAAGAGGGACTTGCAGGGCCGGGGCAGACACCAGTGACAAGAGCAATTTATTTCCCAGGCACAGATTAGACGGCAACGGAGAAACTCTCCCTCTGCCATCCATCAGCTGCCCGCCTCCGGCAGCTTCCATGGGGGCAGAAGATTTGTCTTGACTGCACTGTTTCGCCACTTTTTTTGGGCTCCTGTGGCTCAGGTCCTGCCAGTGACCCCCTAACCAGCAGAAGGAATTAAATCTAAAGACGGTTTACAGACCAGCACCTTAGGAACAGGCCCCCTGCTCTCGCCCTGGGCTGCAGACCCCCGGAGGAGATGATGCATTTCCCTGTGGCCCTGGCTGGGAAGGGAGTGGCTCCCGGAGACCTGCAGGTGGCTGGGACCCTCAGGACTTTCCCAGCCTGCTTCAACCAGTGAGTGCTGGCTGAAAGTACTACTCATTGAAAAAAGGCAAACCTTTTTTTATAAAAGGCCAGATAGTAAGTATTTTAGTCTTGCGAGCAACAAGGTCTCTGTCACAACCCCTCAGCTCTGCCACTGTGCTAGGAAGCAGCCACGGACAAAACATACACGAATGAGCGTAGCCACATTCCCATAAAACTTTATTTAGAAAAAAAAAACAAAAAACAAAAAAACAGGTGACTGGCCCCTGGGCTGAATGCTAGTGCCCCAAACCCTTGAGAATTTGGAGAGCCTCCACCTGCTTAACAAGATTTATCAGTTAAGGGTGCCTGGGTGGCCCAGTTGGTTAAGCATCCGACTCTTGGTTTCAGCTCCGGTCATGATCTTGGGGGCATGGTATTGAGTAGGGCTCTGTGCTCAGTATGGAGCCTATTGAGATCCTTTCACCCTCCCCCCCCCCCCCCGCCGCCCTTTGCTTTTTGTGCACGTGTGTGTGAACTTTCTCTCTCTCTCTCTCAAAAAAAAAAAAAAAAAAACTTTAAAAAAAGAAAGAAACAATGTATCAATGAATGATCATGACAATTCTTCAATAGGAACTACAATACTTCAATAGGAACTAGGTGCTTGCCCTCAGTTCTCTTCCGGTGAGCCTGCAAATTGTATCACCAAGTCTCAGAAGCCAAGGGATCTGCTCTTTCCTGGATCTGGGGCTGTTACCTCTCACAACGTCCCCAATCAGTGTTGGACAGAACTGTGTAGGAATTCAGAAAAGACTCTCTGAAGTCATAATACTTGAGTTCAGTCCTTACTCTACGACAGTTTACTTGCTAGATGACCCCAACCTCACTTGTCTCGGCTTCCTCATCTGTAGAACGGGTACAGTAACAGACCACCCTCAACAGGAGCACCGTGAAGTTGAATTATTACAGGTGAGGTCATGGAAGAGCACCTGGCTTAGGGTTGGTTCTCATGTGTAACTGTTAGTTAACCCTAACTAAACACTGACCAGGGGCTGCCTGGTCTTGGGTGACATGAGATGTTGAGGTGTGAGACCACTGTTCCTACCAGATGAGCTGTAGGTGACTGACCCCTTCCAGGCACATTGGCATGAGGCCTTTGGGATTTCTCTTTTGCCTTACCTATTTTTATTAGAATTATGGCAAAGAGAAGAATGAAGAAGAAGTATATGGAAACTACATTTACTGAGTTGCTATACTGGGCTGGGAAGGGCTAGGTGCCTTGCATATTTTATTTCATAAAATTCATACAACTTTGCAAGGTAGGCATCACTATCTTCATTTTATAGACAAAGAAAATTAAGTCTCAGAAAGGTGATGTGATATGTTCAAGGTTACTCAGACGGCCTAATTACAAGCTCATTCTTTCATCAGATATCTCTTTTTTACCATTTATGGGTCAGACACTGACTATCTTGTATTTGGAAAGCAGAAATAGATAAAACCAGCTCATGGTCTAGATGGAAGAAATGAGTTTAAATCAGTCATTAAGGTGGGGATACAAAGGCAAATTTGGGGAAGCAGGAAGTCTTCACCAAGGAATTGATGCTCAAACTGTGTCTGAAGGATGAATGGGAGCCTACTGGGAGGATGAGGGGGAAGGACAGGACAGTCTAAGGAGAAGTAGCATCAGATGCAAACAGATGGAGGTATTAAATACCATTGTGCTTCTAGAATGGTCATTTATTTGGAGGAGGGTTGCGAGGGCAAGTAGTGGGCAACGAAGTTAGAGAGGCAGGTCGCAGGGAGCTCAGGGAGGCCACAGCATGTCATGATGAAGACCTTGGACTTGATTCTGCATGCAGTGGGGAGACATCTAACGGATTTTAAGTAGGGCAGCAACAGAATCAAATTGTGTGTTTGAAAAAAAAAATGCAGGTTGGACTGGGAGGTGAATGAGGCAGGAAGCAGGGAGACCATCTGAAAGGCAACTGAAATAATCCAGGGGAGAAATGGTGAGCAGTTTCACTAAAAAGTGGTAGAGGGGATGGGCAGTGGAGATGGATCTGAGAGCTATTGAGGAGGTAGGCATGAATGGACTTGATGATTGGAATTAGGGGTGGGTCAGGGAAAAAGAAAGGAGTCTGGGGTGACCCGGAGCCTTGGGTGATGAGGTAAAACCTTGACTGACACGGGGATGGAAGAGGAGGAACAGGATTCTACAGAACAAGTACCATTTCGGAACTTGCTGAGAACATACTGAGAATGGCTAGTGTGGGGGTCCGGTGTGGTACAGTGTGTGGGTGTCTATATGGCCAGGACTGGGGAGAAGGAGAAGGATACACATCCTTATCTCAATCCCATGTGGCACTCAATGATAAGCGCTGAGAAACAGTACACTCATCAGGCTTAAATACCCAACTCTGGGGGAAGAGTGAGTACACCCCTAATATTTCTGTCTTGGGGTGGCCTCTGCCTTCTGCTCGGGGAAAGGATCTTGGTGTGAGGGAAACCACAAGTAGGAATCTTCCTTCCTTCCTTCCTTCCTTTTTCTTTCTTCTTTCTTTCTTTCTTTCTTTCTTTCTTTCTTTCTTTCTTTCTTTCTTTCGATTGATTTTAGAGTAGGGGGAGAGACAAAAGGAGAAAGAGAGAGAATCCCATGCAGACTCCCTGTTTAGCATGGAGCCCAACAAGGGGCTTGATCTCAAGACCCTGAGATCATGACCTGAGCTGAAATAAAGAGTCTGACGGTTAACTGACTGAGCCACCCAGGTGCCCCAGAATCTTCCTTTCTTAAGAACAAAATTTAGGGGTGGGACACCTTCATTTATTTTTCATTTATTTTGTGTTTTGGTGAAGTGTAAATTCTGATGGTCATGTTAGGACACAAGATTCTTTAAGAGCTAAATAAAAATGAACAAATAGAGAGCTTCCTTGTACCTACCCAGTCGTCCTTCCCAGTAGCCTGAAAATATTTGTCTAATGTCCCCCTTCTCTCCAGACTACAACCATCCCACGACTGCTGCTGCATTTGCCTCCATGCCCTGGGAACAGTTCCTGGTACCTTGGAGGGTGTCTCAGGTGGACCTCCTGCCTCAGCAAGGTCAAGCAGCTCTCCAGACCGTGCCCTCCAAATGACTCACTGCAGTCCTCAGCCCTGACCTCAGAGAAGGAAGGAAGGGATTTCTCCAAGGAGTAATAGGATAGCGTGCATGTTTGTCTGTTTATGGGAGTGGAGGGGAGGAAGGGGAAGGGAAAGGGAGGGAAGCAAAAGCAGGGAGAGACATAGAAGATAAATACGATCAGAGGGAATGCTCACATACAAGAGAAGCGCAATGTGAAACTGTAGACAGATAAGGGGCAGTGGAAGTAGGAGGAGACAGGAGACAAGAACTGGGAGAAACAGGAGACAGACAGAGGGTGGTGACTGTGGTCTCTCAGGGCAGCCTGAACCCCACAGTTCATCCTGGTCTCTAAGTGTCCTTGGCTGTGGTGCTGAACTGCAAGGCACTGCAAGGTGGAGGTGGTGACCACTATGACCTCAACCTGTTACGTTCACCAGGACCCTTCCTTACTACAGTCGCCGAGTTCCTACTGTATATGCCAGATCCTCTGCTACCTGCTTTCACACATATCATCTCATTTAATCATATAATAACTTCTAGCGCAGTAACTAAAAGAACTGCCAATGTCTTACCTTCGGTTACTCAAACCAAACCAGGAACGGGTCTTGACTGAACCTATCTTACTTTGTACTTAGAATCTTTTAACAAGTGCAAGAAAGGAGGGAGAGAACTGGTCTCTGGCTCCATTTAAATGCCAGCCAAAGGAGAAGAGAAGAGAAGAGAAGAGAAGAGAAGAGAAGAGAAGAGAAGAGAAGAGAAGAGAAGAAGAGAAAAGGAGTTAGTGTAGAATTTATTAGGGATGTGTCCTCCTAGGACAATGCATGTCTGGGCAAACAGGGTCAGGGTCCTGAAGAATTTGAGTGTTCCTGTAAATTGGTACCTTTAAAATATCACAGAAATGATGTGTCTAAAAGAGAATCCTTCATAATAGAGATTCTAGCCATTCTAACCAGAACCAGTTAAGTTGCTATTATTTAAAACACTCCTTTTTTTTTTCAATTTCTTCAAAAAACACTTATATATATATGTTTTCAATTATAAAAATTCTTCATTTTGAGGGTATAAGTTATTTTTGAAATACAATATTTTTAACCATTTTATTTTAAAAATTCTTTTAATAGACATTTTTAGACCAGTTTTTGGTTCACAGCAAAATTGAGAGAATATCATTTTGTTTTTCTGTGCTGTTTCTCGGATTTTGTTTTTTCTTAAAACACACACACACTGTAGCTGAGAAGCTGAGCAGCGCTATTTTGGGTCAAAATCAAGGTGTGACTCTAATATACTAAAGTTGACTTTACTATTTAATTCCTCAATGGGCTCTAATGGCTGTTTCCAGAGAGGCATTCTACAACCTATCAGCAACACCTGCACCATTGAATTAAGTATGCAGCCTCCCAAGGAAGCCCTTTGAAGGACACTGCAATCTTTTAAATGCACATCATGGAAAGATTCCTATGTGCATTTATTTTTTAAAAAATAAAATTTTACTGCTTTAAAGTCTACTCAACTGTATGACTTTGGATAAGCTACTTAACTTCTCTGTGCTCTGTGCCCCTGTTCCTTCATCTGGAGCAAGGGGAGAGTAGCAGTTGCTAATGGATTGATACAAGTTAAAGATGCGAGAACAATGCTGGGCCCAGAGGAAGCATGCAGCTGATGGCTGCTTCCAACATCCTATCAAGCACCCTCTTGCTCTTCAACTTCTAGGCACACCTCTAGCCAGAAAATCTACTGAGTTAAGACATGTTAGATAGCTTGGTCTAGAGTCTGGCATCAGGCAGGTGTTCAATACCTCTGTTGATCTGGATAGAACTAAATATAGCCCTTTTAGGAGCTGGAGGGCTTACATTAGGATTTACTAAAAACAGAAAACTGTCTTAGAGGGATTTCTAAGATCAACATGTTTTGGATATTATCTGAATATGCAAAGCATCCCCATCCTGCGTCATAACTGGGTGAGACCAAAACTGGAATGGAAGCCTGCCTCAGGATCCTTTCTGAGCACCCCTTCCCCCATGGGAATATCTCTCACCACCATTCCCAAGCAGTGGGCTACAGGGAGGGATGGGGTCTGTGCACTCAAAAGTATTAGATTAGAAAGTGGATCTTGCTGGGGCATCTGGGTGGCTCAGTGGTTGACTGTCCACCTTTGGCTGAGCTTATGATCCCAGGTCCCACATCGAGCTCCCCGCAGGGAGCCTGCTTCTCCCTCTGCCTGTTTGTCTGTAGACTCTTTCTGTGTCTCTCATGAATAAATGGATAAAATCTTTAAAAAAAAAAAAAGTGGATTTTGCTAATGTATTAGGTTTTGAGACTAAATCCCCCTGTCCTGGGGGTAATATGTGCTTCTGAGAGTGAGAATCTTTAAAAACTCTGATTCTCTGGTGAAAACATTGCAGGCACCTTGATAAAGGTATACAAGAGAACTGTGGACATTTTGTATGAAACTTTGAAGAAAACTCGCCTGAAAATCCTAGCATTATGTAAGACACTGTTTTAGTGGGTGAGAGCATAGGCTATGGTATCAGATCTTGGTTCCAATTCCAGCTCCAACATATACACAAACTGTGTGACCTTGAGGAAGCTGCTCACTGCCCCAAACCAGGCTCATCAGTCAAACAGGGAGAACCTTAGCTTCTAATTCAGTGGGCTGTTACACGGTATCAACGAAAGAAGGCCTGCAAAGCACTTGGCAGAGTGCCTGGCCCACGAAACTCTAAGTGGCCACTGTTACTATTTTTAAGTGGCCGATTATAACAATAGCTACCATTTATTGAGTGCTCACTGTATGCCAAGTATTCTGCTCAAGTACAGCATACATGTTATTTTATTTAAATGCTGTAATATCCTTTGCTATATCATTCTTATAGTATAGTTGAGGGGCCTGAGGCCAGGGAATTCAGACGGTTTTATCCTAGGGCCATACAAACGTTAAGTAGGGAGTCAGGATTTGAAGCCAAGACCAAAGCCGCATGCTGGCCCCCTTCCATAAGCCACCCATTCTACCCATGGGCCCTCTCACCCCAGACACCAGCAGCACTGGACTAAAATCACAACACTTCTTTCCCTTTCCTTGCTATAGTATTTTCTCTCGAAAAGTCTGCTTAACATTCATAGACTTCCGAGTCTTTAAAAGTGAGACTCAGGAATTTATAAGCTGCTAGAATTATCCAACAGAAACTGAATTCTATGAGCTTCCAGTCCTGGCCTCCAGGCTCCCAGGGGTGCTAGGTGAGGGCTTCCTCTCAACCTTTGTTCCCAGTGTGGCTGCCAGCCTGAGCTCTCTCCTCCTCACTGCATGACCCTGTCCCTTGCTCCTCCCAGTGAGCTGGGGCTGTGGCCGCTTTACACACACCGGCCCACATATTCCTCCAGGGATCTTGTGGTCCCTGCTTACAGATTGAAAACAGAAACAGAAGCTAATACAGAAAGCGAACAAAGATCACTGGGTGGTCAAGTGGCAGAGATGGGACCAGAGCTTAAATGTGGCTAGGCCAAATTGTGTCCTGGGCTGCTCCTAGAGCTCTCCTTATCCCTGCCCATAATGTATGCGACGGTCCTGGTGAGTGCCTATTTGCACATGGCATTGGGTGGCCTGGACAGCAAAAAGAGAGCTTGATGCTCAAAGCTCCAAGCAAAGCATGGCCCACTGTGCTCATTCAGGAAGGGAGGAATGAAACCAGCCTAGGCACTGTGTCCCAGACCCCAGGGCAGACAGTTCCATGAGAATCATCTCCTTGAACAACACTGAAAGGAGGCAGTGTTAGCTTGTTTTTACAGATGAGGACATTGGGATTCATAGAGACTAACATATAGCCAGGAAGCGGTGGATCTAAGTTTGGAATTCACATCTGATAAACTTTATGTATGTGGGTGAACTGCCTCCCAAAAAAATGAACACACACACACACACACACACACACACAGTCAGGTGCTGAAATAAAGTGCGTATATAAAATCAGTATCAGGACACCTGAGTAGCTCAGCAGTTAAGCATCTGCCTCTGGCTTGGGGCTGACTCCAGGGTCCAGGATCAAGCCCTGCATCGGGCCCCCTGCATGGAGCCTGCTTCTCCCTCTGCCTGTGTCTCTGCCTCTCTCTGTGTGTCTCTCATGAATAAATAAATAAAATAAAAAAAATCAATATTGAGGATAACTGTATTATACATAGTATTAGATGGGAGGCAAAGTGATTAACTGAGATACATGTAGGCAGAGTAATAATGGGTAAGATTCCTGGAGCATTCACTATGTACCAAGCACTGCTCTACGAGCTCTCTAAGTGTTAGCTCATTTAAATGCCACATAAACCATATGCAGCAGGCATGATGGTTACTAGCATTTTCCAGATGAGAAAACCAAGGCACAGAGAAGATGAGCCACTCGCCCAAGGATGTGGAGCTTGCAAATAGTTGTGCAGGTGACTTATCTGCTGCTACAGCTCCATCCATTTTCTGTCCTTTCTCTAAGCTGAATCCATGGCTTCCTTGGTAATTGGCTCTCTTCAGGTTTTGCTGACAGCAGGCATCACAAGGAGATTGGAAAACAGGAGGAAGGAAGGAGGGGACTGCTTTCCTTTTTTTTCCCCCCTGTTTCTGTCAATGTAGCTCTAACAGTGGCTCTCGGCTCCAGCTGCCAACTCTTCTGGGCATCCCAGAACCAGCCTCCCTGCACCCTTGAGGACCAGAGGCAGACAGGTGTCAGCATCTCCTCGGAGGCCTGAGTGCCAGCTCCTTGGAACTCCAGGTTCTCCTGTTCTCCAAGTGCCAGGGACGGTGGCTGTTTCTGCATTTAGGATCACTGGGTTACTCCAATGTTTCCCCTGCTTTTTCCAGCTCTCCAACAGGTGTATAACTATCCCCTGTACTGAATCTCCTCTGTTTGAAATGCCTAGGGAGGCTTCTTCCTTCCTGATGGGACCCTGAACACTCAAATACCTGGATCTTGCCCCCTGAGCATCTTCTCTCAATTACTAGTGTTTTATAACTCTTCAGTATCTGTGGGAATTTCAAACTCTAACAGGCAAGTTCACAGAAGTCCCTTTTATTATTTCATCCCCACCCCCCAGACACTAAATTCACCCATCTCACAAATAACCATTTACAGTTTCCTAGCTGGCCATGGGCACAGGCTTCGCTATGAGGATTCTCAGCTATGGGAATCCTGGTGGAGGCGCCCTGGGCATGGTGGACACAGAAAAGCACCAGTATGACTTTGAGTCCCTTTGTCCTGATGCTGGGCCCTAGAGTCATTCTGCCACAGAGTCAGACTGAAGCCAAATTAAGAGGATAGATGGTCACTTTGACACTAAAGGAAATTACTAGAGATAATAAAGGCTCATGGCCTTAATTAAAGGGCTGGCTGGTGTCAGGACCATTTTGAAGACATGAGCATCAGGCATTCAAGAGCTAGGGAGGGGAAAAGTGAGGGCAGACACAGCTCAGAGAGCTTTCAGCTGGGTCGCCTATTTGAGAGGGCTTTGATCAGGGGAGGAGGAGCACTGACTCCAAGATCAGGGATGAGGGCCAGAGGGTATACAGTGCTACAGAGTCATTGGTCTAAGATGCTCCATGAAATTGCACTTAGTGAAAGACAGAAAGAAAAAAAAAACACAAAAAGAGGAAAGAGGTGGCCTCCATCCAACCGCCTATCCACCCATCCAATCATCCATCCGTCAATTTATTCATTCATTTAACAAATATCTGTGGAGCTACTAAGCTGTGCAAAGTATGTGGGATGGGAAATACATGAGTCAGGCATGGATCTTGTCCTGAAGAAATGTGACCCCCAGTAGAGGAGAGTGGAAGAGAAACATGTAACCTGTAACGGGAGCAACTGTGGCTGCAAAAAGTAGCAGTTGAGATGCCTGGGGAGGGGGGGAGGTTGGGGAACAGGACGTGGAGGGCATATGTGAGAGGCCTGGTGGGTTGCCGAGATGGCTTTGTGAGGGGCACTCATGAGGGTAAGATCAGAAAGAGGCCGATACTCCACTGTAAAGGAACCTGAGGCTCAACTTTGTTCTGTAGGTGGTAGGGAGCAAGGGAATGTTTAAAGCAGGATGGGGGATGCTGAGAATGACTTTTAGAAGAGGATTCCAGAAGCACAGTGTCAAATGGCCTGTGTTTGAGGCATCAGTTAAGAAGTTGCTGTGATGGCCAAGGCAGTGAAAGATTGTCAAGGAGTGAATTACAGAAAAGGCAGAGAAAATGCAGACAAGAGTCTGCAGCCAGACAGTAACATGAGTGGTAGGACCTGGTGGGGTGGGGTGGGGTGGGGTGGGTGGTGTGGGGTGGGTGGTGTCAGACTTGGTTGGCAGAGAGGACAAGTGTGTCACCAGGAGAAATGGGGAACATGAAAGAAAGAGCAAAGTCCAAGGGGTCCAGCTGTGAGTGCAACTCTGGACAAAATGAGTTGGAAGGGCCATCAGAATGAAGGCTTGACAGGAGGACAGCACAGAGTTCAGGTCAGGAGAGAAGCTGGGGATGCGAGATGAGCACCACCTGCCTTCACCAAGGTTAGCAGAGGACACCTGGACATTGGATAGGGTTTCCTAAGCCAAGAATGTGGAAGAAGAGCCAGGAGAAGCCAAAGAACGGTTCTTGGGGAAGACCTCCATTCATTAAGCAGAGGAAACGAGGAAGCAGAAGACCAAAAAGCCTTTGGGGAGCAACAAGGGCGGGAGGAGAGAGGAGGTGAAGAGAAGACCAAGGAGTAAGGGTGAAGCATGAGGGAGTGGGAGACTGCACAGCAGATGTTGCCCAGAGGCCAATGGGAGAAAAACAAGAGATGCTGCTGGGTCTGGGGGCTGAGGAGTGACCAGTGACTGTCAGGGGGCGAGCTTGGCACAGTGGTGAAGGCGGAGCCAGAATTTAAAATGCCAGAAATAGGGAAGCCTGAGTGGCTTAGTGGTTGAGCATATGCCTTCGGCTCATACTGTAATCCCAGGGTCCTGGGATTCAGTCCCACATTGGGCTCCCCATGGGGAGCCTGCTTCTCCCTCTGCCTGTGTCTCTGCCTCTCTCTGTGTCTCTCATGAATAAATAAATTTTAAAAAGCCAAAAATAATCATCACAAAGATAATAATTAAGAACAATAGAGCCATGTGTCTGATGCTTACTGCCAGGCACTTTCTAAACACATTACCTGCACTAATTCATTTGATCTCTGTGATGACTCTCCAAGGTAAGTCCTATTCATGACCCTACTTTACAGATCAGGGACCCAGGGCAATGAGGAGAGTAAGAAGAAAGGGAAAGGCTAGATTTCCAGAGCAGGTTCAGCCTAACCCTAGTCCTTCAAGAAGGGCACAGGGAAGGACTCTGAGGTCAAGTAAACTTGGCATTTCCCCCTTTAAGAATGCAGATGAGACCCAGGAGGCCGGCATTGAAGAGACTTGTTTAATTTTGTTTAATTAATGTTTTGAGAATTTATTGGCCCTGCAAGGCTGCCTACCATTATCATTCTATGGAACGATGTCCTACAAGGCACGCTTCGGGAAATGCTGGTGTGCAGACTCTTCCAGAAAGACACGCACAGAAACACGAGGGCTGTGGGAAGTGCTGCTGCTTTTTTTTTTTTTTTTTTTGAAGGGGGAAGGGTATTTTTTTATGATTAGGGAGCAAAATTTTAGGGTGAGCTAAGGGATATGAAGGTGGGAGACAATGGGACATAAGGAATCCTCGTGTTGGGCGATCCACCATCGACTCATGTAGAGAGTGAACTCCGAGCTAGGATCCTTGTGACAGAGACAGCAATTCATTACCAGGTGCAGGTCAGGCTCTTAACATGGGACTGTGCAGCCCCATGCACCCACTGAACACACTCACCAAAGGCGGATGCCTCCATGCTTCTCAGAATGATATGACCACTGTGAATCCTCTTCCCCTACCATTCACTTGTTTATTCCTTTGACAAACACAGCTGGGCCTTTCTCTGGGCCAGGTACAGTGTCAGGCACTACTTTTGCTTTGATGCTTGTCTCAACTCCCAGCTCCTGGTTCTACAGCCCAGATTTTTTCCTGCCTCTGATCCTTTGGACCTGAAGATGTGCCAGGTTTCCACTGCCACCCCCCACCTCTCCCCAAGGATCAGTTTCCTCAGTGGGCTCTGGCTCATGCCTCCTTGGCTCCCAGGGCCTCAAGATGCTTCAGGTGAGAACGCTGGTCCAGTCCTGAACATCCACCACTGACACCATCGCCTCGTGCAGTGTCCCAGCCTGTCCTGCCTTGAAAGAACAGTGTCGTCTGCCGGGAGTTGTGTGTGTGCTGGGGCTGGGGTCGGGGTGCAAGGGGTGAGGGCCCCCAGGCAAGAACAGACATTGCCTCAAGGAGACACATCCGGCCAGGGCAGGTGGCACATGCTCTCCTCAGGCCTACAAGCCTGGCCACTGCTCGACTAGGTACCAACGTGGCCTTGGGACATGACACATGTGGTGTGGCAGGTGGCGGTAATCACTGTGTGAAGACATCACAAGGAAAGAGTCTTAACCCAGTAGCCCTGCATGGGGGCAGGGGCCTGTGGGCAGAATGGAATCTGGCTTGGAAACTCAACTTTATGAAGAAGAGACTGCCTGCTTGGGTCCGATCCATTCTACAGGGAACGAAATGCTGCTCCCTCCACCTGGAAAGACAGACTAAGTGTATGTTAATGTGCAGCTGCAGCCTCAGCCCAGGGCCCCAATCAGGCCCCGGGCATCTGGCTGGAGAGGGTCTCTTTTAAGCAGATGCTTATTATAGCCTTGTTTTGAGCACTTACCATGCCTTCCCCTTCCCAGCTGCTAAATGCCCATTTCCAAGTTATTGAAATGCACCGGGAAGTATGGTTAATATGTGAATATAGATTAGTCCCCTTGCCACCGAGGCAAAGCTGCCTGCTTGGCAGCCTCTGGTACTCAAGATTCACGAAATATCTGGCATAAGCAGGGGAGAACGAAGAATGACTGGCCGGGGGCGGGGATGAGGGGGCAGGTTTAATTTTTGGGCTGCTAATGAAGCCGATTGCAGCCAACACTCGATTATACCCAGGTGGATTACGCACTGGGTGAGCAGCCTGTAGAAAATATGAAATCCTATGAGATTTTCCCCATTGCTCCACATACCTACAGAGCTTCCAAGCAGCCTGACCCAGCCATTAATTGGTGTGCACTCGTAGCCAGCCAGCTCATTTCCATGCGGTGGAAGCAAAACATAATTAGGTGGGCAAACATGCTGCAAGATATGTACAATATCTACATATCCTATCCTACATTTGAAGTCAAACAACAGTGAGCTTTTGGGTTACCCACCGTTTTGAATTAATCACCCCACTGCTCACCCCGTCAGAGTGAACCAATGAGAAGGCGATGCCAGCCATGAGGGTAAACACCCAAGAACACACACATATTCAGGTGTGTTGTTCTTTCAAAACAATCACCTCGGGACTGAGCTGCTGCTTTGCTGAAGACTCCTCTGGAAGTTCTTTTTTTGGGGGGAGAATTGCCTTTGGAGCTTCTTGCCCATTCTTTAAAGTGCCTGTCTTCTACCAAGGGGACAGAGCTCCATCTGGGGAAAGGAGGATTGATTTTAAGGGAGAGCAGAAAACATTTCAGAGCCAAGTGCTTTGAGTCAAGTGCGATCTTATAGTTCTTACTCATAAAGAATTGTTGTCCCATTTCCTCCTCCTTTTTTTTTTTTTTCCAAGAAAGGATGAACTTTGCATTTATGAGCATTGCCCAAGCAAGGGTGAGCTCATCTGTGCTCCCCTGAACAAAATGAGCAAGAGAAAACTGATACCCCCAACAATGACACATGTACCTTTCCTTCTTCTGAGCGCACAGCTCTCTGCTTGGCAGACACTAACAGTCACACGGGCACAATGACATCTAACTAGCCCCCAGGGCCTCTCCATTGTGAGCTGCTGAGACATTGCTTCAAACACCTTGCTCCGGGCCAGCTTCCCTTGCCACCCAAACAACTGCTCACACTCACCTCCAGGGCCTTTCATCAGCCTGCGCCAGGAAAGGCAACTTCATGTGGATGTCCATGTCCAAGAGAATCAGGAGGACGATATCATGACAACAGCCTCCGGAGCAGGAACCAAGTGTCCTGAGAGGACAGTCCAGTTCCAGAGGGGTAATGAGGGCTGTCGTGGCCTGGGATATGCTTCCAAAGGAAGGGCTTGGAAGCGGTGCTTAGGAGCTGGTGACAGCTACAATGTGTGGATCCCCAAGACAGCCTCTCAGGGGAGCTCAATCCAAATCCTAAATCCTCCTTGGAGTTAGGAGTTCTAATGTATTGGTTAAAAAAGAAACCAATGTTTTGTCTGTAGTCCAAGGGAGTATTGTGCCAGGTGAGAGGAGGCAGCAGCGTCGAGTGGCTGCATGCTGGGTGAGTCTGGTGCTAATTTATCAAGCAAGAAATAGACTAGACCCATTTCCAGGTCTCCAGGAAGGCAGGTCAGCTATTGGGAAGATCCTGCAGGATTTCCCTAAATCAGTCTCTTCCCTTTTAAAGTATCTACACTGTCGGTGCTCCTGTGGGGACTAGCTCTTGGGTGCAAGTAAGAGGGACACTGCCAAGAATGGAAATTCAGAAAGCCAGAGTCCAGGGGGAGGTGCTCTGCACACCACGGAGAAGTCCCCATGGAAGCCACAGTCCCTTCTGTATTCCCCCCAGGGACCCACAACCTCTGCGGGTCCAGTCCCTGGAGACATTCCCTGAGCTCAGGGGAGTGAACTCTCAGCCTGCCCCTCGATCCTCCTCCCCCAGGGGTGCTCCAGGGTCAGCTCCAGCAATTTCCACATCTGCATTTCCCTGGACATGGAGACTTTGGATTCAGAGGAACTAGAATCCCATTCTTTCCTCTAAGGAGAACCATTAGACCTGCACTTAGCAACCAACAGGAGGGTATTTTTAGCTCTGGCAGGAGCGTAATGTACAAAATGTAATAATCTCAGTCTTGAAGTTCCTCGCAGCCCCGTTCCACGTGAAACTGTGGCTGATAGATGTGCACGGAGAGAGCAGGAAAACAGGGCTGGTGAGCTTCCCTGCCTGCTGGGCTCTGATGTAGGCACTGGACATGGCAGCAAAGATCGGAAACACACATGCCAAGGAAGTGCACTGCTCGACCAGCTCCTGGTTGCCTGCCTGCTGCTTTATCCTTTGGCCAGGTTGCCGGCCCACAGGTGAGATCCACCGAGCTGATGTTCCCGAGTGACCCATTGCCTGGACTCCTGCTCCTGACTTGTTTTGTGCCCAAGGGAAACAAAACCAGGCAGGTTCACTCTGCTCTAAAACTGGACTTCTTCTGAGGCCGGGGAAAAGTGGTTTGGGATTACAGACTATTTTCAGACACCTGGAGGGTGGGGAAGAGACAGATTTTGCTCTGCCTCTTTTGACCATGCTGTTCCCGAAGCAGACAAGACAAGGAAAGGGGAGGAAGAAGAGCAAAGGGAATTGCAGAGAAAGAGGAAGTAAGATGTGACTCTGTGTCTCATGCCCAGAAGTGAGGGAGGAGATAAAGTTGACGAAACTCACTCCCTGGCCCGGCTCGTATGTAGAGCCAGGCCTCCCTGGAGGATCCTCACCATCCTTCTATCTCCGGGGAGGAAAGCTCCACATCCACCTGATCTGTAGGATCCTATTGTTCATTTGTCCCCTCAGTCACTCAGATGCACTGAGGAAAGTTCCGACTCTGTGCTGGACTCACCAGTTGTCTTCGTTTAATAAAGTTTAATTTATAAACTGGGCATGGTGAGAGATGAACAACAATAACGGGATGGAACAGGACAATTATAACAGTGGACAATAAATTACATGAATGCAGTCTCTCTCTCTCAAAATATCTTATTGTCCTATAGTCACCCTTCGCCTTGTGACAATGGGAGATGATAAAATACCTACGTGAGGAGAGGTGAGGTGAATGACAGGGGCATGGTGATGTAGGATGAGGCTAGTACTGACTTCTGAGGATGACGCATCAGAAGGATGCTCACCTGCCTTTGGACCATATCCGACCACAGGAAACTGAAACCCTGGAGAGCAAAATCACGGAAAAGGGGCAGGGACTCCTGAACCCGTGATCTCCAGAGGGCAGGAGGTGAGGATCCTCTGGGTCTTAAATCTGCCTGCCTCCAAAACGCTTGAAACTCCATCAAACCAGGGCCCCCATACACTCAGTTCTTGGGTACCCATCTGGGTGCACACACTTTAAAAGTGGGGTGGGGCCTGGGGATGGGGGTGCAGGGACAAGACTCTGAGCTGCCTTAGGGAAGGAGAGGAGCCTTTGCTTTTGATGTGCTCCAAGGGAGTGAGGAAGACCCAAGGAAGACCGTGCCAAGGAGGGAGTGCGGGACCAGGGGTTAGCGGATACGGTTCTACCTTGTGTACCAGGGATCCACAGCCATTTGCCAGTTATCTGTGCTGGAGCTGTGTGATAACGGAGCGTGGCGTGCGGTACTCAGCAAACCACCAGGCCCATGGCCGTGGACCCTCCCAGTCTCATGACAAGTCTTCAGGGCAGAGGGAAAGAATCATCCTTTTGATGATTCAAAGGGCCGTCCTCTTGAGTAAGCTCATTTCCCCAGAGCACACCTCATTTGGTGGTGGGGTGGGCGGGGGGTGGGGGGCAGCTGAGGAATTGAAATTGGCTGTGTGTATTCCATGAGCAGAAAACTGCATCCCCGAATCTCAGGAAGCAAAAGGAGGCTGCTGGATATTAATAATTGCTAACATCCTGGGGAGGCCTTACCGTGTGCCAGGCATTTTGAAAAGCCATTTAAATACACACAAATTCATCTAGTCTTCACAAGAACAATGCTATGGAGTAAGAATATGGAGTATTCTTCTCATTTTTTCAAACGAGGAAGCAAAGACATGGCCGGTTGAAAGGACTTGCCCTAGGTCACGCAGCTGGGAGAGGCACGATGAGGTGTGCCTGTGCCAGGAGCCCCCAGATGAACCTCATTGCCATCACGGGTTACTGGAAAGAGAAGTCGGTCCTATCTCCTCTGGCTTGCTGCCACCGCCAACCTTCAGCCTAGCAGGTGGAGATGCATGTACAGGAAACCTCTTCCTGTCTCTTTCCTGAGCCCAGAGTGTGAAGTGCACTTCCCTCCTGCCAGCCACAATATGGCCTTACGATGTCTAGTAAGACCCAGGCCTTCTAGTCAGCACAAGCTCAATCATGGAGCCAAGGGGAGGCATGGGGACTCTGCTTCAACTTTAGCTCCCTCTTGTCCAGGGTGTGTAGGGCTGACACCCCAGGCAGAACCCACATGTGGATGCTTCCCCCATCCCTGGCAACTCCGCTCCATTGATCCTGGTAGTGTGGTGTCTGGGGAGGAAGGGAAGGGTGTAAGAGGCGGAGAGAGGCACTCCCACAGTTACGGGCTGGAGCTTGAACCTGCGCAGCTGGCTGCCAAACACAACAGAGGCAGGAAGCCAACTGAAAGGACAGTGTCATCAGGGGAGCCAATGGGATGCTCCAAGCACTCCCCCCACATTCCTGCTTCCTAGAACATCAGTTGGACGGCAAGGGGTAGAGAATGAGGGACTGACTACACCCAGGCTAATTTTATGTGTCAACTTGACTGGGGCAGGAGGAGCCCAGACCCTTGGTCAAACGTTATTCTGGGTGGGTCTATGAAAGTATTTTTGGATGAGAGTCACCTCTGAATGGCAGACTGAGAAAGCAGATTGCACCGCACACCCCCACCCTCTGCCCAAGGTGATTGCCCTTACCCAATCAGTTGAAGACTTGAATAGAGTAAAAGGGCTACCCTCCTGGAAATTATAGGAAAACTCTTCCTGCCTATTTGAATTGGGCCTTCAGACTTGAACCAAAACATCGGCTCTTCTTGAGCTTACGGTTAACTCTCCTGATCCTCAGGCCTTCAGACTCAGACTTCAGCTCTTCTGGGCTTTCAGCTTGAAGACTGCAGGTTTTGGGACTCGCAGCCTCCATAACTGTATGAGCCAACTCCTTATAAGATATCTATATGTATCCTATTGGTTTTGTGTCTCTGGAAAATCCTGAGTAAATATTCATTGGTGGGGACCTGGCTTGGAGCTTGGTGGGTCGGATTTCGGATTTCGGAGTGCAAAGGATGGTTTTGACTCAATGCATTTACATTCTTGCCTCTCAGTTTCTAGGGATTACCCTAATGGTCCCAGAAATGCAGCCTGGAGCAGAAAACTCAGCATGAAGGCACTTTTCCAGCCAAATATTCCTAGATATGGCCTGGTTTTCAAAGCTTGAAATTAAAGCCCGTGCTCAGAGCTCTTCATTCTTTCCCAGCTCTGTGTGTGCTGCAAGGGCTGAAAGGAACCATATGGTGTGAAAGTTTGGACATGCTTTATCTCAGCCTTGCAGAGAGAAGACTGCTTTGGTGTCCAGTTGTAAGTAGAAGTCTGGAGAAGACAATGATTGCCTCCAACAGGGGCTGTCTTTGCTAGTTTTGTGCCACCAGGAGGAGGGGCTCTTATCCAGACACGTAGTCTCTGTAGCCCCTCAAAGTCTCAGAGGAAAGTATCACCACAGGCTTGCCCACTCATTTATTCCAGTGTTGGCTCATCCAGAAGATCTCAAATACTTTCATTCTAAGGCAAGTCAATGTTTCTGCAATGAAGACTTGAGTAGGCGACTCCAGGGGTAGGCTGGAGAGGCAGCACGGTAGAGAGGCTCAGCACTGGGCTTGGGCTCGACCGTCTGGGGCTATCCCAACTCTGAGACTGACCACCTAGGAGATCTTGGGCAAGTTACTTAAGATCCTTATACCTCAGCTTTCCTCATCTAAGAAATAGGCTGATGATAGTGGTAACCACTCTTAGGGTTGTTGTGAGGATCAAATGAACTAATGTATATGTATGTGTGTGCATGTGGACAATGTTGCACAGTGGCTGTCCTGTAGTAGTGCTGTACACATTTTAGCCATTATGGCATATGTAGAGGTTGGTTGAATATTTCACTCTTCTTCATATCCCCCTTTAAGCCTAGAACTTGCCTGGTATTCAAGGAATTTACACATATGCCAAAAATAGAGAGATGAGAAACATTCCGATTTCAGGCATTACCCACTGCTAGGATGGCAACCCAGCCTAGACTCGGCAGGGGCATACTAGACACGGTCTTGATCATCGAGGACTTATAAAGTGAGTTACAGAGGCTTATTTACTCTCACTGGATTATGAATTGGCAGCTTCTACACCAGGAGGTGTGACTGATGGGGTTCTGAGCAGAGTTCAGCCAGCCTGGGCGGCTGGCACCTCTAGGGCTCTAAGGTAATACCCCGTGGAATTGGGCTCACCCGGCTGGCGTCCTGGGTGGAGGGAAGGTGCCCATCGCCTCTGGATTAGGAGCATGGATTAGGAGAGGGGCACTCCGAATGGTAACCTAACACTTTGAAGCTTCCTGCTAGGACGTCTTTGCTAGTGCCACCTAAGTACCGTGCAGGAGCACAACGCCTTAAGTAATAAGGAGGAGAAGGGAAAAAAATAATCCGGAGAGAAATCAACTTATGGCTCATTTAAACCTTATTGAAATTTCTACTGTGGAAACATTTAAATATCATAGTTACTGCCGTGTGTCTTCGCTCCTGCTATTCCCGGGTGGATGTTTCGCTGCACATTTGGTTGGGGAGCAGAACAATAAAGCTGCTTGGAAATTGCCTTCCCACTGCTAGGTAATTACAACAGGTTTTTATTCCAAATGTAAAGAATGAACTGTTATTTTTTTAATAAAGGGAGCTCTCGGTTGGCCTCGGGCCTCGTCACCCCCGGCCTCTGGCTGCACTGGCCCTGTGCTCCCGGATCTTCTGCTCCATCCCCTAATGGGGCCCCTCTCCTTGCTTTTCCTCTAAGAGGCAGCTGCAAGTAGCTCTGTCTCCCAGCCCCAGAGTCCCATGTGTCACTGTTTAGACAGAGGAACGGCCCCCTCCAGGTCTCTGTCAAGAACATTAAATAAATTAAATTTAGCCGGACTCCATCCAGGCCATCAAACACACTCCTGTCTCCCTTTCCTACCCAAAGTGACACATTTTCCCACCTCCATCTTTTTTTTTAATCCCAAGCGAGCAATCTGGGATTAACTTGGCATTTGTCAACTCTGTCTGGGCACGGGCGTGAGCTCATGGGCTCTCTCCCAGCATACTGAGCGGAGAAAGTGCCTCTAGTGTTCTTGGGTGCACAGTCCAGCCCGGCAACCAAGCGAGCTCCTGCCCAATGTGGCATTGCTCATGCTCCACCAGCCGCCTCCCTGTGGCTTTGCTCCTCCCACTTCTTAGGTGTGACTCTGGGGCGGTGTCCCCTATCACCCGACATGTGACCTTCTTTCCTAACCACACTCCTCCCCTCCTGGACTCTGGCTACTGTGCGCAGGGGGCTGGGTGCGGGGAAACAAATTCTCTTTATGCCTTGTCACCTCCAAGGACACCAGGAGGGAAAGGCTCTGGCAGCAGCACCTACACCTCGTGCAACAGAGGGGCAGGCCAGGGCAGCCTCTGGGGTGGGCAGGGCAGTGAGCCCAGTGAGCCAGGCTGTGTGGCTCTGGGTGCTGCCTCCCCCTCTCTGGGCCTCCCCTTCCTTCTCTGTAAAAGAATGGGAGGTGCGCTCCCTATCTTTGCATTCCTTTGAACTACCTTACCCTGTAACTCCACATCTTAGTGATTCCCATCTGACCCATTGTCCTGTTTGCCTTATCCATATCCACAAGTCCTTCCCTGAATCTTCACACACAGGGCTTGGGCCTGACAGCAGCACCATGCTGGCCTCGGCGTCACATAGCTCGGAAGGGGCTCCCATCTGCTAAGTTTCAGACCATGTGGACTTTATTCCAGGCAGAGGAGGAGAGCAAGGAGCGTAACTAGTGCCCGATGTACTGAGGAGATATGAATGGAGACCCAGCAGCTCTGAATGGAGGAAGGCAGGTGGCCTCTCCAGGGTAGACAGCTGCTGCGTTTGGAACCGTCCCCTGCCCTCTGCTTCTATCTCTGACCTTAGGGGAAGCTACCTGTCCTCTTTGAGCTTTGCTTCTCTTCATCGGTTTAATGAGATGACATTACCTGTGCCCTCCACTGACAAGTATCCATGAATAAATGAAAAAAAAAGTTCTTTGGGAAGGAAAAGAAAAGCTGGAGGACCAATGGGGAAACTGAGGCGGGAGGTGCCCTGCCTAAGCTTAGAAGAACTGACTAGCCCTCCACACTGGAGTGATGCCGAGCCTTCTGCAACCAGTTTGTGCGTCTGCCAGGCAGGGTTGCTGGGCCCCTGGAGGTCAGTGTCAGCAAGGACAGATCGGGTCTTGCCAGTGTCTCCCCGTCCCGGCCCAGCACCCCTGCAAAGCACATCGCTTAGGGGTCCCGAGCCAACAAAGGGTCTGCAGGTGAAGCTCTGGTATCTGCTCTGGGTCTGGAGTACAGGGGGTGGCAGGCAGGACCCTTCCAAGCTGCCCAGAGGCTGGTGTCTGGGGTGCAGCCAGCGGAGTGGGGGATGGGAGGCGAGTGGCGGCTGTGCTGGGGGCGGACAAAGGGAGAAGACAAAGATTATTTTAAACCTGTATTAATCACTGCTCCAAACAGGGACGGGGGTGGGAGCCGCAGCTGTCATGGGGAGCTGGTGAGGGGGGTGGGAGAGTCCAGGGGGCGGACAGAGCTGCAAACTCCCCTCTGGGTCTGGGCCCGGGCCGGCTGTGGCCTGGGCCCCCTGAGTCTCTGTTGGCTGCCACAACGTCCGCGGCAAAGGAAGGATAAGACCTGAGCAGTAGCCCAGGTCCCTGGGCCAACGGGTCTCCTCGCTTCCAGGTGCCCTCCTCACCGTCCTCCCTCCACGCTTGCCAAGTGTTAGCCTGGAATAGTTGAGATCATGTCACTTCTCCCAAAAGCTGGTAATGGCTTCCTGTGCCCAGACAGCTGGTCTGACGGCAGCGAGCCCACCTGGCCTTCCGGCGCCAGGAAGGAGCCCAGCCGTGGGCCACCAGTGACTGCCCAGCCAGGTGCTCTCATGCACTATGTCCCCAAAGACTCGCCTCTGTTGGCAGATGAAGACCTGGAGGCTCAGAGACGCCACCTGCGCCGACGTCCGTCTGGTACCCAGAACTCCTGCTCGGAGTTCCTGGACGCTTCCACCGACATTCGGGATTCCCTGCTTTCTTAGCGCTTGGTCTGATTTGCCCTCATGAACGCCTTCCTCAGCCCTCAGGGCTGGGCTCAAATGCCACCTATTTCGAGAAGTCTCCCTGATTGAAGCTCCACCGCGGACTCTCAATAACCACGGACTTAATTTCCTGCTCTCTGGGCAGGTCCTGTCATCTCTGTTTTACAGGCAGGAACACAGAGGTCGTCGGCGAGGCACGAAGCATCCGCAGCGATGCAGCTACTGAGTGACCCGGCAGGGACTGATTCCAAGCCCAGCCTGGCAACAACTCCAAGTTCACCGTTGTCCAAAAATGCTTTGACTGCTTCAGTGACATTTCCTTTGTGTGTCCGCCGTCCTTCGTTTGTGCCTTTATTTGGCGCTTATCAGATTCCGTGTTGAAAATCTGCACAAGGATATCAGAGCACTGAGCGATAGCTACTGCATGGACCTCTCACCATGCTCAAGGGGTGTCTCACGAGCTCACTCTCACTTCGTGTGTCCACCCAGGAGCGCGCTACGGCCATTCCCATTCTTACAGAGAAGTGGGTACTTCGGGCATTAACCCGGTGTTGGGTTAGCACAACCTCACCATCTCCCTGGGATTCGGATGCTGATCTGTCCCAAGCTCACGCCTTCCCACCACATAGACTGCATCTTGCAAGCTCTTCCAGAGCTGGGTCCGCATTTCATTTATCCCTGAATGAAGAGGACCCTAATAGCATTTGGGATACACTGGGAGCTCAGTGAAGAGGGAGATGGACCATGCCTGGCTGGGAGCCCTGGTCACCACGGTCTTCTAGGGGAAGCCAGGGCTCTGGGCTCCACTGACACCAGCAGCTCCTTCTTGAAGGCTCCAGCTTAATTCTCTTTAGACA
Organism: Canis aureus; assembly: GCF_053574225.1. Taxonomy (NCBI): domain Eukaryota; kingdom Metazoa; phylum Chordata; class Mammalia; order Carnivora; family Canidae; genus Canis; species Canis aureus. The sequence continues at coordinate 1,090,544 of NC_135622.1, forward strand.
GATGTCTAACGTGATGTGGGATGTGCTTTTCTTCTCCTCCCATTTGTCCAGGGCTTTGTGACGTCTATCTGAGGACACTGACACATCTTTCTGTGGGAAATAGGCACATATGAAGAGGGAGGGGAACTACTCTCCTGCATCTGTCCCTTGTAGGTGACATTTCTGTAAGACTCCCTCACTTTCTGGAGATGCTGAGCCATCCCTGGCCGGGGCGGGGTGGGGGGAGGGTACTGCAGGGAGAGAGGCCAGAACTGAAGTCCTCTCCAGGAATGCGAGCAGACCCGGAAAAAGGAGAGAAAACCTTAGAAAGGCGTCTCCCACGCTGAGCTACCTCCATGGAGCAGGGCACCCCGGAGGAGCTTGTTTCCCCACAAGAGGAACATTTCCCAAATCCAGGGACCAGAGAGTCTAGATGATTTTTCATTCAGTCAGAGGATTCTCTCCTGCCAAAGAAAAGTTGTACGTTCATGTAACTTTTGAAAAATGGTGATTATTAGGAACCAACAGGATTAATTCAGCTCAGGTAGCACCAAGTTAATCTGTAAGAGTGTTTTCATCTTGGCAAGGTCCCACGTCAGGCTTTCTCCACCTTGGTATCGTTGACATGTACACCCGATGATTCTTTGTTGCGTGTGTGGGTGGAGACAGAGGGGCTTGCTGGTGGGGCAGGCTGTTTAGCTGCATCTTGTACCTTCGACCCTCTAGATGCTGGTGGTGGCACCCCCACTCTCAATACACTCAGGTATGACAATCGAGAATGTCTCTAGACGTGGCCAAATGTCCCCTCGGGGAAAATCTCTGGTTGAGAACCACTGCTGTAGACGGATAAATCAAGAAGCTCCTGCGTACCTGTCTCTTTAGTGAGGTATTTGACACACTGCACATTATCTCTAAGAAGGAGCAAAATGAGCTGAGAACCAGCCCATTTAGTGGCACAGAAACTGGTGAAATACTGTGCACGGCAGGGTTGGTTTAGGGATGGGCATGTCCACAGTGACAGGCCTCCGGGTGCCCCACGGTTCTATCAGCAACACAGATGAAGACCCTGACGACATGCTTACTTTGTGTATAAATATCATAAATCGGGTGGACATCAAGCTGTGTCGGATAAACAACAGGAGATTTGAAAGGGTCTCTCACATTCTTAGGTGAGAAAGGCAAAGCTTTTGGGCAGCTGCCATTTGTGTAGGAAGCAGGTGATACACAAGACCCCACATAGGTGTTGGCTTGTACCTGTGTGGAGAAGCCCCAGGAGGGGACATGAGACACTGGACCTGTGGTCACTACCCTGTGGGGAGAGTGGGGTCTTGGGGGGAGGTGGCCTGGGATCCCTTCACGGTTTACCTTGTTACATTATTTGACTTCTAAATATGGAAGCGCATCAGCTCTTCAATTAGTGAAACCAAAGAGAGATTTTTGACCTACATTTGGGGCCAAAATAAATACAGTGCAACGGAACAGGCACATCCTTCCTGCCTTAGTTCAAAAGATTAGCTTGGCATGTATGATGGACTTGAGAGGTCTGTGTGAAAATCAGGAGTCTCTACTTGGTCACTGGCGACTAAATCAACCAATTAACAAACACCCGACAGACTCGGATGAAGGCTTTGACCGTTGGCAGCATCCAGATCGAGGCCAAAAAGGTCCCATTTGTACCCTGGGCAACTCAGACCAGATTCGGAGCCAAGCCTTCGCTCCTCTAGGCTGTGTTTTTGGAAGCGCATTGATAAGTGTGAACAAAGGACAGTGACCCAGATGGCGAGGGGCCTGCCGATCATGAAAAGTATAAGGAATAGGTGACGAAACCACGGATACTTCAATTAGTTGAGAGATAATTTACAAGGGACAGGAAAGCTGCCCTCACACATCTGAAGAGTTGTCCTGTGCAGGAGGGATTAGGTACCCTTTGAATACATAGCTCCGGGCCCTGGAGGTAAGCCCTCTTCAACTTACTGGGAGGCCAATTTCCTTTCAGAACCATGCAAAGGCCGCCTTGTAGGAGAATAACAAAATAGCTAACACTCTCTGAGCACTTACAAAGCATCAGGCACTATGATAAGCACTTTCCCCGCATAATCTCCCTTACTTTTCACAACATTCTGAAAAGCTGTTTTTTTTTTTTTTTTTTCATTTTCCTTTTAAGAAAAGGAAACATGGAAACTTCTCAAGGTTAAGGAAACGTGCCCGAGGTGACACAATCTGTACCTGGTGCCCCTGTGGAACTCCGATGTCTATTCTCGGCCAGCGAGCCTACCACCAAAAGGTAGCCGTGGAAGTGCTGCTTGCCCACAGCATGATGAGGGAACTCCCACAACATGCACCAGAGGCTTCTCACACCTAACAGTCCTCTAGGAAGATAAGCTCCGGGCGTGTGAGAAGGCCAGGGAGTGAGTAAGGCATACGGAAAGAGAGGCAAATGGGCTCCTGCTCATGTTTATCTGGGAGCAAAACTGGAGGTTTTGGTGAGGGTGGCGTCAGTCAGAAGCCAGAGGAGAGGGAGCATATGGGGAACACTGCCAGGCCCTGGGGAGCTGCCCTCCCGTCCGCGGAGGCCGTGACAGTGAGTGAGTCTGTCCCACAATTCAGGAAGCCCCTCCATGGACATGACCCCATGTGAGTGTGAACAAGCTTCCAGCAGATGCCCTCTGGCCAGTGGGACGATGGAAAGGATGTCTTTCCAAGGAGAAGGACAAGAATAGACAATCAAGCAGTGGTTGTACTAGAGAGAGGGTGGGGGAGAGGAAAGACGAAACCACCTAACCCGTTCTCAGCCTCACCTGGGGCCCCAGAAGGACCTGCTCTCTGCCTTCGAGTCCTTAACACTATTTCCAAGCAAAACAAGCCCTGCAAAGGAAAGGACCCCTCGTTGTGTCCCACGGTTCATCTACTGTGGAGGAGCAGAGGTGAACACTGACTGGGTGGAAAAAGGAAGAGTGGAACCTGGCAAGTGCACCAGGTTTAAAACTGGCTGAACCAAGGCAAAGAAAGCACAGGCTGGTGCTCAGTTTTAAAAAGTTGTTGGAAAATGTTGGCTGGAAAAGAGAGAGGCAGGCAGGGCTTTCCATGAGAAGCAATCACTTCGGAGTATCCCGGAATAGAAAGTTCGGGCCCGAGGGAAGGAGCTACAGGGAGAATTTATAGTCCAGGGAAGACTTGCCCAGGGAACCTGTTCACACAGGGGCCTCAGAAAAGTAGCACAGGGTCACCCTGGTTCTCACCAGAAGAGTCCCAGGTCCTGTCAGAGACCGTGGGGCACCAGGCAAGCCGAGGCCGTGGGGCTGGGACAGGGTCCCCCCATGTGGCTGGACCAGAGAGCCAGCTCTAGCCTAACCGCTGGCTTTTACCAACCAGAATCGTCTCGGGTGGAAACCCGTGCCGGGGGCTGAGAGGGGAGAGATGGGGGACGCCCACTGGCCAGGCTGTGGCCTCCAAAGGCCAGAGGCCAAGAGAAGCAGCCAGACTGGGAGGACAATGGTGGTTCCAGGCAAGGAAGGGGCGGATTCGGAGAGAGCAAAACGGACATGGGGAAAGGCGGAATGCAGTGGAAAACACAGAAGGTGACACAGAGACTCAGGTACAGAGAAACCCAAAGACAGAAAGACAGAAAGCTTGGGGGTGGGGGGGCTCTGGGGAGAAGAGGGATGCAGCCTCGGGAAGAGGCAAGTGCACCTTGGAGAGAAGGGGGGGTGACACCAGCCGGCAGGCAAGCAGGGAGCCCTGGGGTCAGGGTGATGGGCTGCAGGTGACAGGGACGCCCTCCAGCTGTCTCAAGTCCCAAAGCAATACCTCCCCCCACCCCAGTCCCTCCCTGACAGCAGCCTTGCTGACTTGCTGACTCACGACTATTTCCTGCCGTGGCTCCCCCAGCAGCAGGAGGCACGCAGAGCCGGGCTGCAAGTCCACCTCAACATCAGGGGCCCCTCTGGGTGGACGGAGGCGGTGTGGTGTGGCTGCTGGGGCTCTGCTTGGCACCCTGCTGCTCAACCTGGCCAGGTCACCCAGGTCACCCCATGCATCACAGGAGGCTACCTGAAGTATGGAGGGGGAGATGCTGTAGCTCCATCAGTGGGGCTGTCCCATGGGCGGTATGAACAACCCAGGCCTCAACCTCCCCCCCCACCTGCATCGCCCTCACTCACGTAAGCACTCCGTAGGCACCTACAGAGCATTGGTCTGTCAGGGTCTCTCCCGGTGTTTAGGATAACACTGCACACGGTATGGTAGAAGGTGAAAAGACCATGGAGGACAACACAGAGCACGGGGGAGTGGGAAGCCTGGCAGGCCAGGTTGACACCACCTGGAGGGTGACATCTGGAGGAGTCGGCCATGAGGCATCTGTGGGTGATGGTTCCAGGCAATGGGAAGAGCCAAGAGCAAAGTCCTAGGATGGGAGTATTCCTGGGGTATTGAGGCATGGACAGGAAGAGGCCAGGACTTCAGAGAGGCCCTAGGAGCCCGAACAGAGGACACCATGAAGACCTAGGCTTTGCCTCTGGACGAAAGGGACAGCCATCAGAGGGCCCTGATGGGAGAAAACCATGCTATAACCAAAGTTGTAACCGGGTCACGTTGGCTGCCGTTATGAGAGTAGATTAGAGATCAAGGAGGCAAGTGGGAGCCCCTCAGGAGGATGTTCCAGGAAGGCAGAGGGGATGATGGCTCACATCAGTGGTGGGAGTGGAGGTGTGAGGAGCAGTCAGGTGCCACACGCGCTCCTCCGAAGGGAGAGTTAGCAGGAGCCCTTGACCGATGGAAGGTGGGCTGGGAGGCAAGCAGAAGGGTTCAGGGCACCTCCGAGGCTCTGGGCTTGAGCACCCAAGGGCACAAGGAATAGGGGTTAAGCAGGCTGGGGCCACACACAGTGGGGATAGGAACCAGTTCAGTTTGGACATGTTGGCTCTGGGATGCCTGTGGGGTTTGAAGCAGATGTGGGAAGAACTCAGATAGACACAGGTTGGAAGGAGGTCTGTGAGGGAAGGACAGATGTGGGAATGGGCATGCAGAGCATCAGAAGCCAGGAGAGCTGGCAAAAGGGCCAGGGAGCAGGTGCGGATGGAAGAAAGGCTGAAGGACCCAGCTCTGGGCTGTCCCCATCCCGGGGTGGGGAGGGAGAGGCCGGCAGAGAAGCCAGCAAAGGGGCTGGATGGGGAGGGAAAGGGAGGGTGGCAGGACCAGGTGGGCACAGTGTCCCCCAGAGCCAGGGGACGAAGGCATGTGGAGGACGAGGGAGTGGCTGGCTGTGCTAAGTGCTGCCCAGCTGGCGGGAAGGGGATGGGCAGGGGCTGGCATGGGGTCTGGCCACAGGGGAGCCATGGGTGAGCTCCTCTGGATTTTCCAGGAAGGGGCCGTGGGCGTCAGGGGGTGTGGCCCGGAGAGGCTGAGCTGTGCAGTGATGGGAGTGAAGGTCTGGGTCCCCACCGGCCAGGGTTTACATCCTGCTTTGCTTTCCTAGCTGTGTGACTGTGGGCAAGTTCTTTTACCTCTTTGCTTCCATTTTTTTAAAGGTTTTAAAAAGTTATTTGTCAGAAAGAAAGAGAAAGAGAGAGAGAGAGAGAGAGAGAATGAGCACAGAAATAGGGGGAGCAGTAGAGGGAGAGGGGGAAGCAGGCTCCCTGCTGGGCAGGGGGCTGTTGTGGGTGGAGCTCCATCCAGGGACCGCGGGATCTACCTAAGCCCAAGGCAGATGCCCAGCCAGTGAGCCCCCAGCACCCCACTTTGCTTCCATCTTCAACTCTGAGGCCACCCCCATCATGGGGCCGTGAGGAGGGTTAGTCCATGAGTGCCTGGAAGGTGCCGGGCACGTGGGCAATATGGGCAGTGCCTGTCAGGTTAGAAAGGGCAGAGAAGAAGAAAGGGGATGGGGACAGGTGCACCAGAACATTTCTTCAAGGAATTTTACGGCAAAGAGAAGCCAAGAAGGTCTGTTGGGCGTCAGGAGGTGGTGGTGGGGCGGGGGGGGGGTGGGAAGGAAGGACATCGGTCAGGGAAGAGGAAACAACGGGGTGTGTGAAGCTGATGGGAAGGGCCTCTGCTAGGAAGAGAGTCAGTGCTTGGAAGAGATGGGCAGACGTGCTGGAGTCCTGCACCCGGGCCCTCAGCCCCCATGGGCACCACCATCCCGGCTGCCCCGCTGATGTGGTGCCCCCAACACTCCCTCCCCTCTCGGCTCTGCCATCCCCATTACGCTGATCACCATCAGACACACCACTCTGCTCACATACCCTGTCTCGCCTGTACCCCAGCCAGGATGTGAGCTCCTGACATGCAGAGGGTTGTGTCTGTGTTGTTGATGGTTGTACCCAGAGCCCAGAACACTGCCTGCACAGGGCGAGACCTGCAAACAGGTGCCAAATAAATGAGTGACTTGGTCCCTGTACTTAAGGACCTCCCTGCCCATCAGGGAAAGTAACAAGCCCCCATCTTCATCTATTCTATGCAAACTTTCTGAGCATCTACTGTGTTCCAGGAACTGTATTAGGTTCCAGGGAACTGAGGGTGAATCACACACCACCCTTCCCTTTATGTAGCCAACGTTGTGTGTGTATGTGCACGTGTGCGTGCGTGTGTGTGTGCGCGTACATGCGCCGCAGGGTGGGAGAGGTCCTAAAAGACTACCCCAAAGCTGTGTGATGAATCTCCTAAGAGATGGAAGTTCAGTCAGGGTCCCGCAGCCCAGAGCACGCGGGCTGGGAACAACCCTCCTGAAGGAGCGCCTGGAATTGAGAGAGCAAACAGTTGGTGACATGTCATGAGGAGGTGAGTATGGGCTTGTGGACAGCAAAGGCCTGGCTGGGGAGTGTCCGGAGCTGGCCCCTGTCCCCATGCCCTCCAGGAAGCCTGCCCTGCTGCTCAGCCCCCCCCCCCCCCGCCCGACTCTCCTCTGGTGCCGACAGCACCTATCCATCACCTACTGGGCACAGCCCTGGCCTGTGGGGCAGCTACCCAAGGCTCCGTGAGGTCTGCAGGCCTCAGGCAGACATCATGCTCTCTGAAGGGAAGGGCCACTGCTGATAGCAGTGATTCATATGCAGGAAAAGCTCAAGAGTCATTTGCTTGCAGGATGATCCCTAGGGCCCAGCACATGCCAGGCACTACCCCGGACACTCAGGAGGCAGTTGTGTGTGAGACAGGCCAGGCCAGGCCCTGCTTCCTGGAACCTGCATCGTACTGGGGAAGATTGTAAAATAAATAAATCCACACCCATATGAGTGAAAGATGCTATAATGCAACTCAGACACCAACAGCAGGGGGGTCAGTGGGGGCCCTCGGCATGGCATTCAGGGTCAGCATCTCTGACATTTCAGCCAAAACTCAACAGTAACTATCTACTGAGCCAATTAATGGACAAAAGAGAAGTAGGTCAGGAGATCTGCTGGAAACCACATTCTGGGGGGCATGGAACTGAAACAGGGAGACCTCATGTGGAGGGGACGCAGCCAAGTATCCTTCCAAATTAGAGATGTCCTGGAGGAGGTATGTTTTGCTCGAGGTTGATCCTGAACGGCGAGCAGCCTTGGGTTTGCAAATGTGGTTAGACCACTCGGCTTTTATTTTATTTTATTTTATTTTAAATTAATTTATTAATTTTTTTATTGGAGTTCAATTTGCCAACATATAGCATAACACCAGTGCTCATCCCATCAAGTGCCCCACTTGGCTTTTAGCTGAAGTGATGACTGAGAGGGAAGGTCCTCTGTCCATAGAAGTTGGCTGAGTAGCTGCTCTGGGCAGAGCACACACAGGATGATGGTGCAGGAGGACAGTCCCTGCCCTCTGGGGGCTCAAAGTCCCACAGGGGAGACAGGCAGGTGAGTGGGTCATGACCACACAGTGAGGAGACCATGGGGCAGCTCTGGGCAGGGAGCCTGGATCCCCCGAGGCAGGAGGCTGAGGAGGGGGAGCTGGGGTCTGGGGATCCTTGGCAGAGACAGTGACATGTTGGTGCTTGAAGGAGGATGAGGCGTTTGCCAGGGACTGTGAGGAAAAGACCCCCAGGAGGTGTTCAGAGAGATGGAGGCAGCAGCAGGGCTCAGAGGTGTGGCGAGGCCCCCACCAGAAGCTTGGGCCTTTAAGGTGGTGAGGCTGGAAAATAAGGCCTGTGTGTATGGGGTGGATGCAGGGGTGATAGTGTTAACATTCCTAAGCTTTTAAGGAGGCTCCATGCATAGAGTCCCTCCTAAAAGGCACCTGGAACATTCGACAAGTGCTCCTCTTGCCCCAGCGTGCACCCCACCTGTGTTAGCCTCTCCATGGGTTCTGTCCCTTGTCTTGGGAACCCGTCCCTCACGCGTGAGCCATAGTTAGCAGTGTAGACCCTAAGCCAGATGAAATAATTACCTGAAGAGACGCTGCCTCAGCAGCAGGGCCTGCACGGGCCGTGGTGGGCCTTGGACACCCCAGTTCAGGGACTGTGTGGAGCAGCAGGAGGAGGAGGACAGGCAGGGGTGGGGTGGGAGATGGAGAGAAGGAGGAGGAAGGCAGAAGGGAGGAGGGGAAGAGGGGAGGAGGGGGGAGGAATCTGCGTCAGCCTGCCAGGGGTGGGGGTGGGGGTTGTCCCCTTGGCCTTTACACTCAGGGCCAGGACAGGGAGGACAGGCAAGCGCCTTCCCTTGGCCTCTCACAGCAAAGTGCCTACCGACAGGGAGGTGGAGGACGGGGTAATAAAAATTAAATTAAGAAAAAAATGTTAAGTTGGAAGAACAAATTATTTGGAGACGAAGCAAAAATATCTGTGACATACCAAGCACCGTTTTAATGACAGCCCGCGTGGGAGGACAGTTTAGTCATATTTCTCATTTTCCCTTCCCCGGGGAGCTGCGTTCCAGTGATCAGGCCCTGATAGCAAACTGGCACGTTCCCTAAAGCACTCACCTTCCCAGCTTACTGGTGGGTGGCGCGGTGAGTCAGGAGCTGCCAGTGACCTGGCTGCAGGGCCCCGGGGAGGCTGCGCCTCAACCCCCAGGGCCAAGGAGACAGCCAGTGCCCCGCCTGTGCCACGGCAAGCTGCAGATGCATTTCTTCCAAGAAGGCCTGGCTGGATGCCAGGAGGGAGTTGGGGAGCAGTGGTGCCACCGTGTAGGTGCAGGCGCTTCCGGGGCTGAGGGCACAAATACGGAGCTGGGGGCTCAGGGGGTCAGGAGTCGGCTGCGGGGCTCAGCTCAGGTCTCGGTCTCAGGGGGGGGACTGCAAGCCCCACACTGGGTGCCAAGCTGAATGTGGAGCCTACTTAAAATATGGATACAAGGCAGCTCCGGTGGCTCATGGTTTAGCGCCGCCTTCAGCCCAGGGCGTGAGCCTGGAGTCCCGGGATCGAGTCCCCCGTCGGGCTCCCTGCATGGAGCCTGCTTCTCCCTCTGCTTCTCCCTCTGCCTGTGTCTCTGCCTCTGTGTGTGTGTGTGTGTCTCTCATGAATAAATAAATAAAATCTTTAAAAAAGAAAATAAGGAAAAAAAATGGAGCCGCTGGGTGGCTCAGTGGTCGAGCGTCTGCCTTTGGCTCAGGTCGTGACCACTCGGGGTCCCGGGATCGAGTCCTGCATCGGGTTCCCTGCATGGAGCCTGCTTCTCCCTCTCCCTGTGTCTCTGCCTCTCTCTGTGTTTCTCATGAATAAATAAATATAATCTTTAAAAATTTTTGAAAAAAAAGTATACAGTGCGGGTAATTTTCAGGGACCACCAGGAAGGTGCCCTTCATTCCCTCCCCCACAGCCTGGTGAGCAGTCCCCGGGCCGCGGGCGGAGCAGAGGCTCAGAGAGGTGAAGTGACCGCCAGGGAGTGCAGCTGCCGCTGGGCAGAGCAGAGGCTGACCTGACCAGCAGGCTCCAGGGTCCCCTGCCTCCCAGACTTCTGAGGTGAATGTGCTGAAACCATGACGGAGGCACCGGAGGGGCCTGCTCCTCGCTCTTCACCCAGCAGATCTCAACTGGCCTTACTTCCTGATTTACACACGACACCACGCTCCATACTCTGGGAGACCAGGAGAAAGGATAGGAGGGAGGTCTGGAGGGAGGACAGGAGGGACACCAGGCAGGGTTGTTTATTGTTTTACAGATACGGAAACTGAGGCCCAGAAGGAGCCAGTGACTGGGCCTGGTATGGACAGAGGATGTGCAGTGCCATCCGACGTCACAGAGCTGGGCTAGAGTTGCAGTCTCTGGTCAGCTGTCAGTAGAGGATACACCAATGCATCTCCATTTCCTTCTGTGTAAAATGGGAGGAACTAGGACCAGGTCCGAGGCCATCTGGTGGGTTCAGGTGGGCTGGAGTGAGCATGCTTAAAGCATTCTGCAGACTCTCAGGACAGGAGGTAGCTTACCCTTCAGGAGCATGGGATCCCGGGCTGCCCAGTTTCACATCCTGGCTCCGTTTATCAGCTGTTAAGTGCTGGGCAAGTCACATAGTCTCCGTGTGCCTCGGTTTGACCTTCTGGAAAGTGGGGGAACTAGCAGTGCCTTCCTCATGGGGTCGCTACTGGGACTAGATGCATTAAGGTGTGTGTATGGTGCAGGAGGTTCCTGGCACACTGCAAAGCTCAGGAACTACTATTTTAAAAACCTTTTTCTGTTTTGTTTTGTTTCAGAGAGAGGGTGTGTGTGGGTGCGGAGGGGCAGAGGGAGATGGAGAGAATCTTAAGCAGGCCACACACCCAGCTTGGAGCCCGATGTGGGGTTGATCTCATGGCCCTGAGATCATGACCTGAGCCAAAATCAAGAGTTGGATGCTTAACCGACTGAGCCACCTGGTGCCCTTGTTAGTGACGGTTATTAAGACACCGCTCCTATGAGCCGATGGTGGAACTCCTGAGGGCGTTGGGGTCTTTCTCAGGTGCTGTTGCTTCCCCAGCACTGAGCAAGCTGGCCGGCCAGAGCACACATGCCATGAAGCAAAGGTGTGCACGCTGGTGAGGGCCCCTGCTTAGCATTTACCTGGCCCAGGGTCTCCTCAGGTGTCTTAAATTCCTGCTAACATTTGAGGTTTGTGGGGTTTCCTGGGGGTTGCCAGCTCCTCAGCTGTGACAATAGGACAACTGCATGGCACTGAACTCCCAGCCTTGGGGCCTGGCTGCCCACTTCTTGGTGGTCCCCACAGCCTGGGGACATTGGGTGGGGGGTCCTCCCTGCCTTCCACGGTTTGTTCCCTCCAGAAAACTGACCAAACTTCAGTCCAAGTGACCTCTCAGACTTTGCCTCTAGTCGTGTGTGTGGGACACAGTGGTGTCATGTGTGTGTCCACATGAATGTAGGGGGAACCTGGGAGTACAGGGCGGGAGTGTGTGGAGCTGGGTACATGTGTGCCAGTACATGCGGGACCATGGAGGCTGGGGCGGTGCGCTAGGGGAGGCGAGGGCACATCGGCCCACGTGTGGGTGTCTGGGTGCAGCAGGGGCTAGACCGTCCCAATGCAGGCGAGGGAGGTTGGGTGTAGGTGTGGCTGTGGGCTTAGGGGTGTAGACAGATGGGGAGGGAACAGCAAAGTAAAGGACGTTTGGTCCCAGCCGCCAGACCCGGGTCGGAACAGAGGAATGCACTGAGCACCTTGTTTCCACAAGGAATCTGAAGGTGGATAAACACAGATCACTTGTAAAAGAGAAAACACTTACATTTCCAAACTTGCCTTTGATCCCCAAAGGCCCTGGGACCTCAGGGGTCACCCTGTCTCCAAATGCAGCCCTCCTTCCATAAAACATAACCTCTGTCCCTACCCAGCCTGGGCATCCTTCCCTGGCCCTGGGTATCCTTAGGAGGTGAGCCCAGGAAGCGGCTCCTGACTGCGGGCTCCTGAGGACCAGGACTCCCTTCCTCCCTGGATCCCTGGGGTCTGGCACCAGGTAGGTGACTTGAGGTGAGTGCTCACTGTGGACAGCTTGAGTTGGGGGCACCGTTTTCACTCAGTTATTATTACTGGGTGTGGGGCTTTAACTGGAAACAGAGTCTGGGTCTTGCCTTCCAGGAGCTTGGAGTCCTGGGGGAGGGGATGGGGGACAGAAGAGCAGAAACCACGGTGTGGGGGTCGGGATGGCTTCCCCGGGGAGATGAGGTCTAAGCTGAGGTGACAGCCAGAAGCAGAGGTCAGAGCAGGGGCACAGGAGCCTCCCAGGAGCCACACGCCCCACATGTGGCTGCGGGACCACCAGCCTGACGACGTGATCCCTCGGCTCCTCTGCTTAAGGCCTGGTATGTGCCAGGGGCCCTGCCAGTTCAGCTATTCCTTCCTCTGTGACCTGGGACACTGGCTGTGTCACTAGACCCAGAGGGGCGGCGGCACGATCCTGTCCCTCCCCCAGGGGTGGGGGTAGAAGGGTCTCCCCCTCTTCCGAGCCTCCAACAGTAGGGTGCTTACAGCACCAGGGGCTCTGAGCCAGTGATGTGCATGTGCCAGGGTCACTGTCCACCCTTTGCTCAGATTCTCCCTGCGTTTGGCCCAACCCCTAGCTTATCACTGTTCCAACGAAACTGCTGTGAGTCTCGGCTTGTGTCACCTGCAGAACAAGGATACCCACTGACCCTGCAGCTGGCTTCCTGAGGACTGGGCAAAGCCTGGGCTGAGGCCACAGGAGGCCCCTGCAAACGTTACCCTGCTCCCCTGCCATCCTCTGTCTCCCTCCCTTTTTGCTGGTGAACTTCTGTCTAAAAAAGCTTTTATGTTCTGCTTCTGGGGCCAGGCTGGGCCTGCGGTGAGGGAGATTGGTGGCCCTGGGCCTGTGCCCCGGCTCCTGGTGACGGGAGCGATGTGTCTGCACAAAGGTCTACGAAGCTCCCCACAACTGTGCACCCTGACCCGCTCCTGCAGCCTGCCGCTCTCTTGCCAACCACAGTGGGTCCAACCCAGTGGGAGTGTGAATCCCGTTCACCCTGTAGAGCTGATTTCCCCTCAGGATGTGTGTGAGCACACGTGTGTGCACGTGAGTGTGGGTATGAACACGTGTGTGTGTGAGTGCAGGGTGTTGGCAAAGGGGGAGAGAGGACTGGAGTTGCGGGACACAACAGCCACCTGACTACATAGGGGTACACGTGGGCACACCCTGGGGGCAGAGAGGGAAGAGCGGACTGGGACTCATCGCGGGCCCCCAGGAGCCCCGGGGACCACCACACCCACACACGGTCTCCCAGAGACTCTGTCCGATGGGCCCAGAGCAGAGGACAATCAGGGCCGTTGGCGGGTCTGCTGGTTACCTCACTCGTAGGGCCCTGGGCCTCTCTCTGGAGACCCTCCCTCCCTCCTTCGCTCCCCTGGATCCCCTCTGGCAAGAAAGAAATCTTTACTTCCCCTGAAAGCCTGGGTGACTCCGTCTGAGCAGTGCAGGCCCATCGCCCCAGTGCCTTCCCCCACTGTGCAGAGAGGACGTCCAGGACTGCTGGTGACTGTTTACCTGCAAACGCCCCAGTGCACGAGGTACTCCCAGTGTCCACAGGAGCCTAACACAACCTGCACCCTGAAGCCAGCTATGACCCTGAGCAGGCAGGGAGGGCACCATTTCCCTGACATAGGGAAGACAAGGAGATTTAGATGCAGCCTTGCCGCTTAGGGGCTTTGTGACCACTGGAAGTGACCCAGAGACGAGTCCATTTCCTCACCTGTAACGGCGGGAATAGAAGTGTCTACCTTGTATGCTACTGACAGCCCTGCCTCCCAAACAGGGAGTGCCCAACACCTGCCAGCTGCCCGGGTGGACGTGATTGTTCCCGTGCTAGGGGAGGCGAGCGGTCGCAAAGCAGCTCACTGCCACGGGGTCACATGGTCAGCATTCGACAGGAAGCATTATTGCCGTAGCTGTTTCGCAGAAGCAGGACCTTCGCATTTAGTCTGACCAGTTCTCAGAACCGATACCAAGTCGGGTAATTACACCTGAATAGTGACGCACCCGAAGGATCTGAGCTCTTGCCCCTGGAGGCCAAACGGTGCTGTGCTGTGTGCCATTCCGAGTATGTTCACAGGTTCACACTGAGGACCTCTTTATGCCCCGAATGGGTGAGCTCCTCCGCTAGATCCAGGAGAAGGGAGTCGAGCTGCCCACCCTCCTGACGGAGTTGCTGTCTCCTCAGAAAGGCCAGGCCAACGGTCGTTAGCAGAAATGCCATCTGGCTCAAGCCAGAGACTCACATGGGATTCCGGAGCCCAGTGCAAAACTGTCATCTAGGTCCTGAGCAAATGATCACAGCTCACCTGCTGTGCAGCGGCGGACCCCCAGCGAGGCACTGGGGCAGGGAGATAAACACCGTGAATTAGAGGAGTGGCTCTCAGGCCTGAGAGTGAGAACTCCTAAAAATGGGCCAGGACCATAAATGCTGAAACAGAGCACGGAATGCAGAGCCTACCTCTGTGTGGGGCGGGGAAGCCTCCTCTTCCCTGGGGAGGCGCTTCTGAAGACCCAGCAAAACCTCTCGCCCGGCCCCCAAGCCTGACCTCGCCCTGCTGCGCGACACTGGAAAATCAGACTGTCCTGAGAGCAGCCTGTCCCCCCTGGCCTGACGTCCAGGTCCCCAGGAGCCCTGTGTCCCACAAGAACCCTACAGCACCGGTGCTGGAAGGGAACTGAGAGACCATCGAGTGAGGACAGAGCCCACAGCAGTGGACAGGGACCCCAGGCTGCTCCATCTCGCACTGGCAAGGCTGAGCAGGGTCTTGTGTATCCCGACGCTCAGGCCAGTGCTTGAGTTTCTAAAGCATGGAGCTGCTTGAGCCTGTTGGACACGGCAGGTGAATGAGGGGTGGTGCATCCCTGCTCCCAGTGCATGGCCCGCAGGCCCCAGACAGCACAGGACACAGATCAGCGGTGTCGGGGAGGCTGGTCCCAGAGTGAGCCCAGGCTTCAGACCATCTACTAAGTGGGCACTTCGTCTACACGTCAAGGAATCTAAGGTTTAAGGATTAAAGGGATGGAGAAACAGCAGGTGGGAGCATGTGACCTCATGAAACACCTGCTCCCGGTAGCACCTGCCTTGCATGTCCACCAGACCCTGTAGCAACACACAGCGATTAGGTGGAAGAGAGGCACCGTGGGACACAGGCGAGGGTGGATGGGAGGCAGGAAGTGCAGCTGACACAGGCCCCTCCCGCATGCACCCCATGCCGAGGTGAGCCGGTTCTACTCCTACCTCTGTCTCCTCACCACTCCGTAAGCACGAGGCATGTGGCACCAATGCCCCCAAGGAAAAGGCTACGTGTGATTCATGGCTATGGCTTCCTCACTCTGAGGCCAAAAGGTCCTTTGCATTCAAGTCTGAGCTATGCCAGCCCTGTCCCAGCAGTATGTCCCTGGACAAGTTTAACCTCTCTGATCCTTAGTTTTCCCATCTGCAAAATGGGCGTTAACGCTTCAAGGTTGTCATGGGACATAAATTCCATACACTGGTGTCAAGCACCTAACATGCCCCTGGGATCTACTAGTGCTCGGCAAATAACATGATCATCTTCCTTTCTTTCTCTGTCCATTTCTAAAGTCAACACACTTTAGAGAGCAGTATAGTGCTTTGCTATTAATATATATTTTTAAAGAGATTATTTACACGTACAGACATACAAATACACAGTAAATATATTCACATGCCTGTATAAGTGCTAATGTATAGACATGAGCATAGGCTGAAAAATCTGAGAAACAGACCCTGATGGCCAGAAGGAATCTTTTACCCAGTATGTTCTGGAACAGGACCAGGCCGCCCAGACCGGGGGTGGGGGGATCTCGTGCTCCTTGGCAGCGGTCTGTGACACACACCCCGCCTGGCTCGCCGTCTCTGAGAGCCTGGTGACCATCAGGCCAGGGGGAACACGGGGCATGTGCCAGTTTCCTTGCCTGGCTATGTCCTTGGTGCCTACTTACTACTGCCAGGTAAGCAGGCAGAAAAGGCCATGCAGGGGGTGGGGGGAGGAGGAGGGTCCCACAACATGAATGCTGTGCGGGAGGGAGGAGGTTCCAGATGTCCCAGCCGCCATAAAGCCCAGCACCCTGGATGTGCTGCCTGTTTGGTGGTTCCTGAGCCGGCCCCAGTGCAGGGAGGACCACTATTTTCCAAGGCCCAGAGTGACACTACAGAGCAGAGGCATCCATTCCTGGTCTTTTAACTTGCTCCTTGAGCATCAGGGTCATTTGCATCTATTGCCACAGTTGAGCAAAATTTGAACAATGACAACGAACTTGGAGCCTGGTGCTTCCCCTGGCACCACTGACATCCCCGAAGAGGGCCAGGCCTGCTAGATGGTGCCCCACACAGACTAGCTGGGGAGGGGGACAAAGCCTGAGCCGGGGGACCCCACCTTCACTTGGTGCCACAAGTCCCCCTTGGCCCCCTCGCCCCCCACCCCGGCCAAGTTCATAGTAGGATCATTCGCAGAAGCCTCCCTGTGTCTGTCCCTGTGTCTTCTGTTCATGCCTGCATTCCTCGGGTCTCGGGCACCTCAATCTGTCCTGTGCTGGCCTATCCACGAGCCCAGGGCTGCGAGAGATCAGTCTAGGCCATGGGAGAGGCTAGGCCAAAGGGCTGGACAGTAGAGGCAAAGCCAAGGACATGCAATTACCTGGTGAATTCAAGCACGGAAACCATTTGTCAGTCCCCGGCTCCCCAGCTCCCTGGCATGCTGCGTCTCTCACATTTCTTTGAGGGCTTTGCGGGAAGGAGGCTGGAGGTGCGGAGCACATCCCAGGTCATCAGACCATTAACCTGGGTTCCCAGTGACCCAAGTCCCTCCTGTGCCCACTTCCACATGTGGAGCCCCAGAGCATGGTCACAGTCTAGGACCCTGGGGCCAACACTCAGTGCCCCTGGAGACACTCCTGCTCTGGATGTGTCTCAGGGACCAAACTGCTCAACAATCCAGGGAGGCCAGGTCTCCGATGCTTCTGTTGCACTTCCTGACGCCTGCCTGGGCAGCCCCCTCGGCTATCCTGGAGGCCCAGGGGTGGGGGTATGGGTGGGTGAAAGTGCTGTGCAGGGGCACGTTCCCCTTATGGCCACAGATCAGCTTGGCTGCGTTGTTCTCCCTCACTTTCCTTTTTACCTATTTTTTTTCACCTTCTCAATGGGTGAAACACTGCCTCTGGGGAGTGTGCCTAATTGAGGGATGTTAAGCCTTCCTGTGCTGGGCTGCAAGGTAGCCTCGTTCGAAGCTGTCCACTGGGATGTACCAGGGCAGGAGCTAAATATAGAGAGGGCTCCCTCCTCCCCCAGCCTGCCTCTCCTCTGGGCACGGGCAGAGGCGAGATCAATGCCATGCTTGGCGGCAGCGGTGGCCTGTGTGACAGCCGCCCCTGCTTAGAGACTCTTGTCTGCACCTGCCACAGATCAGCTCTGACAGAGCCCTGACATGGGGGGTGGGGGAGGGACAGGAAGTCACCATGGCGACCTCACATAATCCAGCGCGGGGAGGACAGGGGCTCCGCTGTGGGGACATGCGCTCAGCCTGCCCTTGTGGACCTGTCCCCGGCCCTGGCCGCCCCGGGCTTTGCGTCCAGGCCACCTGCAGAGGGCATGGCCCCGTGGGCGAAGAAGGGGGAGGCAGGCGGTGTTATTCATGCCGGAAGTCCACGGCGTTCTTGGGGACCTCTTCCACGTGCCTCCCTGAACGCCGAGAATGGATGAATCAGTCCCGGCTCATCAGAGCCTTTCATGCTCACCCAGCCCAAATGACTGATTTAGAAACTGCGTGGTCTTGTTCTTTCAGTGGATTTCTGAGGCACGCACCAGAACAGGCCCCGGTCCTCATTATCGCCATCCACACCCCTTGATCAGGCATCTGTGAGCATGTAGCATGGGGTGCTGGGTGCTGCACCCCAAGAGGCACAGACAGGATGCCCTAATGTGGAAGCGTAGAGCCAGAACCCTCAGGCAGCAGGCAAATAACAGAAGCAGCAATACCATCTGTACCAGCCTTTCAGCTGATGGTCACAGCCCTGGGGGCAGAGGCCAGAACTCTGCATCACAGGGAAGGGGGAGAGGTTCCTGCCTTTCCCGAGGACCCCCAGTCAAGTGACAGATGGACACACCCAATATTCCTACTGTGATGGTGAGTGAGGCACCCGATGGTACCCCCAGCTCTGGACTCTGAACCTGTGGCATCAGAGACACCTGGGGGATTCTTCGGCGAAGGCTCCTGGGTCTCACTCTGACCTGGAGCCAGCAGCTGACTCTTCCAGGCCTCTTCATTGTACGGATGAGGACCCCCATGGCTCTGAGAAGGGCATGAGTTGTCGGCAGGCATGTACCCAGCAGACTAGAGAACCGGAGGGAATCTAAGAGTCCTGCCTCTTTCAGAGCTCCTCACTTCCAAGCTGGGTGTTTGTTATGGGGGCTGTGGGCCCAGAAGTACCCACGGGAGCGCTGTACTTGAATGGATGGCGCACGGAGAGGAGGCTGACTTTCCTTTCTTGGACTCCTAAATTTGAAGAGAGAGCTATCAGGCTAGGAAAGTGGGCAGAGAGAGACATAGGGAACTCCCTGCTCTGAGGGCATGTGGGGGTACGGAGCGCCCACCCTCTCAGTTCCTCCGACCCCTAGCCTCGGGGGTGATGGCAGATACACCTGCCTGTGACACAGCACATCCCACCCAGGAGTAAGGTCTGTTTAGGACACCACCTTGTCTAGACTGCTCTGGAAAC
This sequence comes from Canis aureus, assembly GCF_053574225.1. NCBI lineage: Eukaryota > Metazoa > Chordata > Mammalia > Carnivora > Canidae > Canis > Canis aureus. The sequence continues at coordinate 1,109,135 of NC_135622.1, forward strand.
AAGCCTCATCCTCTCTGATCTTATGTGACCTGTGTCAGGACCAGTTATTGGCAGTTGGTCATCTATTCATGGCTTGTGATACCTGGCGTTATCACTATACTATTTAAAACTAAACAATCATAGATCTTTCTTGTCTCATTGAACCAAACTAGTGACTTGAATTTTGAATGTTGCCCTAGCCTTGGCCTGGTTCTCTCTTGGGACGCTGCTTCCTGCACCTTGCTTCTCTGCCCAACCCTGGCTCGGAAACAATCCCTCCGTCCTCGCTGTTGGAATTGGGGGATGAGGTTATGATTGTTCACGCCTTCCTTATTCTAGATCAACCTGTGAACAGAGAATCTATTTCTGAGTCCGGTCTGACCAGGCCATGGAGGTGGATCCAAAGGGAACTAGAGAAGCCGCTGCTGTCTTAACTGAGGTGCTGCCATGTCCAGGGCTTTCCACGCTCCTGAGTCTCCCACACTCCTACAACCTTTCTCCCCCTGAACTACTTTCACTGTCCCGGCCAATTGTAACACCCACTCCCCACTGCCGGCTAACATCGTGTCCTTCAGCGGGGGTTCAGAGTTCCCTCTATGAGATGACATCTCTGCCCTCATTCCCTCTCTGGTCTATACCTGCCCACACTGGGCTCCTGTCCCTGTGTTCAGCCACCCATCATGGTCTGCCACACTTTGAGTGCTCCATAAAGATGGATGAACTGAACTGATCACCACAAGGGAACAGTGGCTTGTGCATAGGAAATCCCAGGTGTTGTTCTCAGGCCCCGAAGGCATAGAAGGCCGCATTTGCTTTGTGCATATGCAAAATAACCCAGGGGAAAGGACTCTGCATCCAATGCACTGTGGTTTTCCTTTTTGATTGGTGGTCTTGGGTGTGGGCTTCACTTAAAGACTTGCTTCTAACTATTAAAAAGAGGCAAAAGTGACAGGAATCTCACTTCCAAGACTATCAGAAGACTGGAGTGCCCATCCTGGGCTCTCTCTCTCTTCTCTCTCTCTCTCTCTCTCAGGTCAGTTTCCTGGGGGAAGCCAGCTGCCATGTCAAGAGATAGGCCACATGGTGATGGACAGAGATAGGCCAATGACCTCAGGAGTCAAGTCTTCAGATGACTGAGCTCTGGGTGACATCTTAACTGCAATCACATGATAGTCCTTGAGCCAGAGGCATCCAACTGGAGAAGCCATCCTGGATTCTTGACCCACAGAATCTGTGAGATAGTAAATGTTTCTGGTTTTAAGTGTTGGGGTACTTTGTTACACAGCAATAGCTAACTACCACATGCCCTTTGAAGTCCTCCTATGTGCATATCACTGTGGATAAGTGGCACCTAACAGGGCTGAAGGCAGGCCAGTGGACTGGGAGGGAGAGCTTTGGGTCTCTGCCGTCTGAGGACCAGGCACTGAGAAGCAGAGCCCCGATGAAGACAAGCAGGTGCAAGTGTTATATCAATACTCCAAAGGCCTGCTCACACGCCAACCCCTCTGCCCATCTGCATAACCATTCTAGCACCCAATGGACTCAGGCCCTCTATAAATAATGTTCCCAGCCCCAGTTGTAGCATCTCCTGGTCTTTCTACTTGACATTCATTCATTCATTCATTCAACAAATATTCATAGAATACCTGTTATGGGCCCAACACAGTTAGGGTGCAAGAGATTCTGCAGTTCGTTGTGTAGACATCATTGTTTTACCTGCTTTGTTTTCCCCTTGTCCTCCTGCAAAGCATCCTGCACTTTGGGATTCTCCACAGCACCTAGCCAAGTTCAGCCCTCTGCAAATATTTGATGGTTGAGGAGGAGAAAATGAAGACTTGTCTGACAGAGGCACTTTGAAGGTATATTCTGTGTGGGGTGGCACAGAAGAATGGATGGCTGAGAATCTTGGGATCCTCTCTACTTCCTTCTGCCTTTAGAGTAATAGGTTGAGATTTGAATGACATTTATTTAGCACTCACTGTATGTCTGGAAGGTGGCAGCTGGGCCCTCTCCTACACAGTAGCTTCTTTAATCCTCACAAATGTTTGCTTGTGAGGTCAACAGAATCCTCATTTCACTAGAGCGTAAATTGAGGCTCAGAGGGGTAAAGGAGCTTGTTCAAGGGGCACAGTAAAAATAACAGCTAATGCTTAGAGAATGTTCTGAGTTAGCTCATGTAATCCTCTGCCAGCCAGCCAACGGCAAAGAAATGCTAGGTCGCTTGCCCACGCTTACACCTGTAAGTGTCAGGGCCAGGAACAGGAACAGACCCTGCTGTGAGTCTGACTAGAAGGTTTTCCCTCACTCATGCTGGGGTCACAGCGCAACTGAGACTCAGGCCCTCTGGCTCTGAGGCTGGTGCTCCCTCCCTGCCCAGAGAGTCTCCTTTCTGCCTCCTAAGCAGCTTTCCCAACATCCATCTGGTTTCACCCTGCTCCCATGTTTCAGTGCTTTCCAATCTGACAATCGATTTGTTTGAATCTTTCTTTGGCTTAATTGAATGCCTTTTTATTTTTTATTTTTTTGCCTCAAAAATAAATCAGAGCTCCTCTCCTGGGTTATCCTGGAAATGCCACACATTGTTTTCCTCAACTTTTTAGAGGTCGTGCTGTTGTGTGTTGAAGGAAAGTAGAGGAAGGAAGGAAGACAGGAAAGAAAAAAAAATACTAGATTAACAAGGTCTCTCTCATCTCTGAGGCGAAGTTTTGGTTCAAACTGAGTCAAAAGCCTTGGTCCTGTGCCCTCTTATGTATTTATGTGTTTATTTATTTAGGTAAGACTGTGTCAGGAGAAAATAATGTGACCTGGTGAGTATAAATAAAGTTTCCATAGTCATTGGGTTGGGACTTCAAATTTGGAAGGCAGGCTCCTCAATTCTGAATTAATTTCCTTTCCTCTGGGCACAAGGAGGTCGATGTTTCTCTCATCCTCTCCCCAGCCCCACACAGCTCTCTCTGGCAAGTCAACATCCCTGCCCCACAATAGGTGCGATTGCTTCCAGTTACATTGTCATGGCAACGTCCACTGCCATCTGGGGGGAGGGGAGGTGGCCCGGGAAACCAACGGAGTGGCCAATCAGGCTTTCCAGGAAAGTCTCCTAATGACACACTGTTCAGTGCAAAGTGCCAGAGCCCGCAAAATGAAGGTCAGTGTGGGAGGACCCGATTCATGGGCACGGTGGGGGTTCCCTGCCCCATCCAACTGAAGCACAGAGTCCACCTGCGTGTCTATCTGCTCATTGACGGACTATTGATCAGCAGGAGGGGGCAGCTACGGCTAGCCAATGGAAACAGGGAAAGCAAAAGGCCTTCCAGTGTTGCAACCACCACGTGGTTCCTCTGAAAGATCCACGGAGGCTAAAACTTTCAAACTCTGCCGAGATGTGGGGAAGAGGAGGAAACCTCAGTGTCGCCGTGGTCGCTGCCAACCCCTTGCCCAAACCCAGAAAGAAATGGAAAAGTTCTACCGCCAAGACCTCAGAGGACAGGAGCAAGAGAAGGTCTGGCCCGGCAGCAGACTCATCGTGCTTTGAAGGGTCTTCCAGGTAGCAGTGCTCTGCCCCTCACTGTTAACATCTCTCCACCCATTTTATCCTTTATGAGGTGGGGATCATGACACCTCACCCTTCTTCGGGCTGGTGCGTGGATTAAATGAAGTAATGCATCTGCCAGGTGCCTACATCATGCAAAGGACACAATGGATATTAGCCATCGGGAATGCGAGTAGTCATGCAGCTCTGCACTGTTGGAGATGGCACCATGGCAGTGTCTTCCCGTCTCTCTACCTTAGATGCTATGTTCTGGTGAACAACACAGTAAGGATGACTTTTCAGTGGCCCATGAGCCACAGCCATAGCCTTTTGCCATAAGATACTCCTAAACCCTCTTTATCCCACTGTGGGAGACAGCCACTGCCACTCTCTTGGCAAGAGAGGAGGTTGACAGCTTGGCATTCTTCTTTCTAATGGTTTTTCACTTCAGATCACTATCAACTAGAGTTCCTTTAGCCTCACCTATGGAAGGTCTATGGCATAAAATGGATCTTGTCTTAAAAGTGAAGCCCAGCATCATCCAGGGGTGCCTCTGCAAGTGTTTGTGGGAAATCTCTCAAGGCTCAGATCAAAAAGTCCCCACTTCACACTCTTGTCCCAACACACAGTGTCCGACATTGAGCCCCTGGGGCTTTCTGATCAAGCCTGGGGAAGACAGCCAGCCAGAGGAGGCAGCTGAGGTCGGCGAGAGCAATTAATCCTAAAGGTTACCAGAACTTGTCCTGCTGGGGAGCAGGAATTCAATTACCCACAGTGACAGCAGCTTAGTCCCCAGAGAGACACTTGTCTGCAGGGCGGCCCAACAGCCTGTCTGCTTGAAACCTTCCTGACAACCAGTCTCTGACTCCTCCACTTCCTCCACAGACCTCAGCTGGGCATGGACCTCAGCTGATGAAGATATCATCCAGGCCACAGTGCAGTGGGGTGTGGAGCAAAGGACTGAATTCTGGGAAGCTGGACCAGGATGAGCCCAGAAGTCTCCCCAAAAGAGCTCAATCTGCCCCATAGAAACAAGACCAGAAGAAATGGCCCATTTTTTCCAGGCTGAGCCAGACCTTTATGATCCATCCAAAGCAGGAGGGAAGAGACAGAGCAAGAGAATCCAAATGAGTTGATTTGGCCATTAAGTAAAAATGCAAAATTATGCGGATGTGAAAATAGGCATATAATTTTCAATCAATTGCTCTGCCATCATCTGAAACAGACCTATGGTTCTGGATAAGGGGACGACTGAGAGAATTTTGGCTTCCTTTCCTCCACCATCCCCCCAAAATGCAGGGTAGGAAACAGGGAGGTTTGGAGGGAGGTATGCTGTGCCAGATGACTTGTTGTCTCCCCTGCCTTCTTTCTGTGTGGCACTGACTCAGATCAAGATGAGCTCCTACTTGTCCAGAACTTCCACGCTAGAAAAAAGTAAAAAAGAAGCCAAGTTTTTTGCATGGCCGCCACTGGGGAACATTTTTTGACTTTTGTAATGCAAATTGGCTTCCTGGCTTGAAAGTGCATGATTAAAATGATATGTTTCAATGTGGGAGCCAGACAGCTGATTTGGTACTAGAAAGTGGCAGCTGCTGCTTGTACATAGGAATATCTTTGAGGTGTGTGCAGGGGTAGGTAAAGAAATATGTTGGGGCCTGGAGATCCCAGGACTTGCTAATCAGCATGGACCATTAAGGTGGATTGTATAAAACATGGGGGTGCATTATAAGAAATGCTGAGTACCCTCTCTCTCCTTCCCAGAAGAGCTCTGTTTAATTCCAGATTGGTTAATCAATTATTTATTCAACAGTGTTTACTGAGTACCAGTGCCGGGTACCAGGTGCTGCCCTAGGTGCCGAGGATATAGCAGGGAACACGACAGGCAAACCTCAAGGAGCTGATAGTTAAGTGGAGACTGCTGACCAGAAGTCAAACCTGGACTCTGCCACCTAAGAATAATGTTTTCTGGGGCAGGCTGCTTAATCTCTGTGCCTCAGTTTCCTCATCTTTAAAATAAGCATAATGAAAGTATATATACTGCTGCTTCTGCTTTCAGCTATGACAGCTTCCAGCCATGACAGAGTGACTACATTTCTCCTCTTGTCTGAAACAACTGCAAAATCATATAAAATATATGAAACAAATAACTCCAGGCTTTGGGCAACAGGAGGACAAGATTGTGTTCCTGAGAGAAAGGAATCAAATAAGGTATAGGGGGGCCCACAATTTGTCCACCTTACTGCCTAGACTCATTTTCCAGGCTGCAGCACAGGGAAGGAGAACACAGAGGCCACCCTTTTGGAGTTTAGGGAGACAGAGTCAGCTAGAATGTTCTAGACAGAATATCAGAAAGAGCTCTGGATATCTAAAAAGGATATCCTTTTTTTAAAAGATTTTTATTTATTTGAGAGAGAGACAGCACAAGATGGGGGAAAAGAGAGAGGGAGAAGCAGACACCCCGCTGAGTAGGGAGCCCAACATGGTGCTCAATCCCAGGACCCCGGGTCACGACCTGAGCCGAAGGCAGACATTCAACCACTGAGCCACCCAGGTGCCCCTGAAAGGAATATCCTTAAATCTTTGGCTGAATATGGATACAGACATACAAGGAATTAAACTCCATGAGGCTGGGGAAAGAACCACCACAAAGCAGCAGGCCAGACAATTTTCAGAGTTTTAATGGGGCTGGGAAGAGTTCATGTTCCCACAAGCCAGGGTGAATATATCCTATAATAAATGCATCAGGAAGTGTCCTCAGAAAGAGAGTATCTTAGTAGTGGTGCTAAAAGGCAGCTTCCAATTCACCCTAAGAAAGCAAAAAAGTAGGCACTGAAAGGATTAAACTGATCCCCAGTAACTATATGCCAGGACAAAGTCTAACACTTTTTAAGAAAAAAAAAAAGTCACGCAACAAAGTAACAAAAACAAAACAAAACAAAAACAAAAACAAAAAACAACCACAGAAAAAAGTGACCAATGATGGAGAGAAAAATTAATCCTCAGAAAATGACTCAGATTGATAGAGATGACACAATTAGCATTCAAGAATATTGAAACTACTATAACAAATATACTGGATATGCTCAGGAATGTGGAAGAAAATATGAGTATAATGAGGCTGGAAATATAACGACCCAAATGAAACTTCTAAGAATGAAAAAGAAATATAGTAACTAAAATGGAAAATATAATGAATGAGATTAGCAGGGGACCAGACATGACAGATGAAAGGTCAGTGAGTTTGGAGATATAGCAATAGAAAATATCCAAAATACAGAGAAGAGAGCAAAAGGACTGAAAAAACAAACATGTTAGTGAGCTGTAGGATGACATCAAGTAATCTAACATATGTATAATTGGAGGACACCCCCCCCCCCAAGGGAGGACAGAAAACCATATCTGAAGAAATCATAAAATTTTTTTTTTAAACTGGCAAAACCTATAAACCTACTGATGCAAGAGGCTCACTGACACAAAGGCACATCATAACCAAGTTTCTGAAAACCAGAAACCTTATGGGGCACCTGGATGGTTCAGTCAGTTAGGTGTCTGACTATTGATTTTGGCTCAGGTCACGATGGCAGGGTCGTGAGAGTGAGCCCTGCATCAGGCTCTGCACTGGATGTGGAGCCTGCTTGAGATTTTTTCTCTCCCTTTCCTCTGCCCCCCCTTCAAAAGAGAGAGAGAGAGAGAGAGGCAGAGAGAGAGAGGAAGAGACATCTTAAAAACCTTAAAAACAGCCAGTGGAAAAAGGACATTTCTAAAGGACAAAGGCAAAGTGGCAGTCCTCTTATCATAAAATATGCAAACTAGAACACAGTGACAACCTTAACCACTGAGAGGAAAAACTGTCAATCTAGAATTCTATAACCAGCAAAAGTATCTTTCAAAATGAAAGCAGAATATTCCTTTTTCAAATTAAAGCTGAGCTAATTCATCACTGGCAGTCTTGCCTAAGAAAATGTTACAGGAAGTTCTCTAGATAAAAGAAAATGATGAAAATCTGGAACTGCACAAAGGAATGAAAAGCACTAGGAATAATAGCTATGTGGGTAAATTGAGACACATTTTTACTACTTTTGAAATCTCTTTAAAAATGTTTACTCTTTAGAGAAAAGTTTTTACTGTATTGTGGAGTTTAGAAAATGTGGAAATAAAATGCATGACAACTATATATAACAACGGAAAGGAGTCAGAAAATAGAATACACAGCCTAAGACTCTTTACACCACATATGAAGTAGTATAGTATTTTAAGATAAACTATGATGTATTAAAATCAGTAAAACATGTTTATGTTTACAATAAAATAGGTTAATCACTAAAAATATGAGAAGTATTAATAAGCCAGCAATATCAAGGAAATGGAAGCACAAAAATAATTGATACATGATAAGGCAGAGGAAGAAAAAACAGGAATAAAGGACAAATGGAAGAATTATAAAAGCAACAGCAAGACAGTAGACTTAAACTCAACCATATCAATGATTACATTAATTATAAATGGTCCAAAAACTTTGACTAAAAGTTTTGACTAAAAAACTAAAAACTTTGACTAAAAAGTACTGTCATATTTGATTTTTAAAAAATCAAGATCTAGCTATATGCTGCCTCTAAAAGACACACACACACACACATATATATATACATATATATATAAAAAGATTTATCCACTTATTTGAAAGAGAGAGAGAGAGAGAGAGATCACAAGCAAGGGGATGGACAAAGGGAAAGAGAGAGAAGCAGACTCCCCACTGAGTGTGGAGCAAACATAGGGCCTAATCCCATGACTCTGGGATCATGACCCAAGCCAAAACCAAGAGTCGGGTGCTCAACTGACTGAGCCATACAGGTGCCTCATAACACACTTTAAATATGAAGACACAGATAGATTTTTTTAAAAGATTTTATTTATTTATTTATGAAAGACACAGAGAGAAAGAGAGGCAGAGAGACAGGCAGAGGGAGAAGCAGTCTCCATGCAGGGAGCCTGATGTGGGACTTGATCCTGGGTCTCCAGGATCACACCCTGGGCCGAAGGCAGGCACCAAACCACTGAGCCACCCAGGGATCCCCAGACACAGAGAGAGTAAAAGTAAAGGACTGGAAAAAAGATAGACCAAGCAAACACTGATCAAAACAAAACTGGAGTTACTACATCAAAGTAGACTCCAAAATGAGGACTAATTACTAGGGTAAAGAGAGACATTTTATAATACAGGAATAAATTCAGCAAAAGGACATTTCAACCCTAAATGTATGTGCACCTATGAATAGAGCTTCAAAATACATGACATGATAGAAGCAAAAACTAATGTAAATGAAAGGAGAAATAAACAAATCCACAGCTATAGTTGGAAATTTGAACATTCTTTTCTCAGTAATTGATAGAAAAGGCAGACTAAAAATCAGCAGGAATGTAAAAAACCCAAACAAACCCATCAACTTTTTTGATCAATTGACATAATTACAAAACTCCACCCAAAAAATTGTCTTCTGGTACATATAAGTCACTTACCAAGATAAATCATACTCTTGTCTTAATATATTGTAGTGGATTGAAATAATACAAAGTCTTCTGTTTGACCACAATAGTAATTAAACTAGAAAAAAATTTAAAGATTTTACTTATTTATTCATGAGAGACACACAGAGAAAGGCAAAGACACGGGCAGAGGGAGAAGCAGGTTCCCTGTGGGGAGCCTGATGTGAGACTCAATCCCAGGACACCGGGATCACACCCTGAACCAAAGGCAGACACTCAACTGCTGAGCCACCCAGGTGCCCCTAAACTAAAAATTTTTTAAAAAGATATCTGAAATATCCTTAAATATTAGGAAATTAAACAGTGCAATTCTAAATAACCCAAGGGTCAAAGAAAAAGTCACAAAGAAAATAAAAAGATATTCTGAACTGAAAATGAATAAACATGACATACCAAACTTAGCAGTATGTAATAGCTAAAACAATCCTTCAAGAGAGATTTACGGCATTAAACGTTTATACTAAAAAGTAGTATTAAGTCAATGATCTAAAGCTTCAACTGTAAGAGACTAGGGGAAAAGAATTAAAAGCAAAGTAAGCAAAAGGAAAGAAACAATAAAGAAAAGAGCATAAATCAATGAAATAGAAAACAAAAGCAAAGAGACTCAATGAAACCAAAAGCTTGTTCTTTAAAAAAAAATGAGTATAATTGGAAAACTCTCAGACAATCAGGAAAGAAAAAAAGACAAAATCACAAATAGGAGGCACGAAAGACTACACTTCACTGCAGACGACACCACAACTCAAAAAGAGAAGAGAACGTTATAAACAAGGTACAAGTTTCCCTGATAAATTCTACTAAACGTTTAGGGAAGGAATAATTCTATATAAAATCCTCAGTGTAATTCATCACATTAACAGACCACAAAAGGGAAGTCCATATGATTATGTCAACAGATGTATAAAGAACTTTTAACAAGTATGATGCCCATTTATGATCAAGAGAAAACTCTCAGCAGACCTCCTCAACTGGATAGGGGCATCTATAAAAACCCTACAGGTAGCCTTGTGCTTAACTGAAGAAGACTCGCTGCTCCTGGACTGGTGACAAGACAAGGATGCCTGCTTTTCCCATTTCCATTCACCATGGCACTGGAGGCCCTGGCTCATGTAGTCAGGTAGGAAAGGAAGGCCGTGCGTGAGTCCTCAGACCGGGAATGAAGACACAGCACTGTTCTTCTCAGACCCCATGTTCATCTATGTAGAAGTCACAATGATTGAGTTAATTCCTGCAGACAGAATAGTTCTTGGCACATAATAAATGCTCAGTAAGTGTTCACTATCGTTCTGAGCTCAGATGACTACAGAACAAGACTGAGGCTGTGTAACAGAGGCCTGGCCTGGCTGGAGGAGGGGCTGTGGAAAACCGCAGGCTGGCCTTGGAGAAAGGCAGCAGCACAGAGCTCGTCTTGAGGTCTCCTGCCTGGACCACTGTGCTTACCACTGCCCCATCCCTCCTGTCCACCCACACAGGGGGTGCCACCTCCCGCCACCTATGCCCGGCCGTAGAGGGGAATCTGAACTTTGACGAATCTGGGTGAGGACGTTCTTGAGAAGGCTGGTCCAGAACACAAGTGAGCCATACCACAGCATGGTGGGCTGAGAGCCTTGGGGATTTCCGCCCTTGCTTTCAAGGGGTGGTTCCACCCCCGTATTTGGTAGATTCCCAGAAGACTGAGACATAAAATACCCAAATCCCATCACGGCATAGGCAGCCTGACAGGAGATGGGTTTGGGGAGGACGTAGGGTCTCATCAGATAAGGTCTGGAAGGTCAGAGTCAAGGGTCTGGGTTTTGCCTCATTTTGTCCTGTAACAAAGTGGTCATGATCCTGATACGACGCCGTCCCTGCAGCAGGCTGGGCAAATCCACACAGTAACAAAAACAGAATCCTGTGGTTAAAGTTCTCCTGGCAAATCTGCGGTGGAGGCCCCTCAGCCTAAGGATTAACCAGCTGGTGCCCCCGCCCCCCCGAGATGGCCTGTCTGGGCCTTGAGGACTTGACTGGGGACACGTGCCGCTAGTCTCCGGATGCCAGGTGGTGTCGGGATGAACGACACTGCCCTGGGGGGAGCCAGGCAGGATGAAGGGAAGGGGGGAATGTTCCAGCGTTCTGACTGCTACTGCAGCCCCTCTTCTCCTCTTGACCTCTTGTCCCTCTTTGGGACCAGGGGCGAAGGAAGCTCTGCCCCCGGGCCCCTGGGGCAATGCTCACCTGATGCCTTGGGGACTGGGGGGGTGGGGGGGTGGGTATGGCAGACGACACCACGGGCCTCCAGCTGGAGCTGCATGACACCTCCACCCCGACCGAGGCTTCATCTGGGGAGGTCCCCCAGACACTGGCCTCACAGCTGACCAGGCCAGATGGACCCAGTGGGGGTGGGGGGTGTAGCCGTGTGGCACACAGCAGGTGAGCCCTGACCCTGGGGAAACCTGACCCAGGACAGCCCTGATCTGGGAGAGCCTTGACCCGGAGGAACCCTGACTCAGGGGCAGCCCTGACCCAGGGGGAGCCCTGATGTGGGGGAACCCTGACCCAGGGGAGCCATGACCCCGGGGGAGCCCTGACCCAGAAGGAGGCCTGACCCTGGGGAGCCCTGACCCGGGGGCAGCCCTGACCCAGGGGAACCCTGACCTAGAAGGAGACCTGACCCTGGGGAGCCCTGACCTGGGGGAGAGCCTTGACCTGGGGGAATCCTGACCTGGGGGCAGCCCTGAACTGGGGGAGCCTTGACCCCGGGGGAACCCTAACCCAGGGGAGCCCTGACCTGGGAGGAGAGGCCGCGCTCCCACAGTTGACCTCACAAAGTCGTCCCACATCTCTGTAAACAGCCACACTCCCCCACACCGAGGAGACACAGTCAACAGATTCTGGTTTCCTAGATACGCCAGTGGCTTCTAAAAATAGCAGGGCAGTGACAAAGCAAAATGGCATGTGGACTGCATGTAAGGCTGGGACCTGAGCCTCCCGAGCTGGGCGCTTCCTCCTCGTCTCCCCTGTTTCTGAAGCAGTCTCTATTGCTGAACACCGCAGGCTGCTTGTGAGCTGCAGGGGCGGCCCCCATGGGCCCCCTCGGGCCTGATACATCCTGCAGGAGCGTCCCCTCTGCCTGGTCGGCCCCACACTCATGTTGAAGGTCCATCTCTCACACCACAGCGGCTGGGTGCGTGTGCGTGCGTCCTGGGGCCAGGTGGGGCCACCCTGGCATGTCTAACCCTGGACCCCCGTCCGTCGGGGGTAGCCACTGCCTGTGACCTAGGCCTTCTCCTGGCCCCAAGAGGGACGCTCTGCAAAGCATCCTCCTGTCTCAGCTCCCTCATCCCCAACCTTGTACGTCTGTGCTGGCTCCCAGCAGGCCCTCTGTTGGCACACACAGCAGGGGGGAGTGTGGGAGACAGACAGACCCGGCCCCAGAGGGACAAGGCAAGCCACCACAATCAGGTTCCTACTAATGCCCTGCTGTTGTCTCATTTGTTTCTGGTTCAGCCTCCAGAATGACCCCATGGTGCGGGGATTCTTGTCTCTTACCATCTTCCTCTCTCTCTTCTTATTCTGAATTCTGTAAACCGATTGAGGAAAGAAACCCGGATGGGCTGAGTAACTTCCCGGAGGCTACAGCTGGAAAAGTTCCACCGGACTTGGCATAAAGGTCCTCCTACCTGCCACTGGACGACAACACCTCCTCCCAGAGCTTATTCTTTTTTTTTTTTTTTTTTTATTTATTCATGATAGGCACACAGTGAGAGAGAGAGAGGCAGAGACACAGGCAGAGGGAGAAGCAGGCTCCATGCACCGGGAGCCTGACATGGGATTCGATCCCGGATCTCCAGGATTGCGCCCTGGGCCAAAGGCAGGCGCCAAACCGCTGCGCCACCCAGGGATCCCGCAGAGCTTATTCTTTACAGGGTTTGGGTCAGGGTCGGGCAGCTAATAGGGCCTACCTCAGAAGGTCCAGAGGTTCCGATGGAAGGACCATTGGCAGAGGTGGGGCAGGACCCAGCGGGCCACTAAGGGATGCTCAGACACCTGGGGTCATGTGGTGGCCAGAGGCCGTCAGCAGCCCGCTACTGAGGGGGCAGGAGAGGGACCCCCAAGAGCCTTAGTGAGGGGGCCAGTGCTGCCTGGCAGGAGTGCTCATCACGAGCAGGGTCCAGGGCAGTGAGGAAGACGGGGAGGAAATACCCCAGTCTCTCTCCTTCTCAGCCTCAGTTCTCCTGCTGGAGCCTCAACTGCCCGATGGCTGGAAAAGCAACAAGGTGCAGCTCAGAGCCCGGAGCAGCTCCAGAAGGCCAAAGGCAGAAAGCAGGTCTCCAGGGAGACACAGAATGGCCTGCACAAGAGGGAAGGGAGGCACCGAGACAACTCAGGCCCAAAGCACCCTCCTTGCTCAGAGCTCACGAAGCCGGAGTCATGATAAGGCAGAGAAGTTAGGGGCTGTGTGGATTGAAGGAGAGGATTGAAGAGAAAGAGAGGATTGAAGAGAAGGAGAAGTAGGAGTGGGGCGGGGGGGGGGGGGTGTGCATGTGAACTCCAGACTACGTCTCTTTAAGCGAAACCCTTAATCTTGCAACTAGTTTTAAAAACTATTTGACTCCAAAACTATGGTCTAATCTGCAGTCTATGCCTGGGCCACATCATCTGCACAGGTCCACCCTGCAGAACTAGTGCCTTATCTGCTAGTTAGTTGTCTCTGTGGTTTGTGGAACGAGTGACAGGTCCCTTCTCACTTGGTCCTGAGAACACACTGTCTACCTGTGAGAAGCATGACACTCAACACACTCAGGCGCTTTGAGCCAGTTACCCGGGAAAGGCTCAGGGGATACTCGTAATGAAGAGTTCTTACGGTTCGGTGATGCTCACGCACATCAGGCCAGGAACCCGTGCCTTACCCCATATAATCCCCTCAATGACAAGAGGGGATAGGCAAGGTTACCACCCCATCTTACAGATGAAGAAGCTCAGACAAGAGAGACTGCTGGTCTCACACCTCTTGGCACTGCACCCGAGCCTTCCACGTGCTACATTTCCTGGGTTCACACATCCACTAGCTTCCAGCAGGGTTCAGCCAGTTGGAGGCATGGGTGGGGGCCTGGTGGGGGAGGCTCAGTGGCGCTTCCCTCACACAAGCCATCAGGAGGCCCCTTCTGCTAACTGACACCACCAGACGGGCTCCTCTGATACGGCCTTCCCCCAGCAGCAGGAGCTTCCTGCTGACCCCCTGACTTCCCCACCCCCAGTCCAGCTTTTTCACTCTTCATCGCCTGGTCACTACATTCCTTCTCTGTTTCACCGCTTTGAACCCGGACTTTGGTGAGGGAAGCACAGAACACTGTCCACGGCCACACAGGTGGGAGATGGCACACTTAGAATGCAAGCCCTGGTTTCTGAGTAAAGTGCTCTTGAGTCCTCTCAGCTGCCACATCCTGATTCAGAAATCGTCTTGGTCCTGACCCCTCACTTGACCGAGGCCCAGAGAAGGAGGTGGCCTGCCCCAGGTGACACAGCTTGGGAATAAAGGCAGAGTACAGGTGCAGAGTACAAATTCCCTGACTATTCCCGGTGACATTCCTGGCCCCACCCCGCCCGGCACCATCCACCCTGATTTGTCCCAAGCCTCGGAGTGGAACAGTCACTACTTATTTTCAGACCTGACTTTCCTTCTCACATTTGAGCAGAAAAGGCATCCTGGCCTCCCCGCACCCAGAGCTGTTAGGAGGATCAACAGGCTAAGCCAGGGTGCTGCGATCCTGGGGGGATAACACGGGCGCCTAAATATAAGGCGCTACGGTGGAGATGATAGTGAGAGGGCCCGTGTGAGTAAAGCAATCGTTGTTTAAAATACTTGAAGTCGCTGCGACAGCCATGGGTGTTCTTTTTTCCAGGCGGCTGAAAATTTCACTCTGTGCACATTTCTGTCTTCACCTGTTTATTGCTGTGAAGCCCAAGAGCGCTTCCAGCAGGCCTGGCTTGTCCAAGATGAGCACAAAGGAGGCGATGCCATGACGAACCCGTGGCCACAGGCAGCACGCCTAGTTCATGACGGGCGGCCGTGGCAGCAGGAAGGGAAGGCAGATGGGCAGAGGAACCGCCCGAAGCTCTGCCTGGAATGTGAGGTGAAACTGAGACTCTAGCCAGTTCCAACGCCGCTAAGTGGTTCCCAGTTTGTGTTTTGAGGAGAAGGTGACGTGGTCACGGTCGGCAGAGGAGGGACGCTTAGCACGCCACATACTAGGAATGTGCGTGAAGGCCCACCAGGAGCAGGTTCCGTTCATTCACTCAGTAACATCTACCACGTGCGTGTGGAATCGTATTAAGGGTGTGTTCTTCTGAGTCAGAAGGCTGAGGTGCCAATCCAGGCCCAGCTCTCCACTGGTTGTGTGATTTTGGGAAACATACTTATGCTCTCTGTGCCTTTATTTATTTTTTTAAAGTTTTATTTATTTATTATGAGAGACACACACAGAGAAAGAGAGAGAGAGAGAGAGAGAGAGAGGCAGAGACACAGGCAGAGGGAGAAGCAGGCTCCACGCAGGGAGCCCGATGTGGGACTCGATCCCAGGACTCCAGGATCACGTGCTGGGCCAGAAGGCAGACACTTAACCGCTGAGCCACCCAGGCGTCCCTCTCCGCGCCTTTAAAAGGCATAATAATGGATTCATCTCCTAGGTTGTGAAAGGAGTTAACTTAGGAAGGGCCTGGATCACTGCCCCACACGCGGGGCATGGGCTGGAACCCTGCTGGGTGCCCTGGCTGAGAGGTCAGACCTGTTCCTAGCAGTTGGCGGCTATGCACCTTGAGGTGAGGTGCTTGACCTCTCTGGGTCACGGTGTCCACACGTGCAGAAGAACGGTCCTTGCTTCATAGGAGGATTCGATAAGGTAGCAAAGTAGAGTGTCCGATTGAGGTTTCCTGGGAGTCTCCTCTGTCAGTGAAGCAGACAAGATTCTGCTCTGGAGGCTCACGCCTGGGGTGACAAAGCTGCACGCACTAGGTGTGACCTTCCCCGACGGCCCTGAACACACACTGGACATGAGCTACAGGGCCTGCTTCTGCGCCAACTCTGCCCTCATTGCTGAGTAACGATGCTCAAGCAGCCTGACCTCTGATACCCCCAAAATGAAGGGGTTGGACTACATGGCCACAGAGAGCCCTGTATGGCCCCGCCACCCCGAGGCATACCCTGCAGGACTCCTGGGCCCCCGGCCCAGCCGCAGCCCTGAGAACCACTCTGGTGGATGGAGGGGTGGGCTCACGGGCTGGCTGGGGGTGCATGAGGCTCCACAGAGCCCAACACCTTGTAAACCCTCCATAGCGGCTTACAGGGGCTTCCCTAGTTTGGCAGGTCACTGCTGTCTGATTTTACCACATAGGGCTGGGTCTGAAACGCCGACAAGTGCCCCCAAAGCGTCCCATACTCTTCCAGAATTCTTCCTGGGCCCCACACTCCCCCAAATCTCTTCCTCTGGTTCTCCAATGAGCGTCAGAGGCCTCTTCACTGAGGCTTCCAGGCCGAGACCCGGACGTGTGCGTGTGTGCCCCCACACTCTCGTAACCTTTGCGCTCTCGTCTCTGGGATCCTAATCTCCAGCGTCATAACACCAGGTCAACATCTTGGAAGTGAATTCCTGTGCCTCCAGCTCAGGAAGCAGCACATGTTTCTATGTCAGTGAAAAACCGGGAGGGGTCTTGCTACGTCCACAGAGGCCGTAAGCTCCTCAGCAGAGGGGCTGCAGCTCGTGGCCCAGGAGGTGAGGACCATGAGCAGGGCCCTAAGCAGGCCTCTCTCCTTGGCTCAGCAGTCACAGGAGACGCCCCACAGGCACCACCACCATGTTTCCCTCCCTCCCTTTGGTCACATCCCATCTACAACATGCAGCAGGCACCTGTGTCAGCCACTGAGTGAGGGTTTGCAGCCTAGAAGAGAAGGTTCTGGACTCATAAACAAATAATGACAACCGCGTGTGCTACGTGCTATGATAAAGCAACAGACGTGATGTTCAGGAATCACGGAAGGTTCCAGGGAACCTCGGACCCTGCTGGACACTCAGTAAAGAGTGGGGGAGCCCAGGGTTCACCAGCCTGCCCCGCTCATCCAAAGCGTTTCCAGGCGCCCTCCAGGCACGGGAGCTCCTCTCTTCTGGCTGCTGACATGCGTAGGAGACGAGCCACCTTGTCCCTCAGGGGAGCCCAGCCCTGGGGTCGCCTCGCAGAATGGCCGACCCAGCGGAGAGGTCAAGGGCCCCGTGAGCCGGGAGGCCGCCGCCCTGCGAGGACTCTGCCAGTGTGGACAACCGGGATGCGGGTGCCCTCAGGCCGTCTCAGTTTTCGGAAGAGCAGAGACCTCCGGCTGCCGCAGCTCCGGGCTATTTCAGGACAGGAGGCACTTGAGAGGTAACAGCCTGACCTGTCCTCCCTCCAGACACGGGCTCCTTGCACCTGACTCTTAAACTTCCCTGCAGGGGAAAACACACTGCTTCCCGCGGTGTCCCTGAGAGGGACAGGAGCATCCTCCTTCCTGACCGCTGCCTTGAGGGACATGAGCCGGACCCTGTGTGTCGGTGCGCTCAGCGAGTAGCACTTCTGAGGCAGGATCCCTGCAGCCGGGTCGGATTTCTTGGAACCAAGGCCTCCACTGCTTGTCTCCACATTTGGGCCACCCTATGAGTCCAGGGCCCAGTGTGCTGCTGCTCAGGCGTCACGTGATGCGTCGGACCTCACATCAGACGTCTCCTTGACCTCAATGGTCAACTGATTGGTGGGGAACTGGGTAGAGCAGGAAAGGGCCAGCCGGCCGGGCCCCCGCTCCCAGGGCTGCCCACACCCCTTGCCACTGGCAGAGGCTGTGTGAGCCACGTCCCCAGCACTGGCGTTCGGCAGCCCCAGCATGCGTGCCCAAGTCACGCCAGACACTGAGCTGGGTTAACCCAACTGCACACAGGCCTTGGCTCTGGCCGTGTTTATAGGTTTCCTTGGAGGTTGAGGTCATGTCTGCCTTCATAGTGAGTGGCCCACTTCAAGTCAGGGGTCTGAGTCATATGCTCATGTGAGGAGGGACAGGCAAGAGGCCCCGTGCTCTATAGTGGGTGCTGCCGATCATAGTCCAGGGCCCACCCGGCTCTAGGTCCTGCCAGGCCACACTGGCCTTGCCCTGGCTCTGCACTGGCTCTAGCAGGTCAGGTAGATGAGCCCCTGGCAGGGGGTCTGGGTGCAAGTCATGCCTACGTTCCGTGATAACAGTAGCTTACACATAGGGTGCTTGTCTGTGCCAGGCAATGTGCTAATTGCTCATAAGGGTCAACTCAGTCCCTCCGTAAGGTCAGTACAGCAGATCACTGGTACTGTCCCCACGGATGAAGCACCAGAGGTTGTGAGACCTGCTCACTCTCCCTTGGCTAGGAGTGCCGAGGCCAGGATCTAAACCCCAGGAATATGAATTCAGGGCCTGTACCCTCATCCGTCCACTGCATTGCTCACTCAAATTCCTCATGTAACTTTGGAGACACCGCGGTGGCTTCTTCTGACCAGCAATTTTATTGGTTAACAGGGCAGGCTCGGGAGTCAGACACAAAGCACACCTGAGTTCTAGCAGCGTGACTCTGGGAAGGTCATTTAATCTCTCTGGGCCGCAGTTTCTTCATCTACAAAATGGGATAGGAACACGTGCCTCACAAGGAGTGGAAAACATATGATGGTGTCCTTAGGATGGCGTCTTTCACCAGGCAGCAACTCCCAAGTGTTAGCAGTTGTCATTTAGAAATGTATCTGCCCAACACTTAGCAGATTATCAGCTATGTGACCTTGGGCAGGTCATTTCATTGTTTTCTTTCTGTCAAACACTGGACGGCACAGCACATTCCCACATGCAGCTCCCTGGGTGGGCAGTGGGAGCTGGCCTGGGATCTAGAACTTCATCCCAGAGGACACCTGGGTGTCTCAGCAGTTGAGCATCTGCCTTTAGTTTGGGGCACGGCCCCAGGGTCCTGGGATCGAGTCCCACATGGGGCTCCTTGCAGAGAGCCTGCTTCTCCCTCTGCCTGTGTCTCTGCCTCTCTCTCTTTGTCTCTCTCTCTCTGTCTCATGAATAAATAAGTAAAATCTTTAAAAAATAAAAATAAATAAATAAAAGTTCTTCCCAGAAAAACCACAGGGTAAGCATCTACACACACACACTGAGATGCAAGAAGTCTGTGACCTTCCGACGGTCCCTGGGCCCCTGTGGGTCCCAAGCCCCCGTGGGTCCCCTGCCCCCCGCCCTGGCTTTCTCCTCTGCCCTCTCTCCACGTCACTGTTACCGCTGAGCACTAACATCACCAAATGCTTTATTCATGGTTACTAACCCCCCTCCCCCCCGCCCCATCACTGTACTGTAAGCTCCCTCGCAGGGGCCTTGACGGTCCTACTCCTTGCCATGCCGCTGACTCTCGGAACACAGCCCAGCACGCTCAGAGCCTGGCAGGCAAAAACGTGTGCCTGGTCAGTGGAGGGAGGACGGAGCAGCCCCTGAGCCCTGTCCTGGCTCCCCACTGGGGCTCTCTGGCCAGACCTGCCTCCTCCAGCTCCTGTTCTCTGCCCCCCACCCCCCGTGTGCCGCTAAGCTGCAGAGGAGCAAGTATGTAGGCTCCACGAGGCCCAGACACTCAACAGAAAGGGCCGTGAAAATGCCTAATGAACAGCTTTACTGAGTGTGACCGTGTGCTGCGCACTGAGCTAAGTGCCCTCCACGTACTCACCGCATGAACGCACTAATCCTTATTACAGTCTGTCTCTAACTCGCAGGGTGGGAAACTGAGGCACAGAACAGCTCACTGCCTGGGAAGTCAAGCTCAGCCAGTCTGGTGTCCAAACAGTCCCAGCTGCTTGGTTCAAGGACCTCCAAAGGCCTGCTGAGTCCCGGGCCAGCACCCTTTCCTCTGCCCCTCAGATCTCCCTACCCACTGCTCCTCCGTGGCTAGCATCTCCTGCAGAGGCATGTGCCCCACGCAGGTGCTCACTCAGCAGGTGGAGATCGAGGAAGCCCATGTGCCAGTGTCACTGTTTCAGGGGCTGACCATCCTGATAGCAACGAGGGTCCCTTCCCATCCTGAGCACGCGGAGATGCCCGGGACGCAGTGGCAGGGGTGGGGGGCACATTCTTTCTTCTCTGGGACCTACAGCTGGAGACATGCCCTGCGGACGCGGGGCAGGGTGGCCCATGGGGTCTGGCCCTGACGTGACCTGGGAAAGGGCCAGGCCTCTCTTGTGGGGAGAGGAGGATGGGCCCCAGCATCCTTCCCCCTGAGTCCCGGGTCCTCCCTCTTCCCTCCTCTCAGCTGACACAAAAATGCCTTCTTTGCCTAATTATTACATATACTAATTATTTTCATTTACATGCCTAGCTTACCATTTATGTCTAATTATTGTGCAGCTCAGAGACAATTATGCATACCATTACGAATGCACCAGGGTAAGTAACTCTGCCGTGAATTTTACTTAACTTCAATACCAAATGTTTTGGGTGTGATTAATCTGCATGGTGTGTGGCTCCCTAAACTGAGTTGGGGGCAGGAGCCACCAGGGTAGGTCACACTGCTCTGTGATGGCAGAGTAGCAGTAGGAGGACACACAGAGGCTACAGTTTATTGGGCAATGGTGTATGGACCCCAGGCAGCAGTAAGCACTGCAAACACAGTGTACCCTTTAAACCTCAGGGCTCCCTGCTATTAAAGTGGAGGCAGGTGACACTTCCAGGCTCTCATAGCCAGGAAGGGCAGTTCCAGGGACCTGGTACAGATGTGTGCAGCCAGAGCCTGACCTCTCTGTTGCCTTAGAGGTCCTGCCCACAGAGAGACACAAGGGGAGCCCCAGGGGCACCTGGGAGGCCATGCAGTCCACCTGTCTCATTCTCCCAAAACAAGGAAACTGAGGCAGGAAGGGGAAGTGGCTTTCCTGGCCAAACCAGGCCAGGCTGAGACAAGGGCCCACCATGTGGACCTCCCTCTGCTACTCTGGGAGGAAGCGGCCCTGGGAATAGAAGCAGCATCTTGGGACTCCAGCCTATTGCTTGAGACCGACACAGGCTACAAGGGACACCTCTCTGCCAGGTCATCGCTTTGGTCAAACACTCCATTTGTTCCCATCATTGGAAGCTGGCCTGCTCTAAGAAGTGCTCCCGCTGGGAGATGCCTGGTCTCTTTCTTCCACTTTGGTCCTTTCTTTCCCGACCCTGCAACTCCCCACCCCTTTCACTCCTTCACCTGTCTCCACCCACACAGTGTTAAACGGCATCTAGTGAGTGCTTATTACAGGCTGTTTCTTCTGCTAAGTGGTTTCCATCCACTTCTCTATGTGGTCCTCGTAGTCCTCATGTGGGGTGGAGACAATCTGATATCATCATCTCCCCAGTTTCCAGCCAAGGGCTCTGAAGCCCAGAGAGGGAAAGTGATGTGTCTACAGCCATGCAGCTGGTGACATCAGTGCACAGATCCAGGGCCAGGCTGACTCTTTACTTGATGTAAAGCTTCTTCTTCTTTTTTTTTTTTTTAATTTTTATCCATTTATTCATGAGAGACAGAGAGAGAGAGAGGCAGAGACAGGCAGAGGGAGAAGCAGGCTCCCTGCAGGGAACCCGATGTGGGACTCCATCCCAGGACCCCGGGAACATGACCTGAGGCAGACGCACCACCATTGGGCCATCTAGGCATCCTGTCTCTCTTTTTTCTTCCCGCTCAGTCTCCTTTCTTCCATTTATCCATCCCCCCATCCATCCATTCGTCTGCCTGTCCACCTAACATTCCCCGCGCCCTTACTATATGCCAGGCACTGTGCTACGCCCCAGAGCTGCAGCTGTCAGTGATACCCCTTGCTCCAGGGGAGCCAAAGTTCACCAGAAAAGCAAACGATGAACAAGAAATCATCGCACTGTGACTGTTAAGTGCTACAGGAGAAAGGCTGGGGCCAGAACACAGGGCCTGGCCCCTGGCGGCCTCTGAGGCTCTATGAGACCTAGTCCCTCGAACCCTCCTGACCTCACCCCTTCCCCCTGACCAGCCACACTGGCCTCCCTGGCATCCCTTGGGCGTCCTTGGCCTGCTCCCGCTTGTACCTCAGCTCCCACTGTCTGGAATGCTCCTCCTTCCAGACACCTGCTCGGCTCCCCTTGCTTCCTGTGGTTGCGTAACTGCAACCAGTTGTGTAACTGCCCAAGGGGCCTGCCCCGCCCACCCTGGAGAAACCACCAGGCCACTGCCACTCCCCAGCCCCTTGATCTACTTCAGTGTGCCCACACGGCACTGGCAGGCTGTGCATGTGCATCTGCATTACCAAGCCCGGCTAGAACACACGCCGCCTGAAAGTAGGAGTCTCAGTCTACTTTCTTCGCTGCCAAATCCCCGGGTGACCAGAATAGCAGCAGTCACATGGAGCCTGACAACCACTCAATTAAAGAGAGGGCCCAGAGCAGGTCAGGGTCGTGATGCATAGGAAAGGGCCCTGGGATGGGGCTCCCCTGCTCCCTGGAGCCCCAGCTGGCTGAGATGTCTGCTCTTAAACATCTCCAAGAGAGCCCTCTCCAGGTGCCCCCTCCCCTCCGCACAGGAAACATGGCTGGTCAACACCCGATGACACTCCGTGGGGAGCAGGGAGGGAGACCCCAGACTATGGGGTTCACCCCTTTATGGCTTCAGAAGGCCCAGTACAAGTGGTCTGGGGACAGATCCACCACATAAGGAGGCAAGATGAGCTGTCACCCTCTGTATGCGGGGGGGGGGGGGGGTGTGGGGTGGAGCAAGGCAGGGTGGACAGTGGGTGGGGGTCAGCCAGGAGTGATGGTGCCGTCAGAACAGGGCCGAGTCTAGCTGGCAGGCATCCCAGGTGCCCTGGCCTCAGAGCCTCAGACAGCTCCACGCAGAGTGTGTAACGTTCCTTCTAATGTGCTTGCTGGGAGCTATGTCACTGTGGCAGGTGGGCCATGGGATGTGCGAGCCCCTCCTACCTCCAGCTCCCTGCCCTCCCGTGTGCGGGTGGACCAAGGCAGCCTGGACTGGGACCTGGCGAGGAAATCCCCGCTCAGCAGTCAGGGACCTTTCCAAAGGAGCTACAGCAAGCCTGCGAAGGCATCAGGATTAACAGAGGCCCCTGTCCATGTGGAATCTCAATGGTTCGAGCAGCTGCACTAAAACCCAGTCTTTCCTGTGGATTTTTCCGATTAATGCAAATTTGTTTTGCTTTGCAAATTGGAAATCAGTTGCTAGCACCTGGTGTAAAAATTCCAGCAGGGAGTAGAGAGCCCCCAGGGCACCCTCATGCCAGCCAGCCCTCCTGGACCTTGCCCACCTCCGGTCCCTGCAGTCAGGCTTCCTCCTGGTTTGAGGTGGGCAGCACCCCCTCCCCTCAGCCCACATCTAGTAACCAGGTTCCCACTGAGCAAAACTGAATGTACCCAGCGGTTTCCAGGTGCTGGGACGCCCAGGCCTCCTTCTTCCCTGATATAAAGGGTGACAGGTGCAATCAGGGAAGTCATTTGAGCCCTTTGGAAGAAGCCCACCTCGGTACCTCCAGATGGTTGGGGCTGGAGGTGGACATCATCACGGTTACGAGGGCGGCACCGCTTCATCTTTCAGCATGGGGACACACAGGGTGCTGTGGAGATGCCTCCAGTTGAAATAATTCCTTTTCAACTGTCCTAGGCCCGTCCTGAACCCGGAGCTACTTCTCAGCTATAGCGAGCACCGCTGCCCACAAGCTCCAGAGGGCAGAGGGGTGGGCGGGGTCCCCGGGAGGCAAGATGAGGAGGAAGGCACTGCTGTAGCCCTCCGCTGGCCCTCCCCGCAGAGCTAGGCCCACCCTGCTGCTGCCTGCCCCCCATCCGGGCCCCAGAGCCAGGCTCTGTGTGCTCCGGGGCTCAGCGGAGCCTGAGCTGATGAACGAAGAACAGAGGATGGGGACACCCTTTCCTGCCTGCACCCTCCTCCAACGGCCTCGCACTGTTCATTCAGCTCTGAGATAAATTGGGAGGGAGGGCAGTTATGAACGGGCCCCAGTATGCTCCCCCCATCCTCTGCTACGCAATTTAAAATGTATTCCTGCAGCAATCTCACACCCAATTAAAGTAACCCAGGGCCTATTGTCCTTTGCTAAATTTAGAAAATGCTCAGGTGTGTCTGATCCGACTCTGCATAGATATTTTTAATACAGATTTAATCATATTTTGGGTTAGGAGAAGAAGCTAATTAGGTAGGCAGATTTAGAAAGGCTGCCGGAATGCGGGACAAAGCGACGTGATTTGATGCAATTCACTATTTTTTGGATTTTTTTTTTTTAAACAGTAAGTTGTGTTGGGCCTGGTTTTTGGATTCACAGCGAATCAGCTTGAAACAGAGGTGGTGACACATAGGAAAGCTCCTCGTGTTAGCATCTAAAGAGCCCTGGGGCGGCAGGGGCCCCCAAAGATGGTCACGTTGTTCTCTGCCTCGTTCAACTGCTGAACTCAAACACTCCCAGGGGAAGGGGACTTCGGTGTCAAGAAGACCTATAAGCTGGCGTTCTTCATCCGGCGGATGGGAAAGCTATCTGCTGCAGGAAGGCAGGGTGCTGCTGTGTGGATCTTGGGACCATGGGTAACTGCAACGGCAGCGGAGCAGATAAGCCAAGGAGCCAGCCAGCCCGTCCATGGGTGAGGTGCTCCTGGGTCCCGTCCACCTGTGGGCTCTCCATTCTCCACAGAGCACCTGACTGCACCAGAGTGTAACAAAGAAAACTGGGCTCTTGGCTTGACTGCACCGAATCATCACGTGACTGGGTAAAAACAACTTAAAAACCTTGTGTAGGGGGATCCCTGGGTGGCTCAGTGGTTTAGCGTCTGCTTTTGTCCCAGGGCGCGATCCTGGAGTCCTGGGATCGAGTCCCGTGTCGCATAGAGCCTGCTTCTCCCTCTGCCTGTCTCTCTCTCTCTCTCTCTCATAAATAAATAAATAAATAAATAAATAAATAAATAAATAAATAAATCTTAAAAAAAAAAAAACCACCTTGTCTAGCCTCCATTTCTCCTCCCAGCAACATGGGGATTCTGGTCTCTCTCCGCCCTATAAGGATAGCAAAGGTAGAGTGGGACCTAGTTGAGGCCATCTGGACATGTCGCGGAGGAGGCCCCCGAGGGCACAGACCCAGGCTGCTCAGCTCCGTGGGCAGGACAGGTTGGGAGACCCCCAGCTCATTTCACTTGCTTTTTTTTTCTCCATTTAAAAAAAATAATTTTTTACATTTGTTTTTATTTAAATTTGGTTTGCCAACAGAGTATAACACCCCATACTCTTCTCATCACATGCCCTCTTCAGTGTGCATCACTTTCAACTACAGGACGAGTGTATTACGGGGAGGGGGCTCTTGATCGGGGACGCACCCCAGCTCCTGCCTCTGTGATGAAGGATGCTGAACGCTTTCCAAGTTCCCCCTGAACAGACTGTAAGTTGTTGGGACCCTGTGTCCTAAAAGGCAGAGAGCCGAGTACGCACCGTACACCACTAGTCACCCAAGGAGGAAAGGAACAGAAGAAAGCACACAGGTGTCTTGCACCTTGTGAAAAAGGAATTGCGGGAGGGATAAGCTAGACCCTTAAGACATTGGGATAGGTGGAGGGGGTGGAGGGAGCGGGGAGTGCAGGTGAGTGGGGAGGCACATGGCCCTGGGAATACCTAGAATACCTTTTTTCCCCCCAAAGATTGTATTTACTTATTCATGAGAGACACAGAAAGAGAGGCAGAGACATAGGCAGAGGGAGAAGCAGGCTCTTTGCGAGGAGCCCGATACGGAAATCGATCCCCGGATTCGGGGATCACAACCTGAACCAAAGGCAGACGCTCAACGGCTGAGTCACCCAGGTGCCCCTGGCCTGGAGATTTAACGAGAATGTGGTGCGTTGTGGCAGGACGGCGAGGACTGTGGGGCACGGGGCCGCCCTGGGGTCACAGGCACTGGGGTCCCATTCCACAGTGGCATACCCTGAACCGAGTTGGTCAAGGAGCCAAGGGAGGGTGGAGCCCAGAAGACGACTTCCTAGGCTTCCTTGCAAGCTGCCCATTTAGAGCCACTGCAGGGCGCTGTGGACAGGAGCTCGGGATGCTGGCAGAGGGGGTGCTGCTGTGAGGACTTCTGGGGGGGGTGGAGAAGCCCCCCCAAGTCAAGAGTGGCAGGGGGGTCAAGGTTCACCTTTCAAAGCTGATGGGTGTTCCTGACCCTGCTTGTTCATCTCCTCCTCCAGGAAGCACTCCAGGATCATACTCATTGACCTTTGGTGACTTTTACTATATGGGGTGCCTGATGGCTCAGCTGGTTAAGTGTCCGACTCTTGGGTTCAGCTCAGGTAGTGATCTCAGGGTCGTGGGATGGAGCCCCTGGGGTCAGGGGATCTGCACTCAGTGTGAGTTGGCTTGAGAGTCTCTGCCTCCCCTCTCCATCTGCTCCTCTCTCTCTCTCAAATAAATAAAATCTTAAAAAAAAAAAAAAAAGCACAGACAACTCCCACTTGTCAGGTCACTGGAGAAGTACAACTCACCCAAATCCCTTTCTCTTTGGTGCTGGTGTTCTGCTGCTTCTAGAGGCAGCTTCACCCCTTGACTATCTACATTTGAGGGCAGCTACAAAGATGAGTTTTTATTCGGAGCCACGTGCCCCTGGGTGTGTGGGGTCTGCCCAGGACCAGATCGGCTGCGGATCACCCTCCCGCGGCCATGGAGACCTGGCACTGTGCCTACCCGAGGGCCAAGGAGGGCCAAGGAGGAGAACCGGGGAGGGCGGAAGAGGGAAGAGGAGGGAAGAGGAGGGAGAAGCAGGTTCCAGACCCAGACTGCCCTGGCGGGTCCTGGGAGCCAGCTGCTAAGTCCTTAAGCTTGGGTGTGCGGAGAGACGGCTGGGGGCTCCTCGGGCTCCCCGCACACTGTGCCCCTGCCCACACACCGTGCCCATCTTCACACACCTGCGGCCCTCCCCGTACACCCGCGCCCCTCTCCGCACACCTGGAGACCAGCGGGTGGTGCCCTGGGCCTCGATGGTGCCGCCTTCCCCAGGCGGGTGTCGTCTTTCCTACTGGCGAGAGCCTACCACAGTCACAGCTGCCTTCACGTAACCAGTGCTTTCCAGCCATGTAATCGGGCCACTGCTAGATGGCCAGGATGTGAAGGGCAGGGGAAGGAGGGCTATTTTCTGATGCCGCCCAAGTTCACCTGCTGCTGCCCAGCCCCCATACCCATTTCACCTCGGGCCTGGTGAGGGAAAGCTCGGTCGAAGGCACAGCCTGGTTGGGGGGTGTGGCTCAGCCCAAGGACATGTTCCTTAGAACCCAGTGCCTGCCAAGGGATCAGAGTGACTTATGAGCATCAGGATCAGGGAAACCAGGTGAGGAGCTGGGCCCTAGGCCTCGGAGGCCTAGACAGACCAGGTGAACACAGTCGTCCAACCCATGGGGAATCTGTGCGTTAATCCCAGGCCACCACCCTGCTGGCCTTGTGTGTGTTCTAGAAACGCCGGTATCAGTTTTAGAAAGAGAGTGGAACGTATATCTGCCCAGATGTGTGCACATCAACATGTGTGTGTAAATGCATGTGGCACACGCATTATCATGTGTGTATATGTGTGTGTTATGTGTCTGCCTGCGTGCACGCACCTGCCTCTTTGCCTGTGTGGACACCGCAGGCAGAGACAGAGTTGCATGCACAGCCTCTGAACTCCGGGTCTGTGTCCTAGGTCTGGTCACTTGCAGCTGCTGAATTGGGCAGTTGCTTCAGCTCTCACATCCTCATCCACAGCGTACAGACACCTAATCCATTGGGCCGTTGTGATTGCTCAACGAGTTGGCGCCCGTGGAGCATCCAATGCTTGGTAGGCAATGCGCACTCAGTAACTGCCAGCT
The DNA here is from genome assembly GCF_053574225.1 of Canis aureus. Classification (NCBI taxonomy): domain Eukaryota; kingdom Metazoa; phylum Chordata; class Mammalia; order Carnivora; family Canidae; genus Canis; species Canis aureus. Next base: position 1,137,067 of record NC_135622.1, read on the forward strand.
ATTCTTATTTTTGTTTGTTCATCCAGGTCAATTGGCTGGTACGTGTCACCTCTTGACTTCACGAGGGAACCCCGTGGAGGGTCAGCGGACTCAAAGCCAGATCCACCCACTCTCCACGCGTACGTAATACCGAGCATGTACCTCAACACAAGACTTGGACTTTTGAGTAGATTCTCAAATTCGCAAGAAGGCCCTTCAGGGAAACGCCGTTCCTAGGGTCCACGCCAATGGGAGTCCTTTATACACTGAGTTGCCTCATAGCAACGTCCTTTAGATACTTCATCAGCCTGGTCCTAGCTGACCTACCTCGTGTTCTCTGGCGCGACTGCAGAGAGATTTCCAAGCTGACTCTAGAGCCCCTACCCTGGGCTTTCATGTTCCTGGTGCAACCACGTGCTCCCCTTACTCCCAGATGATTGAACTGCCTGCTTTTACTCATTTATGTAGAGAGGTCTCTACACAAATGAGATCATTTTAATATCTTGTCTTTATTTGGTTGTAATTGCTCAGAGAGAAGACAAACACATCCTTGCCCCGTGGGAGATGCAGATCTTCAGCATAATGGATACGAGCAGAGACTTCTAAGTGATACAACTGGTGATAGTAGTAATGGAATACTAAGTCATGATTAAAACAGCGACAATACTAATGGGGACAACGAGGAGGATGGCAGTCACCTCCATCTCCCGCTGGCACTTACATGGCCAGGCACTGTGCGGTCCCTCACAGGGTTAGCAATCGGTTTTGGCAGAGGAACAGGACGGCCTCTTTGCTGCAAACTCAGCCCATGTAGGTGTGTGGAGGGGGGGCTGAGGGTCCAGCCGCCCTGGCTGCGGATCCAGAGTGTGAGCATGTCCTCCTGGAATCCTGAACTCATTCTAGTCCCCAGGGAGGAACAGTACTCCCACCCTTGGCACAGGACACCCCCAAACCACTTTTCAGTTACACATACACACACGTGCCCCCAGTGTAATTATCCCAACAAATGTGCTAAAGGAAAATAAACTCTGCAAAACTGCCTTATAAAAATAGCAAAATGCGCAGCACAGGCCTGCTCTATATAATTCATGCAGAAAGCATGGAAACATCTCGCCCTGATAAATTGTGCTTTCCGTGCATTTGCTGATTGTACACACACACAGGCATGTACACTCACACGCATGCACAGACTGACTCTGCACAGCTGGTGTTTTGATAAGGAGATGGGGGGGAGCCCAGGTCTGCAGAACGGCTGTGCCACGGGGGGAGCTGTCAGTATGGGGACGGGAACCTGAGTGGCTGGGCTAGTGAGTACTTTCCAGAAGCCTGGGCATGTCCTTTCAGTTCAGGCTGCTTGGGTTAATCATGGTGGGCAAGTCCCTGTTACACGCCAGTCCTTGGTAGGCAAGGGGGTCACTGGGAAGAGTGAGGGAGGAAGCAGAGCCCTGAATGGATCAAAAGATGACTGGGTAGGTGTGACTGTGATGCTGAACAGGAAGATCCAGTGGGCTTCCTGGAGGAGGGGTCTGAGTGTTGAAGAATGACTATGGTGGCTGGGGGAAGATGGCAGAGAAGCCACTGTAGGGAGGGAACAGCAAGAGCAAAGGCACAGGTGCCAGTTAGGTTAGCATCACCAGGCCAGGGCTGCGGCTGGTGAGCCCGGGGCAGCCAGACAGGAGGCATGGCCCCGGCTGCTTGCCCAGGCAGCTCCCCATGCGGCCGCGGCTTGAGGCCCATGTGCCCTTCAGGGCCAGCTTTAGTGTCACTCCAGGAGCACCCCTGCCCCTGCCTGCATTGACTGGAGTCCTTGCAAGGCCCTCTCGGACCTGCTGCTCCACACGGGGCTTCAATCAGAGGATCGTCCGCATGGTTCAGGTCACTGTGTCCTCACTAGACCCCATGGGCCTTCTCACCTACCCAGTTCTGGGCCAGCTCCTGCTACGTGGGATCCCTCTGTGTGTGCTTGTGTCTCATCACTGATGGTTGCGCAGGGGCAGGGGCAGGGGCAGGGGTGGGGTGGGGTGGGGTCCGCACTCAGGAGGCTGCGGAAGGGAGGGAGCATGTTGGCCCCATGAGAGAGTGCAACGGCCAGTGGACGCTGAGGGGTCCAGGTGCAGGGGAGGCAGAGGGAGCTGCCTGGACGTCCCAGGAGGGCCCACTCCAGGGGCTGGGGGGCCATCGGCCCGGGTAAGGAGCCAGGGGATCAGGCACAGGTTTAGGGTGAGGGGATGAGCCGAGGGCGTGGCGCATTTGAGTTCCCAGATACTCGGGACACTCCCGACCCAGGCACCAATGCTGTGACCCCCACGGCCACCCCCAACAGGCCCTCCAGGAACCGTTGACGTTACCCCGGCCTGCTGGTGCCTGGCCACCCCCAGCCCTGCCCCCGGTTACCAGACTCAGGACACCTGCAGGCCTGGCCCATGAAGACTTACTGAGGAGGAGCGGGTCTTACTGAGAGGAGGAGCAGGATGCCTACTGCACCATCGGGATCCCCACAGCTCTCCACATAGGCTGCTGGCTGCCCACACCAGTGTCCGTTCCTCTCCGCACCTTTCTCTCTCAGGAGAGCATGTCTGTGCCCAGAGGCGGAAGGCAGGATGGGCAACGGAACATCTGAGGGCACAACAGGGTGAGGCAACCCCTGCAGCTCAGCTCCCAGGAACATTCAAGAAGAAGCAAGGGCTCCTGCCTCGGGGTCAGCCTCCAGCTGGAAATGGACCGGCCTGGTTGCCCCGCCCTGGGCAGGAGCACGTAGGCAAGCAGGGGAGCTGTGATGAGGGGCTGCAGAGAGGACTGGGGCAACCCCCCGGCCCCACCCAGCCTGTGCCCCCTGGCCCGTGCCCCCCCATCCCCGCCAGCCTGTGCCCCCCCGGCCTGTGCCCCCCTGGCCTGTGCCCCTCTGTACCCACCCAGCCTGTCCCCCACTCCCGGCCCCTGCCAGGCCTGTGCCCCCCTGGTCCCCACCCAGCCTGTACCCCCTGGCCCCTGCCCGCCCTGTGCCCACCCAGCCTGTGCCCACCCCCGCCCCGCCCCGGCCCCTGCCCAGCCTGGCCCGCCGCCCGCTCTGTCTTTCCCAATCGATCCTGCAGAATCACTGTGTTGTACGCCTGACACAAACTACCACGCTGAGCCAACCACCGCTGAACTAAAACACCAGGAACCACAGAAGGTGGGGCTGAAAGAAAGTGACCCGCTTCAGGCAGGGTCGCAGCTGAGTCAGGGAGGGTGTTAGCTCTTTCATTTTTACTCAACACGGGTTCAATGGCTGTCTCCTGCCACATGTGATCCTAGTTGAAGTAAGAACAAGAAAGCTCCCCTTAATCCTTGACTTAACAGATTCTTTTTTAAAATATTTTATTTATTTATTCATGAAAGATACACAGAGAGAGAGAGAGAGAGAAGCAGAGACACAGGCAAAGGAAGAAGCAGGCTCCATGCAGGGAGCCTGACGTGGGACTGGATCCTGGACCCTGGGGTTTGAGCCTTGAACCAAAGGCAGATGCTCAACGCTCAACTGCTGAGCCCCTCAGGTGTCCCAACTTAACAAATTCTTTACTAAGCACATTCTTCGTGCCAGGCTGGGAGCCAAGATGCAACAGTAAACAAAACAGAGCAGTGCCCGCCCTCTTGGAGACTCCGAGAACCACCAAATCAATAAGACACACGTTGGACTGTGGCGAGGGCTGTGAACACCAGTGCCGGGCAAGGGGAGAGAGGGGTGGCTTTCACACTAAGGGAGGATCTCCCTGACAGGTGGGCATGTGGGCAGGACTGGGAAGAAGGCTGGGCCATGGAGAAGGCGCAGCCATCATGAAAGCCCTGAGGCAGGTGCACCTTCACGAGGTAGGAGGCCGAGGGGCCGGGAACACCAAGGACACCCAGAAGTGGGGACGGTGCAGCCAGTGGAGGGCTTTGGCATTACTCTGTGTGGGATGAGGACCTGGGTGAAGGGAGCCCCAGCAGCACTGGGATGGGGCCGGTGGGTTCCCTGCTAGCTTCCCAAAGCAGGACGGGTAGGCGGTTAGGCAAGTGCGTACGTGTGTGTGTTTGTCCACATGTGCACACGGCATTTGTCAGGGGCTCACTATATGCCCAGAACCGTGCCGAGTATTAACTCATTTGATGCTTCATTTCCTCCCATTTTACAAACGAAGGAAATGAGGCTCTGAGAGATTCACTTGTTCCGGACTGTGCTACCGGTAAGGATAGAGGAGCAGCTGGGCCTGGACCCTGCCTTTCTAGCCATCACATGGAGCCACACGGGAAAGTGCCCCAGGCGGAAATGGGAGAGGCAAGGTGATGAAGCTGGCCAGGCAGCCCAGTCAGGAGGGCTCTGGCACTTCCCTGTGCTGCCAACAGTGTCCCCGAGTTAAGGAACAGGGGACGGGGCAGAGATGCTGCCTGTGGGAAGAGTGGGGGCCCCCTGTCCCAGTCCCAAGGGCCCAGAGCCTAAGGGTAGGGCCCAAAACCTGAGGGTGGGGCCCACCCCAGCCCCAGGGGGGGCGGCCCAGAGCCTGAGAGGGGGGGCCTGCCCCCAGAGATCCCAGTGCCATTTCTATACCTCTTCTGTCCAGGTGATGCCATTCTTTACATTCTGGCTACTCAGAGTGTGGTCTGCAGAACAGTACAACTAACATCACCAGGGGGCTTATTAGAAAGCAGAAGTCAGGGGTCCCGAGCCTCAGTGGTGGAGCATCTGTCTTCAGCTCAGGTCATGATCCTGGCGTCCATCAGACGCCCCTCAGGGAGGTTGCTTCTCCCTCTCTCCTCCTCCACTTCCCCTCCCCATCCCACTCATGCTCTCTCTCTCCCTCTCTCTCTCTCTCTCTCTCAAATAAATAAATAACATCTTGAAAAAATAAAAAGGCAGGACCCCTGTCCTCCGACCTCCAGAATCATAATTTGCATCTAAGCAAGACCCTTGCATTAAATATGTCAGGCCAAGTAGGCCCTCCTCCAGGGATCCTTTCCTGACCGCCTGCCCCCCACAAGGCCTCAACCACGACCTCCTCTAAAGGCAGCTTCAAAAGCTTTGAATCCTCCTGCACAGCATTGCCCATGGGTCCTTCAATTTTTCGTACTCACCTGAGGAAGAGTAAGAAATCAGCGGGGGTGGGGGTGGGGGTGGGGGTGGAGGGTGTTGGTGATAGCCAGCTGCACGCCTCACCTAGGAGGTCAGTACCCAGATATTAGTTTCTGTTTTTACTTCCATCTCGGCCCCATCCACATGAACCCTGGGGTTAGCAATGTACAGTCCAGTTTCTGAGCCCTTGTGACCAAATGCTTTATATCCCCTTCTTCCAGTAAGTCCCATCATAGTAGGAACTGCGTTTGCCTATTTACTGTTGCTCTCTGCTTCTCGGAAGAGCGTGGAGTAGGTGCTCAATGAAAAATTTTCGCAGGAAAGCAGGAAGGTTGAAGGGGGGGGGAGGAGGGAAGGTACCCTGTTCTGACCAGTGTAACTCAGAAGAGCTACATCTACAGCTATTTTATGGATGAAAGGAAGAGCAGGGTTGCTACTGACCTGCTAACCAACCTTGCTCATCACACCTGACACTTGTGCACCTCCTCTTGCTGACTCCAGGCACCCAGGAAGGCAGGCACCTGCTGCTGTGGGCTCTGCCCCTCACCGGAGGGAGTAGTTAAGAATCAAAAATCTCAGTGTAGGGAAGAGCAGGGGCCTGGCACCTGCTGTCCGTGGGGACCCGTCTAGGCTCTCCTGCCCTAGCTGCCCCTACACAGAGTAGGGCTACCTGGTCCTCTGTGCCAGATGATGCAGCCCTACCTGAGCCCAAGCCCTTGGCCAGCTTAGGGGGCTGAGCAGGCCTGGTTCTAGATCGACTCCAGTTTTTTTTAAAGATTTTATTTATGAGAGAGAGAGAGAGAGGCAGAGACACAGGCAGAGGGAGAAGCAGTCCCAATGCGGGACTCAATCCCAGGACCCCGGGATCACCCCCTGAGCCAAAAGGCAACGCTCAACTCCTGAGCAGTCCAGGGGCCCTGTCGACTCCAGTTTTTAATCACAGAAATCAATCAATCAATCAATCAATCAGGGCCTCGTCTGACCCCAGAGTACACACTACTTTTCCTCTCCCACTAAAATAAACTTCTCTCCCACTCCTTCTGGGGAGGTTCATTTAATACCGTGTGAAATGTCAACAAGAACGAGAACAAGTGGCGTCCTAATCCCCAACAGACAATCTCGTCGGTCCCACGAGATTCGGGGGGCAGATCTGGGGACCCAAGCCCTGGCTCCAGGAAGAAGGGCCTGTGGGCAAACAGGCTCCCTGATTGCCACCGGAACAGTCTTTGAGCTTCCAATGGCAGAACAGAAATGCCTTCAACACAGGAAATGGCTTTCCTCTGACACACAGTAGCAAAGACAAGAGTTCCTGGGGCAGGACCCAAGAGCCCCTCCGTCGGCCTGTCAGGGGGCATGTGTTCATGGGGTGTCCAGAGCAGAGTCTGGACCAACTGCCGATGAGCCTCACCTCTCACTGTGCCTTGGCCCCTGCAGGTGTCAGCTCACCGCCCTTGGGACTCAGAGGTGCGGGAGAGACGCGGCTGCCCTCTGCCCACCCGGACCACAGGAGGCATCGCCACGTTCACTCAACTCGGTCCTGGCAGCGGTGTCACTGGATGCTCGCCATGCTGGGCTTCTAGCTAAGATCTTACATGCACTATTGTTCCTCACCTGCCCATTCACCCTGACCTGGATACACTGAGCATCTACTACACACCAGACACAGTTCTGGGCACAGCAGCGGTCCTACAGATACGGATCCACGAACTCAAGAAGCTTATGCGTGTGTGAGGTTGGGAGAGAAAGACAGATGGTAAGATGAGTAAGAACAGCATTGAGTAGTGGGTCAAAGCGTGCGGAGGACGGCGGGCCGCCCCCCATCCCATTGGCACACTGCGTGTGATGCCGAGTCCACAACGGGTGCAGCCTTGGGTTGCTCTGCTTTGCTGTCTCAGGGTTTCCTCTGAAGCTGTGTGTTGGGGGCGGGGGGGGGGGCAGGGGACCTTCCGCACGCACAGAGGCACAGCCCAGAGGAGGCAGGTATCCAGTGCTCTGGGCTCCGGGCTCAGGGGCGGGGGGACAGCTCCAGTGTCCCCGCATTGGACGGGTCCCCATGGGCTGAGCTCACCAGCACCACTTGCTGGCCTTTCTCCAACCATGTCTCGCTCACCCTCCAGCTAGGTCGCCACCTTCAGGGAGTGGCTCCCAAGTCTCTGTTTTCAGCTAAGCCCAAATTCAGGCATAAGGTGGTGCCCACCAGGGAGAAACCAAGGCAGGAAAGGGAGCGGAGTGCTGAAGCCATGAAGGCACGGGGCAGACCACGTCCCGTCCCCCAGGCCAGGGAAGAGGGGAGGAGGAGCCCAGGGGGAGGCTGCAGGAGGAGAGGTCTGAGCAGGGGAGGGGCCCTGAGGAGGGGCACCCAGGAGAGGGAGGGCCGTGGGGGCACAGGGATACCAGGAATCACGCCTCGGGCTGGCTGCAGGGGAGGCTGTTCTTTGGGAGGAGGGAGAGATGAGAAGCTGGGGCCCAGAGGAATCTCAGCTGCAGCAGAGGAGCCCAGCCCGGCTGCACCCCAGTGAGAGCAGGCAGCAAACAGCAAGGGGCCCCGCCTCCGTGTGGTTCCACGTGTCTCCTCCCAACCTCCCTGCCCACAGGTAAACCCCAGCCTCCCCCAACGCAGCACCGTTCGACTCTCCTCTGCCCCTTGGACTGGAGGCAGGGAAGCATCCAGAATGCCCCCATTGCTCCAGGGCAGAGGCTGAGGCCCAGAGAGGGTGCACGGCTTGTCTGCAGTCGCACATCAAGTAAGACAGGAGCCGAGCTGGGGCTGGAACCGCAGAGTCCAACACTCACTCTAGGACGGGTGATGCCTTTTCCCTTTGTCTCAGGAGGGGAGTTGTATCTGCACAGGGTGCCCCCTGCCCTTGCCTCCTGTGGGCCCCCAGATGGAACAGAGCCCTGAGGAAGAGGCTGGTGAGAGCGAGGGGCCATCGGAGCCTCCAGGACAGCCAGGGGCACACCAGGCTCAACAAGTGCTGTCATCCTGCCCTGCGACTTAGGCGGAATGGCACCACTCAGTCCGGGGTACAGGGGAGTTCAGCCCACCCAAGAGCCACACACGGGGGATGCAAATCCAGAAACTCTGACTCCAAGTTTCCTGCTCTTTCCAATGTTGCCCAGCTAAACCCAGCTGGGGCCTCACAGTGATTACCTTTCATTAGCTTCAGAAAAGCCTCTGCTTTGGCGAGTTTCATAAAGGACTAAATCTGTCAGGAAAACATAAAGACGGGGCATCATCCATCTTCTAGACAACTATTTATTAGACTTATTATTATGTAAATACAAAGGAGGAGGGGGAACTGCATTAGAATCCAATCAGGGCTGCCTCTGCAGGCAGAGGGTAGATGGCAGGGGAAGCAGGGTGAGGCCTAGGTTCCTAGGTCCCTCCTGGAGACCCAGCGGGAGGCCTGGCTGTGGGGGGCCTGGGACCTGTGGGGGGCACAGCCCAATGCCCACTCAGAGCCTCCAGTGGCTGCATGGCTCAGTCTGTGCCATCGTCATTCCATCCTCAATTGATGAAAGGTTAGGACCCAATCAAGAAGTCAATGGTGCCCTTAATCAGGGGCTGTGGGAGAGCAGTCTACTGGGCCCTGAGGAGGCCCTTCCTGGGGGGCACCACACCCTCTATCCGTCGGTCCCCACAGGAGACCTCCTGGGGGTAGGCCCAGCCTGCGCTGGTCCTGACACAAGGTGGCCCAGCCCCTTGGGCCTCCTGCAGCCTGCAGGAGGGTGCGTGCTGGGCTGCCCTGTGACGGATCTGCCCACGTGCCTCGTCGCACCTCCACTGCAGCGACGCTGGCTCACGGGCCCCTGTGTGTCCCCTGTGGTGCCTGGCACATACGAGGAGCTGGGTAGATGTTCCCTCTTGACCCTGTGAATCCACCCCTGAGCGTGACTACACTCCCAGAGGAGGGAAGTGGGAACAAATACAGGCATTGCAGCCACACCCTTAGAGGAAGCCCCCGGAGGGCCCCCACAACATGAGCTTGCCCATTCTAGGCGTAGTGCTGAGAGACTCATGTCTGGGATCAGCCCCCCTTCCATCCTTACAACAATCTTGATTCACAGACGAGCCCACAGATGCTCAGACAAGGTTCAAAGTATCCCCACGTCCTGGCTGGGGGGGTCCCAATGCTGGGTGTGGAGCCCGGGTGGAATGAGGAGCTCGGCACTGCCTGGCTGACCTGAGAAGACTGTGCAGAAATCACCCAGGCCTCAGCCAGGTCTCAACCTTGCCCCTCCTCACTTTCTCAGAACCTTGAGGCTCCAAGGGCCACATTTCAGTGGGTTTGGGTGGTCAAGGAGCCCAGCAGCTGCTTGTTTCTGCAGGGGGGCACCTGGAATCCCAAGATCCTGGGCCATGAGCACTGATGGGGAATCATAAAGTGCCCTCCTGCACTGTTCGATGCCCACAGCAGGGAGGGAGCAGCAAGGCCACGGCATGCAGTCTTTCTCCACACTTGCAAGCAACCCAGGGAGCATGGACCCGGGTGTCAGAGAGGCTGGGCTCACATCCTGGCTTCACCACTTTACTGCCTGGCCTGTGATCTCGGCCAAGCCTAGCTGCTCATCTGGGAAGAGGGGGGAGCACCATGCAGCCCCTGGGGGTTGTGAGGATTAAACAGTGCTAACGTGCACAGCCCTGGGCCCACGGCACACAGTAGATGCTCAATACATGGCAGCTGATACTCTTAACAAATCATCAGCTTGGCTGCCTCACAGTGTCAGGAAGTGCAACCAAGTGTTACGGGAAGTGCAGTGGGCCCTGCTTGTGGGGGACACAAGAGAGAAAGGGACTGGTAGCATCCAGTGTGTGTGTGCATGTGTGTGTGTGAGAGAGAGACAGAGGGAGAGGAGCAGGGTGCACGGGGATGGTCAGGACAGGTTCCACAACCCCAGGTTGGAGCCAGTGTTCAAGTGGAGGACTGAATAGTGGAAGTGGAAGCCACCTGTGCACACACCCTGTGCTCTGCACACAAGTCTGGGAGCAGTTGGTGCCTCCGTAGTACTTGCTGAGGACACAAGATGGGGAGATGCTGTCTGGGTTTTCTCACCTTCCTGGAGGAAGGCAGCCAGATGTCTGTGCACAGGCCTCAGCCCAGGCCTGCAGCTCACTCCCCAGCATCTCTGGGGCCCACTGGCTCCTTACCTAACCTCAGAGGACAGGGACCAGTGCCTCCTCCTGTGATGCTCCTGCACAGGCTGGCACATGAGTGCTAAACACCGAGGGACTAGGCGCAGAAGGCCATGCTTCTCTCGTGTTTGCAGAGGGCTCGTCTGCATCTGTCACCCTGGGCTGTGTGTGTGCACTGCCTGGCAGGGGAAGCGAGCCGCCCAGGGGCCTGTACCAGGCCAGGCCAGGGGGTCGTGGTGACTGGCCAAGTCCCACACCCAGCGGCCCATCAACAAGCATGTAGGGAGGTTGCCTGAGTCAGGGACCGGTAGACCCTGCAATACGACGGCACATTGTGGATGTGTCACTTCCCCCCGAGGGCGGGTGGGCTGCGCCACAGATGCGTGAGGGATGTGCCCAGATTCTGTTTTCTGGACAGACCGAGTCACTCATCATTTGAGCGATCACAGCATGTCACGCATGGTTCCAGGTGCTGGGGGCAGCGGTGCAAACCTGAGGCCCCTGCCCTCCCAGGGCTCCCCTGTTAGCAGGAGGGGTGAGCCACGGGAAGCAACAGACGTGCTCAGCACTTGGAGGTCTAGAATACACTTTCTCGAATGTGGTCTCGATTCTCGTGTGAGTCCTGTGCTCTTTAGACCCTTGTTATTCTAAGCAGAGGAAGTTAAGACTCCGTTTAAGGGACTGGCCAGGAGTCCCACAGCGAGTCACCGGCAAGACTAGGACCCAAAGCCCAGCTTCGGATGCACAACACCACGTGCTCCTGAGACAACGCTGGGTCAGCACTTGGGTGTTATTGGAAGGGGCGTCCCTGGGGCTTCCCCTCACGTGCCTGGGGCTGCAGGGGGGGATGCCGGGGCAGGAAGGACGCCACGCGAGCCTGGTCAGCGTGGTCAGCAGATCACCTAAGGCACGCCAGCTGTTGAAGAATGGCCGCAGGAGTCTGCAAAATCCTGGGCAGGAAAGACTTGGAATCTGATGGGTGTTGGGTGTGTTTGCCTGTGTTACTGTGTTTTGCTTTGTCACACTCGTCTTGGGCATGCACACGTCCCTCCAGCGGTGCCAGGTAAACAGGCAGGGAGGGACACAGCCTGGCCTCTGAGGAACCGTGCCGGGCCGCCACTCATTTCTCCCACAAATGCTGTGTGAGCTCCCAGCGTGCCCGAGGACAGGGGCCACCAAGGCAAGCCCCGTCCACCTGTTGGGGGAGGTCGCTCCACCACGCCCCTGGACCATGGGATTACCTGAGCCCCTGGCTGTGCCCTGGCCTCCCAGGCTCCACGGAACCCTCTGATTCAGGGCACTGGACTGGTGCCGGGCACGGGCTCCCCTGCCACAGATGAGTACTGTTCCCATCTGTAAACGGCTCTGGCTCCTGGAAAAGCAGCCACAGACAAGTGCTTAGTAGCAAACAGATCACTCGCTGCCGAGCCCGTGACTCACCAGGGCAGAGAGCCAGCCTCCCGAGGGGGGCAGCAGCCCTGGGAGGTGCCAGGGAGGGGCTCGGGGCTCAGGCCCATGCTTAAGGGCAGGATTTATCTCCTCCCCTCCCCACAGCATGTCGGGCTATTCTGCTAGTTCTTCTACTTATTGTATTTTCCCCTAGGGCTGGAGGAGAGTTTGCATCCTAGCTGTGCAGGGCATCTCCCCAGGGAGGCTGAAAAACCCTCAGACAAATTAGCCGATGTCTGTGGCCAGGGTCCCTTGGGTCTCCTTCCTCAGCAAGCAGGTACCTCTCCTCTGGGACGCGGCCTCCCAGCCGCTGCTGCAGGAGCTGGGACAGGAGGGAGGATGCTGAGGGCGGGAGGAAGTGCAGGGAAGGGGTTTCTGGAAGGCTGCAGCGGGAGGAGCCAGCAGAAAGGAAGGTGAAAGCAGAAGGGCTTGGTATCTGGAGATCCCTTCCTTGGAGCCTGATGTCACCTTGCAGCCTAGGCAGGAAGACACAGCAAGCACCCCTGGGTCTCACGCTGTGGGTCCAGTACTGGGGTGATGCACGAAGGGCCTCACCTTGGAAGGGACTGGGTGAAGGACCCTTATGAGCATCATACGTTCAAGGTCCAACATGATATAAACAAAACCACTTTTGTCTGCACGATGGAAAATCTGGTGATCGTTACAACTGGGTGAACCTGGGCCTGTCCTGGACCTCCCAGTGCCTCAGTTTCCCTTCTGCAAAATGGACATAATATGGCCCTTCTCGCCAACCCTGCATGGCCACTGGGACCTCCTCAAGGGAGACACCGTGGGTCAAAATGAACTGTAGGGGATCCCTGGGTGGCGCAGCGGTTTGGCACCCGCCTTTGGCCCAGGGCGCGATCCTGGAGACCCGGGATCGAATCCCACATCGGGCTCCCGGTGCATGGAGCCTGCTTCTCCCTCTGCCTATGTCTCTGCCTCTCTCTCTCTCTCTCTGTGTGACTATCAGAAATAAGTAAAAATTTTTTAAAAAATTTATAAAATTAAAAAAAAACAAAATGAACTGTAAATTCTTTTATTTTTTATTTTTTTTGAACTATAAATTCTAAAACGCAACAGAAACACAAGAAGCAGAACCATCAAGGACTGGATCCTCAGGCTACTCAGTCTTGGAGGCTGGGCCAGGAAACACAGACAACCCGCCTCAGGGAAACAAGGAAGGGGCGTCTTGGGGAAGGGACAGGACCCTCAGAGAACCGGCAGGGAGGTGGGCATACACTTGTTTTCTTTGTGAAGCAATTAGAAAGTAATTGCGGTTTTGTTCCTTTGCTCTCTGCTTCCTCCTCCCATCCCGGGGCTCGTTCAGGTGATTTCCTCAACCTGGACCAGGCTCTGCTCTTTCTACCCTTCTGTTCGTGAGCTTCTATTAATATTTCATGTCTTTTGCAGATGTCATTATTTCCAAGAAGCTCTTCCTGATTCCCAAGGACGGACACTCCAGTGTACCCGATGTTAGTGTTTTCTAAACATTTCTACTGTAACCCCAAATAGGAAATACATTTCACATAAGATACCACACACACCCCGAAATTTATATGGAAACAACAGTTTTAAGGAAACATTTTTCCCTTCTGATGAGTGTGATCCCATAATATCATTCTGTGTTATTTCTATTCTGCTCCATTTAATTTTTTTTTTTTTAATGCTGATCGTGACCCACTAAGTTAATTTCATGACCCACTAATGGGCTGGTAACCCGCTGTTTGACAACACCACCCTCTGACCACCCCTGCCACCACACTTACTCCCTGTACTGGATCACTGGGCCCGTCTGCGCCCCCTCCTCCCCCTGCAAGCCGCCTCAGGACAGGTGCTTCATCAGGCTCGCCCCAGGACCCACCCCCCAGCACTGTGCCTGGTGCCCAGCAGGTGCTTTAAAAGTGCTAAGTCGATGAATTATTGACTGGAGGGATGTTGGGGGGGGGCACAGAAGAGTGCAAAGCAGCAGGGGGAGAGAATGAGACTTGGAAAGCAGGTGGGGGGAAGGGGAGTCTTAAGGGAGCATATGACAGCAGCAGGGCCAAGACCGAGGCAGGAGAGAAGGCCCCAGCCTTCAGCCCTCAGCAGCCGTGAGGAAAGGCTCTTCTCTGAGACTGTGTGAGGGGATGGGTGACCCAGCTGGCTGGCAGGGAGCTCAGAGGCAGCAAGAGTAGGGGGCAAGGAGGACCCCAAGTCTCTGGCCTAGAGACAGGACAGCTTGAGATGGCTTTCCTGCCCAATCACCGCCGCTCAGGGAAGACCCACAGTCATGATGGCGAGTGTTTATCGACCACCTACTATGTGCAGGCGCCACCCCAGATGCTGTGCACACATCCACTATTGACAACCATGGGCCCAAGGTCGCACAACTGCTGAATGGCACAGATGGGACTCAAGTCAGCCGGTCGGAGTCTCGGGTCCACAAGACTTTCCCCTGCGCTGCTCTGCCCACGCTCCAGGCATCCCCCACTTACGATCCGCCAGCTTCTGCAATGGTACAGTCACGAGTACCAATGTCTTTAGATTTGGGAATCACTTATAATCGGGAGGGCAGTAGATACATGCATGACCGGGGCTGCATGGGTGGGGTGGATAAGATGGCGCTTGTTGACCACCCGTAAGTGTGGGTGTGCCTGAGGGTTGAGGAGCAGGGCATTCATTCATTCATTCATTCATTCATATACTCATCGATTCATTCATTCAACAAACATGGCATGCCTTCCATGTGCCAGGCACTGGCCAAGGTGCTAAAGACACAATGGAGGACAAAACAAAGTCCCTGCCTTTGCAGAATTCACATTCCCAGAAATAAGGGGGCCAAATGTGCTCAAGTCTATAGACTCATGTTTTGGGATAATGAGTACCAGATGATTAATGAGGCAGGGCTGCAGTTAGGTTCCTGTGGGTAGGGTAGTCTGGAAGGTCCCTCAAGGATGGGATGCTCTTGAACAGGGACCTGGGGCAGAGCTCCACAGGAGCAGCCAAGGTTGTGGGTGGGGGAACCAGGCAGCAGCAGCAGCAGCAGAGAGAGTTCAGAAAACCTCTTACAGGGGCACAAGCGCCTCCATAGAGCCAGCAGGCATTGGGCAGGTAAGAGGGAGTGTGTCAAGGCCTAGGAACAGCATGAAGGCCACAAGGCACAGACGTCCCATGAGACACTGAGACTACTGACAAAACACTGCTGAGCAGGGGGGTACTGCAATCCCTGGGGGCGCAGCTTGGGAATCGGGGCGCCTCCCGAGAGCACACTCTGGACACTCCTGAGAGCTAATGAGGCATGGGCACTGGCTGGACCCCAGCCGGGGAGGCAGCCGGGGCCAGGATGGGGAGCCCTTGGCCTCCTGCAGCCTCCTGGGAGGTCCTTGCCTGCTTCAGTGTGGCTGGGGCTGTGCTTCAGTGGGGTCCTCCGCCCTGCCCCTGGAAGCCCCTCCGCAAACCCACATGCCCTCTGTCTCTCCCTGTCCAGCACAGGGACTGAGAAGAGAGGGAAAACCCATGGAAGGCTCAGGGGACTTTGGGGCCTGCTGCAGCCCCAACAGGGTGACACCCCCCCCCCCCCGCCCACACCTCACCGTCTTGCCTCACAGCTTGCATCTCTTGGCATCCTGATACGGGGTAAGGAGTTTCTAGGCTTGGCTGCCATTCCTCTCTCAGCCAAGGTGGCTGGAAAAGCAGAGAACATCCCCGTTGAGTCTCCCATTCCCACGTGCAGGGCGGGGAGGAAGCTCACTCCTTCCCAGAAGAGACACAGAGTGCTGGGCGGAAGCCTGCCCAACATCAGACCCAACACTAAATAGGAGAAAACCCAGAAACCTCCATGCTTGCCTCCTCTGCTTGGCAAGGGGCCCAGTGCCTCCAAAGCTCCCTCACAAGGTGTGGGAGGCCAGCAGGAGAGAGGGGACGAAGGAGGAGGCTCTGCTGTTTCCTTCCCTCAGCTCCTCCTCTTGCTGGAGACCCTCTCTGCAAATCATTTCATAACCACACGAGAAAGAAAGTAAAAGCCCGCAACTGCATTTTATTGAGCACTTACTATATTCCAGGCATCACCTAAAGGCTGTACAGGAGGAAACACACTACATCCTCATGAAACCTGATGAGGTACTGTCATCCCCACTGTCTAGAGGAGGAACTGAGGCACAGAGAGGCTAACTAACTTACTCAACATCACACAGCTGGAGGGTGGATGGATGTCTTTACTCTCAGGTTCCGGCAAGGCTCCACCTCCATGGCTACCACACTCTCCAGTGAGCTGGAAGGCCTCGACATGGGACCTGGGCTGTCCACCTGACCATGCTCATCAGTGTTGAAGAGAAGGAGAGGGTGGTTGGAGCCTGGAAGAGCGTCCGGGAGGGGTCCCTGGTGTGAGGGGAGCTGTGAGTGCCCCTCCATCAGGTCAAGCCCAGAGCGAGGGGCTATGGGGAGACCTCTCAGAGGGCTTACCATGGGTCCCCTGCACCTGGAGACCTGAAAAATGGGTTTCTGGTCCTTGCCTGGATAGTCTACAAGGAACAGGGTGAAGGAAAAGGGGCCTCACACTCCCAGGTTCTCGGGCAGATGCACCGGGGTGAACCGACGTGGGAAAAGCCTGCCTGGAGGGTGGGGGGCCTGCTGGGAATGGTTGGGGGGGGCTGTCCAGTGCTCGGGGCAAGTTGCTGAACGCCCCCCAAGCTGGAAGAGGGCACCACACACATTGGAGTAACTGCTGGGGCTTCCCTGAAACGGAGTGGGCCAAGGGTCTGCAACGTGCCCTCTAGGGGAGAAGCTCCACATGTGTGCTTTTTTTTTGAAGCAAATTTATTCTGAGAATAATGCACAAAAGTAGAGGTTGAGGCTACCTTTGGGAGGCTTCCGCCCTCTTTTCCTCCCCCTCCTCTCTGCCTGCCAGGGAGAACACAGCTGAAGGAAACATGCAATCACAAACAATGATCAACTCTAAAGACAAAAGGTTTGGTCCAAAAGAGAAGTCGGGTGCAAACACCACACCTGCCCTCCTGGCCTCCCTTCCTCATCCAAGCTGGAGCAGAGGGAGACAGGCCCCAGGACATCCCTCTAGATGCACCATCTGCCCCTTCTTGGCCTCCATGCCCTCTAACAGAAGCCACCATGGACTTCCAAGCCTGGAGGATGGCCTCCTTCTGCTTCCCCTGCTAGGGGGTCTCTGCGGGCTGCTGTCCCCCTCTTCCAAAGACCGGAGCCCCTCCAGGGGCTCTGCCCAGATAGTTCCCTTCTCTTGCTTCTAGTAGCTTCTCCTTCCTCTGGTATGTGCAGGCCCTTGGGCTCTCCGCTCTCCTAGGCCTGCCGCCACCTTTGGAAATAGTCCTTTTATAGGACCCCCTTATCTTCCCAGCTGCTGACAGCCACTTGCAGGACCCTGTTGGGTACAGAAGGGAAAGAGAAAGAAGGCAACCATGCCCTCCATGCTGTTTCTACCTGCGGCCACGGGGCCAGGGGACAGGAGATGTCTTCACGTTACATGGAGTTTAAAGCTGCAGTTACGTGGCCCCTGGAGGCTCAGTGGTTGAGCATCTGCCTTCAGCTCAGGTTGTGATCCCGGAGTCCCGGGATGGAGTCCCACATCAGGCTCCTGGCATGGAGCCTGCTTCTCCCTCTGCCTGTGTCTCTGTCTCTCTCTCTCTCTGTGTCTCTCATGAATAAATAAATAAAATCTTAAAAAAAATAAAATAAAGCTGCAGTTATTGGACTGGGCTGGACATAGAAGTTATGGAATTGAGGCTGACCCTAAAAATGACCTGAGAAGTCATGGGACTTGGCACCAGCAGAAGAGCTGGCGCCGCTGAACACATGCACAGGGACAGCGGAAGATGACAGTAAGGCTGCCTCCTCATCCTATGAGGACCTGCCCGCTCACCATCTAGCCATCTCCTGAAGTACCAGAGCTGGGGGGCCACCCAGGTTCCAGAGCCCAGGCTCTAACCATCCTCTGACAGCTTTCTGCAGGGCAGGTCATCACCACGATGAGAATCTCTGTAATTTTCCATGTTTGTCACAAGTGGGAGGCCCGACTCCTCCCTCAGCTCTTTCCTTCAGAATTCCTCCATCACTTCTGGGCTTCTAGTCTAAACCCACCTTTTGAGCCATTTCCTTTGGTTTTTCCACAGAGGAAACAGGTCTTCCGAGGCCCATGACTGAGCTGAGGCACCTGCAGATGTTCTGTCCAGATTCTCCCGAGAGATGGGAGCACTGGCTTTCAGAGCTCCAGGCCTTACTGTGCACACACTCTTGCCTCCCCGCAGAAGCTCTCCTCTCCCTCCACGTCCTGCTGGGATCTTTCAGTCCCCCCTCTGAGTACCACCTGCTCCGAGAAGCCCCTGGGGCATTGCCTGGAGGATAAGTACCCCATGTCTCTACCCCTGCAGGATCCGGGCCCTGTTCCCTGAGGAGCTCTCACACCTCTCTGGAATGAGCCAGCTCCATGGGTTCTCCCTCACCAGGCAACAGGCAGCTCAAGAGAGCTCGACTGTGTTCACTGCTTCCCCTCTCTTCCCTGCTGGGTCCAGGCCTGATACACGAGGGCTGAACCAAGGTTTGAGGAGGAAGTTAATGAAGGAATCAGTGAGTGTGTGAATTCCTTTAGCATTTGAATCAGGTGAGCTAGGTAGCCAACATTCATTAATCTCCTTGCCCTCTCCAGGGCTAGCACAGTGCTAGTCACCAGGGAAGGTCACCTCTAGTCAAAGGTACAGGCTGTTTCTGCCCTCGAGACACACGATCTGGCCTGGAAGACAAAATGGTGGTGGTGGTGGTTGTGTTGGTGCTGGGTGGTGGTGGTGGTGGAGGTGGAGGTGGTGGTTGTGCTGGTGGTGGTGGTGGAGGTGGTGGTGGTGGTGGTGGAGGTGGTGGTGGTGGTGGTGGAGGTGGTGGTGGAGGTGGTGGTGGTAGAGGTGGTAGTGGTGGAGGTGGTGGTGGTGGTGGTGGAGGTGGTGGTGGAGGTGGTGGTGGTAGAGGTGGTAGTGGTGGAGGTGGTGGTGGTGGTGGTGGAGGTGGTGGTGGTAGAGGTGGTAGTGGTGGAGGTGGTGGTGGTGGTGGTGGAGGTGGTGGTGGTAGAGGTGGTAGTGGTGGAGGTGGTGGTGGTGGTGGTGGAGGTGGTGGTGGTAGAGGTGGTGGTGGTGGAGGTGGTGGTGGTGGCGGTGGAGGTGGTGGCGGTGGAGGTGGTGGTTGTGCTGGTGGTGGTGGTGGAGGTGGTGGTGGTGGTGGTGGAGGTGGTGGTGGTGGTGGTGGAGGTGGTGGTGGTAGAGGTGGTGGTGGTGCTGGTGGTGGTGGTGGAGGTGGTGGTGGTAGAGGTGGTAGTGGTGGAGGTGGTGGTGGTGGTGGTGGAGGTGGTGGTGGTGCTGGTGGTGGTGGTGGAGGTGGTGGTGGTGGTGGTGGAGGTGGTGGTGGTAGAGGTGGTGGTGGTGCTGGTGGTGGTGGTGGAGGTGGTGGTGGTGGTGGTGGAGGTGGTGGTGGTAGAGGTGGTGGTGGTGGAGGTGGTGGTGGTGGAGGTGGTGGTGGTGGAGGTGGTGGTGGTGGTGGTTGTGGAGGTGGTGGTGGTGGTGGTGGAGGTGGTGGTGGTGGAAGTGGTGGTGGTGGTGGTGGTGGAGGTGGTGGTGGTGGTGGTGGAGGTGGTGGTGGTAGAGGTGGTAGTGGTGGAGGTGGTGGTGGTGGTGGTGGAGGTGGTGGTGGTGCTGGTGGTGGTGGTGGAGGTGGTGGTGGTGGTGGTGGAGGTGGTGGTGGTAGAGGTGGTGGTGGTGCTGGTGGTGGTGGTGGAGGTGGTGGTGGTGGTGGTGGAGGTGGTGGTGGTAGAGGTGGTGGTGGTGGAGGTGGTGGTGGTGGTGGAGGTGGTGGTGGTGGAGGTGGTGGTGGTGGAGGTGGTGGTGGTGGTGGTTGTGGAGGTGGTGGTGGTGGTGGTAAGAGCTCCTGGCACCCACGTGCCAGGCTCCGTTCCAACTGAATCAGCGGGTGGTAACTCATCCTAATCCTCTGGAGGGGGCGCTACTTCGACCTCCAGCGTACAGGTCAGGCAATTGGCACTGAAGCTCACCCAGCTGGAAGGTGGCTACCGAGTCCCAAACTGAGCATGGAAAATGCAGCAGGGATTTGCAAGTGCTGCAGGATCCGGGAAGGGAGGGCATGCTCGTGGGCCAGGATGGTTGGGGATCGCTTTCAGGAGGAGCCCCTGCACCCTGACCCTTCCTCCTGCCTTGCTGGCATGGGGGCCCTCGCCCTCGGGTTCCCAGTGCCCCGGGAGAGCAGCACAGGCTGGCCCACAGTGTGGGGGTGCCAGTGTCACCGGCAGTGTCAGTGGCCGCTGCCCAGTTCCTGCTGGAGCCCCCCTGTCCCGCAGCCTGAGGGGCAGAAGCCCACGGCAGCTGCTGATGAATTTCCCCTGACAAGAGGTTGCGTCTTCAGCATGCATGGTATTAAATAGCTCCTTTTGATCATAATTAAGTTTCTCCCGGGCTGATGCTATAAATAGCCATGCCCTATTGATTGGAGGGTCTGGGCTCTGAGCTCAGCATCCTCCGGGAGCCTTTCCAGGCCTGGCCTGGGCTCTCGAGTCCCACTTTTCTCTTCCTGACACGCAGCATTCCTGATTTCAAGGACAGGTGCAGCCCAACAGCAGGCTGGGGGTCCGACTCATTTCCCTGCCCCCACTCCCCACCCCCCACAGCCCTGCCAGCAGAAGCCATGGTTGATTACCGGGTCACTTGGCTTCCGGAGGGGGGACCAGAACGAGACCTCGGGAGGCAGGACCCCCAGGCTCTGAGCTCTCCCGTCTCTGTGCAATGAGGACACCGTCTGCCCTCCCTGTCCTGCCTGGACCCCTTCCTGTTACACCAGCAGTGAGGATCCGGCGAGGAGTCCCCAGAGGAGAAGCAGACTCACAACCAGTGTTTGGTCTTCTTCCTTCTCCTCTTAGAGAAGGCATAACCACTCTTGCCTTGCTGCGTTCAGTGCTCTAGGAGAGGTTAGGGGAGGGGCCGGGGCCTGAACTGCAGGGTCATAATAAGGGGGTGGGGAGAGGGGAGGGGAGGAGAGGGTCTACAGAACAAAGCACACGGTGATTGCAAAGCTCCCTCTGCTCAACACAGGACTGTGCTATGGAAAAAAGCACCAGGAGACGTCCCTACTTCCCCCACTTGATGCCCATCGCACTTGCTTCCAAAAAAGCAACAAAGATCTTCCTCCAGGACTTGTTCCCAGAGTCACCAAACATACACACAATACTGCTGTTTGGCCCAGGCTGTGGCTTCTCGGTGCTCGGCTCGGCCCCATGTGAGAGACATGACGGGCTGGGACCCGGCAGCGGGGTAGACAGGAAAGGTCTGGCCTCAAGTTGCCGGGCTCTGCACGATCCCTCCTCTGCTGCCAACGAGCAGCATGGACCCGGTCCAGTAGCTTAGCTTCTCCCTGCCTTCGTCCTCTTCACCTTAAAAACAAGTGAGTGGAGCAGAATGCCCTTTTCAGCTCCAAGTTCGGCAAGGACCTGTATGATGCTAAGTAAAAAGTGGGTACGTGCGCGTAAGCACCAAGGAGGGAGCATGAAGAGCTGAGGCTAAGTTGTCATTTTAAAGCAAGACGTTGATTGGGCTCCCAAAAAAGAGGTTGTCTGCAGAGGGCGCATCCTGGGGCCCACCACTCTTTAGGAAACTCTGCTCCTGGAGCAGATCTATCCCATCTTGTGTTTTCATAAATAAAAGTAGGACACAGCCAAGCTCGTTCATTTTCCTATTGTCTGTGGCTGCTTTTGCGCTACAACAACAGAGGTGAGTAGTTGCAATAGAGAAGGGGTGACCCACGAAGCCTAAAACATCCACCACCCCTGGCCCATCATGAGACAGGCTTGCCATTCCCTGCTAGGGTGGGTCAGTGGGTGAACACAAGGAAGGAAACGACTCTCAACTGAGAGTCGCCTGGGTGGCTCAGTTGGTTGAATGTCTGGCTCTTGATTTTGGCTCAGGTTGTGATCTCAGGGTTGTGGGATCGAGCCCAGTGTAGGGCTCTGTGCTCAGCAGGGAGGCTGCCACAGGATTCTCTCTCCCACCGCCCCTCCCTCTGCTTGCACAAGTGCGCGCTCTCTCTCTCTCTCTCTCTTTGTCTCTCAAATAAATAAATAAATAAATAAATAAATAAATAAATAAACACTCTCAGTTGAGATCAGGAATACAGGCCCGGGGACATCCTGGGCAGAGCAGGCTGCCTGTTTCCCATTCCAAATCAGGGTATAGCAGGATAAGGACCTGGTTAAGAACCCTTGAGTCCCTGGGAGCTCTGCCCAATGACCTAGCAACCCAGAGACAGGCCATCCCCAAATCACCCGACGTACATGCACAGAAACACATACACGGGCACAGGCAGTCAGGCTGAGGCGGAGAGATATTTTCATCCTAAGTGTGTGACACTGAGAGGTCCCAGATCCGGCTTCCAGAAAGGCATCCACCTGACCTGAGCAGGCTGTGCCCTCCCCTGCAGAGTCCCACGGTTCGCCCACTCCCCTGTGGATCTCTGAGCTGAGATCAGGGTAGGAGAGAGCCTCAGGCCTAGGAGCCGGGCCATTCCCTGGGAAGAGTAGGGAAAGCTGGTTGCTGGCAAACACAGCCGACCGGGGGCCCTGCAAACTCCACTTAGCAATCTGCTGTCTGCACAGCCACTGGGGGAGCAGGGGGCGGGAGCAGGAGGCGGCTGGGGCTGCGTGAGGGAACGAGGAGACCAGGAGAATCAGCACGGGTGACATCAAAGCACCATTTAGCCTCTACTCCTTGTGTTCCTCACAGCCCCCTGAAGCTCCCAGGCTTGGGCGGCTCAGCTAGGGACTTGGAGGGTGCTCCTGTGGCTCCCCGTCCTCCTGCAGCCTCTGGAGTGGGCAGGCCCCCTCCGCTGGCCCGGCGGGCAGTCAGCGGCATATCAGCCCTGAGCCCCACCCAGAGCTGCAGCGTCCACCTGGTGGGTGGCGGGGGGCTCTGATGGCCTCTCCTTGCTCCCCACGAAGCCATCAATCTGGTTTTTCACAGGTGGTGCAGGAGGGGGGACACAGAGTCTTCTGATGAGTTTTCAGCCTGTGGCGGCCGCCCGAGGCTATGTGCCACGTTCCCCAGCTCTGCCATTATGCATCTTGTTGTAATTGCTTTAGAATGACACTCATCATGTTCTATTTTATCACCCAATGACAGATCCCTACAGATAGGGGACGGAAACACACTCACACGCTCGCTCCCTCGCTTGCCGAGGCAGCCAGACTGCAGGGACAGTTAAGAAGAGTGATGGTGCAGGAGCTCCGGGAGCTGGACTCTGCCCACTTGCCCACACACAGAACGTGTGGTGCTCCTGGCCCCGGGTTCTGCAACTCTGCACATCAAGGGAGGCGGCCAGCGGGGGGCGGCCTGCCTGCTCTCCAGAAGCCCCTGCATGTGCCCCCAGCTCCTGCAAACCCTCCGTGAAACCTCAGCCTTCTCTGCTATAATTACTCAAGGGATGAAGGCTTCTTTTCAGGAGCAAAAGGCAGCTGTAAGCAGAGAAGCAGAGGTGGAGGTCTCACTCCGTGTGTACGCGCTCCACCTCTCAAGAACCCCGGGGTGCACACTCCCCCCGCCCGGCCGCCACCCTGGGTCTGTCTGTTTGTTCCCTTGCTCCAGGTGCCTCACCCTACCCTCTACTTGCCACCTGCACCAAGCAAGGGCTCTCTCACTCCTAAAGGCTCACAGGGCTTGGAAGCTTCCAGGCCCCCATGACCCGAGTTGTAGGCACTTTCACTTTGCTCACTGGCTCCTGCTCCGGGTCCAGCAGGGGTGGGAACATCTATGTTGTGTCCTGCCCGCTGCCAGGAAGTGGGGCAAACCCAAGAGATCAGCAAGCAGCAGCACACAAACAGAAGCCTCTTCTGTGCCGCTGCAGTGCCTGCCAGGTGCTCCACGGCCTGTAGTGAGTACCAAGTAGGGCACCAAGAAGGAGCTCCTTCCCCAGAGTGCCGAGGGGCAGCTGCAGCCGGCTGTGCAAGAGCCCCGCGGTCAGAGGGCCCCTGAGCCCTGGCCGCCTCTGCCTCACCCACCCGGGCCAAACTACCGCACACCCCACCACCAGCACCTGCCCCCTCTGCTAGAGCTGACGTCCCAAAAGGCCCCACACATCCACCAGGGTCCCACCTGTCCACAAACATTCAGGGCTTGATATCTGGGCCCAGAGAAAATACCCCAAAGCTCAAGATCCCTTTTTGGCTGAGGATGCTGATCCTCAGAGCATTTGATAAAGCCCCACTGAGCCACCGCTTGCAGCCCCCATCACCCTCCGCGTGGACAAACTGGGTCTGCCACTGAGCAGTGACACCACAGGAGACAGAGACCAGCCGGGACCACGTCCTCCCTCCCCTCCCCACAGGACTGGTCAAGTCCAAGAGGATCCCCAAAAGCATGGACACCCCTCTCCCAGAAAGTAGTCAGGGCCCAAATGCTGGAAGGTTCCTGGGGAAAGGTAGGGCTGAGGTGGGCTGGGGGGACACCCCTGTCAAAGCCCCAGGCAGAGGCAGGGGGAGAGGCTTGACTGGACAGACACAGCTAGGGATGTAGAGTGCCTAACTGCAGGGGAGAGGCTTTCTCTGAAACCCCCTCTTGCATTAAGATGGGAATGAGCATAGGTCCCCAGGCACAGGGGAGTGAATAGAACAGGCTGTTTCCAGAGCACCTTCTCATGGGCACTCGTCTTTCTATTTCTTAATGAGGAGCCCGAAGGGAGCCTGGGGCCCAGGCTGGGGCGGGGGTAGCAAGTGACTGGGGGAGCCCCATCCATATGCTGGCTTCCACACCAGGGAAGGCCCCTAGATTGTGCCCCACCTCCTCCTGCTAGAGCCCCGGAGCATCTGCCCAGGAAACCAGGCTCCCTCTTGTCCTCAGGAGGAAGGAGGTGATGCTGGTGGGGATGGGGGAGGCTCTCTCTGCCCAGGGACCTGAGCTACAGTCCAACCTACTTTGCTGCTCCCTGGTCCTCCAGCCAGGAGCTGATGGCCAGGTTTCTGGCTGGCTGCAGAGGCCTGTCCCCCTGCATTCATCACATATGCAGTGGGCATCCTCGGCTGTCCCTCAGAAAGCAAACACTGATGCCAAGGAGGCCATTGTGCTCCAAGTGGCCCGGTCATGGCTCCCCCTCCCCCCATCAGACCCAGTTGGCATGATATTTCCTGGTCTTTGTTGAATGTGTCCAATTTCCTGACCAAGTCCCTGATAAATACTTGTTTTCCTTATTCACTCCAGGCAGCTCTGAGCAAGAGGAGGGTGGAGGTTGGTTTGATGGCGATGGCTCTCTCTCTTGTCTCCTGTCTGAAAGCCAGGCCTGACCTCTGCTCAGTGCCTCTGCAAAGGCCTGTCTCCTTGGCAGCTGTCAGCAGTTACCAAGCTCCCTCCTCATGGCCACCCTTTGCCCTATGGTGCATCTCCTCTCCCCCTCCCCTGTGCTGCATCGAGGCATGGGAACCACATAATAACCGAGGGAACTGGGTGTTTTTAGGGAGGCTGAAGGAAGACATTAGAAGATCTCATGGCATGGAGGGAAGAGCACTGGCAGGAAATAAAGTGATCTGGGCTCCCGTCTGACCTTGGCTGCTTGCCTGCCTGATATGGGGGCTGTCATCTCAGTTTTCTTGTTTCGAAGACACTGGGGGGCTCAACCTCTTGGCCTGTATGAGTGGTACCCACGGAGCTGAGCCCTGGCGCAGCTAGTGTCCCGCTTCCGTTCCCCCTGCCCTGAGTCTCCCTGGCCCGCGTTGTTGGCACACCATCTGGTATTCCCGGGCGAGCCAAGAGTTATTTACCAGTGACAGTGCTGTTCTTCTGGGTACCCTCGCCCACGTGCAAGGGCAAAGGAGCCCTCCAAGCCCTCACACTGGGCATTCACGTGGCCAGGCACTGGACTAGGCGCTTCCTAAGCAGCATCGTTTCTAACCCTAACAGCAATCTTTATCTACCAAGAGAACTGTGGTCTTCAGACAGCCTGCTGTTGGGTCATGCAGTGAGAGAGTGGCAGAGAGTGGGATGGAACTCAGGTCTGTTTTTGGAGTCCACGCTCTTTTGAACTCGCTCTCCCCAGCAGGGGCCTCCTTGGAGGAGCCAGGCCCCACCTCCAGCAGCAATTCACAGTTTTCAGGAATGAACAAGCCTATGGCTTCCTTCCTTTGGGCTCAGGATGGGAGAAAGCTGGCATGTCACCAGAGAGGGAAACCTACCCTCTTCACTGCCTTCTTCAACCCCGATCAAAACAGCTGCACCACTCCATTACATCCCACAGTTAGGGACTTGAAGCCACGGCCTCTGTGTTGGTATCATGAAAACAACTTGGGCATTTGACCAGGCTAAGGTCCTTGTGGACCATCCTCCAGCCTGTCAATACATCTCAGTTTATCACCCACTACAAAGTTGAGTCCACATAGCCCACACTAATGACCCCGTGGCAGGTTGTAAACATGCCCACCAATTCTTCTCATCCTTTTGTATTCACATCCCTGTGTAATATGACATTGAGGTTCCTCCCATCAAAAGGCAGAATCGATTTCTCTACCCCTTGAATCTGGGCTTGCACACATGATGTGCTTTGGTTGTCGGGACATTAGCAAATGTGACACAGCAGGGGGGAGGGTGAAAAATGCTTGTGTTTTGGGGCTGACCTCTCTTTTAGCTCTTGGGACCTCGGTAACCTGCCACCAGTTGAAGGATCCGGGCTAGTCCACTAGATGATAAGGGACAAGAGCCAGGTCATCCATCTCCATTGCTCCAGCCAGCCACCAGGTGCGCAAGGCCATCCTAGACCATCCATCCCCAGTTGAGCCACAGCTAACCAGAGAGGTCAGCTGAGCCGGCCCAGGCCCAGAGAACTGCCCAGCCAACCCACAGAGTCATGAGAAATAATCAATGTTTATGGTTTAAGCCTCTAGTTTTCTGGTGTGGTTGGTCATACAATATAAGGGAACTGATATGGAGTCCCACAAAGGAAGTGATGAAGATTATCATGAACACCACAGCGACAATCTAGTGTAGTGGTCAGTGGCGGTGGGAGCCAGAAGTCCTACTTTGCCACGGAATGAGTAACTTTGACGAGTGATTTAATCTCTCCGTGCCTCATCTATATAGGGAGGAGAATAATAACACCTACTTGACAGGGCTGTTGTGAAAACCCAGTTAATTAACTGCAGAGGGCTTAGAATACTGCCTGGCCCGCTACACAAAGGGCCTCCCATCATTATGATTAGAATAGACAGCCCTTCCCAGGTCCCAACTGTCAGAGTCATTCCGAGCAAAGGGGCTGCTAGCTGACCTCCAGCTCCACGGAGGGCTAACGTGAGGTGGTGAATGGGCCCTATCACCAGGGACAGAGACTGGACCTCAGGTAAGCCTGCCTGACAGGGAACCTTGAGGATGCAGAGAAGGTTACAGGGAACCTGACAGCCAAATGGCCTTGTGGGGCTGAGAGGAACCCAGGCAGGCTGTACCGTCTCTGCTGCTACTGCACTGACACACACACATATACATAGGATTTGTTTTCTCTTTTGAAAGTTTTCCTGCCTAAGCAAATCCTCAGCTTCCTTTCAATCATCTGACTGCCCTCTTTGAGGCACTATCTCGGAGGTCAGGGGGCAATCAGTCCTCCACAAAAAGAGAGAAGAGGACTCATCCCTTACCTCACTCCTTAATCCCACCCCACAGTCAGCATCTCTGAATTGCCTTCTGGTTATGACTCTATTGCAATTCAGCAGAAGGAGGGAAACAGGCACTTAGGTGCCATTATGGCTGCCTGGGCTCCTGGCCAGGGCTGGGCAGGGAGGCCAGAGGGGCCAAGACTCTGCCTGGACCGCAGTACTGAACTTTAGGATTCTGCTGTCTTCCCTGGCTTGGCACATGGTGCTGGGCCACAGCAGACTGGCACCAAGGTGGCCCAGCTGGGACCTTGAGAGTGCCAGGTGGGTAGATGTAAAACCAAGGATTCTAGATTTTCCAATCTGTGGGCTATGGTGCACAGGTGGCCAAGAACTGGTACAGGCCTGCGGAGAGGTACAGATCTCCTCAGCCCCAGGGTGGCGGGGGAGGTGGGCGCGGCAGAGCCGCTGGGCAGGCCAGCCCCAAAGGAGCAAGGTCAAAGTCGTGGCCAGGGGACCAGACTGAGGAGCACAGAGCTACCTAAAGGAACCATAAAGACCATCAAACTTGGAGCTGAGAAGGAAGCACAAATTCTTGGGGGAGAGACCCTTTTGGACAGAACTGAGAGGTTTATATTGGAATTTTAGCTGTTATGAGGAGGTTTACAAACAAGAACAGAAAGGAGAGAATGGACTCCTGCTCTTACGAGGCCTGGAGGTGGAGATGCTAAGGTCCCCATCAGGTCCTTGCCACGCCCCGCCGGGGTGGAGCTACTACTGTCATGCCCTTGCCATGCCCCCCGCCCCCCCGGAGGGGCAGCTAGCCGCAGAGAGGGGATCCCTCGGTGCCAGGCCACCAGAGAGAGCTGCTTTCTTCACCCGGCCGGCATCACCCAAAGTGCGGAGTCCCGGGAGCCCTGGGGGGCGCAGCGGTTTAGCGCCTGCCTTTGGCCCAGGGCGCGATCCTGGAGACCCGGGATCGAGTCCCACGTCGGGCTCCCTGCATGGAGCCTGCTTCTCCCTCTGCCTGTGTCTCTGCCTCTCTCTCTGTGTGACTATCATAAATAAATAAAAATTAAAAAAAAAAAGTGCGGAGTCCTTAACTCTGCCAAGGAGCCTAATTCCAGGTGTCCTTGAAGTTCATCTGATTCCCTTTCTCTGCCTGGTGACCTCACCTTTTCATCACTTGAAGAGCAAGGCACACCTGGTCAGCAGGACAGCCATGTTTGTTGAATGAATAAAGGAAACCCAACAATAGCGGATTCAAATAGCCATCTGCAGTCGGAGGCTTCCGGTTTCCACCTCCACTCCCAACGCATTTTTGTGTCGACAGGACTACAAATTCAAAGACTACTGAATCTTTCTGGTTTGGGTTTAATTTTAGACAAACTGGTCTCTGGTCTCTCTGGTTTAATTTTAAACAACACACACAAAAAAAGATTCTTAACTTTTTTTTTTTTTTTACAACAGAACACACATACCTTTTTATCTACACAAGCCGCCCACCCCCCCAACATTTAAAATAAAGTTGCTCTTATCCTATAACATGAGTTTCATTAAATAATCCCGCCACACCAATGAAAGGCACTCATGTCTGTGGGCAGAGGGGAGTTTTACAGATGCTGCCTGAAAGATGGCAGGATTTTTTTTCTTTGTATGTTTGATATAGCTCATAATTTTTTAAAGTAAAAGATCTCACATCTTCATTTACGTGAGGTCCCCATAGTAGTCAAATCCATAAAGACAAGATCCCCATCAAGTCTCTGAGTTCTCCAGGTACAGAGTTAGTCTCTGGGAACAAAGGGTGGGTGGGTGAGGGGTCCATGTGAGTGCAGGAAGCCTGAGTCGTGGCTCAGGATGACGCTTCTGCCAGGGGAGAAGAGTCACCTCTCCTAAGCCAAGCTTCCAGGAATGGAGGCACTCCAGATGGCAGAAAGAGCACAAGACCGAGCGGTTGCCCAGGCCAGCAACAGCCTAGGGCTACACTGAGAACTCCCTCCCCACCCTTGCCAGGAGGCCTTCATATACACACACTCATCATGCACGCATCATGAGCAGGGTGCCTGTTTCTGAGCTGTCTTCCAACTTTTTCATTTTGTCTGGAACACTTTCCTTTTCCAGCTCTCCAAGCCAACTTCCTCGTGCAGCATACACACAGGTTCTATCTCTTCCGTGGCAGCTGCAGGTGGAACGGATCTGTCGATCTCTGTGGCCCTGCCCTATCTGGATAGGAAATGGCCCAGAACTATGTGCCTCACCCCAAATTGGGGCACATCTTCCCCCACCTCATGCTCTGGAATGCATAGACCTTGCACCTGGCTCATCATCCTGTCCTACTTGGTTTAAAGGTTTCTCTGTCATTTCCTTTGACGACAGGTGTGCAGGTGCTCCTCGCTGTGTCTGAAGTGACCAGGCAGGGCATGACAAGTAAGGGATGGGCCACAACCTGACAACTGAGCCCCTTCTGCGTGCCAGGCACTCTGCTGGGAGCTGGGGTCTGGGACCATAGTGCCTGCCTTGGAGGAGCAAGGGCTACCTATGCAGATGGGACTGTTTACCAGGCTTTCAGATGGTGGTGACAGAAGGCACAGAGCACCCCCAGGAGAAGACTCACTAACCTGGCCCATTTCTGCCAAGCTTCCCCTTCACTGCCACCACCTGCTGCCCGCTTCTTAGTTCTTGCCTTCTCTTGCACATTGGAAAGAAAGCCCACAAGATGCTCACAGCCAGAGAGCCCACACGTTGCTCACCCTCTCCCCAGTCCTCTGTGATCATTAAATGGTTGGTTTCATTCAAATACCTCAAGGTAATGTAAGCCATGCTGCCCACACAAATGCTAATAGCAATATATAGGTTTCCCTGTGTTCCCATGGGGAGCTCCTGTAATAAAGTAATGGGAGTGGAGAAGGCAGGCTCATTTCCAGACCCACAGGATAACGGGAAGAAAAGCAAGCTAGAGATGGGGGGGACGGGAGACAGTGGAAGGGGGGCTCCTCTGGCCCCAGAATCTACCCATCCATGCTGCACAGGCCCTTGGGGAGTACTCACTCCAAAGGGTCTGGTTTAGAGTTCTTTTCACCGGTGAGGCTTCCGTTCCTTGAAGGGCTTGGATCTGCCAGGGTTGAGCCTGGGTCACCCTGAGGCTGTGCCAGGACAGGTGTCCCAACGTCTTCTTGCCAACCATAATTATAATTGTCTTGCAGAACGGTTTTCTTAATAGAACCTTCTGGGTTCTAAAAGCCCCCACCCTTCTGGGGCGCAGAGAAAGCAGGCTAGGTTTCAATACACAGAGAAGGGTGGTGATCACTGACTGTCTCCAAAATGGAATGAGCTGTAGTCAAAAGGGTAAACGTCTATCTCTGAAGGTTCAGGCAGACCTGTTGCCATGTGCCAGGGAAGCTGTTGAGGGGGTTCCAGCCCTGCAAGGGGATGGCAGCGAGACTCTTTGTACACACAAGACTTGTACAGTTCAAGCAGCTGTCTGATGGTCCCACATCTTATGCCTTCCCCTCATTGGCCCGTGCAGAGAAGCCCTGGGGCCCAACTCACAATTCCCCCGCTCTCTCCAAACCCAGCACTGTGTGGCTGCGGGCTACGGACCTTGACCATGCACGTCATCCTAACTCACCACCAGGCACCCTGGAGCTTTCTGGGGAAGTTTCCAACTGGAGCTTGGACCTCCCAGGCTCCACTGCACACTTGCTTTTCTGGGGTCACTTTGGCCAGGAACTTTTTAAACTTACTCCTTTTTGGAGGTGAAGAAAGGGAAACAGGAAGGTCTCCAGGGCCCCCACCATCCACGCCAGACGGTGGCAGGGGCGGGGGCGGGGGGGGGGTTTCTCCAGGCTAACTGGAACTAAAGATCAGTTTTCCTTCTAAGAGTGAGAGGCATGCACCTTGTGGAACTGTCTAGGAGGTGAAAATGCACTAAAATTCAACTCCTCATCATTCAGAAGAAGATGCTGAGGACCAGAGGGAGAAAGTAGCTTGCCCAAAGTCACATAGCCTGCCCAAACCGGCCCCATGACCCATGTCCCCTGGCTCCTAATCCAGTGGTCCTTCCATTGTCCTAGGGAGGCCCCCTGCCCCAACCAAAGGATTTGGTCAACCCACTGGGCCAGCCCAGGCATCAAGCACCTAACTCTGAGCATGAACGCAGCAGCCTCTGCTCTTCGGATGAGAAGATGACCTTACATGGAAATATTAAGAAAGTCAAACACAGTGTGTGGGGTGGGGGGTGAGCATGACGCTTCATCATCTCAAAGCCCTGACCAAACTCTGAGCCTGGCAACTGGACTGCGGGAAAATGTTTTATTAATCGACACAATGCCCTTTTGCTAGTCCAGAGAGGAGTTTCTGCTGGAGAGGGGAGGGAGGAGGGGGAGACGAGGGGACTTTGGCTCCAAAGACACAAGCCCTCAAGATATAAAACTCCGGGGAGAACTTCTAGCAGCTTCTGCAGGCAGAAGAGAAACAGGCCAGGGAAGAAGGAAAAAAAAAAACGAATATCGGGTCACATATGGCAAACTACTCTTCTTCATGTGTCATGTGGAAATGGCATGAATAAGGCAGAAGGGGTCCAACACTGGCCATCAGGAGGCTGGCGGAGGGCAGGGTGAGCGTCCCAGCTCATGAA
The DNA here is from genome assembly GCF_053574225.1 of Canis aureus. Classification (NCBI taxonomy): domain Eukaryota; kingdom Metazoa; phylum Chordata; class Mammalia; order Carnivora; family Canidae; genus Canis; species Canis aureus. The sequence continues at coordinate 1,168,964 of NC_135622.1, forward strand.
CACTTGCCACCCGCTGCTGTGATTCCCCAGGGAGCACGGGTGCGAGGAACTCCAGTGATGGTGGGGCCACCCTCAGGAGCCTCCTCGAGTGGCCCCCGCCCACCCCTTCCCCAGTCCCCAGATCCTCAGGCCACACATCGCCGTGGGGGGCCTGGAGCCCAGGGACGTGCAGGACGGTTGGCCTGCGCTCTGTTGCCGCGCTGTGTCCCCGGGCTCCCCAGCAAAGCTGCTTCCCAGGGTCCCCAGACTGTGCGCCTGCCCCCCCCACTCCCTGCTGTGTCTCCAGGGCACCAGGAGGAGCCGGTGACTGTGATGGGCTGTGACGCCCAGGCCTGCACACGAGGGGGCGGGGTGCCGCCAACACCCGGACCACCCAGAGGACACAGCACCTGGGACCAGAATCGCTCCAGAGGGGAAGACGGAGCGAGATTTTCAGACTTCATTCTAAAAGACATCTCCCTGTGACATTCATGTAGTACGTGCACATTTACCACTTCTGCACGTCCTCGTTGTTTTTTTTTTTCTTGCACAGATTCTACTATTATACTGACATTCCCCATCTCTCCTTCCTGTTCACCATCACTGGGCCTGTTGGCGGCCCCGTCCCCACCTGTCACCTGCAGTCATGTGTCTGTGATCCCCACTGGCCTGGTTCCCCCACCCCATCCCCAGTGACTCTGATCTGTCCTCCACCATCCTGTGTCTGCTCCTTACCCTCACGACCTCTGCCAACAGGCCCGAGCGTCACCGGTCCAGGCACGGTCCACACTGGGGACGCTGTGTCTTCCTCCCTCCACCAGAGATGGAGGCTGTGGAAGGAGGCTTCTCCCTGTGGCCTCCCCGAGGGACATGTGGTCGTGAGGGACACAGGCCCTGCAGATCGGACCAGTGCCCTTGGGAACCCTAGCTCCTTGGTGACTGAGGGGGGCTCAGAGCAGGCCCTGCGTCCCCTCAGCCTTAAGACACAGACAACGATCTACGGCTCCTATGGCTAACAGGGAGTTCAATGAAGAAATGCTATGAGTAACTTCTATCTAGGGATGCCTGGGTGGCTCAGTGGTTGAGTGCCTGCCTTTGGCTCAGGTCATAATTCCGGGGTTCTGGGATTGAATCCCAAATCAGGCTTCCCACATGAAGCCTGCTTCTCCCTGGGCCTCTGTCTCTGCCTCTCTCTCTCACTGTGTCTCTCATGAATAAATAAATAAAATCTTTTAAAAAATAACTTCTATCTTGCACAGTACCTGGGACATGGTCAAAGCTGGATTCTAGAAGCTAGTACTGTTATTGTTGTTACTGTTGTTTCCGGGGGTGGGGTCAGTGGTCCCTCGCACCCATGGTGAGCCTGCCTCTCCTCCCCCGCTCCAGAGAGGACGGCAAATGGCCCCACCACCTGGTGGGCACAGCGACCCCAACGAGACTCAAGCACAGCTACTGGGTGATCGTTTCTGTCAGGCCTCTCCTGGCTCCTCACCAGGTGCAAGCGGCTCCTCCACTCGAGAGAGGCCAAGGGACTGTTCCCCTGGGCCGTGACTCCTCGTGTCAACCCGGCGGCCCAATCCGCGCCCCCCCCGCCAGCCTTCTCTTTCTTCTCAGCTTCTACTTCAACCTCATACATTCATTTTGTGGTCCGCTGCCCGGTGGCGATGCTGGCCCCAGAGGGCTTGTCCGGCGCAGCCTCCTCGGCCGCCAGCACGTGGTCCGGCACGGGCAGCGCACCCACCGTATTTGTCGAGTGACCAACCGAAGGGGTCAGCACGCGGAACTCTCCCACTGCAACAGCTCAAGGGCCGGCTGAAATGCCACCTCCTCCTAGAAGCTGGCTCTCACTGCTGCTCCTCCAGCTTCCCCTCGCGCCACCCTCTGCCCATACCTCGCGCCTTGCTGAGTGCAGAACCTGAGCTCTGTGTACACAAAGCATCTCTGTCGCTGGGCCGATGCTCTGTGGGAAGCAGTTGACCCTGAAGAAGTCGGAAGACTTGGGGCTGAACCCAGTGACGCCAGTACAGGGGAGGAGATGGGGCGAGGTCCCTATATGATCAGCACCTCAGTCTCCCCAGCTGTAGAATGGGACCCTAACACCCCCTCCCCGGGGTTTAAGTTCTCGCCCCGTTTTCTCTTCATCACCCCCAGGTCAACCAGGTCAGAGTCTTGCTGAGACTCAGGTCACCCCTCAGGTCAACCACAGTGCGCTGCACACCTGCTGAGTCACTGACCATCACCTCGCCTCAGGCCCAAGAGATGCCTCGAGAGGGGACAGGCCCAAGGAGGCTCCCGGCGATGCCAACAGCACGTCCAGCATTCCTCACAAAGGCCAAGATGAGAACGAGGGGCAGTGGCGGCACCTAAGTCCCCGGAGGCCCTGCTCAGGTGCCTGGTGCTGGAAGGACAAGTTAGCGCCATCCTAGGCGGGCACAGATGCCAGCCGCCCTGTGACCCTCAGGCCCAATCTATCCTACCCACAAGGCAATGTGAGGTTCTTTTATTATTATTATTATTTTTTTTTTTAAGCAAAGCCCATAAACCAATTCTGCCTTCCTGGGTCAGAGCTGTTTATTTAATTAGCATCGCAGGAGACTAAAAGGAAACCTCGTTTGACTCAGAAAGCCGATACAACCCTCTGGCCCAAGCAGAGATGTGGCATGACAGGGAATACCCTCAGTGTGCCCACGAGGCTCATCATGGGGGCACCAGCGTCCTGGGAGGACACACAGTGCCGGAGACCTGGGGCCTGTCCTGTTGCCTTCCCGAGGCTTTTCCTTGGTCCTTGGTAATGCCCACTCCCTGCCTCAGCCCAGCCCAAAGCTGCCTCCCGAGCTCCTTTCTCCGAGTCAAGCTCCACACCCACCCTCCCACCTCCCTGCTGGCTGCCTCAAGGCTACCCAGGGTCAGCTGCAAGTACCCAGGGTCCAAGGCCAAGTTTATGGTCTCTTCCTTTCCCCCACCCTCCTACCAGACTATTCCTCCTCTGACACTGGCTGTCTCCCCAGCTCCCATCACCCAGGCTCATGATTCTAGAGCTTGTTTACACTTCTCTTCTCCCGGATGTCTTTCCATTCGACCTCTTCCTGTCCCTTGCCACCGTGACCGTGACCGTCCTGCATTGGGCCTCCCTCGCCTCTTTCCCAGATTGGTCTGCTGGTGGCCCGCACCATGGGCAAGGGCCCTCTCTTAACATTCGTCCAGAGGACAGCTCCAAATAAGTCCTCCTAATCACTACAACGCTGGGACACCCTTTGTGGCTCCCTGACACCTACCAAACCAATGCCTTGGCCTAATACATAAGGTCCCCTGGCCTCCAGCAAGCCTTTTGTTCCTGCTTATCTCTAGCCCTTCCCCTCACATGCCCTAAACACCAGCAAAGCCGCCTTCTGGTTAAGCTCCCAAACACTGTGCCCTTTTGCAATTTACTTGGATTTCCCATTTCCACATCTCAAAATCCTACCCACTGTGGCCGGACGAGTTGAAATGTCACCTTTTCCGTGCAGCTGATCATTCATTCATCAGCAAATATTTATTAAGCGTTTATTCTGTGCCAAACACTTCCTGATCGCTCCAGAACACGCTCCATCCTCCCTCATCTGCTCATAAATACGCTCAAATCCCCCGCTGCATTGTCAACTTCTTGGGGATGGGATCAGGGGCTTATTTATTTCTATCTCCCCAGGACCAACTAACAGGGTGCATCACAAACACTAGGAATGATATTTGTTCAACTGAATCAAGATCTATGCCATCTGTGGTTTTAATATCATTCAGTTTTTAAAACTCCCCTATTTTTTTTCTTTCTCTGCTTAAGTATGCATGACCAGGAAAAAGTAAGAATAAACTAATATTTCTCAGCAGCTATAAGCCTGTAATCGTGGTGACCTCTAAGTTATCTGTAACATGGGAACCGTAACGCCAGAGAGAATCCCCCCCCCCCGCCCCCGAAGTGTAAAAGCATCACTGCCATCGGTCTTGGACATGTACTATACAGCGTCGGGGAGCTGACTCGCCTTCGTGAGTCTATGTGGCCAATCAGGGTGGCATCTGTCTCTGCAGTCCTGATAGCTGGCTACGGACAACGGCTGGAAGGAGACACAGAGAGGCCTTGCTTGTGTGTGTGTGGGGGGTCCAGTCCAGGATGGACCATCTGCCCTATGCGACCTCGGGGCGGAGATTGGATGGTCACGGCATCACGGTTACTTGGCACGTGTATGCACAGCGGGGGCTTTGGCCCGTGTCTCGCAGACAACTGCAAGGGCAGAGACATCCCCCCCAACCCCAGCAGCTGGCTCAGTCTGGGGTCAGTCCCTGGGGCTGAAGAAGGTTCTGGGATGGACAAGGGCTGTGCTTCCAGTCTCACTGGCATTAGGATGGTGCTTCGCAGTGCCACCAGGAACTGCTGGATGCAAATCAAAGAAAATGAGATTTGCAATTCTGCACTGATGGCCAGATAATATAGGGGGGCAAGTTCCCCTCTTCCACTTCTGAGGCAACCAAATATCACATGGGGTGATTCCGCAGCTGCATTCATTGGGGAAAATTGATGAACATTTCATGTGTCAGGGAGCTGAATCCCAGAGAATGGAGCCAACCTCCTAGAAAATGGTTTCTTTATATAGTTCCATCCATTTATTGTTTGATTGGACTTTCTGTATATTAAATTCAAGCTGTTCTGCTGCTCATGGGTATTATGATGCGTTGGCTCCGTGGGAAATAATGAAGGTGATGGGATTTTATGGCATCACATTACAAAGGAGGCGTCCCCAACCTCATCCATCTCTCCATCAACTAGCTTGCGTGTGAGGTGGCAGTTATATTAAAACGATTTTTCTGATTCAGTTTAATGACACTCATTCCAGTCCTGACACCCAGAATATGATTACATGAGCTAGATGCAATCTCCCTCCACCCGGTCATGGTCAGCAAAGGCTGAGTTATCTCCCCTCCCAGGCCCCTACCTTCCCAATCACCCGATGTCTGCATGGCTCTGGGCAGAGGGAGGTGGGGGCCGGGGACGAGAAGCCTCGGTTCTGGCCTGGGAAACACTGGATGGGGGCACGAGCCCTGGACTCAGCCCAGAGGCTGCAGAATCCAAGCCTTCTGGCCAAGATCTTTGGGCACTCCCAGGCACCAAGGTAACACCTTCCTTCCTGTCACAAACAAATCCCCGTTAGACGTTGGCCTGAGGTCACCACAGAACATCCCTACCAAAGGAGCTGGTAGGGGGCTGGTCTCTACTTCCAGAAAAGCAAAACTGCTTGGATATCACCAGAGGATGAACATGTAAGATATGAGTACAGTATCAGCTTCTTGGAAGGAGCTGCTTGTGTTCAGGACCACCTGCCCAAGGACAGGCTGGGAGCCTCTCAGCAAAGTCTCTGCTCCTCTCTCTGCCCCAGAGAGATGGGAAGAGGAGGGGGAAGCTCCCAACCATGACCACATGGGGTCAGAGCCCTGTGTGGCCCAGGCAGGAGCTCCCTCCTGGACGGGAGAGGCACGAGGACTCTAGAAGTTCCTGAGAGGTTCCAGGCCTTCCCTGAGGAGAGAGAGGGCCAGGCCACTTTTATTTACTATTTTCAGGCAGAATAATTGCTGCTTCTCAGGAAGAATCATGTTTGTATTTACGAGTGTGTTTAAAGAGGGAAATCCACACAAAGCCAAACAGAGAGAGAGAGAGTGTGTGTGTGTGTGTGTGTGTGTGTGAGAGAGAGAGAGAGAGAGAGAGAGAGGGATTGAGATTGAGATTGATTTTGAGAGATTTGGGAGGAGAGCTGTGAAATGGGCACCAGCCAGAAAATCCTCTCCCAGAAATTGCAGCGATTTGACTTGCTGGCCTGGAAGACCAATCTAAAGTAATGGTTCTGGTGTGAAACACCCAACGTCTCCTACCCACCCGTGCGCATCTCTCTCCCCAACCTGCAGCCCTGACACCCTGCCCACCCCTCTGTCTCAGCTGCTATCACAGACACTTGACTTTTCGAGTGGCCTCTGTCTCCCTTTCTGAGCCAAGACTGTGCCCTGTGCTGGTGAGCAGAGTGCCCAGCCCTTGGCAGGTGCCCGCCACATGCTGCCTGTGTTGAAAGGAAACCCCAGGGGCACCTGGGTGGCTCAGCCGGTTAAGCTCTGACTCTCGGTTTCAGCTCAGGCCGTGATCTCAGGATCATGAGGTCGAGCCCCACGTCAGGCTCTGTGCTCAGTGTGGAGTCTGCTGGAGATTCTTTCCCTCTCCCTCTGTCCGCCCCCCGTCCCCCCCCCCATTCACATGCAATAAATAAATAAATACATACAAACATACTTTTAAAAAAGAAAGAAAGAAAACCCCAATTCAGGTACAGATGTTCCTGCTTAGGGGCAGCCCAACCAGGCTTTCAGTCATCCACTTTTCAATTTGTGCTCTGATGTCCGCTCAATCCACACTGGGGTCTCACTGCCCTAGGCCTTAGAGTCACCATCCTCTTGCAAGAGGCCTCTTCTTGTGAAACACTTCTCCCAGGGATGGAGGAGGTGTTTGGGACCATGTCATCCTGGGCCAGTCCTTGCTCTGGGAGCTGGTAAACACTCCAGTGCTGGCATGGGAGAAGCAAGACCAGCATGGCTTCCTGTTAGCCCTGCCTTCAAATACATGCACAGTCTCTCAGTTCTCCCCTCTTCACTGCCAGCACCCTCGGCCCAGCGACCATCATCCATAGCCGAGACTGTGATGGTAGCTCCTCCCTACGAAGGATTCACTACCCAGCAGCCAGAGTGAGCCTCTACAGACTTAAGTGAGACCAACTCGAAGTTCTCCAGTGGCTTCCCATTTCAGGCACAGAAAAAGGCAAAGGGCCAAGTCTTTGATCACAAGAGCCCTGCATGAGCTGCTTTCCCCATTACCTCCTTTACCTGGTCCTTGCTTCTGCGGCTTGACCATTAGGACCTTGTAGCTATTCCAAGAATAGCTCACCAAGGCCTCCCTGCCTGATGGCCTTTGCATTTGTTGTTCTCTTGGCCTGGAATGCTCTTCCCTAAGCTACCACATGAGCTCCTGACATAAAATACCAGCTCTCCCCTGCACCACTACCTTCCCGCACTCAATGCTCCCTGCTTATCCCACCATGCACGATTTTTCTCTGTAGCATGAACTGCTGCCTCCTGGAATGTAAATACATTTGTTGATCTCTTTACTATCAGGGCTCCTCCACTAGAATGTAAGCTCCACAAGATCAGAGATTATTAAAAAAAAAAAAAGATCAGAGATTATTTCCTTTGCTGCCATATTTCCAATGCCTGGTGGCTACTCGATAAATATTTGTCACATAAAAAAATTGAATGGGGGAAAATTTCATGGCCAGGGGTGCGTATCTCTGGCTCCCTTCCTGCTCCTCCCTGGCCCCAAAGTCTGCAGTGGGAAGGATGGCCAAGTAGCCAAAAATAGTGAAGGACAAGGGTTTAGACTTCTCATGCAAGAAAGGCCCCACCATGCTCAGGCTGAGGTCAGAACTAGAGAATGCCCTGCTTGGCCTCCCCCTCTCCACCCTGCCCACGAATGGATATTTGTCTGACATGGCCATATAGCTAGCATTTGGATGGCACTTCCATTGGTTCTTAAAATGGCCAGGAGATGATCAGCAAGAGAAAACTGAAGATAGGTAAATGGAGGCAGTGACACTATTTAGTCGGACAGATGTCTAGTAAGACCCTGACTTAGACACAGATCATATAACAATCTCTGGATTAGAGACCCACCCTTGAAGAGCTCACATCCTGGGAGAAAGACACATGAGCAGATCAAGTTAATAAAATATGGCAACTGACAAGACAGAGGTACATAAGGGCTGCAACAAGAAGCAAGAGGAGGGGCACTTAGTACACCCTGGTACCAGGGGTGGGCAGGAAGACCTCCTGGAGGAGGTGGTGTGGGGCTGAGTTATGAAGGATGATGGGAGTTAGCCAGACACAGAGCAGCGTAAGGGGTTGTCTCTGGCATGGCGGGAAGATTATGAGTAAGGCCTCTTTTTCTGATGCTTGGTTTACTGCTCTTCCCACCATCTCTTGTTTTGGTTCAAAGGAAGAGAAGTGAATCTCGTTCTATTCATTCTGTCTGGACTTCACACTGGGCTGATACGCAATCTGGGCACTTTGTTTTCACAGGGCCTGGCGCACAGTAGGCGCTGAATAAATGTTGAATGAATGCGAGCCTCCTTGTTGGGATGTGGGTCTGTATCTTCTCTTAGAAGGTGCAGCACCAGAGAACTGTTGGTTAAGAAGTGTCAAGTCAAGAGAAGACCTGGGGGTCTTTCATTCCCATAAGTGTGTCCCAGCCAGATCCCCATGAGCCAGGACACGGCACTATCCAAGCAGGCATGGTTGGCTGGTGTCCCAGGCCAAGGCATGTGGGAGTTGGGAGGAGGGCTGGTGGGCCCCAGAGGCAGTGAATGAAGGTACAGCCAGAATTTGGGGAATTGAAGGGTTAACCAGATCCCAGAGTGGCTCCACTTCGGGCCCCAGGGTGGGGGGTGGGGGGGCAGCCTGACAAAATGCCCTACTCTGTGATGTGCCTGCATTGATTGTCCAGGCCTGGCTCTCAGGCTCTCAGAACGTCAGGCAGCCCCCTTCCAGGATTATGTTTGAAAGGGAAATGCAAATCACCTGGAGGCTGCTTCATGCTTGGAAGAAGTAGAAATCGATTCTGTTTTCATTAAAGTGATTTTTGGACACTGTCAAAAGCTCTCTCATCTCAGGGCATGAGGTGACAGATAGGCTGCCAATCTCAATTACATAAGCCAGCTGACCCAGCAGCAGCAGGCCATCTTACCAGAAGCGGTGCTGCTCTGTGCCCTTCCCCAGCCCCAATCCCCCTCCCCAAGTTGGCAAGAGAGCCTCATCCTCTCCAGTCTTGGCATCAGCCCTCGATGGTTCTGGTGGGTGCTTGCTTGGGAGGCTCCCTTCTCCACGCTGCACCGGAGCCTCACCCACAGACTGACTCAGACAGTCTAAGCCAATCATGATGCCAGACAAAGTCAAACAAAATTAAGAAGGAAAATCTGCTTTGAAAAGTCTACGACCTGGAGCACCTTCACGACTAGGTATGTTGGTCTTTTCTAACCTTGGGAGCTCTGTGTTACCCCTTCCTCTGTTAGCTGAGATAATGGAGGATGTTATTTATAGCAGCAATTATGAACAGGAGCTTGTGGGAGCTCCACCGTTGAGGGGACACAAGGGAAACACGGGCTGGCATGTGGGTCTTCCCCACTAGCACAGGAGGTGGCGTGGGTAAGCCATCCATGACCCAAGGAGGCAGTTGGGCCATTATTGTTCGGTGTGCTTAAGGTATTTTGAGATATTAAATAAACAGCAATAATTGGTTCCAGAAGATTCCTCCCTGGAGGACACCTGAGTAACTCATCTGTGAGTCCTAGGAAAGCAGGCAGCGATGGGAACCAAAGTGAGGTGGTATGAACGCCGCCTGGCTTGTGGGCCCTCGGCCCGGCCCCACGACCTGTGAGTCAGCTCTCTGCTGCAGAGGAGCTGGAGACAGCTTCCTGCAGACTGAAACCAGGGCAGGCTCAGGGCAGGGAGGGTCTGCAGACAGGACAAACTAAGGGTCTGCTGGGAGCTGCTGGAAGAAGCTGGACAGAACGTGGAAAGTGGCAGGAAAGTGGCCCTCGGTATCCTACAGCCACCTGAGGGCTCAGACGCCAGCGACAAGTCAGAGCAAGAATGGCTTCCGAGAATGGCTGAGGCCTACAACTGGCCTATGTGAGTATTTTTAGGACAGGAACCAGCCAGTGGAGGGGGGAGAAGTTTCCAGGGCCGAGTTGGGAAAGACTCCAGAAGAGGGCAAGAAGACTCCCACCATGGCCTCTGGAATAGATGCTGTAGAGTGTCTCAGGGAGCGGACCAGACACTGGCTGAAGGCTGACCTCCTCTGCCCCCTGGGGTCCGGGACTGGGACAGAGAATGGATCTCAGGTCCACCCTAGAAAGAGGACCTGAACACACTATCAGCCCTGGCAAATGGAAAAGGTGCCCATTCACACTGACAGATCCTTTAGAAAGCATTCAACCGCGCCCCTGCCATGCACAGCCATGCAACGAGCCTGCCATGGCTCCAGCCAACTCAGGTCAGGGTCAAAGTAGCCCCATCCAGCATTGGACCACACCAGCCAGGGTGGAGGGGAGGACTGAGCTGCTGTCTCATGACTTATCTGAGGTTAAGGAAGACCCTGCCAGAAGAAGGCTCTTCTCTTGCTCATTCATTTCCCCTCCCAGAGGCTAGACGTTTTGCTGCCTGGGGAGGAGCAGGGCGAGGAGCCCATGGGGCCACCCGTAGGGGGAGGCAAGCCACTCTTCATGGAGATGCCCTTTCCATCCTCTCCCGCAGAGCCCTCTTGCTCCCAGCCATCCCCCACTCACCCCTCATAAAGCAAGTACAAGGCCGAAACTGCCAGTCCCCTGGCCCCTTGACCTACAGGGTAACTGCTAAAGGAGATCAGTGGTCTCTGCAGCGACAGTGAAACAGTGGATTTCACCAGAAGTGCTGCCACTCACTTCAAAGGCAGCATTTAGACCAGCCAGGTAGAAGTGTTTTGTTCACAAACTCCCTGTGTGCCTAGGACAGTGGCTGTAGCACCCACCCTGCTGATGCTAAGGAGTGATATGAGTAGAATAAATCAACACCCCGAGGCTACAGTACAAAAGAAGTAACCCTGGAGGTCTGCTTTCTCCCCACGGCCCCAAGGGTATGGGGACCTGCGGGGTGGTGAAGGAACGGGGAAGGGGCGCTGCAGATGGGCACTGGAAAATCAGCTTACCTTACCAGCTGCGCGACCACAGAAATATCCTTGACCTCTCTCAGCCTTGCCTTCTGCATCTGCAAGGTCGTATGGCATTTTTCCTACCTCACAGGGCTGTGGCGAAAACTTAGGTGGATAATATATGCAAAACGCCTGGCACATTGCTAACACATAGTAGACACATGCATGCTCTTACGCTAATAATGAAAAGTAATAGGCCGCCCCTGGAATTTCCAGCAGTCTCCTCTGAAATGATCTCATTTGAACTCTGACATCCATCCGTCTATCCTGTTTTATCCACACTGCAGTCCTGAGGCATCGCTCTGGTGTCCTGAGTCCCATCAAAGGGCACGGGATAGTCACAGCCACATTGGAAGCATGGCCAGACGTCCTAGCCAGGGGGAGGTCCCCTTCAGGAAAGTGAAGGCATGTGCAGGGTCAGTCTCAAAGGGGCCAAGGTGATCCTTCTCCTCCTGACACGGTGGTCAGCTCCTAGACCCTTCTGTCCTTAAATATCCCACTGTGCCAAGAGGCCCACATCTGCTGTCTACGTCCAGAGACAAGCCCAAATGACAAGACGTTCTCACCCACCCCGGGTGTGTGTGGCTATTCGGACAACTGTGTGTGTGTTGGAAAGACAGGAAGGGGCAGGATTGCCTGTGTCAGACAGCCGAAGGGCAAAGGGAACGCCCCCACCAAATGTGGCGGTGACACCCCTTGCTCCCCTCCCCCCCAATGTGGCACAATGACAAATGTAATCATCTTAAAAGGTCCCATCACCTGCTCAATCATCCCCAAGAAGCACACACAGCACTATGGAAAAACTGACACCAGCACCACAGGGTGTCAGCCAGGAAAAAAGTTGAATCACCAGGACACCACCAACCCAATTGTCAAAGACCAAATAAAAAGCCTCATGAATTCTCCATCAGCAATATAACGCTTCCTGGCCTAAGCAAATACAGACCCAGCATGTGAATTGTAAAGGGATTTTGCATTAGCCTCAATGACTTCCAACGGCGGCCGAAGCAGAGGCCCCTGAGAAGCACGCGTCTCCACACAGCTGCCTTCGTGGGCCCTAATCCTGTTAGGGTGAAGATTGCAATCTGCTTCCTGGGCCCCTTCCTCTGATGGAAAGCTTCGCACACCAGCACCATAAATACATTTCTGTGACCTCAGCCAGAGAAGGGACCTCGGGGAAGGTGGAAGAGATGGAGTCACCTGTCGCCGCACCGAGGGCCTCCCCCTCCCTGCGAGGCCGCTGCTGCTTCTGTGCCTGACCACATGATGCATTTAGACCATCTCACGGTCACCCAGGTAGGCCAGGTCACTCAATCACAGAGGCAGGCCGGGAAAGCCAGGCTGCTCCTCCTCCAGCAAGAAAAAACAAGCCGGGTGGCCCGCTGTGCAGAAAACCCAAGTTCAGAGTCACTTAGAGAAAGTCTGCTCAAAGATACTGACCCCAAGAGCATGTGTGGCAGTGAAGAGGAGTCAAGCAAAAGAGAAATAGCCTGCAGATACATTATGGACAAGAAACACAAGAAGGATCCACAGGGGGTGTTCTCGGTGTCTCCCGTTAATGGAAATGGGTCCCTTCCTGAGGACGCGCGCTGAACTGCTCAGTATTTCTGCCCTCCCACCTGCTGCCCAGGCCCCTGTGCCACCTGGGGGCAGCCCTTCACAAGCACAGATGTGTACACGAAGGCAGTAGTCACCACTCACTGCACCCCACACACGCACAGGAGGCATGGCCGGAAAGACAAGTAGTGGCTTAATTTTCCACGTTTTATAAAATGCATGTCCCACCACCCCCTCCCCAAAAGAAAACTCAGTTCAGAGCAAGCTACCGCCCGCAAACACATCCCTGGTGTGCCTCCCTCTCTCTGATGAGGTGACTGCCCTTGCTCCTGCAGCTTGGACAGGCAACTCCATCCTCCTCCGCTGGATCCCAACCATCCCGAGTCTCCCTCCCACATGACCTCCGTCCTTCCATCCACCAGCACAGACTCACCCCAGGGTGGTCATGGTGACAATGGTGTACCAAAAAGAGGCAGGGATGCTGGTGAACTTGCTGGCGGAGGAGCCCTTCTCGGCATAAAACATCACAGTGGCAAAGATGATGATGGCCATGGTGAGGGAGAAGAGGAGGAAGCCAAGTTCGGAGGCACAGCTCTTGAGCGTGTAGCCCAGGATCCGCAAGCCCTGGGAGTGGCGCGAGAACTTGAAGATCCTGAAGACGCGGAAGACCCGGAGGGTGACAAAGGCTCCGGACACGTCTTCGTTGTTGGTCATGACCAGGCCGATGTAGTAGGGCATGATGGCCACCACGTCGATGATGCTCATGACACTGCGGATGAAGCGGTAGCGGCTGGGTGCTGCGAAGAGCCGGAGCAGGTACTCCACGGTGAAGATCATGACACAGGCCGTGTCTAGGCAGAAGAAGGCCACCGAGTAGCGCTCTCCGCACGGCAGCTCCTTGCTCCCGGGCACCGTGCCACACGGCACCGTCTCCACCACGTTGGTGATGACTGACACGGCGATGAAGAAGCCCGTCACATAGTAGAAGACCAGGGCTAGCGTGCTGGTGTGCGGGTTCTCGAAGGCGCGCCACATGGTCTGGCGGAAGCTGAGTGAGGGCATGGACTCCTGGTTGTTCTCTGAGTCGTTGTCGTCCATGAGCCGCTCGGCGTTCTCCCTCTTGCGGTCCTTGTACTCCTCGTAGCAGCAGTCGCCGATGATCTCGGGCAGGATGCCGTAGAAGGCCAGCTCCTCGTCGTAGGCCGAGATGCACTCGTAGCGAGGGTAGTGCAGCTTCCCCGTGCGGTAGAAGTTGAGGACGCAGCGGAACACCTCCGGGTCCCGGTCGAAGAAGTACTCCTTGGTGTCCTCGTTGAAGAAGAACTCCTTCTCCGTGCTGCCCAGCAGCGTGTCGGGGTAGCGCTCCAGCGTGGTCCGCCAGGTCTGGAACCTCCGGCCGCTCACGTTGAGGACGATCAGTTCATCCTGCCGTTTGCTCTTGTCGGCGGGGGCGAGGGGCATGGGGCAGTTGGCCACCGGCATCCACCCGATGGCCGCCGCCCGCGCGAAGGGCAGCCAGGCCGCCACCCCCGCTGCCATGCTGCGTCCCCCTGCCCGGCCTGGCGCCGGCGTGGAGCTGGCTTCCGGACTCCTGGGAAGACAAAAGGGGAGAGCGGAGACCCCGGTGAGCGCCCGGCTGCTCCCGCCCGCAGAGCCAACAGGATGAAGGGAAGGGCAGCCACGCGGCGGCTCGGCAAGGGCGTCCAGGGCCGGTGGACAAACCCGGGCCCTGCTGGGGGGCGGCCCCGGCTGCCGCTCCCGACGCGCAGGGCAGTAGGGCGGGCTGGCGCCACCAGGTGCTGTGGACGGCCCGGCACACCGTCGGGTCCCGCGAGGGCTCGGGAGCGTGGGAAGGAAGGGCCTTTTCGGAGGAAGGGGTGGGAAGGTGCGGGCAATAATCAGCTCCGAAAGGTTACGGCGTTATTACGAATTTAAATCGGGAGAGGGTAAATGAGTTCTCATTAAATGAATTTAAAAGTGGGATAAACACGCTAATTTTTATTTCACTCTTCACCCACCAGAGTAATCAGGGATGGGGGCTGGGTGAGGGAGAGTGGGTAAACACAGTGTCTGCTCCTCACTGGTGAGCAGAGGCTGGGCCTGCCCCATCCGGAAGGTTCTCGGAGACAGCAGGTGAAGATGGTGGGCCCGGAGTCCTATTCCCCAAGTCCCTGGTAGGGTGACACTCTCCGGGACCCCTGGCAGCCTGGCACCCATTCGTGCCCCTCGGGGCCAGGACAAGAGGCTGTGACGCCAGGCAGGGTTCCTTGCCCGCCCTGGAAAGCGGGTCTTGGGCTACTGGTTCACCTGCCTCCCTGTGCTGTCCCTCTGCTTCCCAGAGGAAGCCGATCCACACTCTGCCATCTCCAGATTCCTCGCCTCCCGTCTCCATCTGCCCACCATCCATCGCTCCCTTGGGTTATGTAACGACGCTCCTTCCCTGCCAGCCCCTTTCACCCTGCCCCACTCCACCCCCTGGAGGTTCCTCCAGGCCCGGGGCCACCTTGTCCCTTCCCCTGACAGTCTCCGAACCACATCGTGGACACACCTCCCCGTCACCTGCATGTTTGCTGGGGAACAATGGCTCGGAGAATTATTTTGGGCTTTGAGAAACAGATTTACCTTCCCAAATCTGGCTTTTTAAGGATGATACTGAAATGACTCTGAATCCCCAAATGTGTTACCATCTGTGGGAAGACATGTGGTGACACAGAAACACACGTAACAGCACCAGGAAATTGTTTGGGGTTGACACACTCATTTTCACTAATCCTAAACTGGCACATGGAACCAATCCTAACTCAGAATCATTTGGACCCCCAGGAGTTCAGTTGGCTTGACGGTATGTTTCACTGAATGAGGCAGAGGTTTGTCTGGTAAATGGGATTTGGTCTTCATCCTTCCCTATAAACCGGCTTCCTTCCTTTGCCTACCCACCCCTCGAGGCTTTCAGACCTCTACCTCATCTCGCTCCTGAGCTGCCACTGGACTTTCCCACCTGGATGCCTCTGAAGCCGGACAAGGTCAAACCGAACCCGCCTCCTTGCCCATCAGTCAACCTTTTGTTCACAGCTTCCCTCACCCCAGACCCGTCCCTTTGGCCATCTTCCTCATTGCTTCACCCAAGGAGTTGCCAAATAATGAGACGATAGCTCTGACTGCCCTCTTTCCCACCAGCCTGTTCACCTCGCGTCCCACCCATTGCTCCTGGTCCCCAGAAAGCCTTTCTGCTCAGGGCCCTCTCCCTACGGCCCAGTGCTCTGGTGCTCAGTCCCACAACCTACAGAATCAGGTCCGAGCTCTGTGGCCCGGCAGGCCAGCATTGCCACCAACGGATCCTGGTGGACAGTTGCAGCCCGTGCCCATGCACCCCTACCAGCCTCAGCAGCAAGAGCAGAGTGGCTCATGAGGGGACCATGCAGGGCTCTGTTCCTGGACATGCTTCCTTCTGCAGGGAATCTCCTTCTCCTCCAGCCCTCCTGATCGCCCCCCATCCCCGTTCCTCAGCGTCTCTGCAATGCCCCCTTTTCTCGTCACCTTGAAATTCCCTCCTTCTTTGGGCTCACGGCATTTTGCCCCCTTCTCAGCACCTATCGCCCTCTGGGCTGGATCACAAGACACTTTCTACATGTCTAATAATCCCCGTCACTAACATTCATCGTGCGGTTCATCGGCACCAGGCACTGCACGGTCTCCCACGGATCATGTCATGTCACCCTCACGGCAACCTAGGAGGAAGCCTAGGAGTTGGCAGTCTGAGGTCAGAAAGGGAGGGACTGGAGATCTCACCTCAGGCAGCCTGACCCCTCTACCTGTGCCCTGAAGTGCCCTGAAGCATATGCTTCCTGACTTTCCTAGGTCTTCCAGTCCATAGAGGGACAGCAGCTGGTGTCAACAGAGGGCTGACTGTGTGCCAGGCACCGTACCGCAGGCATCCATGGACCATCTCGGCCAACCCTGCTGGCAAGCCCAGGGGGTAGACACCACTGTCGTCCCCATTTTGCAGATGAAGAAGATTAACGAAGAGTTTGAACAACTGGCTGAAGGCAGAGAGATTTAAGCCCAGGCTGTCTCTGTCTCCACGTGGAGGTGAAGGGTACAGCCCCGTTTCCCCCTCCCATAGGAAGTGCCTTAAGGCTAAAGGCCATGAGACCTCAAGTTTTACATGACAGCCCAGGAAGCAGCACAGTATGCATAAGGAGGTTCTCAGCCTGGGAACCCAGATTTTGTAGATGCCACTTGCATTCCACCGATTTTACTCCATGCCCCGTTAAGGGGGGGTCTCAAGGGTAGACGTCCTCTCTCCCAACAGTGAACCCCACGGACAGATCAGAATCAGAAGAACCCAACCGAAGTGCCTCTCACTCACTGTGCTCCCAGTCGGGCTTTTGCACAGAGCCCACCTCTGCCTCAGTTTCCTAATCTGCATTCTACGGAGAATACTCACAGGTGCCTCTGCTCCCTCATAAAGGGAGGGTGATTCAGATGCCGCAAAAGACAACAGGAATGACAATGACATTCCCTATAAATGTCATCACTCAGAGAACAGAAATACAGCACAAGCCTGATGAGCTCCTGATTATGGCACAAGAACAGGGGGATTGTTCATCCGCGACAGTGGGTGATCCACATGCCACTGATGGATTTGGGAGCATATCCTGTGCATTTTATATCTTTTTCAAGAAATTTACCCTGATAACTCCCATACTTCCTCTGGGCCACCAGGAGGATCTGCAGTCCCTTAACACACTCTGAGCTGGGTTTTCCGAGGAGCAAGGGAAGTCTGGCAAGCAAGCCAGCAACGTAAGCATCGGTCACAGATAATTCCAATTCACATTCAGTTAACATTTACTGAGTGCTGGCAATGCTCTGGGCACTGTGTTAGGCACTTTTACAGCAACAATTTAATTTATCCCTACAGAAAACTCTATGACTTGGACATTTCTGCCTATAAGTTTCAGGGAGGGAGCAGGGACTCAGAAAGAGTCCTTCAAAGTGACGGAATCCCATGGACATAGGAGCTGATGATTTTCAAACAGACCTCTGACTGAGTCACTACCAAAAGGCTCTCCTGACCTATGTGTAGGTAGATATTTATATTCCTCATAGAAGAGAGCAGGATGCAGAGACTCCCCCTACGCCGGCCCAGGCAGTGAAAAGCATGAGGTCAGGAAGCCTTGCATTCCAGTTCCAACTCTTTCCTGAACTTGCTAGAGCAAGCCATCATTGGCCTCAGAATCCACATCTGTAAAATGAGAGAGCTAGACAAGGAAGTGACAGGGAGGCCTGTGGCTCAAAGGATTCCATTAGGATCCAGGCCATCAAGGCTATGGCTTGGGTCTCACTGAGACCTCCTCCTAACAGTTGCCCATGCAAAGCAGGAAGTATAGCGTCTGGGTTTGCTGCTGTGGGGACAGACTTAGCCCAAGCCTCATCTCAACAAGAGGCAGTTCTGGGAATTCCTGATGAGGCTGGTGCCCAGAACAGGGTGTGCAGCCCGCACTGCTCAGAACTCAAAGCTGGCAGAGGCGGGGTCCGCCCATAGAACCCCTGGCCTACTCCCTGCAGGGTAAAGGGGGCCAGGTTCCTGGACATGGGGCCCTGGACCTCTGACCCTTGACATCTTTGCTTTATCCCAGGTTGGAGTTCAGAGGGGCAGGACCTCGAGAGGGTTAGAGCAGCAAGGAGGAAGATCAGAGAGTGCTGAGCCCGGAGGTACCTTGTTAGCACCTGCTTAGGCTAGTTCCGCATCTCTGCACCCTGAGAGGGCAATGCCATTCCCCTTCCAATCTTCCAGGGCTGCTGTACCCTGACTCCCAAGCCTCCGTGGCCGGCCCAACCCCTGCCAAGCTGATTCCACCACTTTACCCTTTCCACCTCAGACCAAGCTCCTCTGCTCAAGGGCAATGAGTATTACAGATACTGCTTTTGGATGAATGATTGAGAGTCAGGGAAGGAAAAACAATCCTCTACCTACCTAAATGCTTCCAGTCCCAAGGCCAAACCAATCCAGGGCAGTCTTCCTAAAGAAGGCCAAGCAAAAGCCAGGCTGTCTCCAGAGGCTCAAGCCTGGTTCTCCTGGTAAAACGTACCTCAAAAGGAACAATTGCCCCACCACTACTTTCCCTCTCTCTCTCTGTCTCTCTCTGTCTCTCTCTCTCTCTCTCTCTGTGTGTGTGTGTGTGTAGGAGGGGTGATAGGGTTTGAAAGGGGAAGAAAAGTTTCCCTGCCTGATACCATGCCCAGGGCCATAGCAGCCTGCACACAACCCTGCAGACATGACCTGGCTTAAGCAGGGATTCTCCACAGCTCTCATGGCAGCGCTTGCCCCCGACAGGGATCAACATCTCCTGAAGCAGACCTGGGTATGAATTCCTGCAACAGGCACAAGAGTGCGGCCCCATTTCCAGCCAATGGCACTGCACACGCCTCAAATGCCAAGGTTTTACTAGGACGTGGACGCCTTACAAATGAAAAATCTGAAGCTATTTTTGCTTTTGGCAGAAGAGTTTGACAGTGGGAAAGATGGGGGTGGGGGGAGGCTGGGGAAGTGCCATTTAGAACAGGTGAGTGCTAAAATGACAAAGGCAAAAAACCCTAGAAGAGGAGGGAATGCATCTTCTCCTGCTGTAAGAAGTCAGCCCTATTAAACAGCTTCAATTTTGGAGGGAGAGGGCCGAAAGTCAGCAGAGTGACCAGAAGGCCTGTCCTGGGGGCTGACACCTAACCTGAGCCCAGGCACAGGGCAGCAAAAGTATCATGTCACCAAGGTCTGACCTTCAACGACCTCAGCGGAGTGCTGGGTGTGGAGAGTCTCTGGAAACTTTTTCCTTCCACAATTGTGCTTAGCCCGGAATGGGGCTGGTCCCGGGGGGAAGGGGAGGGTCCTGACAATGGGGTGGGGGTGGCAGGGCTTCTCAAGTGCCCACAGGGTTTGGGTGGACAGACATGCAACTGACAGGATGCAAGGCTGGGGATCTTTGGGGTGCAGGCCTGGCACGCACGCACACACACACACACAGATCCTCTTCTCCCACAGTGCCACTCCTAGGCTGGCCAGGGCACTTTCATGAACTCCAGCAAAGGAAACAAGCTGCTAATCTTTCTTTTCCTGGGGGTCCCTTGTGGACTCGCATTTTGTTGCCTTCAAGTAGCGACAGGGAAAAATAAGCACATCAATTGCCCTCTGTGTGCCAACATGTCCTCACGGGGAGATGTACACTCGCTTGGCACTGAATTCCTGCACGTCCTTTCTACAGACGTTAAATATCCAGGTTTCCTTGAACTAAGGGTAAACACGGCATACATTTAACCATCCGGCACATTCACGCACGATACCCACATGCACCGTATAGGAATCCCAGCCCCTTCTTACAAACAGGATTATCAGAAAGTTCGGGCAGTCTTTCTTCCGAAATACAATCGAGCCCTGTCTTGGCTTCAGGATCCCAGGTTCCGAAGCTCAGCCTGTTGCTGACATGCCAGGCTGTCCAGGGTAAAAGCAGAACCCCTTGGACTTGGTCCAAACGTCAACGCTAAGCAGGTGCAGGAGTTTAGTCTTTCCAGGTAACTCCTCGGCCCGGTCCCCTCGGCGCCCCAGCCCCGGTGGGTGTCAACACCTCGCCAAAGGGACTCTTTCGGGCCCCCTCCCCGGGGCCTCAGCGGCCCAGGCTTCCCCGGGAGACCTTTCCGGGAGCTCACGCGGTGGCAGCGGGCTGGGGCTGGGGCAGGACCCGCCGTGCAGGCCCCCGGCCTCCGGGCTGGAGAACTTCGCGGAGCGCCCCGAACTGCTCCCGGCGTCCGCCCTCAGCCATGTCTCCGGTGCCCCTCAACGGGGTGGGGGTGCCAGCGAGCCGTCGCCACCTGCCGCCAGGTCCGGGCTGCCCGCGGCACCCCGCGGAGGGCAGGCCAGTGGAAGGAGCGCGAGGCTCGCACCCCACCCAAGCCCCGCGTCGCCGCGCGGCCCGGCCCCGGCCCCAGGCGGCTGCACAGCCCGCGGGAGGGAACCGACGCCCCCGGCCGGCTGCCTGCTCCCCGCGGCGCCGGCCCCACCCGCAGTCCTTCCGGCGCCCCAGCGCCCACCCGCCCGGGCGCAGGAGTGGGAGGGCGCCGCGTGGGCAGCTGGAGCAACAGGCGTGGGAGCGGCGCTCCGTGCGCTTCCCGCTCCAGGAGGCTCGGTCGCGTCCCTCTTACCTTCGGCGGAGCGAGTGGCGGGCCCCGCACCCGCGCGCGAGGCAGCTGCGGCCGGAGCCGGAGCCGGAGCCGGGGCCGCGGAGGCGCCGAGCGCCCAGCAGCGCGGGGAAGCGCCCAGCAGCCGCCGCTCGCCGGCGAGGTCTCGCTCGCTCCCTCCCTGGCTCGGTCCGTCCGTGCGTCCCTCGCTCCGTGGGGCCGTGGGGCCCTGGGGCCCTCCCTCCCCCCTCCCTCCCTCCTGCGCCGCAGCTCCGGCCCCGGCTCCGCGGCGCGTCCCCTCCCCGCCGCCCGGCTCGCGGGCTCGCGGGCTGCCTCGCTCGCGCCCTGCCCCCGCCGCCGCCGGCGCCGCGCGGAGCGGAGCCCGGCGGGCCCCGGGCTGCCTGGCGAGGTCCCTTCCCCCGAGCGGGAGGCGCCGGGGCGCGGCGTGGGCGGGGTGCAGGGGAGGTCCGGGGGCGGCGGCGAGGCTGCGCCCTCCGCTCCCCGCCGCTCCCCGCCGCTCCCCGCCGCTCCCCGCCCGCCGGGCGGCTCCAGGCCAGGCCCGAGAGCGCGGGCCGCCAGGCAGCGGAGGCAGAGAGGAGGAGGACCTGGAGGCTCGCCGCGGGAGAGTGCCCGGGGCGAGGGCGTGTGACTCCCCGCGCGAGGGTGTGCGCGCGTGTGTGTGTGTGTGTGTGTGTGTGGAGGGGCGCGCGCGCGGGGGGCGGGGAGACGGGCAGAGCCTGGTGCGTCTCCGCGGGCGAGTGGAGGAATCCTAGGGTGTGCCTGGAGGTGGCGGCGCGTGCCGGCGCGGGCGGGCGCGGGGGTGAGCGCGGCAAGGTGAGCTCGGCTTGGGCTGGGGGCGGAGCCCCGGGGGGCGCGAGTGCGAGCTGGGGGCGTATTGCGGGGGCCCGGGGAGAGGCGGCCCGGAGCGCCAGGGTGTGCGCGCGCGTTGGGGGGTGCTGTGGAGCTAGCTGGGTGTCTCCTTCTCACCGACTGTCCACGCGACACCATCTCTTGCTTGCGGCCGAGCCCCGCCACCTGGCGAGGCGGAGCCAACTCCGCGCAAGCTTCTCGGCGCCCCGGCTCCCGGCTCCGCGTGCCCCCAGGTGCCGGGGCTGCAGACCCCAAGGGGGCTCCCACTACCCTCATCCCGCGTAAGAGACGCTGTCCTCCCGGGGCGCGAGGGGCGAGACCCAAAGGTAGGGATTCACCTTCCCGCCCCACCACGTGCTCCCAGCATCCAGGTCCGAGAGTCCGGACGTAGGATGAAGCCTCAGCCTGAGCCCGCCCCATCGGCCCTTCGGTCCCTCCCCAAAGCCCACGGAGCCGCAGTGCCCGGCGCTCCGGCCCAGGCTGGAGAGCAGGCGGTCGGCATGTGGCCACAGGACCCGCGGATGGGGCCCGGAGGGGGGGGGGCAGCCTCCCGCCCTCGGGCCGTGGCGCGCTGATCCTTCAGCCCGCGCGGTCCGTGCAGACGGGTGGCTCCGGCTCCCCCTGGTCTGCGGCCGCGGTACTAGGACCCCGGGATCTCGGCCCGCCCCCCGGGAAGCCAGGCGGCTCCGTGCCTCGGCTGGCCCAGCACACGGGCTCGGGCTCGAGCGATCGCAGCTCTGAGTGTGGAGAGGGTGTGCCCGAGACAGACGGCCAGGGGAGAGCGAAGTGCGCGGTGAAGGCGCGGGAGAGCCTCGCTGAATCGGGCGGGGGGCCTCAGGCTGGCGAGGACCTCCAGCCCTGTTCCAGGGTAAGGGGTCAGGGCCCGTCGTCGCGGGCTAGGCCGCTGTGGGCCCCCGGAAGCTGGAGCCCCTCTTTCACTCCTCCCTCCCACTCTCCCCAAAGCCCCCCTCCGTGTGTCAGTCTGAAAGGTGTACAATTGGCCCTTCAAGAGTGGGCGTGGGATCCCATCAGCATTTGCCGGGAGTCCCAGAGCCGGTGGGATTTGCACACAGTAATAATGATTAACAACACTGCCACTCCCTGGCAGACTGGGGAAGAATTCAGGGAAGGCCCTGGCACTGCTCCCACCATCCTCCTCCCTTCCCTCTAGGGAAGAGCTAATTTTCGCCAACTACAAGCCTCCGTTGCTAGGACCCCTGGGAGGGCCCCAGACTCTGGGGGGAGGGGGTTCCAGGGAGGGGCATTTTCCTTCAGTCTTCCACCCTTTGGCCCACTGGGGAGAGTTAAAACCTCCTATTTTATTTCTGTCTGCGTCTGAATTCTCGTACGTTCCCACCTTTGTTTTGCATCTGTCAGCCAGCTTTCAGGGCTGGGTCTGCCCCAAGCAGAGGCTTCCTGGAACCCTTAGCTGGGGGCATCCTTCCTCTTCCAGAGAGGTCAACTGACCTCTCCCACACCTTCTAAGTCCTATTTGAGGACAGGACACTGATTCGTAGGCTCCCCTCCCACCTGCACCCCCCACACCCGGCCCTGTTCCTCCTAGGTTTCCAGCCCATCATTCAAGAGAAGTAGCTCTCCAGAGGATCTAGAGGGAAATATGAAAAGACTTGAATTTCTAGTCTAGGCCAGTATGGTTTTTATTTACCTGCCCTTCTCACAAGCAGGTGACCTGGAAAACATAAGAGAGCAAGAGATGGGCAGATGGGAAGCTCCGTGACTCCTGCAGCTGGAGGAGCCCCTGGAGATGCTGACCCACCCACCGGCTGCCACCCTCCTTCGCATCTTCCCAGCACTGCCTGGCCTCCCTTTTCCCCCTCTCTGCCTCTGGCCTGGCCTGGCCGGGATTTTCACTTGCTTTTCCCCCATGACACGGCCGCCTTTCTTTTAACTCTCAGCTTCTATTTAAAAAGCTAATTTGGGAGCTT
This sequence comes from Canis aureus, assembly GCF_053574225.1. Lineage (NCBI taxonomy): Eukaryota > Metazoa > Chordata > Mammalia > Carnivora > Canidae > Canis > Canis aureus. The sequence continues at coordinate 1,192,286 of NC_135622.1, forward strand.
GTCCATGCTCCCAATTCAGACATTTTAAATAGGAACTGAAAGTCAGGAGCTGCCAGGGCACTAGATTTCCTTCCCTTGCCACCAGCACAGCTAAGGCGTGTGTTCAGTCACTCTGCTGGCCCTCACCGTGTGTGTATGCGCACACGCACGCACGTGCGTGCATACATAGGTGTGTGTGTGTGTGAGAACGTGAGCTAGCTAGTGAGAGGGTGCACCGAGTGTCTTTCAAGCTATCTTTTCTATATGAAGACGATGCTCCCGTGAATGACTGTTCTCTGTGTCTGTGTGTCCTTCCTAAGCTGTGCACACAGGAAGATTCTTCTTGAGTCCCATGGTTCTGGCCATGCATGCAGAGGTGCTGCCATGCACAAGCTTTTGGGCATCAACTGAGCTATTCTTTAGTAACTGAAGTGAAACCCAAATTGAGACATGGAAATCATAGCCATAAATAAACCCATTCTATCAATGGGAAAACTGAAGGCGGTTGATGCATAGGGACATATCCTAGGACACACACTTAGAGGGAAACTCTGAACCCTCCCTTTCTCCATTCCCCAAGGCTGCTGGTCATTTGCTCTTCTGAGAATAGAGTGGCCCCCTCAATCAGATAAGATCTGCCCTAAAAGGACACTCCTGACCTGGCTCTGTTGGCCTCTCCAGTGCTTGGCATCGCAGGCTGGGCATGGGGGCAAGTGTTCAGTGCATCCAGGCTGGAGTTGTACCCTCTGAGTCTTTTTTCAGGGTGCAGTTGAGGAATTTCAAAGCTTGTGCTGCCTAGGCTTTCTTTCCTTTTCCAAGGTGAAGCAGGTGGTGGCATTGTAAATGCTAAGGAGCTTTTCCCCAGGCCCAGAAGGTCAGGGGTTCACTTGCTGGGCAGGAGTCCACATTGTTTGGCTGGGCCAGCCTGTGCTAGCCAACATTGGTGGACCAGATGGCTGAACTCACAACCATCAGACGCCCCTGGTCCCTTCCCAAGGGAGTGAGGGAAACCCACACTTCCTGCAACCCTAACCCCATTAGGGAGGCCAGTAGTTAGTTGCCTGGGTGCCATTTCCTTAGTCAAAATGCTTAGAGCGGTGGTGACAAATGAGAAGTCATCAAAATTGGTAGGCTCCAGTGGATCTTTCAAAAGTCAGGCTTTCCAGAACTTCACCAGCCTGACACCTGCTCCAATCCAGGCAGATCCTGGGGAGTCATAGCCATAGTAGGGGGGCTCGCTGCTCATCAAGCAAGAGTAAGAGACTGGGTGAAGGAAAGGGGAGAAGAGAAGAAGTGGTGGGGGGGGGAGGGAAGAGCAAGTCTGAGAAGCAAATACTAGCCACTGGAAGGAAGGAAAACACCCAAATCATTTGCTCAGGTTCTTGGTGGAGCCCATTTGAATGAGGGCAGGGGAGGCTGAAGGTGCGGCCCCTGGGTGTGCTATGACTCTTTTCTTCTCTGGTGGTTCCGTTTGCTTGGAGACTGATGTCTCCTTGTTCTTGACTTCTCTGTCTGCCCTTTTCCCTAAGGAGTTGATGGAAGCCTCTGGTTTCAAGCTCGTTCAGGTGCTGATAATCCTCTCCACCCCCATCTCCTGGGCATCTCTGTCTATGTACACCCTGTCATCTTGCCAGCCTCCTTCAACCTTCTGCAATAGATCATTTCCTCTAAAATGCCCTCTTCTGACCATGACACCTCCCCTCATTTCCTTTCTGGTCTTCCCTCCTTCCACTCACACACCTCTCTTTCCGGCACATAGACCTTTCCTCTGTTTCCACACCAAATCATGTCCTTTCACCCCCTCGTGCCTTTGTACATGCTGTACATTTGTACATTTCTGTCCTCCAGAAATGCCTTCCACAACTTCTTATTTCCTCCCATCTTGCTAGCGAACATCCACTCAGCCAGGTACCTTCAGTACCCAGCCCAAAGATCACCTAAGACTTACTGGTAAAGTACGCCCTGACACCCCAGGAGGAGCTAGTGGTTGCCCACTTGGGCAAACATGATCATCTCACATTTCCTTAGTTGTTTGCAAGACGGTGTCCTGCTCTAGCTTTAGGCCGTTTAAGGCAGGGACTATGTCTTCACCATCTCCGAATATGCTAGCTCAATGCCTGGCACATTGCAGAGACTCAATACATTTACATTAGGATTATTTTTACTTTCATTCGTGTGGCTCCCTTGACTGTGTGTCACTGAGAATATGTGATCAATCTGTCAACTGGTCAGCCTCCAGGTCTTAATTGATCTTTAGCACTGGTGTGAGGACAGAGAGAGAGGTTCAGGGTATTCAATATTTGGTTGATCCTAGATGAAAAGAGCCCCAAAGCCCCCCTTCTCCAGCCTTTTAGAATCTACAAAGTGAGCCTCGGTCAATGCTGCCTGCAGAGACTTGGCCAGTGTTCTCTTGAACCAGATTGGTTTTCAGAGAACTCTTTTCTTCTGTTCTGGAGGAATAGCACCTCCTCGGGAAGAGCCAGGCTGCTGCCGGAAGATGGGAATGGTATCTGGTTGTCTGTAGCTGTGATGAGACTCACTGTAAGAAGTGGCCTGGGGGCTTGTCAAACCCCATTAACCAAAACTCTGGCTTGGCTCAAGGAGAGGCCAAGACCAAAACTTGCTGGGTTTTAATTAGAAAATTGTCTGAAAACCTTATCAGCAAACCTGGAACAGTGAAGACTTAGTGATGAGGACATGGCCTCAGGACAGACCTGGCTTCAAATCTTGATTCTAACGAGCTGTGTGACTTTGGGCAAATCACTCTACTTCTCTGATCCTCGGTTCCCTCACCTATTAAGTGGACCATAATGATGGTATCCACTCATAGGACTACCGAGGATTGACTTAAACAATGTATATAACATCTCGTGCAGTTACAAATAAAACTGTTGGCTGTTGCCATAATATTATATATAACCGCATTTACATGTGTTTAAAACTAGCTTTTAAGTCTTGGGCACAGCCGAGTACAGTGCTTGTTTGTGAAGATTAGACAGGTCACTCAAGTTCTTCCCATGTAGTTATTGTTCATACCGAGACCTTAGAAAATGTGTGGAATCAGAAAACTTTGTCCCCAGACCCTGTTATCTATTGGCTCCTCTGCAATCTGTGGCACCGCATTTGTGCAGCCCTGAGCTTCACATGCCTGTGTACCTCCATTCCCTCCTCCTCAGCAAAACCTGATAAAACCATTTAAACTAAAGTGTGACTACCCTGCCCAGAGATACAGTATTCACTTTTTAATAGGATACAGCCTTAAATCAAGGCAATGAAAGAGAGTCGGTGGGATTTCAGATGTCCATCAGAATAATGAGGGATGTTTGTGGGTGGTGGTGGGGAGAAGGACAGGAGGCTCCTCCCAACTCCACAGACTCACTGTCCACTCATGATACCGGCCCTATTAATGCAACTGTAAACAACGCAGTATTTCTGTATTCTATCTCGGCGTTCTGAAGCTAGAAAGTCAAGTTTCCAGATTTTGCAAAAGTGTTCTAATAAGGGGATTTGTGTACCAACTCTTTATATGAACCTTCTCTTGGTAAACAGACATGGCTCATGCATCCCAAGTCCCCTCCAGCTCTGCACATTTATGATACTCATACTCAAATGCATTTTTTTCCTTCAGAGCTTAAGAGCGGGGTTGGGTATTTCTGCCTCACTGGGTTTATGGGAGACCCAGCTGCAAAATCATTCATTGCTTTGGTGAGAAAAATAAACAATGACAGTCCAGCTTTTGTCCCCATACCGCAATGTCATATGAAGTTTCTGGACTTCTCTGCAAATGTTGTTTAAAAAGGATCCTCATGGTCCTCAAAAAATTCTTTAGTGTGGAAATTTATAAACATACACAAGAAGAGATCATTGTGTGACATGCCCCCCCCATGAACCCATCACTTAGCTCTGACAAGTGCCAACTTAAGACCAATCATGTTTTATCTATACCCCTATTCACCCTCATCCCGCAATAATTTTGAAGCAAATTTCACTTACAGATGAAATATAATTCTTCCTACCTTCCTACCTTCCTCCAAAGATGCCAAGAAGACTTGACCAATACCTGCATCCGTGCCCCAGGGTTAGTCTCTGAGTTAGGCAAGCTCAAGGGCTTAATAAATTCTGTCCAAAGTCTGTCCTGCTCCTTGGGGAGAAAGGGGCATACATAGAATGGCATACAGAGGTGCTGCCATGCACAAGCTTTTGGGCATCAACTGAGCTACTCCTCAGTAACTGAAGTGAGACCCAAATTAAGAGGTGGAAATCATAGCCATAAATCCCAACTGACCTCAGCATTTTTCACAGGGGTTATTTTGTTTACTCTTTACCAATTCTCATTATCCATTTTACAGATAAGAAAATTAAGCCCAAGGTCACACAGCTAATAGACACCTGTGGCAGAACCTGATGAGATGCTAATCAAGCTTAGTTCCTCTTTCCTGGGCATGGCTAGATTACATTTCCCAGGCTCCCTTGCAGTTAGGTTTGGCCATGTGACTGAGTTCTGGCCAAGGTAATATAAGCCAGTCCCCTAGAAAAATATCCAGGGCAATCCTACATGCTGTCTTTCTCTCTCCATATGCTGGCTAAATGGAGAGAATTTCGAGGAGCTAGCAGAGGATAGAGCCACAAGAAGGAAGGAGCCTGGATCACTATGAGGAACAGAGACTTCCCCTCACCTTCAATGGACTATGAAATGAGTGAAAAAAACAACTTTTATTCTGTTAAGCCACTGAAATATGGGTGATGTGTGTTAAAGTAGTGAGCCTCGATAGGATTTAAACCCTACGTCTGATGAAGCCAGTGTTCAAAGTCTTGCCCTACACCACACTGCCTCCAGGCACAAGAAATAAGAATATCCTACATGCTCAGCATTTGATAGAACTGTCTGCAAGGACCTCACATCTTTGATTGGTGCTCTCTGATATGGTAGCCACTAACCATGGAGGGCTATAAAAATTAAAATTTAAAAATCTGTTTCTTAATGACACTGGATACATTTGAGTATTCAGTAGCCCCGTGTGACTAAATGCCCACCACATTGGATGGTACAGAGAGAGAACATTCCTGTCCCCACAGAAAGTTTCGTTAGATAGTCTGTCTTATGTAGACCTGACATTTGCAATGTACCTCTCCCCAAACCCCCACAGAAAAGCTGGGAGTGCAGCTCATGAGAGGACAGAGGGTAGTCCTCAGGCATAAGAGGCCCTTCCCCTCGCACAGCCAAGGGCAGGTCACCTAAAATGTACCACGTGTAATACGGAGTATTTTGCATTGCTCTACTTGGGGAGCAGCCAACGTGAGGACACTCAGAACTTCTGCTGTCCCCCTAAAAGCAAGAAATAAACCTCACATATAAAAGCTACCCTCCCCGTACTGCTCAGAGGTAAAAGGACATTTTTATCGTCAGAGACAGGAACTTGAAAGGCAAGAAAGCTAGAGAAACAAATCTTGTGACTTTTTTACTAATCTACTACCTCAGTCCAAATTCCACTTAGAATTCCTTACTAATTAAGGCTCCCAAACATCTGTTTCCTTTATCCTGTCAATTAATTCCTCACAGATTTGTTGTCTCTGTCTGCAAAATAGACTGTCTGCCTTGGTCATTTCTTCAGGCTTCAAGTTTATTATTAATAAAACTTTGGGGCTTTTTCCTCCTGTAGTCTATTGCCTGATTCCATTCCTAGTCCCCACTGGAAAACCTTGACCATAGAGTAAGGATTTTTCCTTCCGTTACCTCTCACCCCGACTGGGGGTCTTTGTGCCTGCCTCCTCCCGTTAACTCCCCAGCCGGGTGGCCCTCCTGAACTCAGGGCCACAGGCTTTGACACAACTTCCTCTGACAGAATGAGCCCTACCTGCTTCGCTGGACCATGTCTCCTGAGAGCAGGAGCCACATCTCGTTCTCACCTCAGCACCTGGGCAGAGGACCTAGGGCTATGCTTCCTGGTCACTGCTCCAGATAGGCAGGGAGTCTTCAAGAACTAGAAGTCCCAGCAAGGAGGCCAAGCGCACCAGTCCATTTCCCATGGCCAGAGTCATCTTTTCAAAACACAAATCCAACCACATTGCCCTTCTGTAAATCCCCTAAATCCCCATCGCCCTCACAGTTAAGTAGACATATCTTACTTACATGTCTCGTGTTGTTATCAAATCTTCACTTCTTCTGTTTCCCCACTTTTCTGCTCCTGGAGCCCTTAAGTCTGGGTTTCTGCCATGTGGAAAGTGCTGCAGTTCTCTGAATGCCCAGGACACTCAGGAGTGTTCACTCAGGCTGTTCCTTCCACAAGAACTCTATCCCTCCTCCCCCCTCTGCCTAGCTATGCCTACTTGTCCTTCTAAGCTTGGAAACACTTCCCAGGGAGGCCTGACTGCCTCTCAGCCTGGGACTGTCCCCTCACTCCATCTGCTACCTCCTGGCCCTGACTTGCAGCCATAGGACTTTCTGTACTTCCAGGTTTCCTCTGGGAATGGGAAGGAAGTGCTTCAGCTGCTTTAGGCATCAGTAGAGACTGTCCTGTAGAACTTCTTTCCAAGAGATTGACACTTCTGAATCTCTCTAAATTATGAAACTCCCTCCTGTCAACATGCACACACACACACACACACACACACACAAACATAAGCGCATAAAGGTTTTCCATCCTTTTGATTCCTCTACAGAGTCACCAGGGAGACCAGTGGAGCCCTGTAAGTCTCTCACAAGTGGCGATGCTGAGAGACCTCTGCTTATTGATCCCAACCAGCCACTCAGAAGAGATGCCACCAAATCTGTGGAACATGCTCCCCTCGCCCACCTGCCACAGTCTCATCCCCTAAAAGGGGGGCCTGATATGCAGACTGGGGTGTGGCAGTCACAGTCCAAGCCGGTGCCAAGATGCACCACCATGGGTCTTCACCTCACTGGATTATTTTTATGGGGATCAGAGCAGATAGAGGCAGCGGACTCCAACTCCAGAGGCCACATCACAATACATTGCCATGGTGACTCTTCTATGGTTTGTAACTAGTAAATCAAATCTATTGAACAATACATTTACTGAAAATTTAGGAAGCAGTTCTTCCATTTTTTAAGTGTATGTGTTAAATCATGTCCAGGGTCATAAAGAACGGAGATGGCTAGGCTCAGCCGGGGAAGCAAGCACACCCTAAAAGAAGTCAGTAAATTTCGCGTTCTTGCTGATGAGAGTGAATACCCTCCCCAGGCTCTCTGGGGTGCTTCCCCACCCAGGTGGGCTGGCATCCTTGAAGTGGTAAGCACGGGCCATCCTAACTAATGCCTCAGTCAGTTTTGCAAATACAGGCTCCATGTTTGTGGCTCCCTCTTTGCCTAGGGTTCCTGGGGTGCATGAGAGGAAACACAGTACAGCCTTCTCAGTGAGCTGCAGCGCTGCTTGTGGGAACGAGAGGCCTGGGGAGGGGGCAGTGATGGGTTGTTTTTCCCTAGGAAGATTCTTTTCACTTCCATCTCCTTAAATACTACTTCGAGGTGGATTGAAGTGTCTGCTCCAGGTACATCTTGTCTCACTGCATCTTGGTCCCACCTGAATACTAACAGGGGCGCCCTAGCCCAGAGCTTGGCATTCAGTAAACATTGTAATTGAACTGATAGGTATTCATCCACTAACACTAGTTCAATAAGCCCTCATTAAACCATTCGTTCACTTAACACATACTTATTGAATGTGCACTAATTGCTGTGCTGGGCATATGGTGGTGAACAAGATAGACATGGGCCCTGCCTTCTTTAGAGCTCAGAGCTTCACGAGTAAGACAGACACTGGATGTGTGCTCTGCACTCATGTTTAGGCTTGCCAGACCTCTTCTGGGGGTCAGTAAAGCCCAAGCAGGGAAGGGAAGCTAGATTTACAAATTCTCAAAACAATCTCATGAGGTAGATCTATTTTTAATCCCATTTCCGATGAAGTATTGGAGACAAGCATCACATAGCTACATAGTGACGGAGCTAGGATGCCTGACAGGGCTGTGCCTGGAGAGCCAGAGGAGCACAAGGAGGAGGCACTTGGTCCAGCCCGTGGTGTCGGGGAAGATGTTCTGGGGGCGATAACACCTGAGCTGAGTCTAGAAAGAGGACAAGGAAGCAGACAAATAACAGTGACTGAGGGGATGAAGGGCACATCAAGAGGCAGAGACATCAGGATAGGAATAAGCTCAGTGTGTGCCAGGGATGCAAGGCTGGAGTTATGGCACGGCAGGGGTTCGGGGGGAGAAGCCAGGTCACGGAGCTGGACTCTGCCCCACAGACCACGAAGAGCCACCGGGAGGCTCTGGGCAGTTGCATGGTGCAGGCAGATCTATGTTAGAAAAACCCACTCTGGCCCAGTGGTGTGGAGGATGGATTTGAGGAGGACCAGATGGGAAGCAGGGAGACCAATTAGCAGGCTATTGTGGTATTCCAGGAGACAGATAAAAGCCTCTGCTAGGGCAGCAGGGGTGGATGGGCAAAAGGGAGCACAGAAGAAATAGGTTGGAGGGAAAAATCATCATGACTCTTGGCTGCTTGGGCATGGAACCACAGAAGAGGGTCCCAGGTCAGGCCATGCTGTCTGGCCACGGGGACATACATATCTAGGACTGGGGACTGCAAAGCCCACCCATCTGGGGGTGCAGGTGCAGCCCTGCGAGGAGGGAAGGCTGGTCACGGTTCTCTCCAGGGGCTCTTTCAAGACAGAGCTGTTTATGCTGGGCTGGAGGAAGCTGTCAGCTGGGGACATCCAAGACCGGTGAGCAATGCAAACCTTCAGAAACAGGCTGGCATTTCCTTAAAAGAAGCTCACAGTTCCTTTGGTTGTAGGGGAGTGAATTTTCAAAATAAGGCTGACGCCATCTCAGCATAGCAGGCCACAATAGCTCGAGGCTTCCAGAGCTACTGACATCTTGGGAGACAAGAGGAGAAATTGACTGTTGGGTCTCATCCCCCTGCCATGCTTGTCCCCATCCCCTTATTGTCCCCGACACTCAGGCACATTCAGGCACACACACGCAGGCGTGCATGCGCTTCAGCATCCCTAAACTTCTCACCTCCCCCAGACACACCAGACCCTTTCACACTCCCTCTTTGCACCTGCTGTTCTCTCTGCCTGCAGAGTCCTTCCTCCTTCTCCACTGGGCAAAATGTGTTCCTTCTTCCAGCCCAGTACAGATGCTGGTCCTCTCTGACATGCAGCCCCACTGCCCCGAGCATCCTCACCACACTTCCCCCTGTCAAATGGCACCTCGTGGTATGTTGCTCTGAGCTCTTCCTTCACCTCCAAGCTCAACTCCTGAATCTTATTCATCTCGGCTTCCCTGGCAGCTGGACAACATCTGACCATCACCAGTGTTCAGAAACTGTTTCTGGAAGGAATGAGCACAGCCCCACAGCCCTTGTAGGTAAACCAGACCCACCATCTCCAACCCAGGTCCCAAGTTCTTCACATCCTTAAAGAGGATCACCTGTGCCCTCCATGTACTCATATGCTGCCTGAGAAGTGAAGCCCATACAGGCACACACACACACACACACACACACACACACACAGGAGATGGGAGTAGCAAAGTCTGTGCCTCCATTTGCCCTCAGTTCTACATGAGCTGGTCTATCATTGGAGCAGTTCTAATAAATCATCCTTTATTTTGATCCCCATTTTAGAGATGAATGTTCCCCCCTTAGGAAAAGCAAAAACTTTTGGGGGTGCTGAGGATCACAGATTTGTTTAACATCTTTGGGGCAAATAAGATTCTCCATGCTGACCCCAGTTGGCAGGTCCAGATGAAGCCCCCAGAAAGCAAGGCCTTCAGTCTTTTGCTGGGTGGGCTGTGCAATCCCCCTGGGATTCTGATGGGCTTCTGGAGTAGGAGGGGACTGACTACCATGACCCAGCTTGTCAGCCTCCTGGGAATCTTCTCTGCCTCCCCACTCAGGCTGAGCCCCTCTACCTGTCAAAGGTGGTGCTCATAGCAGAGAAATAGACAAGGGTCAGGGGGGCTGGAGTTGCCATCATCACCATCATCATCACCATTACCAACACCATCCGCATCATCATCACCATCATCATCACCATCACCATCACCATCATCATCATCATCATCATGGAATTAATAATGAGAGCAGTGACACAGTGACAACGGACTCTTGCCTGGCATTTCGTATATGCAGACTGTTGTGCTGAGGCCTTGTATCCATTCTTATTTTTAAGCCCTTATAGCACTCTAAGGAAACAGATCACCATCTATCAGATGAGAAAAACCAAGGCCAAGAAACATTCATCAACTTGCTCAAGATCACGAGCAGAACTGGAATTTGAAACCAAACAGTCTGCCCCAGAGCTCCTGCTCTTAAAGGCCACTCTGCAGAGAGGTTGCAGAAAGCAGACCAGTACCCTGCCGTCCATGGAAGGACACAGGAAAGAATGAGAGGCCAGCAACCCCTGCTCATTGCTTTAACTCCCACACCTTTTCTAGGCCTTTCCAGCTCTAGGAAGGGATGGGTATCTGCTCTTCGACAGGTTAGAGCCCTGGGAATCCCAGAAAGTACAGGTGAAGGGGGTTGGGGGTGCTGAGTACAGAGCACCTGCTGAGCAGAGGTGCGCCTCTTCCACCCCACACCCAGCCCCTAGTCTCAGAGTGATGGCCTTTGGATCACTGCCTCTCTTAGATGCCTGGATCACTGCTGTCTGGAGCCTGATCTCCGTTCTGGTGGTTTTGGTTGCTATAGTAATTGAATTCACTTAAAGTTGTATCCATGCTATCTGTCTACCTCCCTTTGCCTGTAGTCTGGAAGGGCACAAGCCTGGGGCTGAGGGCAAGAAGGAGGAGGGCTCGGTGGCCTGGGGAGCCAGCGTACTTTTCCTGATCCAGAGATCCTCTTCAGAAGCAGAGGAGAGAATCATGGAAAAATTGTTCCTTCCAAGACCCTCTCCATCTTCCTCTTTGCTGCCTGGCTCCTCTCGGCAGAGACTTAGTTAGGCCATAAAGGCAAGGAGAGGCAACATGAGGCAAGTAGGGGCACTCTGAGAGGATCTTCTGTTCCTCAGCATTTTGTTATTCATTCAACAAACACCCACCAGGAGCCAGCTATATTCTAGGCCCTGCTGCTTGTCTCTGGACACAGGGGTCTCTCTGGAAGCAGCTCAGAACCCAGGGCCACAGCACATGTCCATGTGGCTGCCAGTATGAGATATCAGGAGAATGGCCAGTAGGTTAGCATTGTGGGAAATTCCTCTTTTCTCCTTTCTCTGTCAGAGGGAGTGTCATGAGGCTGAGCTGCAAGGGGAAGGGGACCATCCCCAGGCAGGACCCGAGGGATACCTCGTGCTTGTTTTCTCCACCATGCTAATGCACAAGAGACATTGACATGTAAGGTGAATGCCAAGGGTAGAAGCCATCAGAGAGCTGCCTGAAGATTGTGTGAGAGTGATAGGCCCTCCTCCCTCAGACCACCAGCACTGGGCTTGGGTGGTAGGGGGTGAGGCAAAGAAGGTCACAGAAGATGATGGGTGATTGTATGTGTGCAGGGCTTGGTCTTTCAAGTAATAGCCAAGCAAAGTGAGCAAAAGGAGGGTGTATACAGCTCCTTCGGCGTGCTGGGAATCATACTCTGCCCTCTGTACTGGGACAGCAATGGTGACCAAGGCACAGCAGACACTTCTGAGGGGCTCCCGACCTAGGGGGCGTGACAAATGAACACTACAAAGGGTACATCCTATAAAAGGGCAAGAGCAGTGCATTCTGGGGGCCCAGAGTGGGGAGGAGAGGGAGGGGCTGCTGGGAAGAGTGCGCCCAAGGCAGGGGCACTGAATTGCATGTTCAAGACTGAGAAAGAATTCTCAAGACAGAAAGCCCTTCTGTGCAACGACAAGAGCGTGCGCAAGTTCACCGAAGTGTGAAATATGAGAATGAGCAGCAAGTGTAGTGGTGGGAGCAGCAGCCAAGCCAGGACGACCACGAGAACCCCAGCAGGAAAGGCCAGATGACAGAAAGCCCAGCTGGGGTCCCATCCTGAAGGCCATGGGGTTCCGTCACGGCAAAAGCTATGTTTTAGCAAAGACCCTCCGGCAGCAGCGAGAAGAGAGGGTAGAAGGGGGAGATGGTGGGCGACAGCGGGGGCGCTGGACTAGGGTGCTGAGTTAGCAGTGACCACGGGCCAGCCAAGAAGGGGGCCCCCAGAATTTGTGGAGAAGGTTGTGCAGGAGGGAGGGACAGCAGCTGAAGGGAGCGGGTCAGAGGAGCACAGAGGAGAGGCAGGGCGGGGACTGGTCGAAACAAGGAGCCCAGTGCAGCTGGGTAGGGGAAAGCCAAGGCAAAGGCTGCCACACAGAAGGAGGTACATTGCTAGCACCTGAGACGGAGCTGCTGTTAGAAATGGGCATGTGGGGGTCGCCAGCACAGAGGTGACAGCTGACTTTGAGAACAAAGATGACGTTGTCCAGGGAGAAGGCAAGGAGCAGAGACACGGGGGGAGGCCAACAGCACTCCTCGGGGAGTGGTCTGAGGCAGGGCAGCCAGCGTCCTCCGGGGAGGCCAGGGGTGACCTGGAGTCCATGGATGGCAGGAGAAGGCAGTACGCAGGTGGTGTGCACAGGGTGCTGCTGAGAGAAAGTTGTGGGACAGCTGTCTAGAGCAGTGGCTCCCAAACCCACACGTGCAGTAGGCAGGCTCGTCAAAGCAAGATGCTGGGGCCACAGACCAGAGTTCCGACCCCCTAGGTAGGGGGCCGAGCCTGGGCACCGGCACCTCTAACAAGCTCCGCAGCACAGATTGCTGCTGCTGCTGGTCCAGGGACCGTCTTTTGAGAAGCACCGAATCTAAGGTCTAGATTGATAAGCCTCCACCTGAGGAGGTTCAGATGCAAATTCATCCACTCTCCAGCGTGGCCCAAGTTGGACACAAAGAGAGAAAGCCAGGCTTTGGTGAAAGAGCAGCGGGGCAGGTAAAGGTGGAGAAGATAAGACAGCTTCTTGGAAATAGGGTGGGTTCTACTCGGGACACAGGAAGGGGGAGAGGGAGCCTGAGGGCTGGCAAGAGATGGGCAGCCAAAGAGGGCTTGGAATTTGACGAGATGAGAGGAGTGTGGCCTGAAGATTGTGACTATGGGTCACATGAAGGGATGAGGGTGAGTTAGGCAGAGGGGAGTACGGGGCTAGAACCAGCCTCAGAACCCACTGGACTCCCAGCCAAAAGTCCAGCCTCCCTCCTCGAGAGCCTCATACGTCTGCCCATCCTTCCCTCCTGAACTGGAGTCATTGCCAGCCACTGGGCCTCAGGCCTTCCCCCACCCCCTTCCCTGCACCGAAAAGGCAGCTGCCTTATAGCCCGGGGCATCTCTCACAGGAGCTGCTCTGAGGACAAGGAGACCCGGTGCTTTTTTCATTTTCCTTCCAAGATCTCAGATCACAGCCTCTGAGATAGTCTGCGGAGGCTCCTGACCTCAATACTAGACAACCCCAGCCCCATGTGGGCTGACCCACCCCGCCAGGGGAGGCTCAGAACTTGAGTCTTATTTTCTATCAGTGGAGCGAGTCCATAAAGAAAATCCAATTCATCGGTGTCCAAGAGAACATTACAAAGATAGACGAGACACCATGGGCAGTATTTAATTATGGACAGCAGAGCAAATAGGAGGGACGCAATAAAAATGCTAATCAGGGAGGAAAAAAAAAACTGGCTTCATTTTCTTCTAGGATAGACTGAAGCTCCTCCTCCCTGCTCCACACCCAGACCCCAAATGAGTGCCATAGACCGACCTGGTTCTGATTGTGACCTGGTGACCAGCGAGTCTGTTTGAGTTGCAATCCCCAGGCTCTCCCTGACTCCATCCTTCTAGACTCCCCATTCCTAGAAGATCCAGCCTGGAGGGAGGGAGGCTGGCTTTCGCTTAACCTGGAGAACTCACAGGAAACTTAGAAAGGGAAGGAATTTGTCATCCAGGGCTCCCTTCCTTGTCCTGGGGGGCACTTTCAGGAGGGAGGACATGCAGAAATGTGCTCGCGGAGGGAGCAAGCAGGAGAAGTGCCCCGCCCCCAAGTGAACTCTGCTCTGTGCTGGGCTGTGTCTGTGGCCTGGACGTCACTTCCACTCAGAGCCACTTAGGAGGAGACCCGGGCACTCAGCTGGGCCCGAGGCCTCATGCTCCCAATTCCCTATAACTTGGCTGAGTTCGACCTTGGAGCATGATGCAGGATTTGGGAGGCCATTTCTGTGTTGCTTCCCCATTTGGCTGACTCCTCAGGGGGCTGGATCCTTTGTCCTTCCTGGCGAGTTCACTCAACTCCCACAGTGCAGCCAAAGGCAAGATTGATTTCTCTTGTGTCCCTTGCTCTCTGGGTTGAGGGCCCCCAGGCCTCTTGTTACTTTCTTTGCAACTCCGAGGATCTTGACCCAGCCCAGAACTTTTCTTTATTGTGGCCTCTTCTGTGTTACTGGACGTACCAGTCACCGTTGCTGGGGTCCCTTCCACTTATTGCTCTCTGGTCTCCTTAAGTCTTTTGTAGCCTTGAGATCTTCCTAGCGTTGCCAGGGCAGGAATTACCTGAGGATGGCCTGGGATGTCATCCTGGATCATTGCTCCTCCCTGCACACCACAGGCCCTCAACTCCTGGCTACTTGCTTCTTCTATAAAATGTATCCGTTAGGGAAAAAAGTGCATATGTCAGCTCACTTAGCCACTGCGTGATCTTGGACAAGTTACTTAACATCTCTGTGCCTCAGTTTCCCCATCCAGCAAACAGAGATTAACATTACTTGCCGCACATGTGTTACAGGGACCCGACACAAATGCATACAGAGAGGTGAGAAGAGGGAACATGAGGGGGTGCAGTCAGCTCAGGGGCCGACACTTAGTTTTGGCTCAAGTCACGGTCTCAGGGTCGTGGGATTGAGGCCTGGGTCGTCCGTGCTCTGCACTCAACGGGGAGTGAGCTGGAGATTCTCTCTCCCTCTGCCCCTCCCCCTGCTTGTTCTCTCTGTCTCTTCCTCCTCTAAAATAAATTTTAAAATCTTGAAAAAAAAAACAAACCCTAAAACAAAGAGATGAGAAGAGTACCTTTGCCACATGAGCGACACCCAGAAAGTGTTAGCCATCATCGTCATCATCGCTATGATATTTATTGTTAAGGTCAGTGATTGTCTTACTTGTCCATGTGCCCAGCTAGGTAGAGTTCATGCCTGGCATGAATAAACTCTCAATAATAAATCGAACCAATGAATGAATGTACTTCTAAGCTAATTTTTCCAATGATATTACCCTCGCCAGAAACATTTAAATTTAAAGAGAAGAGCTGCACGTTGATGACAATGTTTAATGCATAAGTGGCAAATGGTGATTCCAGGTGTCACTGGGGAAGGGATTTAGAGTCAGTGGTTGTTTTCATATCAAGTCAGTTAGTTAACTCGAAATAAAGTGAGCCCTCATAGTAGCTCAGAGTTATCTTCCCTAAGGTGGATTCTCCCTCCTGATGCCGAAGCAATGAAACCTTAGAAGCTAGTATGCATATAAAGGAGACAAAGAAACTGCTTCAGCTCTGGGAACAATATTTCCTGTGTCCCCTGGGCTCCATGTCACCACAACCTGCATATATGGTGAAGCTGTAAGGCCCACGTGGGTTTGCTCAGTATTAGAAGAAGGGTGAGTCCTGCAGGCTAGCTAACCACAGACCTTGGTGTGATGGGGCTTCAGTCTTCAGTCCTAGACTCTCCTGGAAGAGCCTTGCCCCTCTAGGCCTCAGCAGAGAGCTCTGGTGATGAAGAGTAGAAATATTTTATGTAAATAGTCCTGGACAGCTATGCTGTGAATCTGCTACGGGTGACTGGGACAGGATCTTGGTTGGAAAACAGCTATCCACTTCAAGTTTAGAGACTAGGGGTGGCTGGGGGCCTAGGAACAGCAAGAGATCGCCCCCTTCCCCATGACAGACCCTGCAGCTGACATCTACCTTCATAGACATTATCACATATGCTTCCCATAACAGAAGCATGAGTGGGTGGGAACTTTATTCATTTTTCTTTCTTTTTGCGTTCTTTTAAGATATTTATTTTTACATTGTTTGAGATTCAAATGGTCCTAAAGTCTGTGCAGTGGAAAGCCCCTCTTCTCCGCCCACAGCCATCCACATCTTCTCCCTTGGTGCAACCAAGAATCACTGGTTCCCTGAGAAACCTTCCGGAGATATTTTATGCAAATACAAGCAAATTGTATATAGTCTTTCCCTCCTATACACAAATGGAAAGTCTGCTTTACACACTGTTATGCATCTTGAATCCTTTCACCCAATAACATATTTTGGAGATTATTTGATATAAGTATATACAGACCTACATCATTCTTTCTGTGGCGACGTAGTATTCTGTGATATAAACTAGTTTATTCACCAAGCCCACATTAAGTCTTTCCAACCTTTAACTTTTACGAGTAATGCTGCAGCAAATAACTTGTGGGCAAGTGTATCTGCAGGATATGCGAGTTTTCAGAAGATAAATTTCCAGAAGTGGAATTGTCTGGTCAAAGGCTCTGTCCATTTGTAAATTTGATGGCTGTCGACTAATTGCTTTCCATAGACAGCCCATTTTTTAGAGATGACAAATCTGGGGTTTAAAGAGGGTAAGTGACTTGGCCAAAATCATAGAGACTGTAAATAATGCAACTGGGATGAAAACTAAGGGGTTTTTCTGTTTTGTTTTGTTTTGTATTTTCGGTTCTCAGCCCAAGACCCTTGGGGCCCGTGGACCCAAAGAAATCGGGAATACCTAAGAAACATCACCATGACTTCTGAGCTATAATGAAATCTTCAGCTTCATATACTAAATGTGAAATACTGTGGATTCTACTTTAGGAAAGCTATAGAACGTATCCTTAGGCCCATCTCCTCTAGAAGGAGAGACAAGTGAAGAAGTACTTTTGGTTTAGCACACAGGGTAAGGACAACATATAAGGGGATACCGTGAGAACATGGGAAGGACCCCTCATTAGTGTTGGCTTCCTGGAAGAGGAGGCATTTAAGGTGACATGAGATCATTTAAAAATGTCCTCTGTGACATTAGCTGTGACTTCCTTTTTCTTCAACCCGCATTATTTCCCATCCCAAACCTCATAAAGTCGTTGATAAGTAGCAACGTGGATGGCTTTGTGAAAGCATGCTATGGTTGGAATAATTGTAGAGATGAACATGAAGTGATGTGGCACTCTGTGCCTGACTGTGCTTTCTGGCCCAGCCATTAACTAGGTGTGTGACCTGGAATACAGAACATCTCCCATGTGTGCATTAGTGCTCATGTCTCTAAACTAAATCAGATCGGGATCCCTGGGTGGCGCAGCGGTTTGGCGCCTGCCTTTGGCCCAGGGCGCGATCCTGGAGACCCGGGATTGAATCCCACGTCGGGCTCCCGGTGCATGGAGCCTGCTTCTCCCTCTGCCTGTGTCTCTGCCTCTCTCTTTCTCTCTCTGTGACTATCATAAATAAATAAAAATTAAAAAAATAAATAAATAAATAAACTAAATCAGATCATCAGATGACCCAGAGCTCTCCCACCCTTTCTCACGTGCTATGTATGGCTCCTTATTGCACAAGTTTCTAAGACAACTGTAGCCCCTGCTAGGGGGTTCTGGAAAAGGAAGTGTCCAGGACTGGGGAATTAGGGAAAAGGAGTAAAAGGACTGATTAAGTCCTCAAACTGGCAAATTAGCCTCAGGAAATTCCACTGAGAGTGGAGGCACTACCCATGTCAGGGCAGTGCTAATACTGACAACACCTTGCTTCCGTGCTGTTCCGTGTATTCTTCATAACAAGGGTGGGAGGGAGGCAGTTGGGGATACTGGCCTCTTCTGGGGTTGGGGAACCTGAAGCCAGGCCAGAGTAGGCTGCTCCCTTAAATCCTGCAGCAGGGCAGCGGTGTGGTGGGGGCTGGAACCCCAGCCCTGTCCTGGCACCCAACTTGCTCTATTCGTGGGTTCTATAGGGAACGCAGCTTTCAGTTGGGGGTGACCCCAGGCCCCTGTGACCTTCTGAAACTTGAATGAAATGGACTTTGAGTCCTGCCCCACACCTCCCTTTGTGTCCTGCCCCACACCTCCCTCACCTGCCTCCCAGAGCACATCACTCCTGAGCTGGTTGCTGGAACCAGACTTCGATTTCCAGAGGATGAGTGTAACGGGTGATTTTGGTGACTTGGTACTGGCTGATCTGGCTGTTCCCTGTTTGACTCAGCGGCAGGGGGACTTCAGCCTGGTTCTAGTGCCAGGCTCCACTCCCTTGGTACCCTGCCCACCCCCAGCTCCTCGGCGCCGGGGCCCTGCCTCGCTCTCCTGGGTCCTTCCTCTCCAGAAGTCCCAATTCCAAGCTCAGTCCGAGTGACCCAGGGCTGTGGCTGTCAGGTTGTCTGCAGGCTCTACACTGTGTTGACAGCGACCGCCCCTCCCCCACCCACGATCAAAGCTGGACACTGATGAGCTGAGTTCCCTGGGGGCATTGCTATCTGACCCTTTCTGGGGGTCTGTTGGCCCATCTGTAAAAGTACCCCTTAGGTTCCCTTTCCTCGCAGATATGAATAAGAACACAGCCATTTGGGGCCCCTCGAGGGAAGGCTCTGTCTAAAAACAGACGTGATTACTATTTCCATCACCTTTATAATCCTTTAATCACACATTTACAGCAGGGAGTCTGGGCAGGGTGAGTCCATTTATATGAACAGCAGGAAAAATGAGGCTCTGTTCTATATGCCAACCATGACCAGTAGAAACGTCAGACCACTGGCCTTTCATGAACAGAAGAATGAATAATCCAGTTATTTATCCCCAAACAGCTCACATCTAAGCTGCTGGGACCTGTGCTCACATTATGAAAGCTTTGGCCCCTCTGGGGCCAGTGGGGATGCTGGCCTGTGTGGCACAAAAAAAAACAGGATCTCCCGGCAGCTGACTGCCCCCTAAATGAGGAGTCTCCCATGTCTCTGGCCCTTGGCCCACGGAAGTATTCACACGGGAGCCTGTCCCGATCACGAATGCTATAAGGAGTCTAAGGCAGGTTCAAAAACCATTGTTTGAAGAGAGTCCCTAACAGATAGATGGTGGTGGTTTTGATTTTTTTTTTTCTTTTTTTAGAGGCCAGGAGGATGAGAAAAGAGATGGGGAATGTCTCATCAGGGCTTTGCCATGTGAAATGAAGGCTTTCAACTGGTGGCCCAGGTGGCGGAGGCAGAGAGAGGCCTTGGTCCCTGGGCAGTGGCCCTCCACTCTAAGAAGGGCATACACTTGGGAAACCTACCCGACTCTTAATTTTAGATGATTTTTAGATAATTCCTCAGCCCTTCCCTCCAGAGGATTGGTCTACTTGTATACATGGATCTCTTTCCTGGTTGTAAATGGGCCATTACCAATTGCAATTGCTGCATACCATATCAGACCACTCCAATTTTGGATTCAGTGGTATACAGTAGTAAGAACTTTTTGAGTTCATTGGTTTGTGGGTCACCTGTAACCAGCTGATCTTGGCCAGACTTGGCTGGACAGTTGGGATGCAGCTTTGCACCATGTACCTCTCAGCCTCCTCCTGGGTCAGTGGAGAGGGTAGAGGCACCTGGAGGTGGGCAGACACACACAAGGCCTCTTAAAACCTAGGCTCAGAACTGTCACATTATCAAAAGACAAAGTTAACAAGTGGGGAAATACGCTGCACTCCATCATGGGGAGGACTGCAAAATCACAAAGCATAGGGCATGGAGAGGAAGGGGTGACAAATCTGGGTTGGTGACACAAGCCTGCAGACAGCAGCCAGACCTTAGAATCAGGCTCCACCCCTGGAAGCTCTGCAGGAGAGCCCCTCTCCCCTCCCCTAGTCTGCTCAAGCTGGGTTCAGAGCCTTCCGCCTGGAAGCCCAGCGGGCTTTGGGGGAAAACAGATGAGGTGATGGGGACTCTGACGAGGACCCTGTCAGCCCGGAGTAGCTTGGCCTTGTGACTGCCTCTCCATCTTCTCCTGGGTGGAAAGCGGTAGGTAAAGAATGGGAAGAATTCGCATGGAGCCAGATGATTACTTCAGTCTTGGTTGTGGTTAGGTTCTGATGAGTTAGAGTTTTCATGCTTGGAATCTTCCTGGGAAAATAAAGCGGCAGAAGAAATACACTGCAAGGAGTGGGAAACAGAAACCACTTCCATCTCCAGGTCAGGCACCACAGTGAGTGCTAAATGAGACGTGGGGACCACAGAGATGAGTGATGCTGTGCCAACCTGGTGCGGAGCACAAACGCTGTAAATGCTCCCAACAACGATTTTGCAGAATATTGATCAAAAAGCTTGGCTTTGCCAAGACCCTGGATTCTTCCAGCCAGCAGGTCTGAAACACAGACTGTTTGGTTTCCGTCAGGACAGAGTGGCTGTGAGCTCAGCTCTGGAGACAGCAGCTTTCTGGTTTCCCAAAACTCTGTGCAAGCGACTTTTGCCTCTCAGCCCCGCACCCCTCCCCATCACCCAAGTTAAAGAAACCCTGTTGTTTTATTCCCCACCATAAAGCATATTATTTCACGACCTCTCATTCACAAGAGGTTACCAAAAGAAAGCTAAATTGGGATTTTGTTCAGCTGCTGATGACTCTTCCCCATTACCCTAGCTCATTTTCAGTGGCATTTCAACACTTTGGTAATGAATTACCTCTATCACTTCTGGCACAGAGAAAAGGGTTTAAATTAATTTTCAGCAAGGGATACTATTGGTCCAGGCAACTTCCCTCCCACCATGTTAACATCAATGTCTTGTCTCATTAAATGCCGATAAACAAGTGTGGCTCTCTAGCAAGCCACAAATTGGCTTATTGACACCTCTGTCAGCTGTTCCCAGCTCCCAGAATCCCTGCCGTATAGACACACGGCGGTTATACAAAATGGGGGCTCTAATGGGACATCAAAGGAGGAGACATTTTAGCATCTGGGCTCCCTCGCTGCTCATTTTTGCTGTGTCTGACTTTCTTCTAATAATAGATTGCATCAATTTGGTTTCTCCAGTCTCTGGGGTTCATTTGGAGCACTTGCTTTTGTGGCTTCTTCACAGAGGGATGGCCCACCTCCTCTTTCTAGTCCTCCCCAGCTTTCTCAAGGAATGGCCCCATTGGCTGTTACACTGGGCAGTCCTCACCCTTCAGCAAATCACTAGGGATAAAATTGCCAGTGACCCTTTAATCTATCCACTTCGTGTGCTGCTGGAACCTGAGGACACTGGAGACAGGAGAGCAAGTAATGTCCTATATGATCTTCCACTGTGGACAGCCAGTGGGAGGATGACTGAATCGCTAGCCACCGTTCGATAGGCTCTTTATATGAAATGACAAGACAAGAGAAATTGGCCTTAACCCATGGAAAGAACTGCATAAAAGTGAAGATGGCCAAGTCTATGGCCAATGGCTGGCATGGGGCAGAGGGTCAGGACCACCAGAACTCTCCTGCCTGACCGCTCTTTGAGATCCCAGGAGGAGAGTCGACAAAAACCTTGTCACCTGGGACAGGATCAGGTGTCCCCAGAGGCAGAAGCATGGATGAAATGACTCATTCATTCCTTTGGTATGAGGGTCCTATGGTTTGGTTTTTGTTTGTCTGTTTTTCAAAAATCAAGCACTACTTTTCGAGTTTATATTGCTACAAACGTACATAGGAAATCTCTTCTCTCATTCATTCTCCCATGGGGTGGGCATTATCAGTGATCAGTAGAATCAACAATATGAAGGGAATTCCAAAATAACAGTGCAGGGTGCTGACCTTCGGGAACATAGCTTTCCTGGTCCCTGTCCCAACCTGTCCCTCCTGCAGCGAGGCTGGGGAAGATGGTCCACACTCTTCCAGCCCCTGTCAAAGGCATAGAGCTCCGGGAGGCCCGCAATTATGTTAGTGTACATGAAAGTGTGCATGTGCACGTGTGTGTGTGCACACAGCAGGCACTGAGTGTGGAGGAGGCTACAGGGCAGGGGGATTAGGGAAAAGCTGGTAAAGAGTAATACTGACTCCCTCAAGATAACTTTGAGCACAGCTTCCTTTTCAGGTTCTTCCTCAGTGTTGGAGGCCACCAGTGACCCCTCTCTTCTCCAACCTACCCTCACTCCATAGGTGACCCCATCTATTCTCCTGGCTCTAAATTTTGGACAACTCCTACATTACTCTTACCCCAGTTTTATTGGTGAATAATTGGTGCACATTACTGTGTCAGTTTAAGGCATGCAACATGGCAGTTGGACTCATGCAACACTGTGAAGCGATGACCACAGTGGGTTCAGCTACCATCCATCTACTCCTACAGGTATGATAAAAAGGAAAGAAAGAGAAAAAGGAAAAAAGATGTCTTTCTTGTAAAGACAACTCTTAGGATTTAGTCTCTTAACTTTCCTTCCCACGTTATTGGTGCCTCCTGCTGAGCCTCTTCTTGAACCTTCCCCTCTCCTCCCCTCTGGATGTCCATGGTGGGGGTGGGGGGGTCCCACACATAGCCTGTCCCCAAACAAACTCCTGATTTCTCCTGTTAAACCTGCTCCTCCTACCATTTGTCCCATCTGGGTAAGTGGAGACTCCATTTTGCCAGACACTCAGATCAGAAACCTTGGTTTCCTCTTTGCTGTCTCTTGCTTTGATGCCCCACATCCAATCGATGAGCGAATCTTACAGGTTCTACCTTCAAAATATATCCAGAATCCATGGCCTCGTACCATCACTTGCTCACATTGCTTTGGCCCTCTGGTCTCCTTGCTTTTCCTCAAGGCTGTTAGGTGCACTCCCAGCTCAAGGCCTTTGCAAGTGCTGTTCTGTCTGCAGGGAATGTTTTTTCCCTGAGGATGACAAGATTCACCTCCTCCACTTTTCTAGATCTTTCCACTGAGGCCTTCCCTGACCTCCTCCTATATAACACCTCGCTCTCTACTCCCAGAGCAGACACACTTTATTCTTCTCCATACCTATCACCATCGTATTTTACTTACACATTTGTCTGTCTTCTCCACTAGAATGTAAATTCCATTAAAGCAGAGTCTTTTTGGAGAGGGTCTGCTTGTTCGTCACTGTTTCTTGGCACATAACAGGAACATAGTACCTGTATGTGAGTGAATGAATGAATGAACATATGAATGAATGCCCTTATCCCTCTAAATCCCAGTTGGAACCTGAGGTAAACACAGGGGCATGATGAGATGGCAGTCCAAGAGAGGGGTCCTATTCCCTCCTCCTCACGCTGTTCTCACCATTCAGAATATTCTTTTCTCTCTTCATCTAACTCCAACTCATCCTTGAGGGTCATCTTAAATATCACTTCTCCAGCCTAGGGGACTAAATTAGGCACCTTACTAAATGCTTCTGTGGTTCCGGAATTTCTTTTTACAGCACTCTGCATGCTCAGAATCTTGGAATAAATTATTCATAGCTGTTGTTTAATGTCTGCTTTCCCCCATTGGACGGTGAGTATCACCAGGCAGGGATTGCATTAGTCTTTGCTCACGGCCGGGTCTTGGCATGCAGCACATGGCTTGGCACCTGTGTGTGCTCAGTTAGTGACGCTGACAGTTGACAGAATATGGGACTTAAAATATGCTATCAAAGCTTGAAGACAGGCTTTGATGGCATATTTTAAGTCCCATATTCTGTGTCCCAGGCCAGGTCTTCACCAACACTTATTGAATATTTAAATGGTGAGACATAAAACGTTCCAGGGAGAGGCAAAGGCCAAGCTCACCTGAGCTGTGATGTAGCCAGGGTCTGTGTTCGACTCCTTACCCATTTGAGTTGGGCCACTCACTGCCACGTTGTGGGTTCAGTTTGCAAATCCAGCTCTCAGGGTGATGCGTTGTTTGCCCTTCGTCAGGATCTATGACCTGTAGATAAGGGATGCCTTGCTTAAGACTTGACCTCAGCTTTCACACTGTCAGGGAGCCCATTAGAGATGTTAATCAAGAAGAAAAAATGCATTCTCCACTCAATTAAGAATGCACTCAATGTTAGGGCCAGAGAAAACCATTTAATCTTGTCCGTTCATTTCACAGAAGAGAAAACTGAGGCTCAGAGAATTGAAATGACTTGCCTGAGGTTACACAGAGCACTGATGACAGAACAGAGCTAAAATTCCAGAAATCTGATTTCAACATTTATTCTTTTCCCTATGCCACAACCATGCTTTTTTCTCTTCCCTTGAGATAAAACTCCCTGTTTTTTAAAAAAACTTTTGATAACATTAGGAAGTGATAGAGTGTCTTAAAAAGTAAACTTTAAGACTTTAAATTGTTACTTTGAAAAAGTACTAGTAAACTAAGTATAATATATTACCTTTATTAATGCTTAACTCTAAATTTTAATCTTACTGGATCTCTTTCCCTTAGGCTTGAATAAAAGGTCTCTTCCAGCTCACTCTGACTTCTTTTTCCCAGTTTACGATTTCACCTGGTTGAACACTGTCATTATTGAGGCCGAGGGCAGGCCACCCCAAGATGAGCCACAGTGGCATGTAGATTATTTTGAGCTGGAAACAACCAGGGCCCAAAAGACTCGGGAGAAAACTTTGACCTCTCCCTCAAGTGCCTAAAAAGAATTTAGGTAGAGGACTTGCATCAGGAAGAGAGCTGTGAACCGAGATTCCATTTTACCTGAGAAGCCTATGTGCAAAACAGGGAAAATTTTGTCTTTAGAATGTCTCTCACAGTTCTGCTAATGGCCTTCCTCCTCTTCATATGCCTGGATTCCTGCTCCTCTTCTTAGCTCAGAGGGATCTACATCTCATTTTGCCTATCTTTGGATTTCCATGTCTGTGTGGATTCCCCACACATACAAAATTAAATTTGATTTTCTTCTGTTAATCTGTCTCACGTCAATTCAGTTGTCAGTTCAGCTAAGAAGAAACTTAGAAAGGCACAGGAAATTTCTTCCTCCCTGACACCATGTCGACACAACTTTTGGACGTAAGGCTTTTGTCAGGTGTGGGCAGAGTATTTCTTTACTGGGCTAAAGAAGCATAATACATGAACTGTGTTCTCTGGTCTGTCTCTTTCTCCCTCCTTCTTCTCCTTCTCTCTCCCCCCTCCCCTCCCTTCCCCTCCGGCCCCATTCCTCACTGAATTATACTTTTCTACTGAAAACCTGTGATGTCCTTTCTCCAAAGTTTTACTTGGTTCATTAACACTTCCATTGCAGATATATTTGTTTCTGCTTGAGATTTGTTGGTAATTTGAATGTAACCAAGAAGCTTTCTCTAGGACTCCCTTGCAGCTGCCCCTCAAACTTGATTTAGATGTCAACTGAATGACTAATAGTTATTACCAAGGGAAGGGGCACAAAGATGTGGGAAGCCTCCTGTCTGCCTGTGAGGCAGTCACAGTTGGAGATAGGACACACAGCCTTGGGGGCAGGTCTCTATGGTGATGCTTCCTGCCCCTCCACTGCCAGCCCCTGTTCTGAGCCACCACCATTTCTTGCCTGAATTATTGCAATACCCTCCTCACTGGTCTTGCTCCTACTCCTGCCTCCCTCCCCCACAGTCTGTTCCCAGCACAGCAGCCAATGTGATCTACGTACAATGTACAATGGAAATGTGGGCCTGTCACCCCTTAGCTCCAAGCCCTGTAGTGGCCTCCCATTCCTCAGGGTGAAAGCTCAAGTCCTCACACCAGCCCAAAGGACTCCTTATCCCTTTGTGAAGTCTCTGATTTCCTTTCCTATTGATCATCATTCTGGCCCCATGCCCGGCACGCCAGCCCCATTGCTGTCCCTCAGACACACCAGCCCTCCCTGAAGGCTTTTCTACTGGCTTCTCACTCTAGTCAAGTGCCCCTACCTATGTGAGCCTCTGCTCAGCTCATGCCTTCTCAGTGAAGACTGACTAGCAAGCACCTTATTCTATAAGGCCCCTGCCCCCACATTATCCTTCCAACCCCCTTAACCTGGTCAATTTTGTCTTTCCAACAGTGGTACTTACCTTTTTAGCATTCAGCACAATCTACATGTTTGTGATATTTGCTGTTCCCTGTCTATCTTCCGAGCTAGGATGTAGGCTCTCTGAGGTTAGGGATCTAATTTGTTACCTGTTGTTCCCAAGCATCTGGGACAAGGCCTGGCATAGAGCAGACCCCCACTAAATGCCCACTGAACTGAGTGCCTCAGTTGCTGGGGTACTCCAAGAACTTAGCAGCCAACACTTTGTGAGAGCTTATTCTGTGCCAGGCCCTGTTCTAAGCTGTGTAGATGGGACTCATATGATCAATAGTGAGTGCTGATGTATGACTGTTTTAATCCCCTCTAAGCTGTGCAGTGCTTTGTGGTTTTGCAAGGGATTCTCCCACAGGTGACACCTGTTGTCCTGGATGAGGGAGAAGGGGAGGATAGGGCAGTTGGAAACAATAATTCAGTATACCAACCTTTTATAGTACAAATTATAGAAACAAGCTTTAAAATATTCTACTCTTGGGGATCCCTGGGTGGCACAGCGGTTTGGCACCTACCTTTGGCCCAGGGCGCGATCCTGGAGACCTGGGATCGAGTCCCACGTCAGGCTCCCGGTGCATGGAGCCTGCTTCTCCCTCTGCCTATGTCTCTCTGCCTCTCTCTCTCTCTCTCTGTATGACTATCATAAATAAATAAAAAGAATTAAAATATTCTACTCTGCTAGCTGGATTAGGATGGGAGGAATAAACAGATGGAACAAGAAAGAATTACAATTGGCTTGAATGAGAAAGAGGTGCTAGAGCACAGCATTCATGATACAGGTAAACTGAAGCACAAAGATCACAATCAGTTGGCAAGATACAACTGATGGTTTTTGTGTGATGCTCAGAATTAAAAGCCCATTTAAGTCACTAGAATGTGACTTTTAAAGATACATATGTAACCTGAGCTTCCTGAGCCTTCCTAGCCCACAGATCCAAGTCTCGGTCACAGTGATAGCTCAGATTTCTTAGGTTGTCACCTTTACCTGCCCACCAGGGACCTCAGCCCACTGCAGAAACTTACTCCGTGGTATTGCTGGAGGCTCGGCCTCGCTGGCTTTTGTCTTGAGTGGGTCAGCATGGGAAGAGCCCTCACGTAGTCACAATTACTCTGATCACCTAGGTGCTATTTCCATAAATCTATGCTGTCCAGAAGGTGGCTAGAGGGCACTTGGCATGCAGCTAGTCCAAACTGAGATGTGCTGCACTGTAAATACACAGTGGCTTTTGAAGCTTGAGTACAAAAAATGTAAAGTAGCACAGCCATATCTCTGTCATACTGATTACGTATTGAAATGCTGTTGTAGAGATAGTTAAATTCACTACAAATAAATTGTAAATTAATTATGAATTAATTCTACCTGGGTTTGGCATTATTACTGTTTTACTTATTTTAACGTGGCTACTAGAAAATGTAAGATCACTTCCACTGTAGCTGGCATCCTACTTCTATCGGATTGCCGTGAATGCTGCCCTTTCTCATGGGCTCTCCTGGACTAGTGCACACCCCTCTGCACCACACACATCTGCATACTGCTGGATACCACCATTACGTCTGCTGGGCAAGGCCACCCAACTGCTGCCAGGTCCCCAGCTGCCACACTGGTACTCACACCAGCGTCAGTCTTCAGTTCTGGAGATGCCCTGAGGCAAGATGGGAGAGCATCTCCCTTCCCCTTTTCTGTTTCTAGAATCAGGGAAGCAAAGTGCTTACACTCTCACTTCTTAGGGTGCACTGAAAGTTTCCTCTCTTTTCACAGGAAAACATGGAGGTGGGCCAGGATCAGATTTTTACATACTTCACACATCTTATTTGACATATTTATATATGTTTATGTAAATAGGAGTATGTTTAAGATATGTACATATATTATTTGTTTTTAGTTTTGCTTTGTCTTCTACTTTTCAATCCAACTTCATTGAGATATGATTTACATACAGTAAAATGTATCCACTTTAGGTAATCTAGTCCAATAATCCAAGTCTTGACAAATGATGAACCTGTGTGACACCACCCTAATTGGGGGATGAAGATTTTCCCACCAGTCCAAAAAATTCCCCTTGTGCTGGAGGAAGATCTGAAGTCCACCTAAAAAGCTGTGTTCAGAAATTTACCTTCTTTTTTTTAAAATTTAAATATTTTATTTATTTATTTTTGGGGGGGGGTTTGCACACAAGAGTGAGAACCAGAGGGAAAGGGCGAGAGAGAATCTCAAGCAGACTCCCCGCTGAGCATGGAGCCTTACATGGGGCTCGATCTCATGACCCTGAGACCAGGACCTGAGCTGAAATCAAAAGCCAGACACTTAACCAACTGTGCCACCCAGGCGCTCCTGGAGATTTACCTTCTTATACCGTTATCAAGCACCACCTGGCAGGCTCTCATTCCTATAGGATGGTTTTCCCAGGAGACTCCTGTGATCTTCATGTGTTCAGGGCATGAGTCTTCACCAGCTCCCCAGACTTTTCCAGTCTGGGCCCAGCACAAGCCTCTGCAACACACAGACTGAAGGATTTTTTTTTTTTTTTGTCTTGTTAGTTTTTGGTTTTGTTTTTATTTTTTCTAAATAAAAACAAAAAGCAACCTCACATTGATCAACCTAAGGAGGCTTCAAGGAAGTGGTGGTTGTGTTATTTTTTTCTTTAGCAGCACTGAATAAATAGCAATAGTTGGTAGATTTGGGGGAGAGCAGTGACCAGTGGGGGCCCTGCCTGTCTGGCCCCAGGTACCTTCAATCTTAGCTTGCACTGTTTTCACCTTCCTTCCAGCCACACTGGATCTTATCCTAGTTCTTCAACCACACTGACACTGCTGCTGCCTCAGGGCTTTTGCACAAGTCTTGCCCACTGGCTGGAAAGTTCTTCATCCTCTGTCTGCCTACCAGGTTCCCTTTCATCCTTCAGACCTCAGCTTCAATGCCACCACCTCACAGAAGACTTCTGGGCCACTAGATCTGATCCCTTGTGTTATTCATTTTCTTTATAATGCATGTCCCAGCTTATTCTATGCTAACTTTCTTCTTTGCATGGTTAATACCTGCCTCCCATGTTAGACTCTGAAACTTATGCAGGTGGACACAGTTCTGTATTATGTTGTATTACGCGTTCACAATTACTCCTTCTCCTGCACTTGCCATGGCTTAATTAGAAGCGGAGGATTCTTCCCTCCTCACTAACTTCCAACTAGCCTTCGCGACTTGCTTTGGCTACTGACATGAAGTACATACTACATCTGACCTGCGCAGGTTGGCTTGATTTTTTGGAGCTGCTTCTTCCTGCCATGGGAAGAGTCTTCGTGCATAGCTCTTGTTTCTGCTTCCTGAGACCTAGGGTGAGGACCTGTATAACAGGTATGAACCCAGTCCTGAGCCCCAAAGAAGAGCTTTCTGAGCCAGTCTGCAGATCTGCAAGCAAGGAACACAAATGTTTGTCGTTGACGGCCACCCAGACTGTAGGGTAGTTTCTTAGGTGGTGTTATTGTAGCAACAACCGACTGACTATTCCACGGACGGCTATGTAGAAGGCTCTCAGTAAATATTTGTTGAATGAATGAAAGAAACATTCTCCTTTGGAAAGCCAAAAGGTAAAGAGTGTAAAGACTATATTGGGGACTTCGGAAGCTCACAGCAAAGAAGGAAAGAAGGGGTGGGCCCAGACATAGGTGGAGAGAAGAGCCCAAAGATTTTTTTTTTTTTTAAGATGAATCTCAAGAAAGAGCCTTGTAGCCTAGGGAAGAGCTTTGAATTTGCTTCCTAAAGCCACACGAGCATTTAAAGTGTCCTAACCAAAGCTGTTGACAGGGAAGATGTTTTTTGGAAGGTAGAATATTGGCTGGAGGCACCTAATCATTGAAAGCACAGCCCCGTAACACAGAAGGGGAGACCCTACCACAGCAGACAGCAACTCCCCTACTCCCCTACAATCATGTGTCTGGGGATGGAAGGGAGAAAATGTTCCATGTCCCTTTTATCCCAGTGCCCTTCCCATGTTGAGTCTGTCAAAGCTTGATGAAAAGAGGAAGGGGCGTCCGTGGGTTGACACCTCAGTTCAAATGAAGATCAGGATGGAGGAACATTACCAGGTCTCAGTGCCCACGATGTCTTCGTGGGAGGGCCAGGGCCAGCACACACGTGAGGCACTGGGGCAAGGGGTCCCCTGTGGTTTGAAACTTAAACCGCTTATAGAAACAAGGCAAGTTACTGAGCTCCTGAGGTCCCTCCAAAGACACAACCGCATTGACTCCCAACAAACAGGGCCAGGTTTTCAGGAAAGCAAACCTCCTGCCCTTACATCCCATCCTGGCCATCCCCGCTTCCCTACCCCAACAAGCAACACTCAGGCTGGGCTCAGGGCATCTCAATAATGCAGCCTGGAGGCCTCTGTCTCTCTCCAGGGCCTGAGTCCCCCTCTGTGGGCACCTGGCACCCGTGGAAGAGGAGGCTGCTCTATCAGCTGTTATTGTCACTGTTCTCTTTAGCACCTTGCCAGCCTGCCTGGCTGCACACTGGATACGCTTGTTCACCAACAACCTTGTCAGATATTCCCAAGAAAGGCTGCGGCTGAGGGAAGTGAAAAACATAAATATTTTGTCACTTTCTTAGGCTTTGCAGATCCTGGGATCCCGAGGGGCCCAGCAGCGGCTTACAGTTAAACTCTTCTCATTTCCATCCTCCCTATTAACCTTGCCTCCTCCCTCAGCCCAGCACATTCCTTTTGTCAGAGGCCTGCAGAGAGAACATGAGGCTTCCCACAAAAATGTCAGTAGGTTTTTACCCAACTTTTAGGCTTTTATCCAGAGAGTGTTCTGTGACTGAGAAGGTTCCATCCAGCACAAGAGGCCAAGACAGCGCCCAGATCGTGCTGCTGACCAGGAGCCCCTGTGGTCATGTCTTGGGACTTGGCCTAGGAACCGCAGATGGGAACATGTAGAGCGGGTCGAAATCTAGAATCAGATCTGAGGTAGGGAAGACCTCAAAGGAACAACATCAAAAGCTTAATGTCCTCTCCAGGGGGCTGCATGCTGTTGCCCCCAAGAAGGTGGAGTCAGTTTAGGGAAATGGGTCTTACATGTCTCCACTCCCCCCAGGTCTGCAGAGCTCATCCTGGATAGAGTTACGTGCTGGACGCAGAACCCCCAGCAGGTAGATGGGCCTTCTCCATGCCGGGCCCTCTGCAGGGCCTGGAAGGAATGCCCCGTATGTCTCAGGGTCTGCTGATGGCATCAGAGATGGGGAGCAAGGTGGCCTTGACCAGGGGACAGCCCAGTCATAAGGGTCTGTTCTTTTCTGTGGTTGTGATAGGAATCTGGGGAAAGAGAAACACAGAGGGATCAGGCTGGGAAGAAGTGGGAAGCAGTGGCCTAAGCTTTTGGGTACTCTGCCTACTGGCTGGCCATTGCCTGGGTGAGTGTGTGGACCTTGCCACACCTTGCCAAGGATGCCATGTGCATCCCCCAAACCTGGGCAGATGATACATCATCTGTCTCTGTCTCTCTTCTTATACCTACTGGACTTTGGGCTGCGGGCAGGAGGGGGCTGCTTTTTGCAGGGTGTAGCCTCACTGCATACTGGCTGTAGTCAGATTTTTGGTTGGGGCTTCAGCTTTGGGCACTCAAGAAACTGAAAAAGAGCAGGCTAGAGGTGGAAAAACACCACAGCTTAGTACATTTTGAAGGACAGTGAAAAAAGACCTTGGCCCCAAATCAGATTGTTCCTGATCTAAAATTAAAAGCGACTTAAGCCTTAACATTCGA
This sequence comes from Canis aureus, assembly GCF_053574225.1. Lineage (NCBI taxonomy): Eukaryota > Metazoa > Chordata > Mammalia > Carnivora > Canidae > Canis > Canis aureus. Next base: position 1,223,938 of record NC_135622.1, read on the forward strand.
GAAGAGAGGCAGATAATAGTTGTGAGGGTGGAGAGAGCGATCGCTTTTCTTTTCACCTCATGGCTGGAAACAGACCTTTCCAAGATTTCTCTGGACAAGGTTTATTTACTGTCTTAAAAAAATTGCACGTTGTATGAAGATTTGCAAATGCCAGGCACACGGCATGCCAGGTGCCCAGCCAAACCTCTTGTGGTTAGCCTTGAAATGAGATCATTTCACAGTAAGAAGGAGGTCAGGTTGCAAAGAGGGGAATTCATTTGGCTGCATCAATATGTAGGCTGCAGCAAAACCACAGAACAAAATTTTGTTGCCCTGCCACAGCAGCAAGTGCCAAACACAAGTCTGAGCTCCTCCAGGAGCTATTCCCATCCCCTGTAAGTCTCTCCTTATGTGCTTCTCTCCCCTTGCCAGGCTCTTCTCAGGATACGACTGGAATTCCATTTGGCGAGGCAGGTGGGTGATAAGAAACTCCCCAAGGTGTGTAATACACGCTACTGGACTCAATGTGTGCAGAGGAAAGGGCCACACCTGCTTCTCCTCAAGTATCCTGCTTGCCCAGCCAACATAAAAAATGAGGCATTTTCCTCCACCAAGGAAACTGTCAGAAGGGGAGCCTTGTCTGCTTCTGCCGCCCAGTTTGATTCACCTCAGGAGTTATCGAATCTCTACAATGTGCCCAGGACAGAACTGAGGGTCCCAGGAGCAGTGAGAGCACAGAGGTGGGGCCAGTTCCCGGACCTACATGCATTTGGGTTCTTGTGGGAGAGGCAAACAGGTGTGCTGAGACCAGAGCATAGTGCGACAGAGCTCATGAGGATGGTTGGGAATCTGAGCCAGTGTCCTAGTGGGGATGAGACCCCTGAGAAAGGGCTCTGCAGGCCAGGGTCATCGAGGAGGTTCAGGGCAGGGGCAGAGCTTAGGCTGGGGTCACTTCCCTTCCATTTGTATCTGTGTGGATTTCTACTATGTCTCTGATAAAATTTGACCAAGTATTATGCCCCTGGATAAAAATGCCCAGGCCCTTGGTCCTCCATGAAAGCAAAGTTAGGGGGTGCTCCCTTGGCAGGCCAGAGAACTCAGCTCAGCCTAGCACCACACCCCGTAAAGGGGCTTTACTAAGCACCTGACTGTCAGCTGCTACTTTATCTGGGAGTAACGGATTCCAGATATCTGAGCTTTACTCTCTCACATGTAAAATGGGGACAAGAAGAGCACCTACATCCTAGGGTTGCTGTTAAACCGATTGAGTAGTTTATGTGCACAGGTAAAATGAGCACCTGACACACAGTAGGCACTCAACGGCTCCTCGCTAGTATTATTCCTCTTCCTTTTGGAATTCTAGTATGTTAGTCTTTTTAGGAACAGAGTGTCCCAGTGTCCAAAATGTAAGTGACATCAAGAGCACATAGATTGTATTCACCTGTTGACGGTCGCTGCAGACCATTTGACTTCCCTTTCATGTGGTTCCTGCCTGGGGGATGAATTTCTGGCTCTTTGTCTAGAGAGAGTGAGGTCCAAGACCCCCTCCAGGCCTTTATCCCTACCTGTCAATTCTGGCCTTTTAATGGAAACTATACTGAAATAAACCACAAAGTATACTATTCCTCCCTTTGGTTTGTTTGTTTGTTTGTTTGTTTGGAAGCAAAAAAGAAGAGGCAAGTTTGGAGCACATTTCAGATCCATAAAAGACAAATTAATTATCCCCAAGCAGAAGCTGACCTTTAGCTGGCCTCAGCTCCCGCGCCCCAGCCACAGCTGCACCTGCTTTGAAGATGACAATATCCACTTGCTAAATACTAATAATTAGTCACCAAAGCAGGATAAAGAATGCAGAGCAAAATGAACCTGCAATTACTGTACTCGTGTGCATCCCCTTCGCCCTTGGAGGGCCAATTACCCCAGCACATTACCATAATTGGACTGACATGTTAACAGCGTCTGCCGTTCTTTGAAAGTGGCACTGTCCCCCTTTCCTGCCCCGCACACCCCCAAGCCTGTGGACGGTCTGCGCTGTGCCTTATGGCCAGGGCAAGCTGAAGAAGTCAAAGCTGTGCAGCACTTGCAGGGTGCCAGGGGTTTACCAGCTGGCCCATGTGCAGGCCAAGTGTATGCACAGAGGAGTCTCAAGTGAAGGTCACTGCTGCCTACCCACCCCCCCAGCTTCTCCCTCCCTCCGGTCCACCTCCAGGTCTCACAGACAGAGGACAAAATACTCAGGTGACTCCATTGACTAATGGTAAAATGCTCACCTCTCCCTCTGGGATTCCCACACTTCCTAGGGGCTGCTTGTGCCATGTAGACTATTCTGCAGAGGCCTAAGCCTCAGGAGCGAGGGGGGGGTGGCCCAACTATGGGGCCCCAGGTTGCTCAAGGAAGGGAGCTCCCAAGTTCACAAATATAAGCAGTACAAGGACACCTGGGTGGCCCAATGACTGTCTGCCTTTGGCCCAGGATGTGACCCCAGGGTCCTAGGATTGAGTCCCACATCAGGTTCCCTGCAGGGGCCTGCTTCTCCCTCTGCCTGTGTCTCTGCCTCTCTCTCTCTGTGTCTTTCATAAATAAATAAATAAAATCTTTAAAAAAAATAATCAAGGACAACTGTCCACAGAGCTGTGCCCCTGGAGATGAGGAGAGGGTGGTCTTTGGCTCCTACAGGGCGGTGGGTGGGCTGAGGCAGCATGGGGCTCAGCCGAGAGCAGATCCCTGGTGGGCATAGAGCTAGTGGTGAACACTCCTCCTTCCAGCGCCACCCCTCCAAACCCACTGCCTCAACAGCATTTTATGAGGTGATCAATGTTGTATGGATCACAAGAAGGCTGCTGAGCACTAGCACCAGCTTTGTGTTGGCAAGGAAGCAAGTTTTCACCGCTGACCTTTCCAAAGCAAAAAATCAGTTAAAAAAAATTTTCCCCCTATTCCTCCTCCTTTCCATCTGATTTCTTTCCCCATTGAGCAGAAAGAGCCTTTTCTTTTTCCTTTTCTATTCTTTTTTTCTTTTGTTTCCTTTCCTTTCCTTTCCTTTCCTTTTTTTTTTTTTTTTAATACAAGTCACTGCAACCCTCCAAAGGAAGAGGACTTGGTTTCTGGCTGTGCTCCCACACCCTGGGGAGCCACTCTCAGCCACTGGGAATGTGTTGGGCCTTCTCTTGGCCCTGCCTCGGCTTAAAGCTACAGCAAAAAAGGGCCTGGGCTGGCAACACTGGCTCCAGGAGGATGACTGTGTCTGGTGTGAGTAGTGTCTCCTGGAATGCCATAGAAGACACAGCAAGCAGTGCCTCTGGAGCTGGGCAATATGGTAGCCCTGATCATTATAACACACACGCACACTCATGTGCACACACACACAGTGCCTCTGTCCTCTCCTGAGGCTGCTCTGGCACTTACAGGCTCCAGGTCTTCCACATTTCATGCATGAAATGATCCACAGGGACAACCCCGATGATCACCACAGTATCCCCTTCTCAACCCTTTCGTAAGCAGACACACAAATGACACAAATGTACTCCTTGGCTACCTCTGCCCTCAAATACTATTCCTGGTGTTTACCGGGATCCCAGACTTGTGACGCTATGAAGTGTTAATGGATACTCTAGTGTAGATGTTACTACAGTACTACTATACTCCCTAGTGGAGGACGCTCCATTCCTGGATGGATTGACCTATACTCACGAACACAGAAAGACGTGTCACACCCAGCGGCCCACACTGCCCGTCCCTGCACACAGATATACCCATGGCACAGACAGACCCACAGAACGTCAGAGAGCACACATGTATGTCACACTAACATGCATTCAGATGTAAATCAACACACACAGTCAAAAGGTTAGCTTCAGAGACCTATCCATGTGCACAATGTTCTTGGTCTATAAGTGTGCCCTGAAATATGCCAGAATTAAGTCTACTCCATAGTTTTATGATCACAGTATTGGGGCTGAGCACTGTGGTAGACATTCCTTTCTGGATGGCTGACCCTGTATCGCTTGAAATATGCAGGACCGGTTGGATACCTCTTGTAGGGTAATTTAAAGGACTTTGCCTGGTTCCCCCATAGGGATCTCTGTCCCTCTCTGCCCATCACATTCCCTTGAAGAAGTCAGGAGTTTCAGCATCTCCTTGCAAATGGCTGCACACAACCATAAGCTCCAGAGGCTGAGAGATTCTAGGCAGGATTTTCTTTTGCCCAGCGTGTGTGTTCTGGGCTACGCAGAAAGGAGCTGAGCCGAGGTGCTCTGACTCTTCTCCCGGATAAGGAGGGTAGGATTCAAGATTCCAGCTGCAGAAGGTAACTCTTTACAGCCAAAAGGGAGAAGCACTCAGAACCGAGGCAATGATGGAGGGGAAAAGGCAGTCTGTGTGTCTCCAAGTGGGACCTGATGTCACTGAACCTAATTGCTTTGTCTTGAGCTTGTCCCTGAGTCAGCCTTAGCAGCAGAAGACTAGCTCCTCTTACGATGGGTCCTAAGAGCTACTGGAGGGCTGTGTGGATGTGACAAGCCCAGGGTAATGATGGGATCGGTGTGGCCTTGGTCAAGGGTTAGGGAGGAAGAAAAGGGGAGTTGAGGGGACAGATAGAGGGGTCCCACAGCTGTGGGGAACCCTGCACATAGCTGTGGTTAGGCCCCAAGTGTTTAGTCTGAGGTGAAGAGCAGCTAGGTTATAGCATGGGCCCCAGCAAGGGGATGCTGAGGGGAGAAACAGAGGGAGACTTCTGGAGGGCTGGCTGACCAAGTGGAGGCCCAGGGATCCTTCCTCAGGACAGAGAGCGCATGCTATCTCCCCACATCCCCGACAGCCTCCTTCATACCAAAAGGCTGCAGCAGAGAGACAAATGATCTCCATTAATTCCATCAGGTAATGAGCCAGTTGGTGCCATCATTAATTATACCAATTAAAACATGCTGGCCTTTGATGTTGGCACACACTTCGTACCCTCCTCCCCGCCAACATTTCACCTCTCAGTGTCCCTGCCTGGGGTTACTGCTTGGCTAACACAGTCCTCTAAGACCCTGCTGGCCCCACCCACCAACTTAAACAGTGAACTTCTACCTCATTCATTCATCAATCCATTCACTGAACGGGTGGTCTGCACTGGGGACATAAGAAATAAGACCTGGGACTTCCCATCAAATCAAACAGACAGCAGCTAACACAAAACATGAAGCAAACTCTCATATTGACATGCACTTCATAACGTAAAAGGTGTTGAACCTAAACTCATTGAATCTTCTTTTCTTAGTGTTGTCATTTATTCCTTTATATATTTTAATTAAGTATAGTTGACACGCAATGTTATGTCAGCTTTAGGTGTGCAACATAGTGAATCCACATTTTTCCATGATAGCAGTGCTCACCATGGTAAGTGTGGTCACCATCTGTCACCGTACAAAGTTATTATAGTATTATTGACTATATTCCCTGTGCTGTACTCTTCATCCCCGTGGCTTATTTATTTTATTACTGGAAGTTCCTACCTCTCAGTCCCCTTTGCCGATTTCATTCATCCTTCCCAACCCTCTCCCCCTCTGGCAACCACCAGTTTATACTCTGTATTTGAGTCTGTGTTCTGCTTCTTGTTTACTTTTTCATATTGCTTTGTCTTGTAGAGTCAAATAATCTAAAACTTTCAAACAACGTGTGAGATTATATGGTATCTGTCTCTGGTGGGAATGTAAATCGGCGCAATCACTATGGAAAACAGCATGGGGGTTCCTCCAAGAATTAAAAATAGTACTACCGTGTGATTTAGTAATTGGAATTATTGGGTATTTGCCCAAGAAAAATGAAAGCACTAATTTGAAAAGAACATTTATTGCAGCCTCATTTACAATAGCCAACATGTGGAAGCAACCTAAGGGCCTCTCCATAAATGAATGGGTAAAGATGTGGTGTATAGGGTGGCCCAGGTGGCTCAGCAGTTTAGCACCACCTTCAGCCCAGGGCCTGATCCTGGAGACCCGGATCGAGTCCCACATCAGGCTTCCTGCAATGAGCCTGCTTCTCCCTCTGCCTGTATCTCTGCCTCTCTCTCTTTGTGTCTCTCATGAATAAATAAATAAAATCTTAAAAAAAAAGAGAGAGAGATGTGGTGTGTATATAGTGGAATACTACTCAGCCATGAAAAGGATGAAATCTGCCATTTGCAACAGCATGGGTGGGCTCAGAGGGCTAAATCCAATGAGTCATCAGTTCATCTGCAACCCCTGCCAGGAAGGTGTTACCCTCTTTCCCATTTTGCAGATGAGAAAACCGAGGTTGAGAGCCATCACATGGCCTGCTGCCCAAAGAGAGTGGGGCTGAGACTTGAACCCATGCCTTTGACTCCAGGTTCTTCCCTTTACAGCCCAGGAGAGCAGAAGAAACTGCCTGTAGCTAATTCTGACAGGTGGTTTCGGGGAAGGCTCTCCCAGGGGATTACATATGTGTGGAGCTTTCTTAGGTGAGCAGCTTGAATAGGTGGAGAGTGCCGGGGGCATCTGAGGATGCAGGAACATTGTAAGCAAGGCCCAGGATGCGGGTGCACGGAAGAGCCCAGGGTCAGCCTCATCTGGCCATGTCATGGGATACACAGAGGCCAACAGGAAGTAAGTCTGAAAATCCTAGATTTCCAAAAGGCAAAAGAAGTGATTCTGGGTATTTCTGAGGCCAAATGGAGAGTCAGGGTGGATTTAGAGGGGGCCAGATGGAAGTTTATCCTCCACATCTGTCATGCTGGCCGGGATGCTGCGACAGAGGAAGGTCTCACCGTTCAGACCTCTTTTTCCATAGCCCACTCATCATTCTGCACTCCATTTTCCCCTAAGCTAAACATGCCATCTACTGTCTAAACATTTGGTTCCAGGCCCCTGTCTCTGCTGAGCGACCTGTCTGCTCCATCTCCCTGTGTGGGGTTTTGGAGCTGCTCTACCTGTGTCGGTCCCTGCCTCGTCAGCTGCCCCCCAGCGTGTGCCTTGCAGCCCCTTGAAACAAAAAAGGCCTCTTGCCTTGCTCAGCCGAAGACTGAGAGAGAGAGAAACAGAACAAGAGACAGTGACAGAGAGCAAGAGTGTGATATGATTGTGTGTGTGTGTGTGTGTGTGTGCATGTTTTGCAAGGTGACGTTCAGTGTCTCAAGGGTAGCCCTTGTATGTGACTGTTGCCTCTAACTTCTGTGCCTACCCCTAGAGCACCCTTAGCACCTCCTTGCTTCTTGGGAGAGCCGGACACTTGGCCCATTCTTCCCTCCACACACTCACCCACAATTGTGTGTCACCCGGAGAGTAGAGCACACAGGAAGCTCAAGACAAGCTTACTGAATAAACAGGCCCTCAGACACCAGGACACTGTAACGGGGCAGCCTCCACGACGGGCTGTGGCGCATGTACACTCGCCGGAGCGCCCGTATTTAATGGTGCCTCGAAGCCTCCTGGAATCACTCCTTCCCACCCTCAGCCACCACTGCCACCAGATGCATGTCTGCTTAATTACAATTCATGAAGTGCTCGCCTATTAATAAAGCCTAATTAATCCAGTCATGCCACCCTGTGACGCCAGCAGGGATGCTGGGCCCACCGGCCGCCTCGGCCACAGCCCTGGGCAGAAAGGGGCCCAAGGGAAACTAGCCCCAGATCCGGCCTCCCCCGCCTGGGGGCTGTGAGGACAGCTCCTATTTGGAGCACCCAACACTCCGAGGCTGATGGCTTCCACACCTGGCTGGTACTTGGCACCCCCCCCATCCCTGCATGCACTGTCTTGCAAGATTGTGCCCTATCTGTCTCCCCCAAGGAACTGGAAGCTTCTTTGAGGACAGAGTTGTGCTTGTTAATCTTTGCAACCATCCGTTCCCATCCCTGCCCCCAATATCTAGGCGCAGCCCTCCTGTTTCAGCTTGTTGTGTGCAAAGGTGTACAAGGGGCCCTTGTGGAAACCACCCTCTGGCTTACTGTCCCGGGGATGTAGGGAGGGAACTAACTCTGAAGCCAGCTGGATCGCGCCTGCAGCTGCAGAACCTCGGTGCTACGGCTGTCCAGCCTTGTGCTTTGGACAAGCTCCTGAACCTTTGTTTTTTTTTTTTATAATAAATTTATTTTTTATTGGTGTTCAATTTGTCAACATACAGAATAACACCCAGTGCTCATCCCATCAAGTGCCCCCCTCAGTGCCCGCCACCCAGTCACCCCCACGCCCGGCCCTCCTCCCCTTCCACCACCCCTAGTTCGTTTGCCAGAGTCAGGAGTCTTTATGTTCTGTCTCCCTTTCTGATATTTCCCACACGTTTCTGCTCCTGAACCTTTGTATGCCTCAAGGTCATCTCGGGGAAAGTGACAATAGCACCACATGCATTGCTTGTAGCAGCGAGTATTATATATAAAGGAACTTTAAAAAAAATATGTTGTTGTTGTTGTTGTTGTTGACTATATAGAGAAAAGTCTCATGTCCTAAGTGTCCAGTTGAATGAATTTTTATAAACTCAACACATTTCTGCAACTGGCCTCGGGAAGAAGAAACAAGCAATACTGGCATCCTGAAGGTCTGGCTTGGGGCTCTCTGTAAATAAAGAAACTTCTGTGAAAGATTTAGTAAAGCCCTCGGCACACCTGTCACAGACACTCAGTGATAACTGTGGCTGTTATTTCTCTGATGTTTCCAAATACCCTGGTTCTACCACTACCACCACCACCACCACCACCAGACTCACAGCAAGCAAAGCCACCAGCACCTGGTGGTAGGTGCCTTCAGAAATGCCCCCTGTGGTTACCTTGACCCTCCCAACCCCCCGTGAGTCGATGCTACCGGATTGAGTGCTGCAGACAGTAGAACAAGGCCTAGGCCTCTGCCCAGGGGCCAGGCATTCTGTTGCTCCTCAGTGCTCTGGGTGGGTGGGGGGTTGGGGGGTGACTCACAGACTTCTAGAACTGGAGGAAACCTAGAGGTCATCACATCTGAGCTCCTGCTGATGTGTGAGGGACATTCTGAGGCTCTGCAACACAGGCCTCAAGTCTGACCTCTGCATACTCCCAGCATGCGCCAGGAATCCTAAAATGTTCAAGCATAGAAAGCATCATCTCTGGGATCATTTGGTGACTGATTTAGTGACTCCGTGATTTTAAAGTTGAAAGACCTGAGAATCAGAGAGGGCAGAGACTTGTCCCAAATCACATAGCTTGGTAGTGAGAGAGAAAGAACAGAAGCCAGATCCCGGGACCCTAGGCTCATGCTCTTTCTTTTACATGATTATTGAGGAGCTTTGGAAGGGCATCACTCCAGCAAGGTGGCAGGCCTGCAGCTTGATGCCCTCAAGGCTGTGTGTGGCCCTGTTTCCCTTGTTGGAAGAGGGATTTACAGCAGGAAGGGATTTAGCAGTGTGGATGGGGTAGGAGTCAGAGCGGGTATTCACCACTGTCCAGCACCATGCACAACAAAAGGGGGAGCCCTCCCACCAGTCACCTGCTAATCAGAGCCCAGTGGTAATTGGGCTATGATTGGAAGGGAGAACCATGAGTTCCAGCAGGCAGCTGACATAGTGGCAATGGGAGCAGCATTTGTGGGGAACCAGACAACCTTGGGGCAGATGCTGGGCTGTGGGGGGTCCCCTGGCCTCGCAGAGAAGGGATAGCTCCATGATCCCACTCAGCAGAACAGTGGATAGTCTACACAGGGTGAGGTGAGGGGTTCTCTGCTTCCTCTATCTTTAAACTGCAAAATAGTAAACCCGAAAGGGACTTGAGCCTGAAATTATACCAACAGAGTTGAGTCATTCTTTTGGATTCTATAGGTTTTTTTGATTTTGAAATCCTCTGGAAAGAGAGCCTACACAGAAGAGGGCCCCAGCACGCTGGGAGTGTTCCAAGGTGAGACGGGTGGATCTGATGTAAGAAAGGACATTCTACCTGTGAACGCTGTCCAAAGATGGGCTGGCCCTGCAGAGAGAGCAAACCCCATCCAAGGAGATGCATGCACAGCGGTTACGTGATTGCTCCGCAAAGGCATTGCAGAGGGGAGTCCATACTTTTGGTGGGCATTGATCTTCCTTATCTTAAAATTCCCTCGCCACCCTTTCATCTGTGAGCTGTTGAGCCTCGTGGCCCAAACTACCCCCACAGGAGAATGTTCTCCGTTGTCCTGCACCATCTTGACCCACTTGCACCCCACTCCCAGTGGGGTCATTGACAAAGCAGGTGCTCAGAGCGCTGTGCCGATCTGATGACTTTAGACGACCAACTAAATGTTCCTGAACCTTGGTTTCTTCATATATGAAAATGGAGGCAATTAACATCTGCCTGTGCAGGCCTGAGGACCGAAGGGGATGTGTTAACCCATAGCACTTAGTATCTATACGGCCCTTGTTTTTCTTCTCCCTTCTTTCCCATTGTCTCTCTCTTCCCCTTCTTCTGTAGACTGTTCTATGTCACCAAACTTTTGGTGGTTGCTTACTTGTTTATTCCCTGACTCCCCCACCTGCCGGTGAGCTGTCAGAGGATGGGGTTGTCCCAGCTGCCTATACAAAGTGAACACTAGGTAAGCACGAGTTGAATGAACTGATGGATCAGCCTCCCAAGCTTCAGGAAGCCCAACACTACCCAGGCTGTCCTGCTGGCTGCTGGGCAGCTCTCCCCACCTCAATGCTGTGCCCTGGGACAAACAAAACCTGCCACTGTGTCTCCTCCTTCAATCCCAGGTCTTGCCCTTCCGCTCCTTCTTCTCGAGCCCAGAGAACTGGTCTGTCTTCAGCTACACAAAAGAGCCCTTCCAAGTGCTCTCTCGCTGATGGTCATCTCAGTTCTGCTAAGTCTTCTTCCCTCTGAGCAGATTTAGGCAGTCCCCTATCCCCACGCCTGCTTCTGCCTCTCCTTTACTGCTCGTTTCCAGACCCCTAACCAGCAGATGCCCACAGGCTTTCCTTGAATGCATGTGGTTATCGCCAAGGGCTTGATCATTTCTTTAAAATGGCCTAGGTTTTAGCATTAAATCAATTTGCCACTCCCTCCCCATGACAAGAGCCTCCAAGAGCAAAGTCTATTGTTGGCCCTGGTATATCTCCATTTTCAGAAGATTTTTTCCTTTGACCTTTCAAACAGAAGGATCATGTCTGTGATCACGTTCAGACGGAAGGAGATGTGTGGAAGCTCTATGCAGATGGAAAAGGTTAATCTCAACATTTGGGCTGACATTTATGACTTCTGAGACATGCCAGGGGAGTGTGGGTTTTAGCTGTACTATGAAGAGGGAAGTTCTAAACACAACCCTCTGAATCAGGGCAGACTGCCTGGAGAAGGAGAAAATAATTGAGACAGAGACTGCCTGTCCCATATGAAGTGAGCTGTTAGAGTATCACAATAGCTAACGGTGTCCTGTGCTGAGGAAAGGCTTCTGTTTCATGCCAAGTGGTTGGAATTCACTTATTGCTCAATAAATCCCATTGAAAGGCCTCACAAATTAATACAGTGATCATATTTCTGCCTTTTCCATATACATGAATTCAGTAATAACTGTAATTATTAGAAAGTTATAATAAAACATGATGTGTTACACTGTTAATTCAATGGCAGTAAGGATGAAGTATGGGGACTTGCCCATGTCTACATTCATCATTTTCCCTCTTAATTATGGAACGATTCCCTAGGCTGGAAAGCAGGAGGAAGAGGCCTCATTCTGTATTGATGGGGCTTCCTTCTCAGGGCCATTGCCTGGTTTAGGCAGTAGGCCAGGGGAGTGGGCAGGGCTCAGCAGAGGAGCTCCACCCATTCTCACGGGTTTACTTAAAGAACGAGAGGGGAGGTAGATTCCCTCCCCACCTCCTTGCCCTCCCCCTGCCAGCGCTTCATCTGTTCTTTGAACCACCAGTCCTTTCCCTCCTAGGCCAGAGTTGATTGGACTAGATGTGGGCATCTAAGCCCAAAGGCTGAAAGGGTTGGTGTTGGGGTTAGGAACTGGAGAGTCCTCAAGGGCAGAGCTGGGACAGCCACTTACTGCTATGCAGTGCTGAACCAGACCACACAGGCCTGGGAGAGAAGACATCAAAGCCTTGGAAACACCTGGAGTCTGACTCTGCAGGTCCAAGTGTCAGTCGTGGTTTTTTTGTCCTCAGCTACCATAGGTTGTGCCTGCATCATTCCAGCAAATCCCTCTTTATTGTTTTGTCTAGTCCTTTTTTTTAAGATTTTATTTATTTATTCATGAGAGACACAGAGAGAGGCAGAGACACAGGCAGAGGGAGAAGCAGGCTCCCTGCAGGGAGCCCAATGTGGGACTCAATCCCAGGACCCCGGGAACATGACCTGAGCCAAAGGCAGACGCTCAACCGCTGAGCCACCTGGGTGTCCCTGTTTTATCTAGTCTTGAGTGAGTTTCTAATTTGCCTCCAAATAAGTCTCCAGACCTTACCAAGAGCTCCTTGTATCTTGCTCGTGGTTTTCCTAATATCCTGAATACAGAAGATGCTCAGTAAAATTGTTAAATGAACAAGTGATGAATGAGGGGATGGAAAACACCAGAACTTTAACTCAGTAAGTGCTAATCTTCCCAAAGTGGGTCCAGTTTGTCCCAGTTGGACTTAGGCTGCTGCTCCTCATTGAAACCCAATACAGAGCAAGCTTCTCGCAAATACTCCTTCCAAGAGCGTGTCCTCTGGGTCAAGGTGGAGAAGACACTCTGGACTGGTGACACAGAGTTTTACCCCAGGAGGTCCAGCCTCCAGAGCAGACCCTGTGTCTACAAAGCTTTTCTCAGCCTGAGTGCAGCGGGTGGGGAAAGGACTGGCGGCTCCCCGAGTGAGCCCACCTGTTTCCAGGCAGCTCTGCCACTGACTACACCATGATCCAAGAGACAGGGCTCCATTCATTTGTTCCCTGACGTGGGCAGGCATGAGCCCACTGCCAGGGACTAAGAGGTGAATGTGTCAGACACAGGCTCTGTCATCAGAGAGCTTAGAGTCTACTAGAGGAAAACCCAGACCTTCCTGTCTCCAAAATTTCTGGAACGTGGAATTCCAGAGCTGGTCGTGTTTGCCCTTTCTGTCCACCTCAAGTCCCCCTCCACTTCTCAAAGGAGCATGGAGGCTGACAGAGGAGCCCAGTGCCAGCCTCTCCCTCCAGGAGCTCTGCCAGCCTCCACTGCTCTGGATACTGCAGCCTCCATGCGTTTGGCCTCCCTTCAGCAGGAGAGTTCTACGGGACAGAACGAGAGAGTCGGTGTCAGCCAGATGGAGAAGGTGAGGGCCATCAAACATGGACATGTGTAAGCTCCCCTTGATGGGATGAGGGCAGGGAAGACACTGATTCTCCAGGTGACAGACTGACTCCAGGCTTCTGCAGGCATTACAAGGTGGTGATGATCTTGTTGCTCTCTCCTCGTGCTGCACAGTGCCCAGAAGAATCCTTTAACTGGATCCAAGGATGTGTCAATTATCTTTATCAAAGAAAGTGGGGGGAACCCAGCAAATTGGTCCCATGTCTAAAGCGGAGAATAAGTACGGTCAGTGAAGAGTGGGAGAAAAGGCCTCAGTGGTCCTGACAGTAAGTCAAGCCTAGCTGACCTCTATCCTGCCTCCTGTACTCCCCAGACCTATTCTTTACCCTTTCCCTGATGCCGGGCATTGACTGCTCCCTATCTCCTCAGCCTACCCATCCCCCACCATGGTGTCTCCCCCCACCCCAGCCCTGGTAAGACCGTTTCATCTACCCTGTCACCAACCCATGTCCCTTGCCCACTTAGCCTTCCTGCCCTTTACCTACCAAGTCCCTCCAACTGTGAGACAATTGAATGGCAAGAGTTTTTCCACTTCTGCTCCCAGTCTTCTGAAAGCTCAAGAAAATCTCACATCCATGCTGACGAGCTCCGTCAGGAATTAAGGTTTTCCATCCTCAGTTGGCTCAGAGGGCTGGTTGATGGTACTTTGGCAGGGAGCATGCTGGCAGCTTTAAATCTGTGACACTCTTTCTTGGGGCCCTTTATTGCCACGTCCATCCTCCACCACTTTGACTCTAGCATCCTTCCTGGATTCAGAAACCCCCAAACCCTGATCACCTCTGATTGGACTACAGGTGGTTACCTGTCCAAGGTTGAGAACCAGTTAGATCCCATCTTCTGAGAATTAGCACCTGGGACATAGAGGATCTGATCTGCCCACGTTGGATGCCATGCTTCAATAAATGCAGGCTCTCAGAGAGGGTCAGAGAGAGAGGCAGGTGCACAAACAGAAGTATAGATGGGACTTGGCATGGCCCTGGAGAGATGGAGAGCATCCCCAAAAGGCCCCACTGTTTTTCTTGGCCTATTCATCTGGGGATACTTGCTTGCCTCCCAAAAAATCCCCACTTGCACTTATGCTGCTCTGAATAGGTGTCTGTCCTGAACAAACACATTTGCTGGCTGGGACTCAGCAAGTGACCTCATCTCCTACCTCACTGCCGAGGCTGAGACCATCAAAGGCAAACTTCCCATGACTGCAGTCCTTTGGCCTCAAGGCACATCTGCCTCTTCCTGTACATGCTCCCCTCGCCTTCCACTTCAGATGAGGACCCCCTTGTCCAGGCTCATCCCCCACACTTGATACCATTCTCTTCTGCCTCTGGACCCATCAGTAGTAGTTCTCTGCTCTTTTATCACCATCTCTCTGAATCCTTCCCGAAAGCTTGTGTGTGTGTGTGTGTGTGTGTGTGTGTGTGTGTGTGTGTATGAATTGCCCTCAATCCAAAAATTGGTTTCCTTTGTCATGCCCCATGCCATAGTTCTAGACTAGCTTTCACTGACTTCGGCCTAGACTCTTGCTGGGCCCTCCAACTGGTCTCCCAGGTGCCAGTCTCTCCTCCTCACCAGTCCCACCTCAGCACAGCTCTCTGCTTTCTTCTCAAAACACTCCCCACACCTCACCCACACACAGAGCTGGCCATCATGAACCCTGACGTCAATGTATCTTTCCACCCCCTTTCCCTGCCTTCCCACCAACCACTCTCACCTTCCAGCCATAGTGGATTCTTCTCATTCTGTGCCTTTGCCTATGGTGTCCCTTGGACTAGGACGGTCCAAAGAGGGGGAACCTCTTTCATGCCTGGAAATAACTAATTCACCTTTAAGTCTCTTCTCCCAGGTCCTGCCTGCTCCAGGGCTCTCCATCACCCACCTGGTCCTTATTCTCACCTAGGGAGACACAAGCACATATCAGGCCCTTTGATGCTTGGAGTCTCTAACTGTCCCCTCTGCATGGAGAGCATGTGCTTCAGCTCTTCTCAAGACCAACTTCTTCTCTGGTGTCAGCCTAGATGTCCACCCGGCCATCTCCCTTACAGCAGACCCCCAGCCCCACTCTGGCCCCCCCCTTGCAGTCACTCTCCATCACACAGCCTGTTTACTTCCTTTCTTGCACTTATTACACATGTCCTGATGGTCTTCTGTGGCTGGGGAGGCTTTCTGGGAAGCAGACTCAAGAGGAGTTCAGCTTGTAGGATGCGTAATGAAGAGGGCCATTGGGATCAACACCATGGCAAGAGTAGGCAGAGGGAGAATTCGGTCCTTGGTCCATGCCCATGATAGCCTTGGCTGACCCTGAAGGGAGCTCTGGAGATGAGATGTCCTTCTCTGGGCTTCTCACTTCACCTTCATCAGTCATTGGCTGGGGGATCACACTCCAGAGAGCATGACCTCGGGAGAGGTAGCTCCCTCCAGGTGGTGTTGAGGATTCCCCCCCACACACTCCCATTTCTACAGAACCTTAACTCACTTCTGCATTTTGTACAAAACTTTTTTTTTGTTTCCAGGACTAAGAATAGACATAAAAATACAAAGAAACCCCCTAATTTGGGGATAATTAAAACTGGTTTCCTTTTTTCAGCAATTGTTTGAAGCTCTTGGCTCCAGGACTTTCTTTCAAGTGCCCCATCTCCACGAGTGTCCTCTCTGGCCTGTGGCCAAGGCGGAGAGAAGACAAACAGGACCTGGGCATCCCTCCAACTCACCGCCCCTCCAGCCTGGCCCTGGAGCCTGACTCCCACTCCTTTTTCTCTCTCCCCACCCCACCTCCTTTCTAGCAGATGGAGTCAATAAGGATACTCAAACTCAATAAGGATACTCAATACTCAAACTCTGAGTGGTTCCAGGGCTTATTGGAGAAAGGAGGGTGAAAAAAATCCTCCTTTCTTCCTCCCCACTTTCAAAGCTGATGGGAAATCACCGCAGCTGAGTCCAGGAGTTCTTAGCCATCTTCCTCCTCTCTGTGGCAGGCTCTGTCTCTTTTTAAAAATATGTATTTGCAAGTGCTTCTGGACATCTTCCTGGTTAACTTCTAGGAAGGTAACCAAGGCAGCATCTCACCTTGAAACCTCCAGAAGAGTGTTCAGATGCTGTCCCAAGGGGTGAGCTCACAGGCAGGTGACTTGCCCAAATCCTAGGTAGGATAGGATGGCACTCTGAGCCTAGGCAGGATCATGGCAGGGGGCAGGCTATGCTGCCAGCCTCACATGAGAAACCTCCTGGACCTCCTCTGGCCACCCTGCTCATCTGTAGCTCTTGCAGGAGGCCAGTGTCAGTGGGTTTTGCACCGCACACACACACAGACACACGCATGCATCATACCTCCGGAAAACATTGATGGACAACTTAGTCTTTTCCCCCAGAGGTTTGTTGAGAGGCAGAGGGGATGACACTGGGCATCATATGCCGAAACTTCCCAGGCATCCCTTGTTACCATCTCTCTGCTCAGCCCCCCAATTCCCCTTCCCTGCAACAAAACTTCAACCCTCCTTTGCTGGCTTTCACCCCCTCAGGCTCCCTTCTCACAGTCCAGCAGCTTGGCTGAGACAGAGAATGCCCAAAGAGCCTGGTACATGACTGGAGATGAAACTTAGGCTGCCCCACAGGGAGGCAGGGTCTTGGCATTAGTGGGGCCCCAAGCCCTAGGTTCAGAGTCACTGCTCACCAAAGCCCCAACTTCTTCATCCTAGGAAACATCTCTGGATTCAGAATCAGAGGCAGCACTTCAAGTCTCGGTTCTACCTCCTTCTGGCCACAGGATCTGAGAACGGACGGTAGGTGAGCACTTCACATTGTATTCTCACCGAGTGTGTCTTAGTAGCCGATGAAGGACAAGCAATGACTCGAGATGCCTTTGTGAATTGGGAGCCATCAGAATAGGTGTAGCTAGACAAAGCTTCCACCAAGGACTCCGCTGGGCAGTAGAGCAGGGTGGTGAAGGTGGGGTAGAATGGCAACCGGAAAGCCACTGGAGAGACAAGAGAGTGGAGTCACACCTGATTTCGGCCCATGCTACCTTGTGGGGAATCAGTCAGAGACGGGAGTTCTCTCTGGCAGCCCTGTCTGTGAGCAGGAGAGAGCTGGATCAGACCCGTCCCCGGCCTCAATACCAATGAGGGCAGGATGAAATCTCTCCTTCAAATCTTTCCTAACCTGTGGCTCCCATACATGCTTGGGCCTGTCGTGAGCAAATTAGCCCGAGTATCTCAGGCTCTGCTGCCTGTGCTATGTGCACCTGCATGTAAGGTGCTTACTTCTAGCCAGCCCAAAGTTGCTCACTCTTGTGCAAGAGTTCTTCCTCTCCTATCAGATGGCAGCTCCTTGGGGATTCCTGGGTGGCTCAGTGGTTTAGTGCCTGCCTTTGGCCTGGGGTGTGATCCTGGAGTCCTGGAATTGAGTCCCACATCGGGCTCCCTGCGTGGAGCCTGCATCTCCCTCTGCCTGTATCTCTGCCTCCCTCTCTCTCTCTCTCTCTCTCTCTCTCTCTCTCCTTGTGTGTCTCTCATGAATAAATAATAAAATCTTTAAAAAAAAAAAAAGAAAAAAGAAAACAGATGGCAGCTCCTGGGTGGCAAGATAGCTTCTCCCATCACCAGGAGACCCCGGACCACAGAGAGGAGGAGAGGTACTGAGTGGAGGGCAGCTCTGTGCTGGGTGCCTCTCCCTTAGCCCCCAGGCCTCATCTGTCTGGGGACATCCCTGGATCTACATGTTCTCTAGGACACTGACCCAGATCATGGGGGGCTGCAGGAGGCTGGGGGAAACTCCCACTCTGGGAGTTTGGAAGAATTTTCAGTGGATGCTGTCTGCATCCTTTCCCCTTTCATGGTGTTATCTCTGCTTTCCCAGGCCCCAGGGCCCCTGGGTTCACCCCTCTCATCCTTTCCAAACCTACTTCAAGTAACGATTCAAGTAAGGAAGCCTTATAAGCCTTCACTGGGAAAATAAACGAATGAAAGGCTATCATTTGCAAACGGTGTGAAGTTAATGTGTCTCTTATCCCAGGGATGTTTGCATCTGAGTCTGCTTTCTCACTGTGGTGTGAAGGCCACATCCCAGTGAAAACAACCCCAGATTTCGGGGATAAGAAGGCAATGTAGGATTTTGATCAGGGGCATGTGTCATTCCTGGGCCCCACCTCAGGGTAGGTCCCTACACCAGCTATGCTGGCCTTGGTGGGAGATACACCCTGGAGATCAGCAGAAAGTGCTGGGGAAGGGTGAGGAAGGGGGGAAGAAAGAGCACAGGATGGGGATAGTAGGCCTGATTTCAAGCCTCTGCTGAGCCACTGTGTGATTCTTAATTTCTGATTTTTAAAAAGTAGACAGGAAGATATTTTAGGTTGTTTTTATACCTGATAGTCTATGGTAACATAGAAGGAAAGCTGAGGCCACCTGGAATGAGCAGGGATCTGGAGGGCTTGTTTAAGGATGTAGTAGGACCTCTCCCAGAGCAGGACCCAGTGCACAGAGGACCAGGGATGGGCACCGTTTCAGAAACACCCCAGAGCCGGGCCAGTGTGGAGCAGGGAAATGCCAGACACAAAGTCCCTTTGCACTGAAGGCCTCCAAGAAGGGGCCAAGATGGTGTGAGTTAGCGCGAGGAGGTCCACCGGGCCACCTTCCTGTACATTTCTTCCTTTCCACAGCACCATGGCTGAGGAGCTAGAGATGCATCTGGGCATGATTTCATGGAGAGGAAATTTAAGGAAGGTGATGCAAATCAGAACAGTGGTCACCCAGTTAGTGAGGGAAGAGACCCCAAAGAGCCTGCTGGTATGCTAGAGATTCTATATCTTGATCTGGGCAGTGGTTTCATGGCTATGGACCTATATCAAAAGGCACTGAGCCATCCAGGAAGATTTGCATACTTCACTGTAGGTAAATTACACCTTAATTAAAAAAAAAAAAAAAAAAAAACAGTAACAGAAGAGACCAGAAAGGTCCAGATCAGGGTGAGCAGTGCCAGAGAGAGCAAAGTGGGGGAAGAGTGGGCAGTAGGCAAGATGGGCCCCTTAAGGCAGCAGGTGCTAGAGAGACAGAGAGACAGAGGAACCAGGAAAGCAGGACAGAAGACAGGGTGCAATAACCAGCATTGGCAGCATGGTTGGGAGCATGAGGTGTCAGCTGACCTGAAGATCCTTGAGACCACCTCTTCACCCTCCAGACAGTTCTGGTGGGTACTGGCATGTCCGGGGGATTAAATGAGACACATCACTGGTGTTTGCCAAGCTTTGGGTCTAACGTCTGTAGCTGCACAGGGTGACGGGGGTGGGGACAGGTTCTCAGATAGCCTTCCAAACAGATGGCCCTGAGACTCATCTTCTTGCTGAAAATTCTGAGCTGAAGGCGCAGGGGCTTCTTGTTGAATTTTCCGGCTTCTGCTGCTGAGGAGGAACCAAGTTAACATTTAGAGTCTAACATTTAGAGTCTGCAGATGGCTGAAATGTGACATGCGCCGCTGAGAGCACGGCCGACATTGATGTAGAGTGTTAATATTAAGCTCTAAGTGGCTTCTGTATATTATCCAAATATGGGAAATAAAACCGAACAAATTCATTTCTTCTTTTTAAAAATAGGTGATTTTTAAAAATGATGATCCAGAGCTTGAAGTCATAGAACAGATCCAACACTATTGGCCTGAGCAGCCTTCTTACATTAGGGGCGAGCATGGTGAGTGTTTGTACTCATTCATCTTCAAACAGTCAGGGGGATGAAACACTGCAAGGTAGCTCCCTGGGGGCCCTGGGCAGTCTTCTGTACCCTCCTGCCCGGCTCAAGCACAGCCAAAGCTGGGCCTCCAGCCCAGCCCACCCCCATTTTCCGTTTCACCCACTGTCTAAGAGCAAGGGCTATGGGCTCAGACTGCCTGAATTAGAATTCCCAGTTACTTACTTGCTGTGGAACCATAAAATGCCATGTCTCCCAAATGCCACCTCTGCCGTGAAGCTTTCCAAGAGCACCCTCCTCCATGCTGCCACAGGACTTACTAGTTCTATTTTTCTCCTGGTTAAAAATATGTCAGTTTTGGATATCATAGATCAATACCTTTTGAAATGTTTCCTCCATCCCTCCTTTGTCCTTAGTCCCAGCTGTCCATGTCTCTGTTCTGTTTTCCAATTTTTAAATTCATTCACTATTTATTGAGTGGATACCACATGGGAAATGATGATCAAGTCAGGGACAAGTCTCACTCTCTTCCACTCCAGTCTGGGAGGCTATTGGGGGTACAGAGGTGTCTCTCTGGGAGGTGAGAGTTGGATGTCATGCTAGAGACATGAAGGAAGTGAATGATTAGCCATGTCAGTATCTGAAGCAAGAGTGTTCCAGGCAGGAGGGCCCAGGGAGAGAATGAGCTGGCATGTTAAAAAAAAAAAAAAAAAAAAAAAAAAAAAAAAAAAAAAAAAAACAGCAGAAAACCAGTGTGACAGAAAGGACTGGAAGAGAGGGAGTATATAGGAGAGGAGATGGGAGACATGGTCAGCCCCAGGTCATGAGAGAGGAGTGTGATGGCCTGATTTTCATTTTTAAACCTCACCTGGGGTGCTGAGTATAGAATAGACTCTAGGAGGTTGGGGATGGAATCAGAGGGATGACTAGGGAGACCAGGTGAGAAACAACAGAGCCTCGGACCAGCATAGAACTCACTCACAGCGCCAGACTCCAGGTGTTCTTTGAAAGAAGCCCAACCAGGGGCACGTGGGTGGCTCAGTGGTTGAGCATCTGCCTTTGGCTCAGGCCCTGATTCCAGGGTCCTGGGATGGAGTCCTACATCAGGCTCCCTGCAGGGAGCCTGCTCCTCCTTCTGTCTATATCTCTGCCTGTCTCTCTCTGTGTCTCTCATGACTAAATAAAATAAATCTTAAAAAAAAAAAGAAAAAGAAAGAAAGAAGCCCAACCAGACTTGCTCAGGAGTTGGTTGTGAAGAAGAGAGAAATCAAAGAATATCCTTACATTTCTTACTAGAATACTGATGCCGTTTATTGAGACGAGCAAGATGCAGAAGAAAGGGGGGAAAATGGTCACTAGGGTGAGAATTTCATTTCAGACACACAGAGCTGGAGATGCCCGTTAGACACCCAACAGGAAATGTCAGGAAGGCAGTTGGATATAGAAGTCTGGCTTTCAAAAAAGAGACCCAGGCTAAAATTGGTTGATTTCACTGATTAGGTATAAAAGTTTCAAATAAATACCAAGTCCTTATCATTCATTCAATAAACATTTATCAAGTACATACTGTGATGTTGAGACATATAAAATGTCATCCTCATATGTCAAAATTATCAAATATCAGCCCGTTTCATATAGTTTGAGCTAACATATCCAAAGTGCCACCCAAGCAAGGGCTGTGAAGAGTAAAGATGTATTAAGCACAATACCTGCTTTCCAGGATCACGATCCAGAATGGGAAATCAGTTTTATTTAAATCTATTTTTAGGGACGCCTGGGTGGCTCAGCAGTTTAGCGCCTCCCTTCGGCCCAGGGCGGGATCCTGGAGACCTGGGATCGAGTCCCACATCGGCTCCCAGCATGGAGCCTGCTTCTCCCTCTGCCTGTGTCTCTGCCTCTCTCTCTCTCTCTGTGTGTGTGTGTGTGTGTGTCTCTGATGAATAAATAAATAAAATCTTTTTTAAAAAGGTAAAAAAATAAATCTATTTTTAAAAGTTTTATCGAGGTATAATTGATATGCAAAGAGCTGCACACATTTAATTTGTACAACTGTATGAGTTTGGACATATGCAAACTCCAATGACACCATCACAACAGTCAAGGGAAAAGACATATCTAAAGACATATCTAATACCTTCTGGTTTCCTTGTGTCCTTTTGGTTGCGTGTGTATGTGAAGAATACTTAACGTGAGACCTATCCTCTTAAATCTTAAAGTGCACATTACCATATAGTCAACTATAGGCACCACGTTATACAGCAGATTTCTAGAACTTCTTCATTTAGCACAACTGGAACTGCATACCCACTGAAAACACCTCGTTTTCACCTCACTCCAACCCCTGACGACCATGGTTATATTCTCTGACTCTGTGAGTTTAGATACTTCATATTAGTGAAATCATGCAATGTATGTTCTTCTGTGATCAGCATATTTCACTTAGCATAATGCCTTCCAGGCATATGCATGTTGTTGCAAAAGTCAGGATTTCCTTCTATTTAAAGGCTGAATGGCACTCCATTGCATGTATATACCAAATTTTCTTTATCCATTTATCTATCAATGGACACTTGGGTTGTTTCCATATCTTGGCCATTGTGAATAATACTGCAGTGAACATGAGGGTGCAGCTATCTCAAAGAAATTATCTGATTTCAATTCTTTTCAATATATACCCTGAAGTGGGATTGCTGAATCATATGAAAATGCCATTTTTAATTTCTTGTGAAATCTCCATACTGTTTTCCATGGCTGCTACACTCTTTACATTCTCATCAACATTATACAAGGGTTCCAATCTCTCCACAACCTCATCAACACTTGGCATCTTTTTTTTAATATTAGCCATCAAATAGGTGTGAGATGGTATCTCATGGTAGTTTTGATTTGCATTTCCTTGATAATTGATGATATTGAGTATCTTTTCATATACGTGTTGCACTTACACATCTTCTTTGGAAAAAAATGTCTAAGTCTTTTGCCCACTTTTTAGTTGGGTTATTTGTGTTTCTTTGTTTTGTCTTTGTTGTTGTTGTTGTTGTTGCTATTGAGCTGTAGGAGCTCCTTGTATATTTTCGAAATTAACCCCTTATCAGATATATGGTTTGCAAATATTTTCTCCCATTCTGTAGGTTGCCTTTTTTAAGTTGTTTGCTTTGTTGTGTAGAGGCTTTTTAGTGTTATATAGTACATATGTCTATTTTTGTTTTGATATCTATGCTTTTAATATAAACTTAGTAATGATAACAAGCACTTATATAGCAGTTACAATGTCCAGGCACTTTGATAAGCACTTGCTATATTAAATCGTTTAATTACTGCAAGTTTATGAAGTAGATACTATTATTATTTCTGGAAAAGGGTAAAATGATTTGCTTAACCAAATTGTGATGGCTTAAAGATGGCTACAAATGCACTATAACTCACCCAAAGGAAAGGTGGGGTCTATTCCCCCACACCCACTCCTGTGAGTGGCTTTGACCTAAAGAATGAGATGCAATGGTAATACCTGAGTTTAGGCTTTAAGAAATCTGAGGCTTTCACTTTTGACCTCTTGGAGCATTCTCTCATGAAGTCAGCTGCCATGTTAGAATTCCAACCACTCAGAGACCACCATGCCGTGAGGAAGCTAAAACTCACCACCAGTAGAGAGAACTACCACTGGAAGAGCATTGAAGTGCCAGACATATGTGTGAAGCTTTTCAGGACCTTCTGACCCAGCCTAGCCAGTTGAATGACCCCAGTTAGCAGCTCCTAGAACACAACCATCAAGCTGAGCTCCACCCAAATTCTGATTCATAGAATTATAAGCAAATAAAATATCTGTCATTTGTAGTCATTAAGTTTTAGGGTAGTTTACTACACAGCAAGAGAACCACAGTCAGGAAGTAACTGAGCTGGGACTTGAACCCAGTCCATCTGGTTCCACAATTTATGCTCTTAACTACCACACTATACTACCCCTCCAAATTATGAGGTACATAAAAACACATTTGAGTGATTATACTGTAAAATCTAAAAGATCCTATTCCCAGAGCAACATTGACACATATCTGGGCAAATAAATTAGCATTCTCATCCTGCAGACACATTTGGAACACGTTTACCCAGCAGCATGTGCACAAATCTATATAACCCCACCATTGAAACCATAAAGTATATAATTGCATCTTATCATGCACATCCAGAGAGAAGTGGCTAATGTATTCATTTTCTATCGCTCATAACAAATTATACTACAAACTGGTATGTACCATAGAAATATAGAAAACATAGAGACTATTTATACCATATAGACATAGAAATGTTTATATAAATGCTCAGTTTCTCACAAGGCTGAAGTCAAGGTGGCAGCTGGGCTTCGTGCCTTTCTAAAGCATGGAATCCTTTTCCACACTCACGTGAGAGATTTCAGTGCCTAGTAGATAAAAGACTGAAGTCCCTGCTTTCTTGCTGGCTCTCATCGGGGCTTGCTCTCAGCTCCTGGAAGCTGCCTATAGCTCCTGGCACATGATCTTCCCACAGCCTCACAGCATGGCAGCTTCCTTCCCCAAGGCTAGCGGGAGAGTCTATCACCCACGTCTGCTATGAGTGAGTTTTATATAATGCAATGATGTAATCATGGGAGTGACATCCCATCACCTTTGCCACATTATGTTGGCTAGAAGCAGATCATAGGTCTTGCTTACACTCAAGGGGCGGGGGTGGACAGGTACACTGGGGTTCACCTCAGGGCACAACTGCTACACTTAGCTTTTCTTTTTCCCTTTCATGATTTCTCTGGTTACATCCATTACCTACCCTCAGTATTCTGTACAAACCACCAATGCCAAGATTGCTTGATAGGGGAAAAAAGCCAAATGAAACAGGCGATCCATACTGTGGAAGAGGTGACAAAGATAAGTTGATGCCATGTGCTCTAGGACTTGAGAGTATGTTATGTGTGATGGTCTCTCCTGTTATGTAGAATGAACTAGAGATTTTAGGTTTGGATTCAGCCATCTACAAATTGTGCACCATAGTCATTTAACTGTTGAGATTTTTTTGTTTGTTTCCTCATCTATGAAATGGGATTAGGTGACACAATGTATACAAACGGGCTTTGTAAACAGTAAGATATACAAGGCTTGGCAAGCTCAAATATTAAGCAAGTTTAAAGGCACAATCAGCATTTCCCACTGTCCCTTCCCTTCCCCAAACAGAATAGTTAGAGGTGGGCCTAACACATGGTGATGAGGGTGGGGATGGGAACAGAGGGACATCATGAAGAGGCACCTTGGGCAGAGTCCCCTCTGACACCCAAGGATATAAAGTAACTAGGAGTGGGCTAGGTGTAGTAGCAGGCAGAAGAGATGGAGCCCATCTTTAAATATGGGCTCCATCAAGTAAACAAGTAAACTGGTTGAGCATATAAGTACATTATATGTACCTTAAAGAGAAGGAGGGGTGACTGGTTCAGTTAGTTAAGCATCTGACTGTCGATCTGGCTCAGATCCTGATCTCAGGGTTGTGAAATCGAGCCCCAAGTTCAGCATGGGGTCTGCTTACTATTCTCTCTCTTCCCTTCTCCCTCTGCCCCTCCCCCTGCTCATATTCTTTCTCTCTCTCTCAAATAAATCAATCTTAAAAAAAAAAAAGATGAGGAGAACCAGATTGCTTTCTTTTGCAGAGGGCACTAACAAGCATGGAAAGGGAGGAGGCTAGAGTGAACTCTAAGGTTTGGATTGGAATCAGAGGAATTATATGAATTCATGCTTTTTATATACAAATAAACAAATAGTTACAGAGGGGTGTGCATATATGTACAGAGCATGTACATACGTGCTACTGAGCAGGCCCAGAAGTAATGCCAACACAGCAGCAATGAGCACACCACATGCTCAGATCTTGGTCTCTAAATGTCATCCACCACTAAAAAAGAACCAGTACTCCCTAGAGTAACAGTTGATTCCAGGCCAAGACAGGGAAAGTACAAGATGATCCTGGAGCCTATTTTGTGCCAGAAAGTAGGGAGGTCCCCAAAGAGGGATCAAAACACATCAAAATGACACAGGAGTCACCTTGAAGTTCTCACTGGCTACATCTGGGGCAGTTTTAGCATAAAGACAACTAATAATGGTGAGAGATACAATCTATTGAGCAAGATAGGATTGGTTAAGTTCGTGCTGATATAAAAAATAATAAATCAACAGACAAATATGAGAGGAGGAAAAGCTCTTCTTTAGAGCATGATGTCAAATAAATGAGGGTGGGATAGGGGAAATAGAAAACAGCCATTTGGCAGCCATCTTAGCGGTGTTTGATTCAGACTGGAGCCATCAATGGAGGTTCAGGCTGGTGGGCAGAGGTTATATGAGGAACAGGGTATTAGCATCATATATAATACCACTAAATTTCAAAGGGGAAAATGGTGACTTTATGGTGGAGAAGTTGGCGACATGACCAGAGAGTCAACCAGCATTGAGACAGATGGACACCAAGTGGTGTGATGCACTGAGGGAAGTGTGGGATCACTTCTGCAGTATTCCTGCCAGGAAAGCCTGATCTAGCTCTACCAGGAAGAAACATCAGGCCACTTAGATTAAGGGACATCCTAGGGAATATAAAGCCCTTACTCTTCAGAATAGTCAAGGATGTAAAAGTTGGGAAGATTCAGAAACTACCTTAATATAGTATACAAGTGAACACAGTGCCAGGTCTGTGTTGGCAACCTGCACCAGAGAGGAAGGAGTTGTCGGGACAGCTGGTGGAATCTGAATGGAGTTTGTGGGTCAGATGATGATATTGTACACACGCAGATTTTCTGATTTGTAGGGTTGTATGATGGTTATGTGGAGAGCAACCTGGTTTGGGGGAAATACATGCTGGGGTATCTGGAAGCAATACAGTATCATGTCTGCAGCTTGGTTTCAAATGGTTCAGAAAAAAGACTAGTAATAATGGGTATACCAAACACAGATAGATAAATCAGCATACAAACACATAAATGGGGGAAAGAAAATGCAATGAAATATTAACAATGAGGGAATCTGGGTGAATGGATACGAAAGAAGAATCCTTTGTACTGTACTTACAACTTGGCAGCTAAGTTTGAAATAATCTCAAAGCAAGTTATTTTTTTCTTAACGCAGGAAAAAGAAAAAAAGAGTAACCTAATTGGGTTCTGTGCCAAGGCTATTTCTGCTCCCTGTTCTACTCTTGTGGTCTTCCTTGGCACACTGTAGGCCACACAGGTAGTCTTTGCCACAGACCCGCTCTCCGGCAGGCTACGGCACAGACATACCGTGTGGATCCTGGCAGAGTGAAGCCGCCTCACTTTGCAAGTTTTCCTGGAGTAAATTGGATGTGACGTGATTGATCAATTAGGGATCACAGTCGCCTTCACAAACTACTATTGGTTCCACCTTGATTGCAATCGGCAGCAATCATCTCCAGTGAGGGCAGGAACCGGGGGTTGAGTGGTGCAGAAGCCCGTGGATGGTCTGTCTCAGCCTTCAGCTGGTCCACCAGCCTTGCAAGCGTTTGCTGGCCATCTGTGGCCGAGAACCAGGCTGCATTCACTTGGCCCATCTAGATAGAATCTTGTTGCTTTGCGTTTGATTTTATGTATTGTTCTGGATTCAGTGACATTTAGCTTTGGTGTTGTCAGTTTTGATCAGCCAGTATATTATTTTAGGTTTTAAGTTAACCAAATACACATTTAGAGCTATAACAGCACCTTTATTATGGAAATTTCTGAATAATAATTATGTTATTCGAGTCTGAAATTCTCTGGCTTTTCATTCCTTTTGTTCCTTTGAAATAATTGTTTATGCAACACAGCTATTTGATGTTTCTTTTCTGAAGACTATAGTGCTGGGCTGGAATATTCTAGAACACAGACTCAGAGTGGGAAGGGGATTTAGAGGTTGTCGAGTGCACGGTGTCCGATCCAGACTGCATAATGACTTCTATGCTGTGGACCCAAGGGATGCAGCTCAGGAGGAAAGAGTGGGCAGAGAGGGGTCTTGGGCCATAGGTGTCTGCTCAACAGAAACAGGGCAGGAGCCAGCAGACACTTCTCTCACTCAGCTGCAGCCAGAGGTAGAAAGCACTGATCCACCCAAACCACCCAGCCCAGGCAGGGGTGCTACCAGCATGGTCATGATGAAGCCCCAGCCGCTGCATAAACCCCTCCAACCCTAGGGACCTCATGCAGCTCCTATTGGAGCTCTGTAATCTAATACCCGACAGAGGTCATGGTATTCGCTCCCTCTCTCCCCTCCTCGCCCTGTATCTCACCCTGTCTTTTAATTCTTTGCAGACCCACCCAGAAGGGCCAGATCCAGAAGGCACATTTCTGAGGCAACTCAGTGGGCTGGGAGAGGCGCCCTGCTGCCCCCCAAGGGGTGCTGAGGCTGTCGCTTGCCTGTAGTCTCTTTGATGGCTTTGTGCTCCGTGCTATAAATAAATGATTTTGAATGCTTATCTGCTTCCCTCTGTGTGCTTTTCAAGTTATTTTTGGGTGACAGGCCTCTTCTGTGTTAGGTGGGGGCCTGCATTATTGAAGACCATGCGTGCCTTGTCAGAGGGAAATAAGGTCAGCAAGCACGTGGTGGAGGCTGGGGTGGGTGGCCGGTGGCTGCGGGGCCTGTCTGAGATACAGAGCACCGTTCGTGTCCTCTTTTTGGGGTGTCCCAGGCAGACCACAGGGCCCCCAGTCCAGTCCAACCTTGAGCTCAGGCTCCAGCTCTGCTCATCTCATTAGCTCTGCGTCCACAGCCTCTGGGCCCTTAAACCAAGCAACATGGAATATGCACAGGACCCAAGAGGAGTCAGCACCCTTGGGTTCTATCCAAGCTTCCCGGTTGAATGGCCTAGAGTGAGTCATGACTTCTCTGTGTCTCTTTTTTATGCAGGAAATGGTACTGCTGCTCCCTGTCCTGCCTGCTCAGAGGGCTGGAATGTGGGCTTTCACTTCCCTGCTATGGGCAACTCTAGTTGCTGAGGCCCAAGCAACAGGGCCAGGGCTCCAACAGTCCCTGGCTCCCCTCCCTGGGAGGCCCCGGGAAGCCAGTGGCCAGGGCCTTAGGGACTTGTCTAGCATAGCCAGCTAAACTGTATTCTTTTGACCTCGAGTGTGCATGTATGCAACTCTAAAAGAGAAACCCCAATCTACCAGCACATCACTTAGGATCCAAATTCAGAGGAGGCAGGAGACAGAGCTGCCCTCCCCCAGCTGCCTGCTCTTCCATCCAGATCCCCTCAGGACTTCCCTCAGAGCTCGCCTTATCCTCCGGGAAACCTCAGTCCCTTCCTCCTTCTCACTGTCCTGCAGGCCAGCCCCTCGGCCCCCAGGGCCCTGAAAGCCTCCACTAGTGCATCTGCCCCTCAAATCCCTGCACCCCTTCCTCTGTGTTTCTAGGCCTCCAGCACCCGTAGGCAGAGTCCAACCTAAAGATGTTCAACATCTTTGAGTATTTGGTCTGAGGAACTGTTTGCACTGACTGTGGTTTTCTGGGTCTTAATGAGAGGGAACCTGTTCACCCACTCGAGTGGTTTTTGTAAAGCATGGGGGCACCAAGGTGTCTGAATGCTTCAGGAAAGCATCTATGGCTTTGAGAACCCTTCCTCCTTGTTTGCAGGAGTCTGTCCTACCTG
Organism: Canis aureus; assembly: GCF_053574225.1. Lineage (NCBI taxonomy): Eukaryota > Metazoa > Chordata > Mammalia > Carnivora > Canidae > Canis > Canis aureus. Next base: position 1,253,472 of record NC_135622.1, read on the forward strand.
TGTCTGTCCCTTCTGGGTCATGGTCCCCATGGAACTCAGTTGGGCTCCTGCTCTGGGCCTTCTCAGCCTGAAAACACTTGGGTCTCACCAGGATCCCCACTTCTGTGGCTCCCACAGCACAGTCCTTGGATCCCCTGTGGCAGGACTCCCTATCCCAGCCAGCCGTGGCTCATCATCCATCTATTGCCCACTGTCGCCCCACCTTACCGCCCCTCTGCCCCAATCATTCCAGCCCAGTTCATTACCGGGACCATTCCTGCTTTTCACCCTCTACTGATTTGCAGCAGGTTCCAATTAGTAATTTAAATGGTCACCAATTTTCCCCAAGCCTCGGACAATAATGGAGATTTAAGTCTAAATTAAAATTTGCTAATTTAGAAACATTTGCCCACTAATTGCTGCTGAAGTGCTACGGCTTGGCAGGCCTGCAACTCAAAGCTGTCTCTTCCTGCCTTCCTGTTCCCATCTGTCTCCAGAGGGGTCAACCCAGTGCTTCTCAATCCTGGCGAATTTGCCCCTCGGGGGATATTAGGCAATGTCTGGACCACACTTTTGGTTGTCACTACTTGGGGAGGAGAGATGCTACTGGCATTCATAGGTAGAGGTCTGGGATACATCAAAACGTCCCACGATGCACAGGGAAGTCCCCAATGACACAGAGTTACCTGGCTCAAAATATCAATAATGCCAAGGCTAAGAAGCCTGGATATAGAACATCCCCTGGCTTTGCCCCTAGAAACCTTTCCTGGCACAGCCCAGCATTCCATAAAGCAGGCTTCAAAGGTTTTGTTTCTAGACATCTAGAAAGTTAGGAGTGCAGAATTATCTCCTTAGATGTTCTAGATCTATTTTCTTTGGTCTTGTAGGTTGTTTATTTTAATGGGCCCAGCATTCAAAATCAGAAGATTTTGCAAGAAAATCTGGATATATAGCTTGTCCTGGGAAAAAAAAAAAAAAAAAAGGAAGATCTTTTATTAGTAGTCTCCAGTTCCTAGGAGGCAGCATCCAGTGGGAACTGAGTAGCAGCTTCCCACAGCCCTTTACGTGAGGTATTTACTTATCTGGGTGACCTCAGTCTCCGCTGCTCCCTGTCGCTGTCCAATCTTTAGCTTCAGTTGCCCCTTAGTACTTGTCTTGGTATAGCAGAGAAAAATTTCTCAATCACAAGAGGGAAAACAGCAGATAGACTGGGTTGCACCCAGATCCTTGCCTTATTTTCTTCATCCACTTTGTTTCAGGGCATCTGACCATGAAGCCCTGCTCCAGGCCCCTATGGGGCATCTTGGTAACCCTTTAGTCCTGTAGAGTCCCTGCTGGGCCCTGCTCCACAGACTCACAAGGTGCCAGAGTGGTGGGTGCAAGGTCACTCTTGGGTTCCTTTCCTGGTCTCATGTTTTCTGTTGAGCACTGTGGATCCTGTGGATTGGGGTTCCCAGTGGATCCATATCAAACATTGCCCATGCTATAAGAGAGAGCTGAGGAGCAAGCCTCCATCACTGAGCCTGAGGGAACCCTATCCCCACCCCATCTCCTAACACAGCCCTGTAAAGTGGCCTGCAGCCTAAGGCAGGCCTGCTGCTTGCTTTGTAAATAAAGTTTTATTGGTGGACATCATTCCCATTCATTTACATATCGCCTGTATGGCCCACGATGTCTAAGATATTTACTGTCTGGTTCTTCACAGAAAAAGTTTGCAGACCTCTGGGCTGACATAGAAGTCCCACCCATTTATATACATTTTGCAGTTTACAGAGCCCTCCTTTTGATCCTCATCACAACTTCATGATGTGGTCGGGGTAAGGATCACAGAAAGTACCAACAAACATTTCTGAGTGGCTGCTGGGTGCCAGGTGCTGAGCTCTGGTCTCTCACATGCATTTCCTTATAGCAGCCTTGGGGAGTACTTAACTTTACAGAAGCTCAGAGAGGTTAAGTGACAGGCCCAAGGTCACCATCAAGTCCCTCTGGCTCCCTGCCAGGTTTCTGTTCTCTAACTTGCTCTGATGCAGCATTCTTGACCCTTGGTTACATTGTGCTGGAGGTTTACCACCGTGGCACAACACAGACCCACCCCCGGCACAATTGCTAAGGCTATAGCCCTCCCTCCCACCCCACGCCTCACACTGGTGAGTCCCCTAGGAGTACAGAAGTGTTGCACTAAGGGTCAGCCCACCCTACATCATTCTTGCCCTCTCTTCCTGAATTGCCCAAGATTGCATGTCCCATGGACTCCTGAGCAGATTCCCTTTGTACCTGATGGCTACCATCCAAACCAGCACTGTCAGGCCTGTGGGTGAGTGGATGGGGAACAGAGGCTGTGAATGCCAAGCCTAGCTCCTCCTGACCCTGACCACTGGAGATGCCAGGGTGAAAGAGCCAGGGACCTGGAGGCGGGGGGTGGTGGGGAGATTAGAAAGGAAGACAAAGTGAGGGGTTTCTGAACCAAGGAGACCATGGCCCAATGACCATGATGGGGATGTGGGCCAAGGAATCAGGGCAAATGGAAAGCAACTGTGTGTTGCATTGCAAACTGCCTGGTGGCCTGTGAAGGGTAATAGATGCGAAGTTTCAAGGAGTCAAAATCCAGTCCGAGAGGGCAGTCCGCATGGAACCTCCACCCCTCTGTGGAGTCTATGCAGCATTAACTCTGTGCACATGAGCCTCTGTGTGCAACCGTGTGTGTCTAGGCATCTGCGTTTTGTGTGAGCAAGCGGGGCGAGCCAAACCCACGGGACCAGATGTTTTCATGTGTGGGAGATGGTGGGAGGTACCAGGAAAAAGTGCTGACCCTGAAACATCTGGACCTGTCACAAAGCCTGACGTCCTTCTATTTTAGATTCATATCCTGCCCAGTCACCGGCACCCGACAGATGCTCAGTAACTGTTATCCTTTCTGCTAGGTATGATAGTTTACGCGGCTGCCTGTATCTATATGCATCTACATGCACACGTGTATGCAGATATACTATTGAATGTAAAATTCGGGACACATGTTATCTCTTTTTCTCATTATCATTTTCAACATATTCAATACAAATTGAGTACCTACAGCATTAACTGCTTCCCTTGACTCTCAAGAAGAGGCTAGTGTGAGAGGAGAGCGGTCAACAAGCCAGCTGCACACACAACAGCCTCAAAGGTGTGACTATCGGAGGGAAAGGAGGGAGGTAGGGTGTGCAGGAGCCAGGCTGGGAGTTTGGACTTGTCCTCACAGGCATTCAGTAGGGACTGTGGCCCTGTAAGCACAAGGACAAAAGTGGGGGTTTGGAAGGTCAGTCTGGCATTGGCATCAGGGAGTCTGCAGGCAGGGGAATTCGTTGGGAGGCAGGTGTTGCCAGGCAGACTCAAGGTCATTTCCTAAACAACTTGGTGGTCATGAGCGTTGGCCATGGGCCCCTGCACAGCATAGCTCACTATCTCACAGAATCCTCCTGGCAACCTGAGAGATCTATATGTCCCAGTTTCCTGATGATGAAGCAGAGGCTCAGGGCTACAGGGTTGCAGAGGTGCTGGGGTACAACAGCATGCCTGGCCGGGCCCCGTGGCAGGATGTACGACCAACCAGGGGGACAGTGGCTATCTGAGGCTGCACAGCTCAAGGGCTTGGGAAGTGAGAGAGTGATGGGACCAGTTCCCAAAGTCTGGGCCTCGGGGGCCCCTCCTGGGAGACAGACAGGGTCACTTGCCTTCCCACAGTGCCTTCCACAATTGGGTCAGGATGTCTGAGGAGACCCTGCATCCAGGGAGGGTGTGATTCGATGAGAAAGCAAGTCACTTCCTTTCTTGCCAATTGGGAGCAAGGCCATGCGCTGCTCTTCACCTCGATGTTCTCCTTGAAGACTGTGTAAACCCACTCCTACCTTCCTTTCCCACCACAAATTTCTTACTGAAGATTTTTTTTTTTAGGATTTTATTTATTTATTCATGAGAGACACGGGCAGAAACATAGGCAGAGAGAGAAACAGGTTCCCTGTGAGGAGCCTGACAGATGGGGGACTCAATCCTAGGACCCTGGGTCATGACCTGAGCCAAAGGCAGATGCTCAACTGTTGAGCAACCCAGGGGCCCCTCTTGTCATAGATTCTCTAAACCAGGATGACGAAGGCCAGGTGTGGGGAGAAGAAGCCTCAGTGCTTCCAGAGACCAGTTCCCTCCTCTCTCTCTCTCTCTCTCTCTCTGGCAAAATGCCAGCCCTTTACTCACTGGACCTGGGAAGCCCAACATGATATAAAACAAAATAAAATGAAACAACTTCATTATCTGCCAGAGAAAGATGATTAAACTGGTCCACTTTGTGTCCTGATGGGCTGTCTCTGAGCCGTGTGTCCTTCAGTGCCTTCCGTCTGGATTAGGACAACAGTATGAACTGTCTCTGTGTTAATTGGTTTCTTAGAAAGTTTACTCATTTCATCTTCTCCCCCTCTGTCAGCATAGAATGTTTCACCCTGAGTCAAAATGCTCAGCTTCTATTGTCTGTGGCCAGAACATAACACGCATCGACCAGACATCCTGTCACAGTCAATGAGCAGTTAGATGGGGTCCTTCCCCCTCCTGAAGTCTTGTTGCCAACACTGTCAGAGGAGCCTCCACTGGGCCAGGCGTGGACCATTGCCCCTCAGTGGGCTGGTCTACGGCTTCCTCTTGGCTCCTGGGAGAGCCTAGCAAGAGTTGACAGTGAGCTTACCCTCCCTTTTCCTACTGCCATCCGTATCTAGCAGAGTTTTAAGGCTTAACAAGATGCCACACCCAGGAAGCCCCCCTGAGTCAGTTGCACAATCATTCTGATCACAGAGTCCGTGCAAACCCCCTTCCCTTGCCACAGTGCCAACCACAGCCTTCTTATAGCCGACAACTAAGGCTGGAGCTAGAGAAGAACATGCCTGTTTGCTTTCTGAGAACAGAGATGCTCATCTATGCATATCATTTCTTTTGTTGGTTTGTTTGCTTTGACTTTAAGGTCATCCTCTTTCATTCTTCTTGAGCCATTTTGCAGGTGTGTTTTCCTGGCCCCCAACTGCATCATCAATTCCTTTGAGGCAGGAGCCACACCTACTTATCTTCAGCTTCCACACCACATAACGGACCCTGCACACAGTTGAGCTGCATGTGTTCCTAGGAAGCTGGACAGTATCACGTAGAGGACCAAGGCACAGCTCTGGGGCAGGCTGCTGAGGGCAAATGTGGCCCCGTCAGCTAATTCCACCCCTTCATTGCTTCCCTTTGCACACCTGTAAAGTGGAAATTGTAACACCAACCTCACTGGGTCCTTGAGAGGATTAAGTACATGGTAGAGGGACTGACACACACACATGCTAAGAGAGGTCTTAAAATCCTGTGAGCACGTAGCACCGTGCTCCCTGACCCCAGGCCTCTTGCTTCCTTCTGGACACCGCCCCACTGGGCCAGGCGTGGACCATTGACCCTCAGTGGCTTGGCCAGTGCAGGACGAGGCTGGAGAGGACCAAAGCCAAGCAGTGTTCCCACTGTGGCTTGTATCCCTTTCAATCCCTTCCCAGTGCCAAGAGGAAACTCACGCAGCCCTGGAATAAGGCCTGGAGAGATCAGGGACCTTGGACCTGTCCCCAGATTCCCAGCTAAGCCTGGAAAGCTCCCACCCGATTGCTGGCGTTTCCGTTTCTATCGTTCCCTCCTCCCGGTGCTCCTGAAAGCAATGTATTGCTCTCTGCAAACCCCGTCCCCGCGGCCCATGCAAGCTTCATTAATCGAAAAGAACAGAACCATGACTCAGCAATGGTGGCCCTGGAACCTGACTGAAATCCCTGGCAGATATTTATGGCAAAAACATTTCTCTTTATATACAACTTAATCAGGCCGAGGTGTGACAAGCGGGGAGGCACCCATTAGGCCAGCTGGTGAAGCAGCAGAGTCGTCTCCCGCTGATGCATGTGGCCCAGGCATGGCTGGTGGCTGGAACTTAAAGCGGAGCGGAAATCCATCTGCTGTGGGCGGCTCGGAGCAGTTGTCACAGCTTAACACAGGCCCCCCGTGCACCGTGCACGCCGCTCGCCCGCAGCCTCCCGCCCCTGCGACAGCCCTAATGCAGAAGTGGCATCCCTGTCATTTGCTTGCGCCACGGCCACAGTCAATTGACCTTAGAGACTCTTCATTTTTCCTGGAGCCACGGTCAGAGGCAGCAGGAGAAAGCGAGGAGGTGGTGAGGAGAAGTGGCTGGTGGGGAAGTTGGAGGCGAGCCTCTTCTGAGGATGAAAGGAAAGATTGTGCCTTTCAAAGGAAGGCAAGCCTCCCGCCCTCTGTGCTCGGGATGACTGTCCACTCCTCGTGGCACAGTGGCTTCCTTCTCGAATCAAAGCCAGCCTGACACTCCGCGTCTGGGTGTTGCTCATGTCATTCTTATCGTAAGGGCAAGGTGATGTCAGAAGAAGGAGAGGGACATGGCTCCACCGGACTTCGGGAGCAGGCACAGATAGTTCCAGAACTCAGCAGCACGGGCATAGCCAGGAGGGGAATGAGCCGGTCCAGCTCGAAGGCAGTGCCATGGTCTGTCCTGACCGATGCCTGTGCCGGGTATGAATGTAGGTTGCTGTGACTCAGGCTTCACCAAATTCCCCGTCTCAAAAAAAATATATAGCCACTGGCACAAGGTCGAGCGCATAGTGGGTGCCTAACAAAGCTTCACTTTGTGATCGAAGGAGTGAATAAATGAACTAAGTCGAATTTTCAGGGTTGGCTTCTTTTTCCTCCCAAAGATTCCTCTCTTCTAAGCATCATTCTCGGGTCCTCCCAAACACTCAGAGCCTCTAGTACATACAAAATCCAATTTGACTGAATCTGCCCATCTCTCCCTCTGAACACAATCAGATTTATGTGTAACTTTTTAGGGCAGTCCTATTTCATTAAGTAGCAATGGGCTCTTGCACTTAAGTTCCTGATGGAATCTCAACATTGAGAAGCACAGCCAGCGTGTCGCCCATCCGCAGGTCCGGGTTACTGCAGGAGAGAGAGGGATTCCCTTTAGCCCTAAGGGCAAGGGTGCTGACTAGAAGGCAAAGTTTCTTTCCCACAAGTACCTGATGCCTGACTTCATCACTGAGCTTCCTGGGCTTTGGCACGGGGCCCAAGTGCCAGGAGCAAAAGTGAAAACAGACAGGGAAGGCTGTCAGCACCTGTCTCCCTGCTGGAGAATCAAACGTCCATCGTCAGACTCTTTTAGGACAGGATCCACTCATTAAACCAGATGCAACTCTATCATTCGCAAACAATTCATTAGTCTAAACAGATCTGAATGTCATACCCGTCCAAGGATTCACCAGACAATTAATTACAACACAAAGCTGGAAGAATAAAAAATACAGCTCATGAGACCAAATAACATTCTCATTTGTGATAGTCAAGTTTCCTCTAGGTTTCTGAAATGCAGAATAGGGGGTCAGTGGGAGCAGTGTCAACCCAGAGACACACTAGGGGAGGTTTTGCAGTGGGTTTTGGCTTGCCCACCTGACTGTCTCTCTGCTGTGAGCTGCTCCAAAGGAGTCATGGTGCTGAGCCTTTGAGTGATGACTCTGGCTACCAAGGATCTGAGAGCTGAATGTTGGAGAAAATCAGACACAAGAAAACCACAACACCAAAAAGAGTTTGGCCCTTTTTGTGCAGCCCCAGGTAGTGAGCTGGGGCAGCCTGCAGCACTTTAAGCCAAAGGTTCGGGGGACTCAGGGTGGATGGCTTTGAGCCAGGTGTTACCCACACATCTGTGGGCTGCTGCACACAGCACAGGAGCTGGGGACATGGAAGCTGGGGCTGCCAACTCTGTATCCAGACTCAAACCCCCAAAGCTCTGCCCTCCCTCCAAGAGCATCTCTGCCTTCCTTCCTGGAAGAGCTTGCCCCACACCCACATCAACCTCCTGACAGCTTCTAGGCTCAACCTATTAGTTCTCTCTCTGAAAGGACCACAGCAGGAGGCTCCTTGGGGGTTCACGACTGGGAATATGGAATTATTCTCAATTAATGCCTACATGACACCTTTATGGTAATTTTGACACACACACTCATCGAGTTATTTCATTTCCTAACATACTTTGTCTCACATCTTAAATGAGGTAACATAGGCCAAAATAGGTTTGCTTATGTTTTTCTTTGGACCCTTAGAGACTTGGGTGCTGTAGGAATTAACATTTCTAAACAGCTGAAACATCATTTATCAAAGGTAAGTGAGGTGTGGACATGCTAGAGAAACATCCTTCTACTTTGTTTTCTGGATGAGACTCCCTGCAAAGACTCTAGAAGATGTCATCTCCTCATTCACCCCGTTGGAGCCCTCCTCCAGGCCCAGCACTGCAGTGAGGCCAAGGTGTATTTAAAGAGGAGTGGGTTTAGACACAGCATTAACAGGGTACTGCTGGCCAACGGACACGTAGGGTGTTAGTCTGCATCCCCCAAGATTAAAGGCAAGGATTTTGTTAGGAAAAATGCCCATGTGAAAGAAAGCCATGGTGGGAGGAGGAGGTGAATTGGGGAGGCAGGGAGACCTGTCAGATGGTAATGCAAATCTGACCTCAGAGAAGTAGAAGGGAGTTTCGGGGGACTGCCAACTCTGGATGGTTTGGCAAAGCCCCAGGGAGATCCTTGAGCTAAAAGGAGCTGAAAGAGGAGTCACCTAGCCCCCAGGAACAGATCTGCCTCACCATCTCCCCTGGGCTCAGCCACTGGGCTTGGCTGGGTGTGGGGGTGGCCTACAGGGAATATGCCTGGATGCAAAAATGGTTGTAGGTTTCAGAGGCAGAGGCTGTGCTCCCTAGGGGAGGAGCCTGGGAGCCATCTCAGGGCCCCCATGAGGTGGGAGGTAGGAGAGGAGGCAGGGCCCCAGCAGCTCCCTTTCAAAAGTTAGGAAGTCCTCAACCCAGGACCCTCTCAGGAGACCTGGTGGCCCTCTGCCTCTCCTGCTCCAAAAGCCTCATTTGGTCTTCGGAGCCCATGCCAGCATTTACATGATCTTCGGATGACTAAAAGTGCCCTTGGGAGGGGTGGTTTCACATGCCCCCACCCTAGCATGCCTCCAGGAGGAAGAAGAAGAGATAACAGAATGGGTGGCTGTTTCCTTCCTCTTCTGAGCCCACAGTCCCTTGGCCCCCACTGCCAGTCAGGTCTGCAAGAGAAGGGAAGCTCAGACAGCAGATGCACCAAGAAAGCCCGGGAGGCTCAAAGCCTGACGGCGGGAAAGCAAGGCGGCATGGATTGAGCATTTATTCTATACCACATTCTCCATATGTGTTTATTCATTTGACATTCAGTGCTAGCCTGTAGGGTGCTATTATTATCTGTTTTCTAATAGGCAACTCAAGCTCAAAGAGGTTTGCTCAAGACCACATGTGGCAAAATCAGGGTGCAAAAGCAGTTCAGTCTCAGTCTAAATATATTGCCATCCCAACTTCGGGCTGCGTCAGCCAGGCAGGGCTCTAGAGATTGAGAAATCCAAGCTTGCTCTGCTGGATGGTAGTGGGCAGGGTTGTGGGGCTGTCAGTAAAGCTGGAGAGCTCACATGGAGAAGCCAGACTTCCCCTCTCAGGTGGCCTGCAGGAGAACAGTGCTTGGGGGTAAGAGGCTGCTGCCTGGACCCACATCTCTTCTATATTAAGGCTGATAGGGTGGGATGCAGGGGTCACCTCCAAACTAGGCTGATGCTTACTGGTTTAGCAGTAGGGGAGTCCTAAAAAGCCCCTTGGATCATTGTCACTTCAGGATCTAAATACCTTGAGTGGCTTCCCAGCATGAATGTTAATGTTAAAATGTATGAAATCTAACATTTTTAGCCTGGCCAACCCGGCTTCCCTAGCCTGATCCCTTCCTACTATCCTGGCCTCCCCTCTCAGGATCCTCTGCCTCTCTCCCTGTGCTCCACCCACATCGTCTTCTTGGCTACTGCATGTGCCACTCTAGCACATGCTGTTTCCCCACCAGACTGTAAGCTGAGTACAAACAGAAGCTGAATAGCAATTGTTTTCCGGTGCTTAACAAAGGGCTGAGCCCATAATAAGTGCTCAGGACATATTCATGTATGAATAAATGGGAGGTGAGATGTAGTGAGACATAAGGCTGGCACTTTTTTTTTTTTAAGATTTTATTTATTTATTCATGGGAGACACAGAGAGAGGCAGAGACACAGGCTGAAGGAGAAACAGGCTCCCTACAGGGAGCCTGATGTGGGACTCAGTCTCGGGACTCCAGGATCATGACCCGAGCTGAAGGCAGACACTCAACTGCTGAGCCACCTAGGCGTCCCAAGGCTGGCACTTTAAATGAGGGCCAGACACCCCTCTCTTGCTTTCACCTCTAGCAGGACAATCTCCTGAACAACTCCCAGTACAAACAACATAAAAGCAAGATAAGTTCTATAAGAACACCTGCCTGTGTGAATTTCTAAAATAGTAGGAAACTGCAGATGCCAAAAATAAAGTGAAAGTCAACATCCTGGGAGGTAAGCAAGAGCCTAAACCAGGATATCTGCCACGCCCTGGAGACTTAAAGCTTCTGTCTTGGTGACTGCTGAGGATTCAGGAATCAGGAGATACAGCCTAGGGCTCACCCATCATGGGCAATCTAATGAAGAAGACTGCATGAAAGTGAGACCGCAAAGGGCTGGGGACCTCAGTGAAAGAATGAATGAAAAATAAGACCCTCTGCAGCCTTCTTCCTCCAAACCCATAACTCCAGTCTAATTATGAGAAGAACATCAGACAAATCCCAGTAGAGGAACATTCTACAAAATACCTGATCAGTACTTTTCAAAATGGTTAAGGTTATCAAAAAGGAGTCTAAGAAACTGTCACAGCCAAGAGGAGACTAAGGACACATAATGATTAATACAATATACTGGATAGGAGCCTGGGACGGAAAGAGGAAATAAGGTAAAAACTAAAGACATATGAATGAAACATGGACTTTAGTACATAATAATCTATCAATATGGGTTCATTAATTTTGACAAATCTACCTATCATAAAATAGATGTTTACAATGGGGGAAACTGAGTACAGAGTACGTAAGAGCTTTGACTTATTTCTGAAACTTTTCTATAAATATAAAACTATTCTAAAATAAAAAATATTTTAAAAATAAAATAAACCCATTATGCAGAAGGGAAAAACAAGGAAACTTTAAGTTTTCACTTGATTTGGGGAGGAGAGAGAAAGATTGTCCCTTGAGATTCATGACCTTTTATTTAAATTTGTAGTCCAAATTTTCAGACAGAAAATTCACTTTCAAATGGCACTGGGTAGGTAGAGCTCTCTAGTCCCTGGTAGATACCAACACAAATTTTCTCTGGAAGAATGCAATTTCACCTGAAGCCTCAGAATTTCTCCAGATGAAGAACATGAAATTATCATCAAAAACTATAAAAGACACAAGGAAACAAAGTGCTATGAGTGAAATCCAGCAGAAATAATTGGTAATGGTATCAGAACTCTAAATACTTCAGGCATTAACATTATCAGACATGGAATATAATACAAGTGTGTTTAAATGTTATATATGTTTCATATGTTTAAAAAAAGATAATAAGCCCAAAAAAAAAAAAGAAGAAGAAAAGACTATAACAAATGACCAAGCATGTTTGAAATGGGAACAAAGAGAACTTCAATGGAAAATATAATTTAAATTAAAAACTTGATGGACAGCTAAATAGTAGATTCAACACAGCTGAAGGAGGAATTGGTGAACTGAAAGATTTAGAATGTAGTCCTGGGAAACTAAGACATAAACAGTATGAAATTAAGGTTAGGGCAAGAGATTATAAATTTATGCAATAGAGTGGAATAAAGAAACAAGGAAGAGGCAATGGTGAGAGAGTTAATGGCTAAAGGTTTTCCAGAACTGTTAAGGGATACCAAACCTCAGTTCCAGGAGTCCCAACAAATGCCAAACAGAATGCATAAAATGAAATTTTCATGTAGGCAAAGCAATGTGAGTCTGCAAAACACCAAAGAGAGAGAGAGAGAGAGAGAGAGAGAGAGAGAGAGCACCAAATCAGAAATAGACAAAACCAATCTGTGAAGACAGACAGCATAACAGCACTTACCTTTGGAGAAGTGGATAATGATCAAGGGAGGCTTCTAGAGGGCTTTTAAGGTTTTATTTTCATTTTACACAACCCAGTAATAATTACATGAGTGTATTCACTTTGTAAAAATTCAGCAGTCTGTACATTTATGATTCATGCACTTTAAAGTAAAAAATATGCTATCCTTTAATTTTTAAAACTCACATTTAAAGGAATCATAATTAGACTGGGAGTTGGCTTTTCAACAGCAACAGCGATGGCCAGAAAAAACTGAATAATACCTTCAATATTCTGAAAGAATGACTTGAATTCCACACCCAATGAAATAATCTTTTGAAAACGAGAGCAAAATTCCACTAACAGGAATTCTAAAGCATGTACATCAGACAGGGGGAAAATGATACCAGATGGGATGTCTAGGATGAAGAAGAAATGATGAAATACTATTTTGGAAATATGTGGATCAATCCAAATAAACATGTGCCAAATACAGCAGGAGCAGTAATAATGTCTACATTGTGAAGTTACAGATAGCTACAACTCAAAATGCTAGGCAAAAATAGTGTATTAGCTGGAAAAAGAGAGATGAAAGGTGGAGCATTCTAAGGCTCTTACATTTGGGGAGAAGAAGATAAAGATACTGACTGATTTTAAACATTGTTAAATCTGCATGTTAAAGTATCTAGGGCAACCACTAAAGGAATAAATATATAAAACATTTTCAAACTAGTAGAGGAAAAAATGGAAGAATGATAACATAATAAAGGACTTCCATCAGTCCAAAAGATAGCAAGAAAGAACTAAAAATAAGAAACAGAGAACGTGGGACAAATATACACTACAAAGTAAAGTGGTAGAAATCTAAATATAATCTCAATCACAATAAATATAAATTCATAAACTCTCCAGTTAAAAGGAAAAGATTGGGCAGCCCGGGTGGCTCAGCGGTTTAGCGCCACCTTCAGCCCAGGGTGTGATCCTGGAGACCCGGGATAGAGTCCCACTTCAGGCTCCCTGCATGGAGCCTGCTTCTCCCTCTGCTTGTGTCTCTGCCTCTGTGTGTGTGTGTGTGTGTGTGTGTGTGTGTGTGTCTCATGAATAAATAAATAAAATCTTAAAAAAATAAAAAATTAAAAGGAAAAGATTGCCATACTAGATTTTTTAACCCAAGTAAAATGTGTTTATAAGGACACAAATATTGATAGTAAAAACATAAAAAAAAATACACCAAGCAAGTATTAACTATAAGTATGCAGAAGTGGTTATATTAATATCAAATTAAGTGAATTGTAAAGCAAAGCATTAACTGGATATAAAGAAGATTGCTACACAGTGGTAGCTTGAAACCACTGGGAAAATATAAGAATTCTAAACTTGTTTACATTTGATAACATAACCTCAAAATCTAAGTAATGTTTAGGGTATCTCCTTAAAGAATGAACACATAAGACATAGTTTTCAAAGTCATAGAGGTAAAAATGGAAAAATAATAATATTAAAAGTGCTTCAATCTAATTAATGATGGACTCAGGTCACTATACGTTAGTCTAAACCCATACAAGGTACAACACCAAGAATGAACTGTTGTGTAAACTATGGACTTTGGGTGATTATATGCCAACATAGGTTCATCAGTTATAGCAAATGTACCACTCTGGTGGGGGATGTTGGTAATGGAGGAAGCTGAGCATGTATGGGGGCTGTGGGTTGATAGGAAACCTCTACCTTCCCCTCAGTTTTGCTGTGAACTTTAAATTGCTCTGAAAAAGGTAAAGTTTAAATAAGTAAATGATAAAAGACAAAAAAATAGCACATGAACCTAAATAATCAGTGTAAGACACAAAAACCACAAGAATAGAATAGCAGGGAAAATAAATAGCCACTGTAATCAATCCAAAAAATGGCAAGAAAGATGAAAAAATGAGAAACTGAAAAAGAGAAAACACAAAATAAAATGGTGGAAATAAATCTACATACATCAATAATCATAATAAATATAAGCTTGATGAAATTGCTAGCAGATATTGACAAATTCATCATAAAGCATGAGATTTTGGCATACTTCCTGAGGTAATTCATACATCCAGGAAACAAAATGATTAGTAAGGCTGAAACAGCACAATTAAAAGATTGATCTAATGGACACATACAGAATATTGCATCCACTAAATGGGGAATACACTCCTTTCAAGCACCTATGTACTATTTATAATAAAATTGATGAGTTTCTAGGCCATAAGCAAGTCTCAAGAAATACTAGTTTTATGAGAACACATTTTCTGACAGTTATGCAATTAAGTTGGAAATTACTGACAAAAAGGGAAACCACACATTTAAAAAATGTAAACACTTTTCTAAGCAATTAATCGGTCAAATAAAAATCATAATAATAATATAATTTTAGAGATGATTGATAACAAGAATATTGCATATCAAAACTTGTAGGATGCAGCTAACATAGCAATCAGAGTGGAGTTTATAGCTTTGAAACTTATGTTAGAGCAGAAAAAAATGTTGAAAATAAATTATCTATGCCTCTAACTTAAGATAGGAGAAAAGAACATTAGAACGAACACATGCACACACACAATAGAAGGGAAATCATGATCTCCAAATATTTTTCCAAACTAGAGAATTGGCATTTCATGAATCATCTTAAAGTCACCAATTTCCTCTCCAAAAGCTTGTCTTGAGAGTTTGATCCTCCACACCAGTGCAGTACAGATTGTGTGGCTCCTGCAGGATGCCAAGCACTTTCAGAACTATTGACTCTGCACAGGGCAGATGTTAAGTGCCTTGAGAGGGAGGTGCCTGGTGCACCCCCAGGTCTCTCTGACCTTGGCTGGTAACGTGGTTACAGGTGTGGCAGCTGACCAACGAACAGACCTTCTTCTGTGGCTGCACTAGCCTGGCTGGTCATCTGGGTTCCAGAAGTATTTAATACTCCCTTTGGCATTTAAACCAAAGCAAGAAGAAACAGCATTTCTTGAGTCTCTTCACTCTCAGGGTTTTGTTGTTGTTGTTGTTGTTTTTGATGTTTTTGTTTGTAAAACAAAACAAAACAAAATGAACAGCAAAAAAACCCCTCCGTACCAGGAAAAGCAAGGAGAATGAGGAAGAAGTCACTGTCACCATCCAAAATGAGTGTGAATGTAGACATTAAACAGAGAGCCTCTTTGGAAGTCCAAAGTCAATAATGACCCATTTGAATTCTCTTGAGAAGATAATTTGTCAGCAAAGGGAAGTAATTTCTCCCAAATAGAAAGAAAATGGAAATCCAAATCCCAAGGCCAAGAGTCTTACAGTTCATATTGACTAGAGAGAGAAAAACAGTTCTCTCCAGAGGTAGGCCCAGCAGGTGGCATCCTGGGCAGAACCAGAGATATGCCCTCCCCTCCATCCCCTCCATGCAGGGAGACACTGCCCTGTACCCTTGCACTCCTTCCAGGGACAAGCCCCTGCAGAATTAAAGTATTTTAAAACCAGTGGAGAAAACCTAGTCCGTATGTTTGGACAAACCATGCATGCACAACCAAGAAATAAATAAATTAAATTAAATTAAGGGGGAGGAAAGAACAAAACAACAAAATTAACTAAGCTTTGAGGGAGTGTCTAATAAACTTGACATTTTTAACAGGCATGTTGAAATTTCCCCCATGTGCTGGTGACAATGATAATAATTGACTGCATAAGAGATAAAAATCTATTAAAAGTAGTGACAGCAACGAAAGCTGTTGAGAGTTTTAAAATTCGGATTTCTGAATTTAAATTCAAGGTCTGTGGCCTCTCCTCACTTAGCTCAATTGGTGAGGCTGCAGAGGGAGCCCTGCCCCTTGATGGGAACAGCCCACCAAATCCTCCAGCTAGGGGCCATGGGGCCCATAGGTGTCAAGACTCCTTAGACAGACCTTTCTAATTTTAGGGTGCTCTTTCTGTAGGAAAATCCATCCATTCATGAGGCCCGGAGCTTTCTGGTTATGGCCTGGTGGATGCACTCCCTTCTCCTACCCTCCACCCCACTCCAGGACTTGAAGGAAAGTCCTTTTTTTTTATAGAGGTAAAATTCACTTAAAATTTACCATTTTAAAGTGGATGCTTCAGTGGCAGTCAGTATATTCACAATGTTGTGCAATCACCTTCTATATCAAGTTCCAAAATGTCTTTTATCACCCAAAAGAAAACTCTGTAACCACTAAACAACCACTTCCCATTGTCCCCTCCCATCAGCCCCTGGCAATCATCAATCTGCATCTATCTCTATGGATTTACCTATTCTGGATATTTCATATAAACAGAGTGGTACAATATATGATCTTTTGTGTCTTATTTCACTTAGTATAATGCCTTCGAGATTCCTTGTTATCGTAGCACACGTCAGTACTCCATTCAAGTAATATTCCATAATATGGACACATCACATTTGGTTATTCATCCACCCTTTTATGGAGAGAAGGTCCTTTTGGAAGGTTCCCTGGGCTCATACTGAGTAAGTGGCCAGGAGATTATGAATGTAATTTAGTGCCGGTTATAAAACAACCATCTAATCTTGGTTCAGGGTACATTAGATCTCTAGCTCTTTAAGTTTAGGAAAAGATTGTTGGATGGTGGATGGATGGATGGATAGGTGAGTGGGTGGATGCATTTATTAAATGTATCTGAACTTAAAGTTCAGAAATCCAGACTCCAGATCCATCTTTGCCACAGGAAAGTTCTTTAAAATACAAATCACGGGATCCCTGGGTGGCGCAGCGGTTTGGCGCCTGCCTTTGGCCCAGGGCGCGATCCTGGAGACCCGGGATCGAATCCCACGTCGGGCTCCCGGTGCATGGAGCCTGCTTCTCCTTCTGCCTGTGTCTCTGCCTCTCTCTCTCTCTCTCTCTGTGTGACTATCATAAATAAATAAAAATTAAAAAAAAAATAAAATAAAATAAAATAAAATAAAATACAAATCACTTTATCTGTGTGGGCCTTCATTTCCTCATGAAAAACACCAGATAGTTTCTTGTGATCCCAGGAAATTCCCATCCTCAGTACTCTCTCAGGATAGAGGGGAATCTGGCTGGCTATGCGGAGTTACAGGTAATGTCACACAGAGGCAGGAAACAGATAAGCTGATTTAGAGATGGACTTACCGGACCTGGGTGTTCTATTATTGCTTCCCAGTTTGAGCTGGGTTCATCAAGAACTTTCTTTTTGATCTCATTGAGTACCCCAGCCTCTCATACCTTCTCCCCACCAGACCTCAGCACTTCTCAGCTCATTCTTATACTATATCCTTTAGTTATTCTGCCCCAGTTGTCTCTACTATCCCTGCATTTCCCCAAATTTATGATTTTCCTCCTCTGGCAAAGTGATTGAACTTATAAGGCTATTCCTGAGCCCAGGGCCTAACTTTCTAAAAGCCTGCCTTACCCAGCTGGCCTGCCCAGCTCCCAGTGGAGCCATTCCCCCCACCCAATTACCACCAACATTATGCACTTGTGGGTTATTTTCTCAATAAACTTGTGTGCAGCAGGTTGCCATGGAAATCAGAAAAAGTGATTTGTTGGTATCGGTGTCCTGAAAATAAAGTGAGAGCCAAGCTGAAAAATACCAAAGGTAGAGGAGGGGTAAGGCTATCAAGAGAAATAGAAAGATTTTTTTCACAAAAGGTGAGGAGGAGGCTTCTTGCACTAACCCAGGAGAAAAGTCCAGGTGGCACCAGAGAGGGAGATGGCAGCCAGCAGGCACCAGACTTGGCCCTGCCGAGGCTGGTGTTCATTTCCTGGTGTGTGGACAAGAATCCCTGAGGGCCTGTCCACTGCCTTCTCTCCAGTAATAAAGATTAAAAACACAATTAAGTTAGACCTGGTCATCTGACCCATTAGTACGCATCTTCCCCAGATTGGAGGGCAGTTATATTGGACCCTAAGCTGGCTTCATGAATCACCACGACAGAAGCAAGCTGGGCACAGGAACTGCTTGTGCTTCAGAGGATTTGCTTAGCAGGGCTCCTCTCAGGGGACTTGAAGGATAGTCACCGGGACGGTTCCCAGAGGGACGTCCCCAAGATGGGGCGGCTCTGCTCGGCCAGCGCACCACCCACTGAGTGTGATGTGCAGTCACTTTGGTCCAAAAAGCAGTCCTTTTGCTCAATGGTCAGAGCGGCCGGGATTGACCGGGTGTGTGTCCACCAGCTCAAGTGTCTGTACCATTCTGAAGCTAGGGCTGCTCACCCATTCATGGCGATCATCTCTTCCATCCTCTGTGGTTGAAAAACCGCATAAAAGCAGCTGCCATAATGGATACAGGCAGATATTTAACAAAGGTGTTTTTTCCTTGGGCTCCTGGGGGACTCAGTGGTTGAGCATCTGCCCTCGGCTCAGGTCGAGATGCTGGGGTCCAGGGATCAAGTCCTGCATCGGGCTCCCCGCAGGGAGCCTGCTTCTCCCTCTGCCTCTCTCTGTGTGTCTCTCATGAATAAATAAATACAGTTTAAAAAAAAAAAAAAAAAGGTGTTTTTCCTCATGGTTCATTGCAAATCCAGAAATCTCTTCCCAGAGAAGTGACTTCTGTGAAGTAATCAGACATCTCCCAGTCCCCAAGTCAGGAGCCAAAGGTGGGGATAGGACACAGAGCAGTGACTCTACCTGGGGAGGCAGGAAGAGAGAACACTGCAGGCCTGGAGTGTGCAGCAGAGACACAGTGGGAGAGAAGCGTCCTACCACCCCTGCACCACCAACGTGCTTACCTGCCACTTCCTAAGGAATTGGTGTGTGATCTCCTACCAGTCATTCATCCCTTTGAGTGGCTTCAGGTCAGGGCGGTCCTCCCTGTCCCAGAAAACTTGCCTTTCTCTCATCATGGTTATCACAAGCTTGGCATTGTGTTAGAGGATGTTCAGGCTTTGTGGAAAATCAGGTATGGAGTAAGGGGTCCTTCCCTGAGCCTCAGGTGCCAGGCCAAGGAGGTGGCTTCCTGCTGCACCAGCCAGCCTGGCATGTGGGCTGCCTTGGGGGGGGTCACAGCCAGCCCAGCATGTGGGCTCCCTTAGGGGGGTTAGCAAGCAGACCTGAGAAACAAGCATTCAGCCACACAGCTGGGCTCTCTCTGCCTGGTGCAGCAAGGGCTTCAGCCCCTCACCTGCCCTAACGGATAACCTAGCTTGACTGTAGAACTGATCCAGGCTTTCCACAAAGGGGAAGATGCACAGATCTCCAAAAATGCCTCAGGAACCATCAGACATCAGGGTCTCGACCTCGGCAATGGCTTGCCTGGTGTGTGAAAAGAGAATCCAATCAGGCTTATCAAGACCTAAGCTGACAAGCTGTGTGACTTTGGGCTCATCACTTTTCCTCTCTGGGTGGCTTACTCATCCCTAAAATGAGAGAATTGGTTTGAGCAATCTTTGAGGTGTCTTGTAGATCCAGAGAATCTATAACTCTACTTTCGGAGTGTTTTTCCTTAGAAATAGCAATTTCCTGCACGACTTTCTCAAGCCATACAGATCAGTTACTGTCACCACCAGGCAATCAGAGTTAGTGGGAGACAGGTCCCAGAGTTAGGAAGTTCATCTATTCATTCAGCAATTATGTACTGAGCAGCTACTATATGCCAGACACTATTCTGAATGAAACCAAAAAGGTGAAATCCTTGCCCATGCAGAGCTTACAGTCTCCTAGGGGAGACTGCAACTTAGTAAATAAACAAGTAGAAATATGATATGTCTGGTGAAAAAAGTGCCATGGAGAAACCTGCAGCAGGATAAAGGGACAGAGATCCTTGGAGGGGGCGGGGTGCAGGGAGCAGGGGAGGCTCTTTTGTGTGCAAGTCGGGGAAGAGCTCTCTAATAAGGAAATGTTGGAGCAGAGAAAGGAAAGAGGGGGCAGATTTTTTTTTAAAGATTTTATTTATTTATTCATGAGAGACACAGAGACAGAGGCCGAGACACAGGCAGAGGGAGAAGCTGGCTCCATGTGGGCAGCCCAACGTGGGACTCAATCTCAGGACTCCAGGATAACGCCCTGGGCCAAAGGCAGACGCTCAACCACTGAGCCACCCAGGGGCCCCAAGGGGGCAGATTTATAGAACGAGACTAGATAGGGAATGAGGATAGAAAGGAGAGCCTGGATCACCTTGGCAAGCTGCACCTTAGGCAAGAAGCTTCCCATCTTTAGAAGGCAAAGCAAGTGTTAGATCCAGGTCCAGATTCGCTCTGGAGCAGGACCCTTGTAGGCCATCTTACGGTCCCTTCTCCAGTCTCCCCTCAGCCTGGCTCTGTAGGCAGCCTCCCTGTCGTCTGTTATCAGACTGCCTATCCCTGAACAAGTGGCCCGGCCATGCTCAGCCGTGTTCTCCCATCTGTGTGACAGGAAGTGAATGCCCATTCCCCAAGCACTGAGGAGAGGATCACAGGAGCTACTGCATCTCATGCCCGCGCGGTGCAGGCCCCTGTCTCTAACTTCGGGGAGGGAGGCTCTCCCGGGATTCCCAAGTTCTCAGAAAAGGTGAATCCCTGCCTCTGTGCCTCACTTTCTTCCTATGCCTATAGATTTTCTGCAAAAGAAACACAGGCTCTAGCTTCCACCTGAAGCCCTCCTGGGTCCAGTGGCCATCGCCCTGGGGCTGGGGGACAGGGCAGGGCTCCCCCAAGGAGCCGAGCTGGGCGGAACAACCCAGAAGCTCAGGGCTGGAGGGTGCTTGGACGTGGGCTCAGCTGTGACCACCCCGCAGCTCACTAGAGCTCTGCTGCTGGGGACGGGCTCGGGAGATGCCTGCAGATTTGATGGTACAAGGAGCAGTTTAAAGTTTGATTTTACAAAACAGAATAAATTAAAAATGCATTAGGAATGAGGCCCTTACTTAACTACAGGGTGTGCTAATGGGCTTGGAGCCTGCGCTCCCTCCTCCTCTAAGCTCTTAATGACTGAGCTTTAATGTATTTTATTTCTTGAAAAACAATCCCACAAGCGCTCAGTACAGTCGGAAAAACATTTCTAAAATCATTAGACCACTGCTCGGTAAATATTCATCACAACCGCAGCTCCCACCTGCTTGCAATGAGGCATCGATTTTTTTCCGTTGCCTTGTTTTGCTCTCTCCCGCTTTCCATTTCTCTTCTGTTCCCCTCTCTCCACCTCCTCCCCCCAGATCCTCACAGAGAGCTGAAGCCAGGCTGCTAGGGGCCTCTCCAAGATGATTTTTCAAGGGAAGCAGAAGAGGCTCTGTCAATATTCAGTTGGGTGGGAGCCGTACCCCCTGCTGCAGAGCCTCCAGGTCTGGTCTCAGCCAGAGAAGCGACCCCAACAGCCTGATACCACGTTCCCACCCTGCGGCAGGGGCCTGAGACGCCAGCAGCAGAGCTGCACATCCGCCCAGCAGGGAAAGGCTCAGTGTGTCCATTCGGAGATCTGCCATCCGGGGTGAGTCCTGTTGACACCATCGTGTGACCTTGGGCAAGTCACCTCACTGCTCCACCCCTTAGAGCCATCATCTCTAAAATGATGCCACTGGGCAAACCGTCCTCCAGTTGATGTTCTATGATCTCTTTGGCTAAAGAGCTAGATGTCACACCTTCTCCATCCGCTCACCAGCTGTGTAACCATGGGTGAGCTGCTTAACTTTTTTGAGGTTCATTTATATATATAATATGCATCTGAAAAGCCGGTATTAAAACCTAAACTACATAAAAGGTACAGAGTACCCAGTATAGTGACCAGCATGTGCTGGAGCTCAACAGTGGACTTTTCCTGCCTGCACTGTAAGCATCTTGTCCTCTCGGGGGGCGCCCGGAGCTGGGTCTGATGGCTGCAAAGAGGTGGAGAGCCTAAGTGTCCTCGCGGCAGGGGTGGTCACAGCTTGGGAGGAGCAGGAGGACACAGACCATCCACTGGGTATTTTGCCTGTTGTGGGCCCAGGTCCCCACATCAAGAGTAAATGGGAGTGGTTGTACTGCTCCCGATGGACGTATTAATGCAGAAGAGAGTCTCTCACAGATGACAGCCACCAAGGCTCCCCACCCTTCTTCAACACATGCCTGCCACCCCCATGTTTGAAAGCTGGCATTTTATTTGTACACCTACATTTTATAAAGCCTTTTTAAAAATATGTATTTTGCCATTTGCTCTCCAAAATCTGAGGTGGGCAAGAGTTGTCTTATCCCCAAATGATAGATGGATAAACTGAAATCCTGCAAACTTCACCCCAAGGTCACAATGATAGTACGTGGCAGAGCAAGGCCACATATGCAGACCCACCAATTCCCATCTGAAGGCATTAACCAAATTTCTCTTTGCCCACAGCCCTTCCAGGACACAATTATGACAGGAAGGCAGATCGTCACAAACATCATGCCAAATAGAGTGCATTCTTAAATATTCTTTCCATGTTGAGTAACTATCACTGCTGGAGGATCAAGATTGCTGGTAGCCTCTTGAACCCTGCCAGCTGTCATCAGGAGATGTTATCAATACAAATTCCCAGACTTCAGCTGAGTTCTCAGCTAGGTAAGAAATTCTACAGTGAGAGGCTGTGATGCTATTCTGAATTTTATATTTCTTTCTCTCCATGCTCTATGAACAAAGGTCTAGCATACTATTTCTTTTTTTGAAAAAGTTTGTAGAGAGCTTGTGACATGCCAGGGACTATGGACTTATCACACATTATCTCAATTAATCCCTCAAAAGAACCCCATGAGGTAGGCAACATCATCCCTGTTTTACAGATGCGTGAACAGAATTGATTCTATAGGTCACACAGATAAGAAGACATTTACAACCTTTGCCTTCCTCTACAAAAGTAGAAGGCTAGAATGTTGTCTTTCCTACTTTTTCCCTTGAAATGAGAGAGTCTGGCCCATGAGGTGTAAATCAAAGTTCCTGGGTAAGTCTCCCAGATGCATTTGCTAAAGAGACATGCCCCTCATCTGTTCTTCCTGCCAGAAACATGGACATGAAGGCTGGAGCTGCAGCATCAAGTCTGCAAGCCCAAGAATGAAAACTGCATCAGGAAGATGAAAGGAATCTGAGCCCCATAGGACACTCCTGAGAAGGCTCATCAACCTTGCACTGCCTCCCTCTGGTGCAGAAAAATTCACCCCTATTAACCCGCGATCATTTTGCTTTCTCTTGCTTAGAGCCACATCCAAGTCTAAGTGGTAGGCAGAGGGGGACTGAGATTCAAACTTGAGTCACACGACTATATGCCCAAGTCGTTAACCACTGTGACATCTGCCTTTTATCCCAATCCTGCTTCTTTCCATTGGTATTGGGTAGCTCAGAAGGAGAGATCACCCAAAGCATCAGGGACATATTCCATTCCTCCCACTCTGTCTCTCCCCTGCCACACCTGTGATCAACCTGATACTAACCAGGCTCCAAGAGCTCAGATGCCCTAGGGGACCTTTCCCATGCCCCATGCCCCAGGAAGTATGGGTCACACCTCAGGTGATGTGAATGCTACTTTTAGAGCCTTATATCATCTTGTCCTAGGGACAGGAGAAAGGAGAGAAATTCCAAAACTCAGTTTCCTTCTTCACTTAAACAGTGATTGGAAGATAAAACTCTCCTGGTCTCTATCTAAAAATAAAGCTCTATCTCTATCCAACAATCTGTCCTGCTGGCCCTTTGGAAGATTGGATGATGACCAGACCCAGGATCATTAATCCTTTTTTTGTGCATGCATAGCAACTGCTGCTATTTCCAGAACCTTGGAGGATGCTTATACTTCTCTGACCCTTCAAGGGCCTTGACACAACACAAGGAGATCCTGGTCCTTGTCCTGATGACTTTTGACATAGCCTGTACTTTTTACTCTATTCTTGGAAAAAAAAGGGAGCACCTGGGGCCTGAGCCCAATGTGTGGGCATCCTAAGGATTTGTTTAGTCTGTGTGGGGAGGTTGCCCTCCTCTGCTTTCATGCAGCCACTACTACCACGTGGCAAATTTCAGGGCTGATGCAGCACATCATTGTCAGGGCAGGTAGAAATGAATGAGAACACTGGGAACAGTGCCTGACATTTGTAGGAGCTCGGTACTATTATTGCATCAATGAATGAACTCTGTATGTCTATCAATCTAGCGATGGTACTTATATCCTATGAGGGCAAAATAAGATAATGCTTGAACAGTCCTTAACAAAATACCAGCACACAATATGTGCTTAATTAATTGTTAGCTATAATCCTAAGAAAATTATATGAAATAAGAGCAAAAATGTTCATTACAGTATTGTTTATAATATAAAAATAGAGGCAATGACATTTTTAACAATATTGAAATCCATATGATGGACTGAAACACAGCTCTGAAAAGATGTTGCAAAGTGAGACTGTAATAGGATGGTCCTGATTGAGCCTTGAGAATAGTGCAGTTTACAGCAGAAACAGAGAGCCATTGAAAATAAAACAATTACATTTTGAGAAAAGTAGAACTGATTTGTTGGCTTTTTATCATGGAGATATAAAATAAAGTCACCTTTTTAAGGAGTACAGTGTTTGTGAAGAGTTTATTCTCTGTTTATCTGCCCATGAAAGAAGAAATGGAGAAATGCAACTTTATCATCATCTTTGAGCTGAAAGGGGGCTTCTCACGAGGATGCTTTATAAGTGTTGAGGGCATATACAAGAAGGAGGGTCTGACAGCTGGTTCTTAGGTTCTGCTGTGCTGGGAGGAGAGTGCTGGGGGCAAAGGGAAGTATGATGGTACGGCCAACTGATGAGGGGTCAAGGATGATCTCCCTGAGTGCCCTCCAGACATTTAGGCCCCACGTGGAAGACCATGGGAGGCATATAAGCATGGTAGGTATGCTGAATTTGTAGAAAGGAGTTCCATGGGGACAGGTGCCTCATCAATAAGACTTGTTGAGTCCCCTGTCATCAATATGGACCCAATGACAAAGATCTAGAATAGTGATGTCAACCAACAGGAAGGGGCAGCAATTTCCCACTGGCAGTCACAAAAAGAGGTATTTCTTTTCCCTTTTCTTCCTTGCACATCCCTATATAGGAGGGGCCAGGGTAGGGAAGAGAGAGGGGATGCAAGAGAAACAGCCAAACCCTCTGCCCCGTCTTGTCCTTTCCAGTACAAACTGCAAGTCTAGCCAGTCCCTGGACTTGCGGATAGGAGATCTGTTGTTTTGTTTTGTTTTTTTTTGTATATTTTTTTATTGGAGTTGGATTTGCCAACATCCAGTATAACCCCCAGTGCTCATCCTGTCATGTGCCCCCCTCAGTGCCCATCAACCAGTCACCCCATCCCCCCATTCACCTCCCCTTCCACTACCCCTTGCTCATTACCCAGAGTTAGGAGTCTCTCATGCTCTGTCCCTCTCTGATTTTTCCCACTCAGGGATAGGAGATCTGAAGAGAGATTTGAATCAGTCAAATATGAGATTGAAATTTTTTAAATGAGGAATAGTAGGCTTAATGACCAAAATGAAACTGTTTTAATAATTGGATATGACTGAAAGTTATAGAATCAGATTGAGCTGTTGTCAAGGGAGTCTTCTCTCCAGTGGGAGGAGGAAATTTGACATAGCACGGTAGCAACAATGATTGGAAAAATAAAAATATTCTGCTCATACCTTGAAGAATTTGAGACTTTCTAATCAAACTAGCTGCATTCATGATAATATGTAAAGTGCAAAAATCAGGTCATTAAAACTGTATGTGATATGCTCCCTTTTCGTAAAAAATACAAAGGGCTTGGTAGGAAGTACACCATAATATTTTGGGTAGATGGAATGATGAGTAATTTTAATTTTCTTCTTTATGCCTTTCTTCATTTCCAAAATTTCCTTAGTGGGCATATATCACTTATGTTGCTTATATAAACAGGAAAAAAATACTCAATAAATGTTGCTGTGAGTGTCTTTTCCTCAGTTCCCTGCTTTGGGCACAAGCTCCCTATCATCCTTGGCTTTCCTAGTGCCAGAGTCCCTTTTAGGGACAGAGAGATAAGTAATATTTAGGAGTGAAGTAGTTTCGGTTTAACCAAGATTCTACTTCTGATGTTTGGTGAAACCTTTATCCTAGGGATGCTGACTCACAACATCCCAGGGGCTGGACCCAGAGCTCTTTTCAATATAGTCTGAAAATTTAAAGGAGCCATGTTCTCAGGGGCAACTGATTACTGCGGTAAGTGCAATTGGCTTTTCTAGGACCAGAGCAGCAGAATGGCAAGCATTTGTGGTATATCATGAGCAACCTGATGGGATTTTATCCATGTAAATAATCCATATGGTGTCAGCTCCAATTTTTCATCCTTTGCTATACAGGTTCCTTTGCATGGAACAAGGTTAGAGATATAGGACTTTCCTAAGACATAGTTGTTTTCCTGAAGATGAAGCTTGAGTGAAATAGCCTACACAAAGCCACTGCCCAAACGCGCCTGAATCGCAGGCATCCAGAGATGCTTGGGTACTGTTAAAGAGCAAGAGCACCCAACTGCACTAACTTCCATAAGGGGACAGACGAGTTGTGGTCATCAGGGTTTGGGAGAAGGCAATAACATGATGCTTTTTTTGCTACCTTTGTGTCCCAGTATTTATGCTATATTATATCCATTTTCTGTTGACAAAGCACTAAGAAGGAAAACTAGCAGGATGCCAGAGAGAAAAATCTTCAAAAGTTTTGGCCACTGCTGGGCTGTCACCCCAGAGGAGGACCTGAGTGCCCTGTCCTAGTTCTGGAAGATTTAAGAGGTTAGAACAAGGGCAGTGGTCACAGAGCCTGAGTCTTCATGGTTTACACCGGGGTATGGTGACCCCAGTGACCTCCATTTGCCCCACTACAGGTAGAAGCCACAGATACATGCAAAATCAGGGATAAACATAGAAGAGTGCTTATGTGCTAAGAAAGGTTCAGTCTCCAAAGCCATCTCTCTCCTGCTTCTTTAAGTGCAACACTTCTAACAGAGATCAAAGCTTTTATTATAATTAAAAGTCTTTGTGTGACCATGCCTTCTAGAGAGTAAACAGAGTCCCTTATGTTTATACTAAGGTGTGAATGACCACATGAAATTTCAGATTCTATACCGAAAGTGAGTTTTTACAGCAGGTGAAGGGTAGAGATCAGGAGGTGTCATGCCTGAAGGAGAAAAGAGTCTAGCTGCCAAAAAAGAAAAGAAAAGAAGAAAGAAAGAAAGAAAGAAAGAAAGAAAGAAAGAAAGAAAGAAAGAAAGGAGAAGGAGAAGAAGAAAGAAAGAAAGAAAGAAAGAAAGAAAGAAAGAAAGAAAGAAAAAAGAAAGAAAGAAAGAAAGAAAGAAAGGAAGGAGAAGGAGAAGAAAGAAAGAAAGAAAGAAAGAAAGAAAGAAAGAAAGAAAGAAGGAAGGAAGAAGAAAAGAAAGAAAAAAGAAAGAGAAACAAAGGGCAGTAAAGTCAAACTAACTTCACCCTTGCTTGGAATTGGTACAGTTAGTTTTCAGGAGGATTCAGAACCCCCCTTACTTTTGGGGAAGGAAATCAATATAAATTGAGACATCCTCTGGTTGTGCTTAATTCATTGCTCAGTATTTGCAGACTTGATCTCTGGATAGGGCCTACACTGGGAATGGGAAGTGTGTCAAGGCCAAGGATCAGCTGCAGTGTGTGGTGGGATACTTTCTATTATCCATCCATGAAGTGTCTGATTGTGCCAACTGGGTTTTGGGGAGCATGTTTAACCAGGGTTAGTTTTTAACTAAGCCCTACAGGAGATCAGGGAGGAGTCAGGAGATGCATCCACCTACACAGTAATTGCCAAACCAGCTTCTACTTGGAAGCCTTCTGTGCTTTCCTTTTGAAGCACTTTTCCATTATTGGAAATATCTTCGTAATGCCACCTCCAAGAATTATCCATATTCTTTGACCACAGGATTTGGCTTTGTCATATGTGTGGGCTACTAGCCAGAGCTTGGGCTGCTTTTGTTGTACAGAGATTTCCCACAGTGATGCTGGGTCAAAACGTTGTAATATGGGATCCCTGGGTGGCTCAGCAGTTTGGCACGTGCCTTTGGCCCAGGGTATGATCCTGGGGTCCTGGGATCGAGTCCCACATTGGGCTCCCTACATGGAGCCTGCTTCTCCCTCTGCCGTGTCTCTGCCTCTCTCTCTCTCTCTCTCTCTCTCTGTGTGTGTGTGTGTGTGTGTGTCTCATGAATAAATAAATCAAATATTTTTTTAAAAAGTTGTAATGTGATTTCACCCATCAGCTCCTGTTAGCCTCAAAACAATCGATTTCATTTTCTTTCTTGTTTCTCCCTCCACTTCCACTACTTGTCTTGTTAATGTCCTTCCCCCTTTTCCACCTCTTTAGGAAGAAGACCTGCCCTTCCTCCTGCCTAAGGCCATAACTTTTGTGCTCTGGGTCTTATGCTAACCCACATTCTCTTGCTGTCTTGGGGACCCGGAAACTTGTTCCTTCAGCTAGCTCCTCTTTCTCGTATTTTCCTCTTATCTTTTCAGAATGGCTCCTTCCTGTGGTTGCACAAACATGACATGTTCAAGTCTCTCATATCTTAAATAATAACTCCCTTTGATTCAATGTTTCCCCCATCTCCGTCTCTCTTCACAATTATGGTTTTTAAAAAGTAGAGTTCAATTGTTACCTCCATGTTCTCATCTTTCAGTTGGGCTTTCACCCACCTGTCCTCTCCTGAGACTGATTCTTCCACTGATAGATTCTTACATTGTATAAATCCAGGGGACTCTTTCCAGTCCATAATTTGCTTGACCTCTCTACAGCCAACTCTGAGGACCCTACCTTTTCTTGGAATATGCCTGGACTTTCCTGACCCCACTCTATCTATATCATCCTCTAATATTTAGGACATCTCTTTCTGATCTCTCCCATGGGCCTCTCTTTCTCTACCTTTCTCAGCGACCCTTTGAATGCTAATATTCCCCAGGTGCTGTCCTGAGCTCTGTCTTTGACTCCACATAGTCTCCTTGGGGGATCTCATCCTCTACTCCGGCTTTAGCTACACTATGTGACGATTCCCCCATCTGTATCTCCTCTCCAAACCATCCCCTTGGTTCCAATCCTATATGTTCTTATTGGCTATTTCAGTTTACATATATCTAAATTTAACTAATTTAGATAGGAGTTTCAAATTTAATATGTCCCAAACTGAACTTATATTTTTCTTCTAGAGCCTACACATGTAAATTTAGGTTCTTTTAAAGAATCTTTTGCTGTCTTTTTTAACCTTTAGGAAAAAGTCAAGCTATTTAGTGGTCTACAAGGTTCTTTGTGGGATTATAGTTAGCTCCTATGTAGACCACATCCGCTTCTTACCTATCCTGAAGCATTTCCACTGAACTTTTCCCCAGCAAGATAAGACTCCTCATAATCCTGTAACCATATCATGCTGTTATATAGCTTTGCAGTTCTGTGTCTTCTGCCTGGAATTTCCTCTAATTTTTCTTTTCTGTTTTCAAATCTTACTGAGAACCCCATCCTCTATGGACTCCACCTAGAGATGAGTCTTTGCTCTGGTTCTAGACCTTGTACATACTTGGACTATTTTATGTATGTCCTGGGATCCTACCTTTTTTTACATATCTGTCTTCCCTACTGAGAATATGAGCTCTTTATGGATCTCATTTGGTGTCTTATTTGCTTTTATGTTTTCTGAGCTTTTGATTGCCTGGCTCAGTAAATGCTTTTGGACTAAACTGATATTTTTTCCTCATGGATTGAGGATCAAGAGAACTCATATCTGTGAGTGTTCCTCATGGATGATGACTAATTCTCAAATGTTACTGTGAAAGGAAAATAAGTAAGTTTTTTTCTTCTATCCTTCTTCTTTCTTTCCCATCCTGGTTTCTCCTCAACTTGTAGACAATTCATTGACGCTCCTCAAAGGTGCCAAAAATGTAGAAAGACTCTTGTACAAATGTAGAGGAATGAGTAGTACTCAGCAAGGATGCACACTTGTTAAAGATTTACTCAAAACTGAGCATGTTTGGAAAATCCATACAACATTTGCTTTATTATGGGACAACAGCTCAAAGAGGAAGGCTCTCACTCATTCTAATCAGTGTCAGGATCAGCAATGTCCATGGAGAGGCAAGTGGATGTTCCTGATTCTAAACTTTTCTGATGAAGGGGCAGGGGTTCTGGATTTAGTTAATGAATAGAAAGGAGTTTGGAGAAGCATTTTCTTTCTTTCTAACACATTGAAAAATCGATCTGTTAGTAAGGTTAAGAAAAATAATGTGAATGAGAGCTGGAAGAAAGGCCAGGTATTGGTATCCCCATCCAGAGCTTCTTCCCCTGTGGTCCAGGATTGCGGCAGAAAGGTCAGGCTTGCCCTGGGAAGAAAAGATACATTTTTAAATTGAGGCAGAAACCCAAGACAGTCATGCTTGTGGACCAAGTGGGCTTTTGCCTGAATGAGAAGAAAATCAGGAAATATCTGTACATGGGCAAACCTGCCCTTGGCTTGGGTAGGAGGTAGCAGCAGAGACTCAAATTCTTAATGGCTCTGAGTACTTCTCTCTGCCAGGGACCACCAGACCTATGCTGCTCCAACTTCTCCAAATGCCAAATAGCATACTAACAACTTCACCAAAGGAACTTTCAGCTCTTCAAACCCAACGTGTCCCAACTGATCTCCTTATCAGTCTTCTCCTTCGCCCCATCTACCAAAATCCACATTTCCCCCTACTTTCTTATTTCTGTTATTGTCCTAAATTCATTTTTACTTCTTCCATTTTTTCATCTAGTCAGATATAAAATCTCATTTAATCCACCAATGAAATATCTCTCACGTTCATCCTTTCCTGTCCATTCCTACTGCCATAACCTTTTCTTCTGTTTCTACAAAGGCCTGTTGGTCTCTATAACAGCTATGTAGCACCTCAACTCTTATACATGGCTATCAGAGTTAATTGTTATTAATTTCCCTCTCCACTTTAAAAACCTACAAAGGCTCCCGATTGCATGCACTATTTAAACTCAACTCTTTATTCTCTGAAAGCTATGATATTTTTTAAATATACTCTCTAATATGTAAGATTCTTTCCATTTTGACCACAATTTAATTTCCGGTCTCATTTCTCATGTTTACTTCACACAGATTCCTTTATCCAATCCCAAATATTCCTGATGCATTGCTATTTTTATATTGCCCCTTAGCCTTGAAACCTTGTCTGCAAAATGAGCATATCCCTCAACGTCAAATTCAAATGCCAAATGGCATTTGAATAACAGGCCTTCCTTCCCTGTTATCAGCTAAGTGATCTCTCCCATCTTAGGACCCTGAATCACTTGATGTTTCTATTGAGACACTGACCACTCACTTCTTTGTACAGCAATTATTTATGTACATATGCTATCAACCCAATACTAGTCTGCAAGTACGTCTAGGACAAAGACTGCACCTTATTATCTTAGCCTCCCACGACCCTAATGCAGTGCCCTGCTCAGCAAAATGACACAGTGAATGAGGTGACAGAAAAATAGACTCCTGGGACCTTAAGGAGAATATTCCACCTTGGATCAAGATTCTCTATGTGAGAACTCCAGTGTCATCTACATAGAAATTTTCAGTGTATTCCACCCCGACTCTCACCCCAAGGAGAGCCGTAAATGAAATTGAATCAGGAGATGTGAAGAATTGGGTAAGACAAGGGTATCTTCCTGGGATAAATAAGACTGAAGAATGATTTTGAAAGGAAAGTAAGGTGGGATTTCAATTGGGGTAGAGGAGGAAGGGATTCAAGGATAGAGATGGCAGGTGAGCAAATATAGAATGGCAGAGGGAGTAGTATGGTTGTGACTGTACAGGGAGTTGCTCTGGTCTGGAGGAAACTGCAATGGGAGTGAGGAGAACTGAGGATTTTGATGGGAGAGAAGAGAGGGTTGTACAGGGTCTGCTGTTCAGTTTAACCTCAGGTGCCCACTTGCTCAGAGAAGTTTAATGCATGGTTAGGAGTATGAGAGAGACCAGATTATAATCCTAACTCTACCATTTCCTAGTTTAAGTGGCACTGGGAGAGTAACTTAATCTCTTGGTGTCTCAGCTTCTTTATCTTAAATATAGAAAAATAATAGTACCTACTTCACAGGGCAATTATAGGATTAAATGAATGAAGCACTTGGAACGGTACCTGAGCTATATTATTTTATTATTCCAGGGGAAATCCCAAGAATAGGGTCCAACACTTGACATCATAAAATTCATCAATATAGAGCGATCTTAGAACTCAAGAGACCTACACTAGAAAAGACCTCATCATGCTCTTATTTCAAAGATATATAAAATAGTACCAGACCTGGGGGAGTGGCAAGTCAGAAATGACCTGCGGATGAGACAAAGAGCTCTTGAGGCTCCAAAGTTGAGTGTGAAGATACACACTGCATCCCGAGCTAAGCAGGACTCTCAGGGGAAGCACCTGGCCTCAGGCTTGAGCAGACACCGCCAGTTCCAGTGGGGACAGGACAGGACAGAGAGTGAGGGTTAGTCCAGAGCAAAGGAAGTGGTGCAGAGGTGCCCTCCTCATCCGCATTGCTGAGTGCCAGGGAGCGCTCAGCCTGAGACTCATTAGCAAAAGGAAGCCAACTTCAGAGCCGCCACATCCTTGTGCCATCTCAGAAATGCTCTCAGAAAGTCAGTAAACAGGTATTTGGGGAGGCTTTTCTAAAATCCCTTTGAACACATTCTTAGCCAAGAATATAAGTTAAGAGAAAGAAGCTGCCAACTTGTGAGAGGGGCTGAGTATTACAAAGAGAGCATTACAATCCCTCTCTGGGAAAGACGACTGGCACAGCAAAGAAACTTAATGAGACTCCATATCCTACCTCCTCTGCTGCTCCTTTGCAGGGATTGGAAGGCAAATCTCCGAAGTGGGGGAGGCTATATAATGCGGGGGGGGGGGGGGGGGGGCAGCAAGGTGGTTTGCAGCAAGTGTTTGTTAAGTTTTCCTTGGGCTTAAAAAGCCAGCAGGGGCCTTCCTTTACAAAACAAGAAAGAAGGGAAAACAAAGCCTGTGTTAGGATCTTGCAAAATTTCCCTTTTCATTAATTCTTTAGAAACTAACAGAAAAAAAAAAGAAAAAGAAACTAACAGAAAGGAGCCCCAGTGCTGACAGGGTGCCTCAATTCTCCTAGGTGTCCCTGAAAGGGTCAAACTAGACCATCTGCAAGGCACAGCTCTCTGGGCAGAAGGAAACACCAACCAAGCTGGAGAGACAGAATCTCTACCCCCAGCATAGCTAAAAAAGAGCTGTCCCTTTCTACTCACCAAGGAACGGAAGTGTGATAGAAGTTCTTTAGGTGATTTGAGGGTG
The DNA here is from genome assembly GCF_053574225.1 of Canis aureus. Lineage (NCBI taxonomy): Eukaryota > Metazoa > Chordata > Mammalia > Carnivora > Canidae > Canis > Canis aureus. Next base: position 1,286,757 of record NC_135622.1, read on the forward strand.
GAGAGGGGTGGGAATTAACTTTATTCAAGAGCTTCCCATGTGTCAAATACTGAGCTCGGTATAATGCATAAATGATCTGTTATGTTAAGAAGGGTAAGATGAGATTCTAACCTTAGCAAAATTGATACAGATTAATTGGGGAAGGAAGGGATGGAGGCAGGGGAGGGATAGAGAGAAAGAAAGAAAAGTCTTATAGTCAAACAGAATTCAAATCCCAGGTCTGTCCATAGCTGACAAACCAGGACTTCATTTTCTTCCCCTATAAAACAAGAAACAAGATTGTCTTCAGGTGGATGAGAATACTCTGTGAAGTTCCTAGCTCAGAGCCTGGCACATGGCAGGTGCTCAATTACTATTTGTTCATTTATTAATTTGTCTAAAAGCTAAGAGTTGTGGTGTGGAAAGGGAATGGGATACAAGATCTGCAGACTTGAATTCAAGTTTGATCTTGCCACTTACTGAGTAAACGACATAGCACAAAATCATTCAGCCTCTCTGGGTTTTAAATGTCTTCTTGTAACTGATAAAAAACAACCTACTGAGTAGGATGAAATGACATACTATCTGTAAAACACTTTGCACCCTGCCCTACCCTTCAAAAACTCTTTAAAAAGCAGTGATTAGTATCAGCTACTTGGTGAAAGGGCTTTAGGGATTGAAGATAGGAAGGTATGTCGAGAGAGGTTAGTCAGCATCCTGGTCATTTAAATAGTTGCAAGTATAGATTCCAAATATTGTAATGTGATCTTGCATGCTGTACCTGTATGCAAATATTTAACCTGTAACTATCATGTGGGTTACAGGAGTAAAAGCCCATTATCTGATGGAGATTTCATACAAGTGGAGGGGACCAGTGAGTGGGCAAAATGGAATCTGCTGGGCATCTACACAGGATGTAGCTCCCAAAACAGGAGAAGAAAGTGGGGGCTTTGGAAAATGTTTCTACTCATGGTACTGTGCAATCCAACTTGGAAAACACCATTCAAATATCACTTGCTGCAAAGAGAAGTGTGTTGCAACATAGATCATATACCAAATCATCTTGCTAGAGAAAGACAGTTAAATAGCCTCATTCTACTGCATGGTGCTGTCACAAGGGGAACGCTAAGGGGATGAAGGAGGAAGGAGAAAGTAGAAGACAGCAGCCTCCCCTGCTCCATCCACAGAGACCTGTCCTGGGGGGTACTATCTCCCTGACTCGTGTCCTCTTTCCTTCCCTGCACTCAGCAAGCTGGGAAGTTTGGATGATTCAAGCCTCTGTGGACTCATTTTTCAACTCCAATGACAGTTTGAGTTTACTAAGAAGGTTGCTGCTTCTCCTTGACCAGGTCTTGGGGAAGGTTGAAGTTGATTAATGCTCATGAGGCCAGGAAGAAGAGGGAGGAGTCTGTGGTTTGGCCACCTGCAAAGAGAAGAAAAAGAGATCAGCCAGGTATCCAAAAGGTGGTGAGGGAGGGGCACAAAGTCAGCAACCCCCTGTAGACCACCCTGTTTGGAGGTCACATAAACAGTCATCTCAGGGCTTCCTTGGTTTGTAGGCACTGAGCTAAAGTTCATTGTGTTTGCTATCAGTTCTTACGATTGGGACAGTCTTGTGCTTTTGGAAATCAGTGTGTGAAACAATGGCTGGTTGCCAATTTACCTTCTGATGCTTATTTGAGTTGCATAAGTGGAGTTCCAGGAGGAGCTGACTTGAAAAAAAATGAATGGTATTCTATCCCCCAAAGAATAGCCACTGAGGGACAGATTGAAAGCTGATTACCTTCAGCTCAGTATGAGGAAATCTGGAATTCATGCCTCCATGCCCCTATTTGCCAGGTGTGCTGGGTTCAGAGAAGTGGGCAGCCCCACCTGAGCCTTGTTTTCTGCATCTATAAGATGAAAAAAATTCTCATCGCAAGGAAAAATGTGTTTTCCTTTTCTTTGCTTTTTCATTTTATTGTATCCATATGAGCTGATGGATGCTAACTAAACTTATTGCAATCATTTCACAATATTTAAGTCAAACCATTTATGCTGTACACCTTACACCTATACAGTGATGTATGTCAATTATATACAGTACAACTGGAAAAATGAGGAAAAGAACACCAGTCATTTAGTTGACATTAACAGATATTTACTGATCAATAAAACCCAGTACCAGAAATCATGTTAGGTAACATGATATTCTGAGATGAGTAAAGACATGGTCTCTGCCTTCAAGGATCTGATAGTCTAGTCTGCCTACTTGTATCAGACACTCATAGGCACCACGTGGCCTTACCTGTCTCTTATCTCATCTGCCAAAGAAGCCTCCAGCTTTACATGAACTCTGCATGACTTCACACAGACATGACCTGATGGTGCCTTGCCTCCCTCTTTCACAAATATGGCCTCCTATCTTAGGGGTCTCGTGTTGACATTATGGTGTGAAACATCTCAGGACCCTGCTCAGTACACACACATATGCAACCCAGAATTGTAGGGGAGTAAGTACCCCTAAGGGAAAAACAGAAGTTGGTATCCATGGGAAAGTTCTTCCCCAGGTATATCCCTGGATGAATGTTGTTAAGATGTTGTCTACATAACTTCTTGAAGGATGATCTTGTGCAGTCTAGTAATCAGTTACATTTAAAAGCAGCTGGAAAGGGGTGGGAATTAACTTTATTCAAGAGCTTCCCATGTATCAAATACTGAGCTTGGCATAATGCATAAATGATCTGATGACACAGCCTCACAGTAACCATTCTGTTCCCTGCTTCACCCCTTTGATCTCATTCCTGCTCCCTAGGATTGTACTTTCTAACAAAGCAAAAGCACATGAAACTTTTCATCAGTCTCTATTTCCTGTTTTCAATTTCTGTTTTCTTAACCCAGGCTAAGACAGCTGGTACCCAGAATAGAAGGCAGATCCTAGAAAGCAGACTCCCCAGAATGGGATTTTGAAGGTAGATCACTCGATCTGATGACAATTGCTCCTGTTGCCAATAGTGGGGAAGGTGGTGATAGCCTATAGCCTATAATGGTATAAAAACACTAAGATTTTATTTTATTTTGAGATGATGTGTAGGATGAGACACTGAATATGATGGCTGTGGTACTTAAAAGGTATATGAGCATTGATAATTAGGTGGAGTGACCTTGCTTTTGTTCACTACCTTGGAAACCTTGACAATAAAGAAAATGATAGGATTGGGGAAGCTAATTACCAAGTCAAAGCATAATGTGAAAGCTAGAGGCCCTGCAAGGTAGCTTTAGGGAGACTCTCATCTCCTAAAGCTTCAGGACACATGATACTGAGTATAAAGCCCAGGATCTCATTGTACTGGTGCTATAACTGTCAAGAAGAATACATGTCCAACCTCTACTCTCTTACATTAGAGTCAAGACTCAGGCAGGAAAAGAAAGGGGTCATGAAACCTATTGGGGGCTTTTGAGTGGATAAGCCTGAGAATCTTGAGCCCTCTAATTTCACTGCTGGGGAAGAGTAAACTCTTCTTGCCTGGAGACAAGGATGATGCTTTGCAAGATGACTCTTCTCTTCAAAATCTTCAGCTATCTTTCAAACCTCCAGGGAAATCACCAGGATCACACTGAAACACAGATCAAGCAGTGAAGTACAGTCTCTGGTCTGGGAGGAGGTCACTTATAGGCTGAAGGAATTACAGGCAACAAACAGGATAAAGTGTGTAGAAATGGATCTTGGTGGGAGGGCAGCAAATAGACTAAATATGAAATATTTTTTGACTTAGATGATCTTCACTATATTCTGAAAAGGACAGAGCCCAACTGCACAATCTGTTGGGATGACTTCTTGACTCAGACGTAATAATGATCTTCATCTACACTTCATCTTCACTTCATCTACAGTGAATTAGGTGGAGGTCTTAGAATTTCCTTCATGTGATATTGAAGAAAAGACCAAGAAAGCAGGGATATGAATGGATGTACTTTATCAAACCTGAGAATCTACCTCCTAACCATGTCCTCCAGGATGGCCCAGAGGAGAGCCCTTTCACTAAGGCAGTAAGGAACACTCAGATGAGACATGCACTAGCATCTTTGAGAAATTTAATGGTGGTGACTTTCCTCTGTGAGCTGAAATAGCTGATGGGAGAACTGCCACAGAACCTATGAAACCCAATTCCTAGCATCAATGGATTTGATAGGATAAAGGAAAGGTGAAGGCTAGGGGGCCGCACTTAACCATCAGAGGCATGGTGGATGTAATTATTGTAATGGGTAGTGAGGCCAGAGTAGAAATCGGGGTGCTTTGAACATTAGGGATCTCTGGCAATGGTGGTAAAAGATTGATAAATGTTTAATGAGCAGCTCTCTGAAAAAAATAGACAAACCTTACCTTAACATTTGCCAATTTCCATGGTGCAAGTATTCCTATAATGATCATTTTCAAGCTATCATTCTGACTTCATTCAACATCAGGTTGGGAAGAGATATGCACAATTTGTTCTTGTGAACTGATATGAGCTGACTGCAGCACACCACCAGGCAATGGCTGTGCTCCTAGAGTTCTGTATAGTATTTCTTAACTTATGTGCTAAAAAAAAAAAAAAAAAAAATGTTCAAGGGTTGTTGAGCAGAAGACTGCTGGCAATCATCCAGACACCAAAATGGAAAATCATGGTCCCTACTTAATTTTTGATCAAAGACAGTATGCAGACACAGCCCACTGATTGAAAATGAGACTGGGTCTCCTAAAGTAAGGACCCTCAATGCCAGCTCAAGTATATATGGCGGATATTCCTCTGAGCCTTCCCAGTAAGAACATGTGGCTCTTTTCTAGGGTATGTGTGCACCAGGGGAAGGGAAATATTCTGACTTCTTAAGAATTTTTCTATATGGGTTCTTACACCGACTCATCGCACCTGAAATATCATTATAGTCCTAATTAGAAGGAGAATTCATGGAGGCCTGGTAATAAAGATAATCCTGGCTCTAGTCCATCTCACAATAGGTCCCCTATGGCTGCAGACCCACTCTATGACTAGATCCCTGGCCTCTAAGAGTATGATTGGAAAGATGTACTTAGAAGCTCAATCGGAGAAGGACAAACATTGTATGGTCTCATTCATTTGGGGAATATAAATAATAGTGAAAGGGAATAAAGGGGAAAGGAGAAAAAATAAGTAGGAAATATCAGAAAGGGAGACAGAACATGGAAGACTCCTAACTCTGGGAAACGAACTGGGTGGTGGAAGGGGAGGTGGGTGGGGGGTGGGGGTGACTGGGTGACGGGCACTGAGGTGGGCACTTGATGGGATGAGCACTGGGTGTTATTCTGTATGTTGGCAAATTGAACACCAATAAAAAATAAATTTATTATTAAAAAAATAAAAAATAAAATAAAAGGGGAAAAAAAAAGATGTACTTAGAAGCTGGCAGAGTCCTCCCAATGATTCCCTGGCTATTAAGTAAGGGTCATTGTGCTAGTAATGGCCAAGTGAAAGCCTATGAAATTGACTGACTCCCCACCTTCTGCACTGACCTAAATAGTAATCAGAGGAATAGTCTAAGAGAAATTCAGAGGTTAACACCTTCAACCAAGATTTAAAAGCTGTCAGGGCAATGGGCTCATCATATCTTCATTTAATGAACCAGGGTGGTCCCTGAAAAAAATAGGTGAATATAGGCCTTTGATGGTGGTGCATAAGTAAGTGGCAGCTCCTGTCATAGTCGCTGTGCTGGATCTGATGTCTTTATTGAGGCAGACTAACACAGCCTTTGGCACTTGCTATGCAGCTATTGCACTGGCAAAAACTTAGTTCTCAATCCCTATCAATAAGAGGATGAAATCAGTTATCTGCATATGATGGAGACAGCAATATGCATTAGTTGTCTTTCTCCAGGGCTATGTTAACTCTCCATCACAGTATAACCCACTGAGATCTTGATCATCATAAAATTCCACAGAACAGTATTATGCTCCATTATTAATGATATCTTACTATCTGGACTCACAGAGCAGGAAGGGGCAACTACTCTAGATGCCTGGTAAGACATGAGCATACTAAAAGGTAAGGGATAAACCACAGGAAGATTCAAAGGCCTGACCTATTGGTAAAGTTTTATGAGTCCAATAGTTTAGGGCATATCAGGACATTCCCTCTAAGATAAAGGTCAAGTTACTGCACTTTTGCACCTCCTATCATTAAGAAAAAGGCACAGTGTTGATAGACTTCTTTGGCTTTTAGGATAGAATATGCTACACTAGGGAATAATGCTCTAACCAAAATTTCAAATGACTCAGCAGGCTGCCAGTTTCAAATAGGGCCAGCAACTAGAGAGCTCTGCAGCAACCCCAGTGGCAGAATAACCTCCCTGCCAGGGGGGTATATGACTCAGCAGATCCGCTATCCATGTGGACAAGGTTGTGTCGGCAAGCTTCAATAGAAGCATTAAAGTGCTGAACCTAAGGTTCTGAAAAAAGGCCAGAAGTTTGCAGCAAGGAAACTTTATTTAAAAAATAGCCCCTGGTAAGCTACTGGGTCCTAGCAGAAACCAAATGCCTGACCATGGAATACCAAGTAATTATGGGATCTGAATTACCCATCATGAACTGAAAAGGATCATATCCACCAAGACATGAAGTTGGGTGAGCACAGTTAACAATCAGTTGTCTAACAGAAATTAGGTTTTTAGGGATCAGGCCCAAGTAGGCTCAAAAGGCCTAAATAAATCACATGGATGTGTGGTCCAGAGTTCCTTGTCACCTACCTCTAATGCACAGATGTCCTTTCCTCAGCTCAAACCTGTGGCGTCATGGGGGTTTTCCTTATAACAGCTGATGGAGGAGGAAAGAACAGCCAAGTTCACAGATGATTCAACACAATAGTTTGGAGCCAACTGAAAAAACACCACTGCCACAGCATGGCCCCCTTCAGGGATGGCCCTGAGTGTGGCTCTGTATTGTATAATGGCAGCCAGACAGGAATGAATGAGCTGAGCAGCACAATGGGTGGACTGTATCAGATACCCTGCATGTACCACTCCAGATCCTCTGGGGTCTTATCTCCTGTCTCTTCTTTCAGTCCTTACTGTGATAACCAGCTCTGCATGAGGTTTTACTGACTTCAAGTAAATGCTACCCTACAGTATCTCAACTTATGCCTGCACCTAGAGCAGCTTGCCTCTTGTCACAGGGTTTTCTAGTTGTCCTCAAGACTTAGCATGCTGTAGGTTCCTGCTTGGCACCCTCACCTTTGAAACCCAAAAGTGTGGGTGAATAATGCTTCAAGGGGAAAATTTTAGAGGAGAAAGGAATCAGTGGATAGACTCCCATTTCTTTCCAGATTGACGATCCTAAGATATAATTTATGTAGCTTCTCGGAGAGCTGCACCATGAAATCAATCAGTCACATGCAGCAGGGACAGCCCAGTAATGCAGCCATATATTGGTATTCACTCTTTCCCTGGTTAGCTCCCATTTTCCCTCACTCCTGCTCCCTGCACTTGCATGACCTAATAAATTAGTATTGCATAAACCTTCATCTCAGATTTCTGGAAACCCAGATGAAGATACTACTTGGCAAAATTGCCATGAAGATTAAATTTTGGAAAATAATAAAAAATCAAAGTGCTTTGCAAGCACATTATGTACTAGCACATTATGTAAATATTAGCTTATAGTTATTGGGTCTATTTCAAGTTTATGTTACACGTAGAGAGGAATAGAAAAATCCATAGGCTGTAGAGCAGGTAAACACATGCTGTTTTGTCTCTACTCTCAGTCCCTTCCTTTGAATCTTAGTCAACCTGTATTACAGAGTATTTGTCACTTTACCCACTCTTCTTAAATTTGAAGGGCCACTTCCTCCAGAAAGGCCCTAACTTTATCCAGTTCCTTTTCCAACACAGTGATAATCATCACCATCAACAACAAATATAATCTGAGACCATAGTTTTATGGAGACCCTTGTTGGATAGAACCTAGTCTTGTATATTTGATGTAAGTTCCCTGAGAATAGAATTTGTTTACCTTTTAATGTGACTCTTGGGTAGGAAAACATTAGTTATGAGCTCTCCAGGTGATTTTCCTGACACAGTGGGACTGATTCGTGCAAACCCTTCTGTTCAGTATAGTCTGGGGGACAGTACCAGCAAGACTGGGATGTGTGGTGAGAAGACTTGCATTCAGGTCCTGGATATATCACTTAAATGCTGCATGATTCTGAGTCCTACCTCCTTGTTTATCAAATAGGCATGTCGCTGTCTTAAAGCACCTTCCAAGTATTATTGTGAGGCACACGTAAAAAAAAATCTTAAAAATTTATTTTTAAACTGAAAAAGCTTTATACATCTACTAATTGGATTTATCACTGTTCTCCATGCAGACTCTGGATACAGAAAAAGAATGCTTTTTTTTCCTTTTTTTTTTTTTTTTCCTTTTTACTTGAAGAATTTGTTTTGCAAGTCACAGAGCACAATGGGGACCTTTTCTGACATTTGACGTTAGGGCCAAGAGATTTGCCCTAAGCGCCTGGATCAAGAGATGATGAGGAGTATAGCAAATAAAGCTTTGGTCCAATATTTCATTTTAACCAAAAATAACCCGTATTTGTTAAGTATGTTAGCATTTACAAAGCACATTTCACAAAGTGTATCTCATTTCTTCCTCACAATTCTGTGAGGCCACTATAGCCTTCCCCATTTTATAGATAGGGTCTGAAACTCACTCAGTACCTCTGAGTCCTAGTGCATGCTTCTTCCCTTGAGATCTACTAGCTAAACTTGGCCTAATATATTCTATGGCTTTTGGGGGGCTGGGGGGTGTTGGTGGGGAGCATGCTGTATCCAGCTGTAGATCTGATATACTCCTGACCTTTTGGTGAAACCAGTCAGGTTGAGAGAGGAAAAAGAAATTCTTAAGGTTTTCCTAAGACCCTAGTCTTGGCTGCTCTCCAACACCTTTGGGAAAACAACAAACAAACAAAAAATACACTTAATGTCCACCACTGCCTATCAAAGCTAAAATTATGGTCCTGTCCTTTTGGAAGAGCCACCAACCCAAAGAAATCAGCCAAAGTTCAAAATCTCCAGACACTTAATAGATTACTCACAGGTCAGGGAATGAGGTGAATATTCCCACCCCAACCCTATTCTGGTCACTGAGATACTTACTCAGGTGCAAAGATTTTCATCTATAAACATGGAGATTTCTGCCAGTGTTTTCCTCTTTGGTCTCTGACTGGGTCCTCAGGGCTGCAGGAGAAAGGAGTAGGTACCATTTGGAAATCACTTCTCAGGAAAAAAGAAAAAAGCAACATATGGTAAATGGAGTCAAATTCTTTTAGTGTGATTCTTTGGAGAGAAATGGGTAATTCACCAAATGCAGGGCTATCTTTGCAGCTGGCTGATGTGGTGGGACACCATGGAGTAATTGAGACTGAATTACAGAGATTTTGATTATGAGACTGGATCTTCAGTAAGGCAACCCAGCTGACACAGCCACGTGCATCTTCTCCAGGGGGAGCCAGGGTAGTTTACATTGGTTCAAGTTGGCAAATGACTCTTCTTCTTCATTAGCAGCTCCAGGATAGAGTAAAATTGGTGGTGAGATTTTAATGAAGTCAAGTGTTTAGAATCCTTTAGTAAGGTCTTTGATAGTGCAAAAAACATTATCGCCCTTCAGCAGATAGGTCTTTTAGGGGTCATTCATCTATCCTCTAGATCATCCTTCTTATAGGTCTCCCCAAAGATTTACAGCAACAGGAAACACCGACTTTTCAGAGATGTTTTCTTCCCCTCCTTTCATTGAGAGTCAAAGCTATAAAGCATGAGGCAATGAGAGGGTTATCTAGAATGTGACTTTAGAGCCAGACTTTAGGACAAAGTGACAATATAGTACCAAGAACACTACCACTTGAAGAGTCAAAACAACTTTGTCTGACTGCTGCTTCCTCTCTCTTGCCTTGGTGCTCATCTAGGCACTGCTGAAAATCTGGCAGCAAGCAAATTGAGTGAGTCACTGACCATAAACCTCAAAAGCAGAAGCAGATATGGACATTGTGTTCCTGGCAATTTAGTTTTGTCCATCTATGGCTTTTGCTTTCCATGTTTCAACTGTCCTTTTAAAAAAAATAGCTTTTGTTTATTTAGAAGTTATTCACTGATTACTAAAAACATGTATTTTGCTTACTTTATCTCAATAAATCCTCAATAAATCATGGTAAGTAGTGTTGTTTCCATTTTACCAAAGAAGAAGCTGAGAACATGGAGGTTAAGAAAGTTGCCCACGTTCATACAGACAGTAAATGTAATAAAGCGGGAACTTGACCCCAGATCTGACCAACTCCATAGACTGCTCTTTACCCTTAGCTACATTAGCTTCTCTGTGTCCATGATGTTTTCCAAACCTGTGACCCTGATGGACATTCAGCTTCTAGAGGTCACTGCATGTTAAATTTTGATTTGTATAATTCCTATGCAATAGGGTTTCTAATAGATATTACAGTGTTGTGATTATTTAATGAGGGCTTTGGAGTTATACATTTCAAGTTTGAAAATTATTATTTTTTTTTAATTTTTATTTATTTATTATAGTCATACAGAGAGAGAGAGAGGCAGAGACATAGGCAGAGGGAGAAGCAGGCTCCATGCACCGGGAGCCCGACGTGGGATTCGATCCCGGGTATCCAGGATCGCGCCCTGGGCCAAAGGCAGGCGCTAAACCGCTGCGCCACCCAGGGATCCCGAAAATTATTTTTTTACTCAGTAGCTACATGACCTTGGGCAAATCATCTTTCCTCCCTGCACCACAATTTCCTTATCTGCAGAATGAGGATAATAATAATATCTATCTCATAGGACTATTGTGAAGAATAAATTATATAATGGATATAAACACTCTGCAATTTCTGACACATCACAAAGGTTCAGGGTGATAACACAAATGAGGAGGAGAAGGTTGGGCCATGGGAGATTTAAAGAAAAACAGGACTCATCTTTGTCTCCAAGAAACAGAACCAATAAGAGATAGATAGATGACAGATAGATAGACAGATGATAGTTGGATAGATAGATGAGAGAGAAAGACTGAGGAGTTGGCTCATGTGATCATGGAAGCTGAGAAGTCCAAAGTGTGCAGGGTTGACCAGCAGGCTAGAGACCCAGAGAAGAATTTGATGTAGCTAGAATCCAAAGGCAGTCTGCTCATGGAATTCCTTCTTCCTTAGGGAAAAAGTTAATCTTTTTCCTCTTAAGACCTTCAACTGATTAGATGAGACTTAGCACATTATGGAGGATCATCAGCTTTACCCACAGTCTAATGTTGAAGTGTTAATCTCATCCAGAAAGTACCTTCACTGAAACCTTTAAGCCAGTATTTGACTAAATATCCAGGTTCCACAGCCAAACCAAGTTGACACATAGAATTAGCCATCATATCTAGCCCTGGCTTTCCAAGTTAAATGCACTCATTGTCCAACCAGAACCTATCAGGTGAGGACCTGATAGGACCAGGTGAGCCTATCAGGTGAGGACTCATTGTCCAACCAGAGCCTATCAGGTCTTTCCCATCTAAGCAGAGATGAATAAATACTCTCAACAACTTGACCTTGGAGCAGCCAGGGGTAGAAAGAAGGAGGGAGATGGGATGCAGTCTGGTCTTTAATGGCACAGTGACCAATATTCTCATGCTTCTTTCCTTGTCTGGGGCTCCTTCTTTCTTCCCAGTCTTTTAGCAATGTCACCAAGCAAACGAACTCTGCAGGAAAGGGCAGGGGCTAGCTGAGTTATAAGGCGGAGGAGCTACCACACTTTTGTCAATCTGTCACTAAGACATGTAAGAGAGACCAGCCCCCTCTACCTCACTCTCTCACCTCCATCTGCCCAAAAAAGAATGATCTGGGTATATGAATAGAAATCTCCTGAGGGAACTCCAATGTTATCCATGGGGATAGTATTATGAAACAAAGAACTCTTTACAGGTTCAAGTGATGGTCTACCCATAACAAAATGAACCTTAAGGGAAATAAATGTATAGTCCTTCATTTAGGTCCAAAACAAAACAACATAAAATAAAACATCTACCAAGAAGGATTCAAGGCAACATTCCAGTTTAAAACTGTACCTGACTAACATTTCCCAATGAAGTCTTTATCAACTTGCCCACTAAAATACCCACAGAGAGGTACCTGGATGGCACAGTTGAATATCTGACTCTTGGTTTTGGCTCAAGTTGTGATCTCGGGGTCATGAGATTGAGCCCGGAGTTGGGCTCCACTTTCAGTGGGGAATCTGCTTAAGCCTCTCCCTCTCCCTCTGCCTCATTCCTCTGCTCTCTGTAAAATAAATAAATAAATAAACCAATCTTTAATATAAAATAAAATGAAATAGATAATGATGAAAATTAATAACGTTGAAAATGAAGCCTGATGGATGACTGAATGGCAGGACCTGAAGGGAATCTCTGTTTTCTAAGAGACAAGCAGAATGGGAATGAAAAACCCTTTCTGAGTTTAATCTCACAACACATGGGGACTTTGCCTCATGTGGCAGAGCCTGCTGGTGCTCCTCACTTCTTCCTGGACCCAAAGATAGACTGTATTTTACAGCCTTCCTTACAGTTGGGTGCACCCACATGCCTGAGTTTTGGTCAGTGGAATATGAGCAGTGATTGGGCTACCTCCAGGACTGGCTCATATAAACCTCCCAAGTACAATCCTCTGTGCACTTTCTCTATCCTCCAATTGAAAAGAGAGGGTCCTAAAAGTATAGAGGAGGGTGGAGACATGAAATGGGAGTAGGGGAACTAGCCCTTTGCCCTACTTCCCAAAACCAATACTGGGAGGTGGGTGAAAAATGATTTTTTATTATGTTAAACTGATATTTTGGAGTTATTTGTTATAGAATGTAGACTGATAGTCTGATACACTTACAAAGTGGAGATGATATAAACTGTTTGAAAGACCTTGCTTTGCTCAAGGTGAGCAGGAGTGCATGTCTGATAGGGAGCCCAAGGTACAAGAAAAAAGGAACATCATCCAGAAGACACATAAAGGCATGCTGGTGAACACATGCAGAGCTCTGAGACCCAGGTGCAGGGTGGGGAGGACAAGGCAAAAGTAGATCCATTATTTTTCTGTTAGAAATGTGATAAAACTATCAAATGTACATTAAGCCATTTGTGAAAGAAAATTAATGATTTAGGACTACATTTAATTTGTAATTATATAAGACTTAATGATCTTTTCAATGGGACAGAAAATTAAAAGCTACCATTGCCATATCCAAATATTTGTGCCACAACCAAACATTTAGTCACTCTGCTTCTACATCTCTGAAAATGATATACTACAGGACCCAGAGGAAAAGTTCCAGAAATGATCTGACATTTTGCACAGAACAGAAATTTTGAACAGAAATCACTACACAGTAAAGTAATGAAAATATAATATACCTTGGAGGTAGTAAAAAGAATTTTTTTCCCTAGTAGAAAGCAGAGTCAGTAATTAGAAGGACAAATTTGAGAAACTCCCAGAATTTCTCCCAGAATGCAAGGGCAAAGAGATGATAGCAAGAGGAATAAAGATGACCATGGCAGGCATGGTGAAATGAATGGGGGAAAGAGTAAGATTGTTAGAACTTTAGTCTTAAACAGGGGGCACCCAAACTTAGTTTTGTTGTTGACTCAAAACATTCAGTGAAATGCAAAAGTAAAAAGTAAAAAAAAAAAAAATTAAAAGATAATTTTCAGAAATTTAATAAGAGTATTCAACGTGGTACCTATGCTCTTAGACACCAGAGATGATTTTTTTTTTTTAAAAGCAAAGGGGAAAATAAAGAATACCAAAAGAGAGGAAAAGAAGTCATAAACAACTAATGCATACACGGTGGATGTTCGTTTTTCCTGACTGCTCAGCATCTGGCTGGGCTCTGGCTCCTAGGTTAAAAGCTGAGGTGTCAGATCCCTCTCTCCCTGGTATCAGCCAGCCTTGAATCTTGGGCTCAGCCAGTCTGATGCTCCCATCTGTGGCTCTGAAAGTTGAGGAGTGGCACAAAGTTTCTACAGCAATGGCAGCCATGCAATGGCTATGCAGTCAAAGTGACCAGAAACAGGGCAGTTTGGGGGTGGCAGTAAGAAAGGTCCAGCTGCAGTGTCCTTGCATGTCCCCGGGGCATGCCCTCATGATCTCAGCTCTGTCCTACCTTCCATAGTTCCTGCTTGTCCTCCAAGCCTGTTCCTGATCTTCCCAGTCAGGACAATATGTACCTTTTCTGCTATGTTAGGTTCTATTTCTGTTGTGGACAAACAGGAGCCTAAGTGCTGTAGCATAAAACAAAATGATAGATGTCACCAAAATAGAAATACATAGATTTAAAAAATTGCTTTCAAAAGACAAAAACATCTCAAGTTGAATTTAAAATATTTAAACTCAGGGTGCCTGGGTGGCTTAGTCATTAAACTGCTGACTCTTGGTTTCCACTCCAGTCATGATCTCAGGGTCAGGCTCCACACGAGGCAGGGAGTCTACCTCAGGATTGTCTCTCTTCTTCTGCCCTTTCCTCCCTTTTCTTATCCTCCCCACCTCTCAAATAAATAAATAAATCTTTAAAATATTTAAACTCAAGAGAAATACCTCAAACAAAACAGCTCAGAAAGATTAAAAGTAAAAGGGTTGGTGAAGATATGTCCAGTAAGTGCCAATTAAAAAAAGCAAAGGAGAGATGTTAATACAAGTGAAAGCTGAATTTAAGAAAAAGGATTTAAAGGGCCCCAGAGGTTACGTTTATATTTATTTTTCATCGCACAAGTTATTATTAGGAGAATAAATTATTATAAAAATTAAATCGAGACAGAAATATATGGAATAAAATGTGAAAGTGTTTCCTTCATCTCTCCCACTATTACTCCATCCCTGAGAGGTAACTTCTGTTGTGTACCTGGTGGTATATTTGCAGATCCTTTCTTTTAAAGATTTTATTTATGTATCTTATTTTAGAGAAAGGGGGCATGTGAGAACAGGGGTAGAAGCAGAGGGAGAGGAAGAGAGAGACTCTCAAGCAGACTCCCTCCTAGGCCAGAGCCCCACAGTCGGGGTTTGGGGGGAGTAGTGGGGCTCAAACTCACAACCCTGAGATCGTGACCTGAGCTGAAGCCAAGAGTCAGATGCCCCTATTTGTAGATCTTTATGCACATGTCTGCTTCCATATTCACAGAGACGAATTGGGGATTTTGTTAAGTCATAGTTGTGGTAGCTGGGGGGCACCCCTGAGAGCAGACGACAGCCTTCCGGTATAGCACCTGCAGGCTGCTTCAGTGTCTGAGCCAAGGTCAAGCTCTCCCTGGGCAGTGAGCAGCTGGTCATTCAGCACAGAGGGAGTGCCCAGGCTTGGCCATTTCTGCCCAGCGTGGGGCTCCTTCAGGAACAATGTGCACTGGATCTCCCACTGCACTGGCCAAGTCTGTCGGAGTGGCCGCGCAGTCCCAGGCTCTTCTCAGCCAATCTGCCTCCTTCCCGCCCTGTTTTATGGTGTCAGCTATGCATCTTGGTTTGGATTTCCCTGCTGACTTTAGGTCTCTGCCTTTCACGGGCATACCTCCAATTAACCTCTTGGACTTCTCAGCCTGTTTTGGCACCCAAATGATGCAGCTGATTCCAAAAGTCGCCTAAGAGAACTGGGGCAGAGATGGGGCTCAGAGATTGGATCATTCTCTGCTCACGGGAAGGGAGGATCCTGTTGGGTGGTAGCTGAGCCATGGGTAAGTCCCTGGCACAAGTCAGTGGTTTTGTTGATAAAAATTTTACAGTGGTGACTTGGGAAAACATTCTGGGGGAGGGAACATCCCAGTATTTAAAGGGTATGGGGAACAAAACATACAAGGACAATGGGTTTGGCTGGTTAATACAAAGCTGCATTGATGTCCTAGAGCAGCATACAACGCATCTGTGCAACTTACTATTAAGTTTGAAAACCAGGACCTTTTTTTTTTTGATAGGGCCCCTTTATCTCTTGCAGTGGAAGAGTAGACACAACCTGGTATCTCATAGTGAGAGTCATGGAGCTTTCAACACTGAAATGATTTAATGGCTCAGCCAAGGGGATTCTGTTATGCTCAGGTTAAGGCCCTTACTAGAAAAACCTAAGATCCTAAAAAATGGGATGGGGCATCTGGGTGGAGACCTGAGAGGACTGTGTCCTGCAGCCTCCCCTAGACCTTTCCCTATTAAGAGCTGGGACTTGGTCCACATGGAAAGATACTGCAGAGGCCTCTCTCATACAAGGAAACAGGGCAACACTTCAGGAGCTGTCCCTACCTCCTTCTAGCTGCCATTTTGATAACTAGGGGCAAATCTCAGCATGACAAACTAGGGAAGAGCTGAACCCAAAAGGGGAAGAAAGAGATTGCATTCTGAAGCAGCTATAAGAATTAGCTAACGCATTCAGTCATGAGCCAAGGAAGTACCCACAGGACTGCATTTGTAGGATACATGTTCAAGAGGACCCAGGACTTGATAAACCAGGATTCATTAACTTTGGGACACTCTCTTATAAAATAAAATTTAGCACCCTTGTAAGGACTCCAGGAAATGGACGAACTATCTACCAGGGTGGATCTTAGAAGCTTAGAGAAAAGTGAAGGCCCATGCTGAGCAAATTTGAAATGCATAAATTGCTGTGGCAGATGGGGACAAGGATAAAAGGCTTAGGGAAGTGAGGCCAGAAGACCCAGTTAAGGATTATGTGACTTGGGAGGCTCAGGCCATCGGGAGGGCACTGATGAGAGGGTGCCTGAATCACTCCAGTTCAGCTGTGGCTTCTCTGCAGGCCAGGGTTAATGGTAGGAGACATGGTGACAGAGCTTGGCTGATTGGCAATGAGGATGATGCCCTCCCAGTATGCTCAATCCTAGCAATAGCAGTCAGGCGACAGCCTTTAACTACCAGAAGCCAGAAAGTTGCAATTACTGTAATGACTGGCAAAGTCAGGGTGACAGCCAAGAGATCCTGACCTGTAGAGAATTATGGAGATGGTTAACAGAATACGGTGTTCCTCAGGGCAAAACAGATGGGCAGCCAATAAGGGCTCTGCTTAAAATATGCAGTCAGAAGAAGGCAAGAATATATTATCAGGAGAAGGAGGTCAGTTGCTCCAATAAAAAGTCATGATCCCTTGCAGAGCCTATTTTCAGATCTGGAAATCTTCTGATGATGGCTGGGTCCCCAGGACGAAGGAACCTGAATCACTATGGCAGGTATATGCTGTAAAGGCTCCCCAAAGGGATCCACAGACGTCACTTGAGTATCTGCACACTGGAAAAAGATAAATACCCATTTTGAGGACTATCGGACACTAGGTCCAAGTTAACATTGACACCCAGACCTACACCTTCCTCCTGCTTCCTGTAAGAGTGGGGGCACGGAGGAGCCGGGTAATAACTGTGGCCTGATCAAAGTCTGCTTCTAGCCGTCCACTGGGTCTGTGGACCCAACTGTGGTCATTTCCCTGTTCTCTAATGTATAATCAGGATTGGTGTGACCAGCAGTTGATGTAAACACCACAGTGGGTCCTTGGCCTGTGGGGCAAAAGCTAACATCACAGAAAGACTAAGTGGAAGTCTATGATTATCCCCTTTTTGGCCAAACAGGGGCTGGAAGTCCCTTTCGTATCTTTATGTAGTTCTCTAGTCTGACTCCCGTAGAAACTGGATATATTCTGGAGCATGACTATGGACTCCCACAGTCTCAACCAAGCGGGAGTCCCAGTCCCCGCTGCCATGTCAAATGTAGCATCTCAGGCACACAGTGTGCTCCCCCTGACTTGACAAATGTATTCTTTTCCGTCCTAACCAAAAACAGTTCACGCTCACATGGAACAGATTACATTCATTTCATTTTCAGGTTTGCCCCTCGGCTATTTTGCTCTACTACCTTCTGTCATAATCTAGTCTAAGGAGAACTGAAACATCTGGTCATCCCACAGAACATCACATCGATCCATTACGTGAATGACATCATGCTGACTAGTCCATATGAGCAAGAGGTGGTGAGGACACAGGAGGCCTTGGTTAGTCACATGTGCTCCAGAGGATGGAAGACAGACCCAAGGGAGATCCAGTAATAGATTTACTCATGCTAATAGTCAACATAATAGTTGATTGATTAGATGGAGCCCCTGTTTGTTTCAGAAACAAAGTGAAAGTTCCACTATTATTTATTGCTGCTTGGATAGCCCTACCTGATTAAATAAGACATGATGTCCGAATAATAACAAAAATAACTAAAATTTTATTGCACACTCAGTATACTCCAGGCACTGCTTCCAGTGCTTCTTGGGTTTTCACTTAATTCACATAATAGCCCTTTGGTTGTTGGTACCATTTGGGGTGTACCATTATCATGCCCATTCTACAGATACGGAAACAGTCACTGAAATGTTAAAAATTTTACCAAGGTAGATAAAAGTAGTAACTATTGAAAAGCAAGAATGTGATTATCACAATTTGTAGATTGCCTTCCTGAAAAGCCCTGAGAATTCACTGGAAACCATTAGAGAAGTACTATTAATAACAAAGCATCCCCTCTCCGGCCTGCTCTGCTCCCTCTTCTCTGGGACACCGCAAGAGTCATCTGGCAAGGCAGATGTTTAATTTTGTCCTGGCAAGAGGGTATGGTGTCTGTTTTCCCCATTTACTCATCTTAATCTTTAATTGCCACCTGTCCTCCCCAAGTACTTGGGCTCATTTTTACTTTGCTCCCACTTACAATCAAGGGTTGAGCCCTGAAGACATCTGGAGTCTTAAAACCCAGTAATGATAAGCAGAAACAAACACAAAGCAAGAAAATCCTTTAGAAATCTCTGACCATAGTGAATGTGCATCTGTAAGACCCTGAAAGCTCCAGTCGTGAGGCTTACTAGCAGTGGAGGGGGGGAGGCAGGGCTGGCAGAAGCGAGTCCTTCTTTAAGACCCACACTCGGATTCCAGTATTGACTGGGGCTGTCCATGGGTTGGCCCTGGGTCACAGTGCCAGCATCTGTGAGTTCTCTCAGGACCAGGGCCCCACAGCCTGCCTGGGAAGGATGCCTGCTGGGGCAGCCTAGAAAGGGCTTGAGGCCAGCTGGATCATCACCAGGACTCTGTATGCCTATGGAGGCAGTTGCAGCAGATAAGGAGAAGAAGGAATAAAGGAAAGAGCAGAGTAACTAAAGCTGGCCCTATAAAGATAAAAAAAATCACTATCCAAAGGACATGAGGCCTTGTCCGGTAAAATGACCCCCAACCATTCAGGGAACAGCATGGCACAGTGGGAGAAATATTGCACCAAGTTCCAAAGGCTGTCACTCACGTCCTCCCACAGCCACTACCAGCCAAGGTTCCTCTGGTGAAGCACTTTATCTTCTAGGTCTGCTCAGGATCTCAGGCCGTCGCTGCTAGAAGGGATGTGAGGGCTCTATTTCCACACCTTCGTTTCAATACACGAACTCCTTCAAGTTCCCAGGCTTCTTGGGGACATGAGGCCCCAGCAGCAGTCTGAGGTTTCAGGCCCTGCGCTCTCTGATTCTCTGCTATAGGGTTTACCCTGTCTACTCTGCGGAGAACACCCTCTAAACCACAGATCCAGAGAGAAGCAACTCCTCCCCTGCATCCAACAGTGGGCATTTGAGAAAAGCATGTGAGGTCTGTAAAAGGAGCATGGCCACTCCTTTCCTGTCTCCCACAGTGGTCATGAGTATGAAAGAAGAAGATATGAAAGTGCCTTGTGAACCTCAAAGTGTGCACACAGGTAGGAGGCTTGTTATCATCACCCTATTTCTTAAGACCACCTCCATTCCTCCCCTCTTGAGCTGAGCCCTCAGCCAGTAGGCATAATGGTGCCTTCCTCAGTGGTCCTTGTGAGGATTATGGGAGATACTGGGTGGTGAGCATGTGTAAGGATTTACCCGAACGTAACAACTGGGAGAACCTGGTGGTTCCGTTTGCAGAGGCTATTTGTGCAATGAGTGACCAATCTTTAGGGGTTCTGGAGGAGTACTGGGCCTCTCTGCAGGAAGCTGCATTCATCAGGCCGGTCCAGATGTTTAAAAGAGCCGTCACTGCTCAGCTGCATGACTGGACTGAAAGCTCTGAGAACAATTATCATGTTAAGGCTCTCTTAGAAATACTGAAAAAGCTGTATAGGGAAAAAAAAATTAAAAAAAATAAAAATAAAAATAAAAAAGCTGTATAGGGTAAACCAGGCTAAGTGTCAACTGCCTGAAAATACTTTCAAAGTAAACGAGCTTACGCACTGGCTTGATTTTTATGGGGATGCATATAGAAGATCCTCTTGGAAAGTTTAACTCCGTAAGTATGGACACTTCAGTTGGCACTCAGTATCCTGTCATATTCAGTCATTTTACATTTATCTTTAATATTCTGTCAAAAATCAAACTACTGTATGCAGATTCACTTTTAAAAATACAGGAGAAGAAATTTAGAGCTTGCATGCGGTTGGCTGGAATTATGGAACAAGGAGGGTCCGAATTAGCTTTGCTGCCCACTTTTAATCTAACAGTCAGAAGGAGTCACTTGATTGAGGATGTTTTGAATCACCTAAATCAATTTGAGAATGAAGATCTAAGGAGGGAGTTAATGGTATCATTTAGTGAAGAAATTGGACATGACTCTGGAGGAGTCAAGGTAGAGTTTTTCCACTGTGTGTTTGAGGAGATGACCCGGCCAGAATATGGGATGTTCACATACCCTGAGGATGCTTCCTACATGTGGTTTCCCGTCACACCTAAATTTGAGAAGAGATACTTCTTCTTTGGTGTTCTGTGTGGATTTTCCTTAATCAATTTCAATGTTGCCAACATCCCTTTCCCACTTGCCCTGTTTAAGAAACTTTTGGACCGGACTCCATCACTGGAAGACTTAAAAGAACTTAGTCCTGTTTTGGGAAAGAGTTTGCAGACACTTCTGGATGATGAAGGTGATGACTTTGGAGAAGTATTTTTAATCTATTTTAATGTGCACTGGGACAAAAATGATGTAGACTTAATCCCTAATGGAAGTGGCATCATTGTTGACCAGACCAACAAGAGAGACTATGTTTCTAAGTATGTGAATTACATCTTCAACATCTCTGTGAAGGCAGTTTATGAGGAATTTCAAAGAGGATTTTACAAAGTGTGTGACAAGGATAGTATTGAATTTTTCCATCCCGAAGAACTAAAGGATGTGGTTATTGGAAATACAGATTATGACTGGGAAACATTTGAAAAGAATGCACATTATGAAGAAGGATATGGTAATTAACATCTCACCATAGTGATGTTTTGGAAGGCTTTACACAAGTTGACTTTGGAGGAAAAGAAAAAGTTCCTTGTGTTTCTTACAGGAACTGACAGAATTCAAGTTAAAGGCTTAAAGAACATGAAAATAACATTCTGCTGTCCTGAAAATGTGAATGAAAAAGATCCCATAAGAGCACAGACCTGTATTAGTGTCCTCTACCTTCCTAAATATCCTACGATGGAAAGAGTGGAAGAAGCCCTTCAGGTAGCCATCAACAACAGCAGAGGCTTTGGCTGATCCTGCCTCACACACATCCTTTACCTCTTTTCGGGAATCTTTTCAAAAATAAAAGTAAGAACGCAAAGATTAGTGTAAAAAAAAGAAAAGACATTATGGTAATGATTGTTAATTTGTTGTCTAACCATTTTGTTATACATACATCAAATCATTAGGTTGCACACCTGAAACCAGTAGGTTATCAATTATATCACAAACTAGATGAGAAAGACTGCACTGTTTATCAGAAGGTAACAGTAGGGGGGATCCCTGGGTGGCTCAGTGGTTTAGCGCCTGCCTTTGGCCCAGGGCACGATCCTGGGGTCCTGGGATCAAGTTCCATGTCGGGCTCCCGGCATGGAGCCTGCTTCTCCCTCCTCTTGTGTCTCTGCCTCTCTCTCTCTCTCTCTCTATGTCTTAGGCTCTGGAGCCCCAGCTGAGGGGGGCCAATAAATATTAGGCAAGACCAGGACCAGTAATAGCATCCCAAGGGCTCAGGTCTCCGTTGCCCCCTGCCCACCAACATTCCTTCTCTTTTTTTTTTTTTTTTTTAATTTATTTATTTATTTATTTATGATAGTCACACAGAGAGAGAGAGAGAGAGAGGCAGAGACACAAGCAGAGGGAGAAGCAGGCTCCATGCACCGGGAGCCTGACGTGGGATTCGATCCTGGGTCTCCAGGATCGTGCCCTGAGCCAAAGACAGGCGCCAAACCGCTGCGCCACCCAGGGATCCCCCAACATTCCTTCTCATTCCTCCACTTGCCCAAAGGCATTTTCAGTTAGACCCACTGCGTCCTGGAAATCCTTGTCTCACTACCACTTTTCCTTCCCTCTCCTTAACATCTTTCTATATCCACACATGTGTTCCCAACTTAGGAGGTGCCACATGCTTTGCTTTGGGATTATGTGAACTTAAGGGAGGGGCCCTTAAGAAGGAATCAGGGTCACTCACCCATTTGTCAGGTCCCTGGGGAGTGTTTCAACAGGTCAAGCCATGACTGTACCCTCCACATCTTCCCATCCCTTCCAAAACCATATCAGTACATTTCACACTCAGCCTATGACTGGAAGAATCTAGAGGTTGTGAACCATGCTTATCAGGGAAACAAAGGCAGAGTGAGGCAGTAAATAGTGAGAGAGAGGGAATGAATAAACACAAACAAGATGGAAGATTCTTTCCTTAACTGTGAAATGCCACTGCTTCCTGGGCCCCATGGGCCCCTTCTAACTAGGAGTGGGGAACAAAGGAAACCCTCACCCTGTGCCTTGATAAGCAGGGGCAGGAGGTAGCAAAGGCACAGTCTAGGAACCCCATGAAGTAGGAATGCCAACCCAGAAGCAGAAGCAGTTGACCTTATAAAGAAGCTGGCTGGGCTTGGAGCTCTCCGGGTTCTGACCAGGAAGCCCCCATCCATTTTCAGGTTTTGGGGGTGGTGGCAGGAGCCAGGAGAGGAAGGCAGCCATAAAGGGCTGAGCCAAGACAGGGGGGAACAGGTATACAGGGAGGGCATAGTCTCTGACAGTTAGCTCAGAGGGTGGGGAGCAAGGCCGAAGGCTGACTATGGGAAGCTCCCACTCCAGCTGCCTCCCTGTGTGCTGCTGGCGTATCTTTTAAGTTCCCAGCAATGCCTCCTGCTGGGACAAATTCAGCAGATTAACACCTGAATTATGACACCTGAAGATGACTCACTTCATAGGAGACCAGAGAGTTGGGCAACCACTAAGTTCATGGATATGGGGAGCAGAGATGGAGGGCAGGGAAGCTTTTCTCCACAATCTGTCTTCACCTTAGAGCCAGTCTCTGAGGAGCCTGTGCCAGCCTGAAGATACGTAATGTCCCATATCATTCCCTTGGTTTTGGATCATCCATACATGGCTTTGTCCTGTGTTCTCTTTGCCTAGCTCTCTTGCAGACTCCATTTCTGCTGGGCACCCTCCAAACAAAGCTGAGCATTTGCACTTTCTTGGCTGGGGGTCCACAGGCCCTGAACTCTGCTTCCTACAAGAAGATGATGGCCAGCTGTCCCCAGGCGGCCTCCTGTTCCTTGTTGACAGGAAACCAGGGGACGAAAAGGACTACAGCTGCCTCCAGTGACAAAGCTGGATGTAGCCCCAGGCCATAATCAAAAGTTCTGCCATGGGAAAGAACTTGAGCTCAAAGTCTGCCTTGAAGATCCAAGAAGCCACCTCATAAATATTCTGTCAGCATGAGAGATTTCTGGCACCGTCGTTCCAGAGAGGGACAGTTATTTATGCTCAGTATCCTTAAGAGATGGAGGTACATGCTAGATCGAACAGGTGTGAGTTTGCGTCTGTAGCCCAGCTTCTCTGTAAGCCTGTCAGGTGGCAGGTGTAACCTTTGATTCTGCTCTCAAAGGCCATATATGAGGGTTCTCTCCTTCAGCCTGTTCATCCTTTACACCCCCCTTGTCAGTCCTCCAATGTGTTCCTGACCTTGAGACCTAGCATGTGACCAGTGCCTTGAGACTACCCAGAATTTCTCTCAGTCATTTCTCATTGGTCCTTCTTGTGCCAGTTGCTGGAATGTTTGAAATCTTACCAATAACGATGTGTTCCAGTAGAATCAAGCAGAGGGTCACCAGGAACACTCCATTGGGGTGGGAACACCCTTGCCAGAGATAAGCTCAGTGATTTGTCGTTTATATCCTGGGATAAATTCGACTTCTCTCTACAAAACAATGCCTGAGTTTTCCGAGGAAAGCCAGGGCCACAAATATATTTGGTCTAGATGTTATAGACACATGAAGGCTCTGCTGCTATTGGTAGAAGTTATGGGCTGATAAGTCAAGTTAGACTCAAATCCCACCTGACAGACCTAGCCTCAGTTTCTACCTAAAAATGCTCTCTATTCTAACTCTTAGGGAAGTCATTAGGACTTAGTAGAAATGCTCTGAGAATACACACACACACACACACACACACACTGCTTTAATGATCTTTTATTGCATGTTGACCATATATCAGGTCCTCAGATACGGCTGGCAATTCTCTGATAACCAATATTTGATCTTTCCACTCAAGGTGCCATGAGTCTAGTTGGACAAATGATCAGCGTCTCTGTACTAAGTGATTCGGTAATAGATTATGCTTAGGAGTCTAGGAGAGCCCAGAAGGGCCCCCTAATCAGTCCTGGATGCAGGCTGTAGGACAAAGGAGCTGATCTCTGATCTGGAAGATCGAGAAGCATAGACAAGGCAGAGGGGGCAGGAAGAGGGGAAGGTATCCCCTACACAAAGAATGGTGTGAGCAAAAGTACGGCGGTGGAATATTGAGATATATGCTGGTGAGTAGGACTAATTAAGGATATTTAAAGCTTGGATCGGGATCCCTGGGTGGCGCAGCGGTTTAGCGCCTGCCTTTGGCCCAGGGCGCGATCCTGGAGACCCAGGGTCGAATCCCACGTCAGGCTCCCTGCATGGAGCCTGCTTCTCCCTCTGCCTATGTCTCTGCCTCTCTCTCTCTCTCTGTCTCTCTCTGTGACTATCATAAATAAATAAAATTTAAAAAAATATTTAAAGCTTGGATTATGAAGAATGGGGTGTCAGGAGAAAGGGTCAAGAAATACACAAGAGCTAAACCATGGAGGAGGGACTTTGTACTGTGCTCAGGAGCTTGGAGTTCATGTTTCAAGCAACTCACCCCAGAAGGGTTTTAAACAGGTAAATATTACAGCCAATTAAATCATGGATCCCTCTGGAAGGAGTGTAGCAGGTAGATCAGAAGAGGAAGAAGAATTCAGAGTGCTCTGCAAGTTGATGGGGATGGAGTGTCACATGTTTGGCCCCTTTGACTCATGGTTTAACCAGGATGCTGACTAAGAGCTGTCACTGCTTCAAAGGAGTTATGGCTGCTTGGCCCCACACCAGGCTGCCCCCCCCCCGCCCCCCACCCAAGTGACTTCTGTCAACATCTGTAGAGTTTTATTTCAGGAGCTTTTTCAATGCCTAGATATCCTAGGCACAGAGGAACACCCTGGAGGGAAGTCACTAGTGGGCTGCCACAGGTGTCTCACAGGTGTCTCTATGCCATCCTGGGCATCATGTTTGTCAATACATGAGATGAGACACCAGACCTTCAAGTGACACAAAGCTGAGTACAATATATAATATATTTTGTGATAGAATAAAGGCTCTAAAAATATTCTAATGGGCTGGAACAATGGTTAAAAACAATTAGATCAATTTAACCAGATAAATAGTAATGTCCCGCTTTGAGATTTCTTCAAAATTAATTGTGTAAGTATAAGATTTGGTATATCTGAATTGATGGAAGAAATATTCATTTGTTCATCAGATGCTGAGAACTTATATGTCAAACCCACAATTCTCTTCTTCTTCTATCACTGTGTACATTTTAAAAATCAGGCCTGTTTCGCTTATCTTTGTATCCCAGAGCCCAGGGCAGAGTACAGAGAAAGATAAAGACTTCTCAAATGCCTACTTGTGCCAGACATTTTCCATCCAGAACCTTTTCATTCTCACAACAACCCTACTGTTATTATTTTACAGACGGCAAAGCTAAGGTTCAGAGATGTTACCTGAATTGCCTGTGGTTTCATTCCCAGTGGATTTCAAAGTCGACGTTCTTTGAACCCAGATCCAACTGATTCCAAGACAGATTCTCTTTGCACTACACCACATTGACCACATTTACATCAGATCCCAATACTGTGTGATGGTGTTGAGCTGTAGCCAGGACTAAACAAGATTGAGCCTCTCCCCAAGACCTGGCAGTTTGGTAGGTTAAATGAGCAAGATGTGGAGGTGGGGGAGGGACGGTGAGGGAGACTGTTAAACTTGACCAAAGTCTGTGTGAACCTCCAGTCAGATGTAGCTGTTCAGAAGGTTTATGGGACCTGGAACATAGGCTGTGACAGCCCAGCTGTGCTCTGGGCTGCTCAGATTCCATCCAGACCTTGGTCCAGTTCCAGCCAAGACTATTTTGGAAGGAGCAATTACCATCTAGAAATTATTCAGAAGAAGACACTCAGCATAGTAAGGATCTGGAGAGCCTGTCATGAAGAATTATTGTCTTCAACTATTTGAAGATGCGATTGTACAGTTTTCCTGTTACGAATGTAGATAACTATTGATGTTTATATCGTGTGATTTCTGAATGTTAGAGGGTTATGGAGCAGAAAACTAACAGCTACTGGTGTATTACTGCCACAGGCCTGGCACTTACATACATCTAATCTTGCTCAGTTAATAGCCTTGCCCAGTCTCCTATTTTACAGATAAGGAAGAGCTTAAGAAATTGGCCCAGTGTCACAGTCTGTAAATAGAAGATCCAAGACTTGCATCAAAGTTCGTGTGTTGTTCTCATACAGTGTGCCCTAGTCTTTTCCTACACCTTTCCTATGAGCGTGTTTTGGTCATCCAAGACACCTCTAACAGATGGGCCTCCTGAAGACCATTTCCTTACATGAAGAAGGGCCACAAATTCTGGAAGAATCCCTCTACTCATTGTGCTGACGGCCAAATCCTGCCAACCAACTACAACTGTCAGTCCAGAATCCAGAACTGAGTTGGGGGCCCTCAGTCACTTTGGTGAAGGCACACGAACATATGTGTGTCCCACCCCTTACCAAGACCCTTACCAAGCGGTGTCCCACCCTTTACCAAGACTTTCGAGGCCCTTTGATAATCTATTCCCTGCTCACCTCTGCATTCTCTCCTCTCAATATCCAACCCTCTCTTCCTCCTCCTCCCTCCACACTCTCCATCACACCACTTGCTGGCTTTCCCATGCAGGCTATGCTACAAGCTGTTTCTTCTGCCTAAAAGACGTTTAGTTGGTCAGCTTGATGCCTACCCATTCTTCTTATCTGAATGTGTGCATCATCACCTTGGCGTGACCCTATGCTGACTGGATTTACTGTCTTTTCCATGTGCCTATACCGACCTCATGCCTTTCTCTACCCTAGCACTTTCCTCACTGCTGAGCTATTCCGTAAGCCTTTGGAGGTGGGGACAGTGCCACGCTCTTTTGCATCTCTAGAGCATGGCCCTGTGCTTATTATTTCACGGGAGCTCTCAGAGGGCCCCATGGAGAGTGGGCTTTGCCCTAGCAGAAAGCTACTCATCAAGGCATATTCAGTCTCTGCCCCTTTCTCTTCATAACCCTCCTATTCCCTCACGGGTCCCTGGGACCACCCAGAATACAACCCTTTGTACCGTTCTCCAATCTCTTTTCCCAAACTTCCACGCAGACAGCCATCCTCATTGTTGCCAGGCTGGTGACTTTAAGAATCTCTAAATATGTAAGGCACATTTTTGTTGTCATTAAGCTTGAAAGAAATAAGAAATTAATTAGCATTAGCATGTTGAATAACTTTGGTGTCAGTGGTTAATATGGCTAATTGACATTTAATAAGTCTCACTATCTAATTTACTATGAATTACATTAAATGTTAATTAATTGCTTTGTTATTCTATGCACAATTATTGTATGTTAAAATGCGTTTAATAGCTTATTATTTGGGAGATTGTCCTGATAGTAAGCAAGTTACCTGTTATTTTTGGTTTCAACAGATTCAACACACTCTTAAAATCATTCTCTTAAACATGATCAATTGATGAATTAATTAATATGTTTTAAAAATCATTGAAAATTTTTTCAGTGGGGTCAGTGGTCAGTTTACTGTGCCACAATCTCCTAGTTAAATTGGCAGAGCTTTCTGGGGTTTGTTTGTCTGCCATCAGTATCTGTTACGTACAATACCATCCTTACCAATGTCATTAGGGTATTTCCTGGCTCCATAAATTGGCACATCTTACAGTGTATTATTTATTATTGGCCTACATGTAAGTCTCAAAAAGGCTCATTAACCAAGTAATGTGGCTGACCTAATAGCTGATCTGATTATTAGAAGCATGATGTTGAACACAAGGGAGGTGGTAGCCCCGCCCTGCTTTGCACTTGCAGTATCTGGTCAATTCTGGGAGCGACAGATTTAAAGAGACATAATTTACATCATCTGAAGAATTGTTGAAGAAGTTGAGGACGTTTAGCCAGACTTAAGAGAAAACTTCAGTGACAACAAAATCTTTCTCTTCAAATATATGATGAAATTTATGGACGATCAATCAGTTTTTAGTTTTTTTTAACTTATTGGCTCAATCGAAAGTACTGAGACTACAAGTTTGAAGTGAAAGGGAACAGATTTTGGACTTAGTCAGAGCTGTCGGAGGATGGAATGAGCTGCCTCTGGAGTAATGAGTTCCCTGTCACCGGAGGAGTCCAAGTGTAGTCTTGGCAATGTCTTGTGCAGAAGGGACTCGAGGTTTGGAGGGGTGGCCAGAGGAAGCGACCTCTCTGATCCTTTCCAAGTCTGCAATTTCATGATTGTCATGATATATTGCTTGCTCCACCATCTCCCAGGCCTGGAGTCAGTCTTCAGCCCCCATGATCTAGTTCACTTTGGATTTAAGGCAAAACCCCACAGGTATGCGAAAGCCCCCTTGAATTCTGCTTTGAGTGCCATCTCACAGTGCTGGTGGGAAAGGCAGCCTGGGAAGGACCACCCGGCTTGTTGTCCCTGCTGGCTCACCGGGGCCAGACCACAGCTCCTGCTCAGGGGTCCTCCACCAGCCCTCTGTGCACGGCAGTGGGACGAGGGGGGACCAGCTGAGCCACCGGAGTATTTATCCATGACAGGATCGGACAAGAGAAAGGGCAGGCACCTGGCAGGCAAATAAATGTAATGAAGTCGGTAATAGACTGCGGCACCATCAACCTCGCGGTCGCGTCAGGAATCAGCCACAAGAAACTATTAATTACTCCGTCTTCCCGTTTCTCCTTTCCGGGGGCTGTGGCGGCACCCGCGCTCTCCAAGCGTCCCAGCCTTGCGGGCATCCAGAGACGGCTCTGCCCTCTCAGATGGCAAAGGGCCCTTGAGGGCCAAGTGTCTGGCACAGTCGCTGGCAGGCCCCAAGGGTCCCAATGTTCTGAGAGTGGGGAGGTGTCCTGGGTCAAGTGCCTGCTCCCTCGTGCCCCAGGCACACAGTGTCCTGCTCCAGAGTGTTCCCGCAGACCTTCCACAGCCCCTGGAACTGTGACTGCCTGTACCCCCGCCCCCATTCCCAGTGGCCTGCTGGCTCTTGCAGCTCAGAGTACCGAGGCTGTGTCTATGTATCTGGGCAAGGGTAGCCTTCAGAACGTTTAATAATATAAATCAACACATAAGTTAATATAGAAACTTAAACATTTTAAATCTATTCCCTGTTGTCCTCTAACTAAAACTGCCTACCGCTTGATACAAGTGTTTTGAAAATTGTCAGCGTGATCTTCTGTTTGGGGCATCCTCCCTGGCTATGTGGAGAACCTCTCTGCCTATGATTAGCTATAGGGGCTAGATCAAACTCTTCCCACGATTTTCCTGTTCAACTGCTTGTCAGGTCCCTGTTGGGAGCTCTCTGCAGAAGTCACACCCTGGCTGCGTATGCATCTGATGCCAGGGCTTCCATGTGGCCAGGTTCAGACGCTTGTCCCGGGGCCCCCTGACAAGGCTGCCACTAACCCTGGCCACCCTGCACCTGTTCCAGTGTCCCATTGATGCCGGGCCCCTCTGGAGGAGGAGTTCAGTACACCCCCACAATCTCAGTTTGCTCAGCAGCTGCTGGGAGTCCCCTATATTTGCTATCCTCTGTTCCCAGACCTCATTACCCACTAATCTGGCCACATCCCCAAGCAACATCACACAGATGCTTCTGGTCTCAACCACTTGTACTATTTACCAACCCACTAGTATGGAAGTGATTTACTATTTCAATAACTTGTTCACTGTGCCGATGAATTCACAGTTCCTGCCTCTCCATGCACTCTATCACATCCCTAAAGGCAGGTGTTCTAGAAGGCATCTGCACCTCTTCACAGTGGCAGCGATCCTACAAAAGGCCCCACCATAGCAATAAGTGACAGAGTTGTTTTGCCAGCCCAACAGACCTCACAAATGATCCCCATGTTCCCCCTTTTCCAACATGCCTTCCAATCCGTGGACAGTCAGGTCTCCACTCTCTGCCTCCCCGATGACAGTATACCACGAAGCACCAACCTGCCTATCCATATATTCTGATTTAAGAATATAATATAATATAACATAATAAATATACGTAATAAAATATAGTGATTCCTACGGTTCTCTTCCTGAAGGTGTCAGAGGTCGCCAGGGGCCCCACAGACAGGCTCCTGTATAAATCTCTACCTGCTCAGGAGATTTACGGGGATAGCTGACTGTGCAGGGGCGGGGAGGGCAGAAACCAGGAATGGAAGAATGACTTATGATTGCTGTCTACACAGGCAGGCCCTTGTTGTTGGAAATGGCTTTCTTGTTGCTTCTGTTGTTTGAAGTCTCAACAAATGTAGGAATATGAACTGGGTCTCCATCAGGGGCTGAGGTTTTCTGAGGTGGAGATCATTAACAAGAATAATTCTTGTCCATGCACGGTATTTATCATCTGTACCCTTGGCGGGGGCTGAGAAACCACCCGGTTCCAGAGAAGAGTAGTGGGCAGTGTTAGGTCAGGGTGTGAATGACAATCCAAAGCGATAATGTCACTCTGTCCTGAGCCTCGACCTCTGTCCTCAGAGAAACTGACGGTTCCTTGACCTTAACGCCACAGTGGGCGGTGGGATTCCACAGAGGGAAAGGGCTGGGCTGTGGTCATGGCATCAGGAAGCCTGCGGGCAGCCTCGGCAGTAGCACAGGGACCCTGTCCATGTGACACACGCTTGGGGGAGGTGCTGTAATTCAGCCCCAACCCCTGGATGGATGGCCCCCATTTCAGAGAGCCACTGTCCCCGGGAAAGGACCAGGTATGGGCCTCCAGGTGCTCAGCCCACTGTGACAGTGATGTGGGCACCCTTCAGTCCTCCATCCTCATCTGCTCCCGCCTGTCCCACCCAAGGGACGTACTGACTGAGCTGGGCTCCCTGAGGTCAGGCATGGCCTGGGGCCTGGCTGCACGGCACCTTCCGAGCAATCCCCGGCCAGTTGCTTAACCATTTGGGGCCCCCGAAACATGATCACAACAGCCTTGGTATTGCGGGTGTGAACCCCGACAGGCGGCATGAGTCCAAGGACTTCAGAACAGCACCCCTTGCCTGGATCCACAAGCCTGAGCTGTTGGGACTGCGTCGTCTGTCCTCATCGCTCTCTTTTTCTGTTGCCACCCTTTGGCCTGTGTCTCTGTCCCCACATAGCCCTCACCAAACCCTCCTCTGCTTCGGTCTTTGTCAGTTTGTCTCTGTGTTTCCCCCTCCCTCTCCTCTGGGTCCTCTGGGTCCTCTGGGTCCTCTGGGTCTCTTTCTGTCTGGGTCTTCATGTCTCCCGTTGTCCCTCTTCTTGGCCCTTCAATATTTCCTGCTAGCCTGGCCTCCTCTTTCATTCCTCAGACTTGGAGCATTATGACATCAGAGGGTTTCAAATCCTGGGCAGGGAAACGAACTCTCCTGAATGGTGAGCACCACCACCTTGGTGAAGCCTAAGCTCCAAAACCCAGAATTTACTACTGCGAGTAATCCCACCTGAAGCTAAGCCAACTCGGCAGAGCAGCCTGCGGGTCAGGAGCCTATGGCCAGCCCTCCCATGGAGCACTGCCAAGCCACAGCCCTCTGCTGGGTGCTAAAAATAGGTATGGGGCCTAGGGCAGCTAAAAATACACTTCTCACAATGCAGCCTTGCTGAGCCTGCAGACTGCAAGCAGCAGGGCAGGGGCTTTGAGAACCCTGGGGTCTGCAGCTGCGTGGCTCCAGCTGGGCAGGGGTGAAGGCAAGAGGTGGAGGGGAAAGCACAGGCAGACACCAGGGGTCTGCAGGCCCATCAGCCACTGGGGAGCATGTGGCAGGCCACAGACTGGGTCACAGGGGCCGTGGGGCTGCAGAGTATGCACGGCACTGAGCCGGTCCCTGGCTACCACCCCCAGAGCCCGGGGGACCGGAGTTCAGCAGCAGGTGCCTGGGCATACCCGGGGCTTCTTTGGCTTGATCTGGCAGGTGCCAGATCCATGTCTTCTCTGAATACCTCCCTGGCACAAGGCGAGCACTTGGAAAACATGCCCGAATGAGAAAATACACACAGACACACTTCCCTTAGGGTAACTGAGGAGCCTCGTAGCCACAAAAGGTAAAAGTCCCATGACCCATAGCACCGATTTTGTGGCCTCCCTCACCTGCATATCAATTACCTAATGAAC
Organism: Canis aureus; assembly: GCF_053574225.1. Lineage (NCBI taxonomy): Eukaryota > Metazoa > Chordata > Mammalia > Carnivora > Canidae > Canis > Canis aureus. The sequence continues at coordinate 1,319,472 of NC_135622.1, forward strand.
TGCTCACAGCCAGTGGTCAATGGAAGTGTGTGCCTTGCTCCAAACCCTTTTTTTTGGATACAAACGAGCCAATACCTCGCACAGATGGCACCGTTTGGATTAGCAGCTGAAGTATGAATGAGTGAAACCACAGGTGCATTGTCAAGATTAATATGCAGGCAGGTTTGGAATTGGAATGGTACCAGGTAACATCACGCTTGGATAGGGAGGCAGAGTAATATGAATTGACTAGAGACAAAGGGAAAACAAATGGAAAGTGACAGGCGCCAAGGGTTGTGGCCACAGCTAATGGACTGAGTAACTAAGAATTCCACCCAACCCATCACCCACACCGTCCACTTGGTTCTTTCCTCCCCATCGTCCAGGAGCTGTCCCCAAGACTAAGCTCCCAAGCATCTGGATGGATGACGCACCCTTCACCATATCAATAACAGCTCCCCTATTGTTATCAACTTGGATCAACAGATACTCACCTCAGACAGGAAAGATAAATGAAACACTATTATAGAAAAGCAAAGCCAAGTGCTCTGAGCACCTTCATGCCCTGGAAAATTTATTATAGAATTATAATTAAGAGAGTGGAGAGAGATCTAGCAACAGCCCAGCCTGGGTCAGGAATAAAAGTCCCCTTTCCTTCCTTCCTTCCCTCTTCCTTCCCTCCTTCCTTCCCTTCTTCCTTCCTACCCTTCTTCCTTCCCTCTTTTCTTCCTGCCTTCGGAGAGCATGCAAATCTGGTGGCCCCGGTGGAAAGCACCCACCACCCAGCCTTCTAGAGAATCCCTGAACAAGAGCTTACAAGGAATGGGTTTTCAGTGTGGAGGTTTCAGTTGGTGGCAGCTTTGCTTTTCTCTCTGCTGCTCAGAAATTAGGCTTTGGAGGTGAAGCAGGGGGCCATTTATAGGATTGTGTGTATTACTGGATAGAGAAAAGTGAACCTCTGAATTGAGAAGAAAATGAGTTTAGGGCAGCCCGGGTGGCTCAGCGGTTTAGCGCCACCTTCAGCCTGGGGTATGATCCTGGAGACCTGGGATCGAGTCCCAGGTCGGGCTCCCTGCCTGGAGCCTGCTTCTCCCTCTGCCTGTGTGTCTCTGCCTTTATCTCTCTCTCTCTCATGAATAAATAAATAAAATCTTTAAAAAAAAAAAAAAGGAAAGAAAATGAGTTTATACGGATAGGAAGAAAATAGTCTTAACTGTCAGGCTGACAAACTGGGAAATCTTGACGACTCAGGATTGTCTTGTGAACAGGATTATACCAAACAGTTCCTATGAGCATCCTGCTCACTGCCAGGCTGCAGTAAGTGCTCAATTAATATTTGTTCAACGAGGGAATGAACCTTTGTCCTAACAATGAACATGAAGGACGTTTGTTAGATTACTCCTTTCTGCCCCTGGAAACCGCCAAGTTAACATTGTTAAAGTCTCCCCTCCCACCGCCGTCCCGTCTAAGTCAGAGTCTCCCAAAGAGCCTGAGCAGCTGCAGAAGCTCTTCATCGGAGGTTTGAGCTTTGAAACAACCAATGAGAGTCTGAGGAGCCATTTTGAGCAATGGGGGACGCTTACGGACTGTGTGGTAATGAGAGACCCCAACACCAGGCGCTCCAGAGGCTTTGGGTTCTCACGTAGGCCACCGTGAAGGAGGTGGATGCAGCCATGAATGCAAGGCCACACAAGGTGGATGGAAGAGTCGTGGAACCAAAGAGGGCTGTCTCAAGAGAAGATTCTCAAGACCTGGTGCCCACTGAACTGTGAAAAAGATTTTTGTTGGTGGCATTAAAGAAGACACAGAAGAACATCACCCAAGAGGTTATTTTGAACAGTATGGGAAAATTGAAGTGATTGAGATCATGACTGACCAAGGCAGTGGCAAAAAGAGAGGTTTTGCTTTTGTGACCTTTGACGACCACGACTCTGTAGACAAGATTGTCATTCAAAAATACATACTGTGAATGGCCACAACTGTGAAGTAAGGAAAGCCCTATCGAAGCAAGAGATGGCTAGTGCTTGGTCCAGCCAAAGAGGACGAAGTGGTTCTGGAAACTTTGGTGGTGGTCGTGGAGGTGGTTTTGGTGGGAATGACAACTTTGGTCGTGGAGGGAACTTCAGTGGTCAAGGTGGCTTCAGTGGCAGTCGAGGTGCTGTTAGATACGGTCGGTGGCAGTGGGGATGGCTAAAATGGATTTGGTAATGACGGAAGCAACTTTGGAGGTGGCGGAAGCTATAACGATTTTGGCAATTACAACAATCAATCTTCAAATTTTGGACCCATGAAAGGAGGAAATTTTGGAGGCAGAAGCTCTGGCCCCTATGGTGGTGGAGGCCAATACTTTGCCAAACCACGAAACCAAGGTGGCTATGGCGGTTCCAGCAGCAGCAGCTGTGGCAGTGGCAGAAGGTTTTAATTACTGCCAGGAAACAAAGCTTAGCAGGAGAGGAGGGCCAGAGAAGTGACAGGGAAGTTACAGGTTACAACAGATCTGTGAACTCAGCCAAGCACAGCGGTGGCAGGGCCTAGCTGCTACAAAGAAGATATGTTTTAGACAATACTCATGTGTATGGGCAAAAAACTCGAGGATTGTATTTGTGACTAATTGTATAACAGGTTATTTTAGTTTCTGTTCTGTGGAAAGTGTAAAGCATTCCAACAAAGGGTTTTAATGTAAATCTTTTTTTTTGCACCCATGCTGTTGATTGCTAAATGTAATAGTCTGATCATGACACTGAATAAATGTGTCTTTTTTTAAATGTGCTGTGTAAAGTTAGTGTACTCTGAAGCCATCTTGGTAAACTACCCCAACAGTGTGAAGTTAGAATTCCTTCAGGGTGATGCCAGGTTCCATTCGAAATTTATTTGCAACCTACTTGGGCACAGAAACCACAAACCTTGGTGTGGTTGAACTGACAGTTAATGTGTTGTGACCTGGAGTTCACCATTAAAAGGGTCATCCAAGCAAAGTCCTGGAGTTTATTTGGTTATTATGATTGTCGGCACATCCTATGCAATATATCTAAATTGAATTATGGTATCAGATAAAATTATATATGGGATTAAAGCTTGTGTATCATCCATTATGTGTAATCAATAAATGATTTAATATTTAAAAAAAACAATGGTCATGAAGGATGATGAGTCCTTTTCTTACAGTCCAACTCCTATCATGTTCTCTTTATTCTCATACTGACTATTTTGTGCATCTTGAAAACCTAGAGGAATATCCCAACAAGGGGAGAGATCAAGCCAAGTGTTGAAGGCAGGGATCCCCCTGGCTGGGGTGGGGCTGGCACAAACAGCCAGTGGGGTGACTGGAAGACAGGTCTCAGGGTGTCACAAGCTCAGCACTTTCACATACATTCTCTCAACCCTCAAAGATAAGAGTTATTACCCTCCAAGTTAGATCCCTAGGTCTAGCGCACAAGAGAGGAGGGTAACAGCTAGTCCTTTGATAGTAAGTACAGGAGAGGGAAGAGTGACTATTTAGTGATACATGGAAGGGGATCTATAGGTCCAGTATGGGTTTTTTTAGTTGCTAATCAGTGGAACAAAAATGGTGCCAGGAAGCAGATTAGAATTGATAGGAAAAGCATGGATTGAAATGTGAAGCTGGAGGCAGGGAAGTCAATTCCCCTCTCTAGCCCTAGTGGGAAGTGCCGATGCCTCCTGTCCCTAACAGGCAGGCAGGGGGTGGAGAAGACAGAGAATGCATATCAAGCCTCTTCATAGGCTCACACTGAAATAAAGCATTAGAGAAGAGCTGGAAAGCCCTCCGTGAGGCGTGAGCTGACTTGCTTGGACTTGTTTTAATTCTCATTGACCAATTGAATACCAATAAAAAATAAATTTATAGAAAAAAATAAATAAATATATTTCTTCTAACAATAATTTTTTTTTTTTAATTCTCATTGACCTTAGAGTTCCTTGTACCCTAGTTCTGCAAACTACTCTGTAGTTCTCACTCACCTAAGGGCAAGTGAGGCAAAGGGAGGAGACTGGCTTGGGAGAAGAGGCTGTGGTTACTAGGAAATTCACCAAAGTCCCTACAAACCAGGGCTCCACTCCAATGGACAAGGGACAGGGAGAGTAACCTGGGAGCTCCATGCTGTGCTCCTTGAATTGAGTTCTAGATTCTGAGGCTGAAGGACTGTCCTGCGAGCCTGAGTTAAGAAGGGGAGAAATGGGAATTTGGGATGATCTGGAAATGAAGGTGATCTAAGGAATGGACTGCTGCTGATTATTGAATATTCTAGAATGGGGGGACATGCTGGGAATGAAGATTTCTCTGGGAATGTAGAGACTGTGTAGGAAATAGGAACTAGAAAGAGGAGATGTTCTGGGAACAGGGCATGCTGAAATAAGACCTCAGTGCTAGGAGATGGGAAGTTAGTGCATCTAGGAGGCCTGAAGTCTCCCCACAACATGAAGTGCTTTTCTGAGCTGACTTGGCAGGGGCATCCCCTTTTCAAAAGATATTTTCTCCCTGGTGAGCATGAAGAAGGGACCTGCAGAGAGGGTCTGCACCAGCTGAGGCAGGTGATGAATGGGTAGCAATCAGACCAATGGCTTTCAAATGTTTTCGGTCAGATAGAAAAACCCTGTCGTTTCATTCTCAATTTTATTTCGTTCTGTCTCACCTCATATTTCACTTAATGGGAGCTGTCAAAGAGATTCTTTGATTTTCTTCCCCCTCCTTTTCTGGCAGCTTATGCAGCCTGATAGCCCTAGAGATATGAGTTTTTGGAAGACCCACAATGAACTTCACTGTTACAGCCTCCAGTTTTAGGGTCTACGTTTCTGGGTGCACTTCTACAAGTGAGTGCAAGCTTGTGTGTGCTCATTCATGCATCTGCCAAGTGTATGTGTGTCAGGAGTGTGTGTGTCGAAGCTGAAACAGCCTGGGATGAGAGGCTGGATGCATGAGTTTGAGTTCTGCCTCTGGAATTTAGTATCCCTCTGTCAATTGAGTCTCAAAGGATTCACTGCAGAATGAGTGTAATAACACAAGTCCTTCATACCTCAGATGATTGCCATGAGGCTCATAGCACAAGAAATAGAAATACTCCCTTGTGATCAATAAATGCAATTGATAACTACAGCTATCATTTGTTTCCAAGGGATACTTCTTGATCCATCCTGAGTTCTATGAAGTTTATTTTCTTATTGAAGTATAATTGGCATACGTTACATTAGTTTCAGGTGTACAACATAATGACTGGAGATTTGTATACACCATGAAGTGGTCACCATAATAAGTCTAGTTACCATCTGTCACCATGCAAAATTACAAAAAAAATGTTTTTCTTGTGATGAGAACTTTTTTAAAGATTTTATTTATTTATTCAAGAGAGACACAGAGAGAGGCAGAGACACAGGCAGAGGGAGAAGCAGGCTCCCTGTGGGGAGGCCAATGTAGGACTTGATCTCAGGACACTGGATTATGACCTGAGCCAAAGGCAGATGCTCAACCACTGAGCCACCCAGGCACCCCTTGTGATGAGAACTTTTAAGATTTACTTTCTTAGCAAATTCCATATTTGCAATGCAATGCTTTTGACTATAGTCACCATGCTTTATGTTACATCATGACTTATTTTATAACTTGAAGTTTGTACCTCTTATGCTCCTTCACCCATTTCTCCCACCTTCTCCCTTCTGGCAACCACCAATCTATTCTCTGTATCTGTAAGTTTTGTTTTGATGATTGGTTGTTTTGTCTTTTAGAATCCATATATAAGTGAAGTCATACTGCATTTGTCCTTCTCTGTCTGACTTATTCCATTTAGCATAATACCCCCCAAGTTTCATTCATATTGTTGCAAATAGCAAAATTTCATTCTTTTTTATGGCTTAGTAGTATTCCTTGTATATACGTACCACATTTTCTTTATCATTCATCCATTGATGGACACTTAGGTTCTTTCCATAACTTTGTCATTGTTCAATAAGGGTGCATATATATTTTTGAATTAGTGTTTTCATTTTCTTTGGATAAATATCCAGAAGTGGAATTTCTGGATCATACAGTGTTGCTATTTTTAATTTTTTGAGAAACCTCCATACTGTTTTCCACAATGGCTACACCGATTTGCACTCCCACCAATAGTGTATGAGGGTTCTCTTTTCTTCACATTATCATTAATACTTGTTATTTCTTTGTCTTTTTGATACTAGCCATTCTGACATTTGTGAAGTGATACCCTATTGAGAGTATTTTGGTGCTGCCTACAGCCCTCATCACCAACATCCTAGACCTTTGATGCCTTGCTATTCTCAGAACCACCATGCCAGCTCCTTGATCTTGGCCTAACTCCTCTGTCTTCTTCCTCTGCTTCTCCTCACAGGTTGCTGACCATTGCCAGACAAAGTCTGCAAATACAATTTAACAGGGCACCCCTAGACTTACTCATTAATTCAACAAGCATTTATTGAGCATTTGCTGTAGGCAAAACTCTGTGCTAATCTCTGAGGACACACAGTTAAATAAAGCAGACACCTTGTGCACAAAGAGATTTCAGACAAGTTAAATTCTTACAGAATAACATAAGAAGTGTTAGGTGGATCCAAACCTAGGGACTATGGCAGTGCCCAAGAGGGACCCCTGACTCAGCCTAGGGAAAGCACCCTGGAATATGTGACCATTGAAGTGACTTTTGAAGGATGAGAAACAGTTGGCCATATGAAGGGAGCATGTGCAGTCTAGCCCTGAGTGTTAGCACTGGTTGGCAAAACTTTAATGCCTCTTTGGGGATCTTCCAGGTCTGTCCCCCAATTTCTCTTCCAATTCTTCACAACATTCCTCAAGTTGTGCACAGTTTCTGGATCTTCCTTCCTTGGCATCCCAGCCCAACAGATGGGTTAATCCTCACAAAGCATTGATAGGATTGGATCACTCACTGCTCAAACACTCATACTGCATACATAACCAAGTCCCAATTCCTTAACCTGGCATCCAAGGGCTTCAGAAAGCACACTTTCCAACTCTATATCCTACAAAACCCCAAATACCAGTCAATCAAAGCTACTTGCCAGTCTCTGAACACACTGTGCTCCTTCCCACTTCTCCATCTTTACTCCTTACTCTTCATTATGCCTAGAAAGTCTTACCTGCCCCCACATCCCATTTTCTCCCATGGAAATCATATGGGACCCTGAGATCTAGCTAAGGTACACTGTCTCAGAATGCCTTCTAGCATCCTCTCCCATCTCTTAAAGAGATCCTCCCTTCTATAAGGGAGCTGCTGATCAAGAAAACTCATAGACGAAAGGATTACTTTCATACTATATGGAACTTTGAGTGTCAGAGTAAATGGAGGAGTGGAGAAGAGACCAAGGTGCCCCTATAAATCATTCCACATACGTAACGATGGACATTGATTCATGACAGAATAAACATACAGGTTTGTTCTCAAAACTCAAAATTTCTTTTTAAAAAAAAAATATTTATTTATTTGAGAGAGAGAGAGCACAAGTGGGGTAAAGGGGCAGAGGGAGAAGCAGGCTCCCCACTGTGCAGAGAGCCCAAGTCCTCCATCCCAGGACTCCAGGATCATGACCTGAGCTGAAGGCAGTTGCTTAACTAACTGAGCCACCCAGGAGCCCCATCAAAACTCAAAATTTTTTAAATGACTAAAAAAATATATTTTTTAAGTATAAATTCACATGGACGAAAACCATGGAAGTAGAGATCAGAGCAAATGAAAAATATCACCATAATTTTAGAAACTGGAATATAGATAGGAAAGAGCTGATTTCAGAGCTCTTGGAAATGTAAATTCTTGTGGTAAGGAATCCAATGAGGGGTGAGCTAATCCCCACTTGTATCCAATGTCTCTTATTTGTGTGCATTGGCCTTGCCTTTTGCCATGTGTTCCTCTCCATCCAATGGGTATGACTGCCTGTGCATGGGACCCAAGCAAATTCATGCCAAGACAATCCAGCAGCCCCTGATCTCACATCTGCACTGCACTCCTCATGCTGTTGCCCTAGAACTCTCCTGCTGACACTATGGGGCTTGTTCAGTGCCCATTCTAAATGACTCAGAACAACAAGAAAGCTAACTTCCTATGAAGTAAACTTTTGGCCAGTAGGAGCAAGGGACTAGGGGATAAATTATTCTCTTTCCCTAACCTCAGATAGATTGTACCAAAGCACATTTGTTCATATTTGAAAGCCAGTCCTGTAAGATTAAGGAATTAGTTGCTCTTGAACCAAGTGGGGGCCAGCACAGTAATACACTTTTGCATAGGCTCCCCCTCTTTCCCTGCTTTACCCCCATTTCTCCTCATTTCTGTATCCCTGTAATTGCACTGCCTAATAAAATACGGCACATAAAGGCTGCATTTCTGAGGAAATAAAGTTGAGACACCAGCACAAAACCACCAAAAGACCCAAGAATAGGCAGCCTCCAGGTAGCTCTGGAAGCAGGTGTGTATGGGGGGAGTACGCCAGAAGGATATTCAAAAGTCTATAGAAGTGATCCAGAGCCCCAGAACCATTCCCGGTCTAAGATGCCATGAAACTACATTTCTACCGCCCTGTGTAAGCCAAGTTTATTCATCGAGGAAGCCCAAACCCTTCAGATTTGGGCGCACTTGAAGGCAGGACTTTTCACCTGAAAAGACAAATTAACTGAATATCTAAATACTAAGAAGACAGAATCCAAAGAAACAAATAAAAACAGTAAATTTAAAGGAAGCAATGTAAAAAATAAGATAAAAAATTTTTAATGTAATTTCCTAAAACAGAAGATATTTCATCCATGGAACAAAAGCAGAGTACTATAAAAAATGACAGAGTACAATAAAAGAATTTTTATAAATTAAAAATATCAAAGCATAAATAAAAAAATCTTAATAGACTACTGAAAAGGAAAAAGGTGAAGATACCTTCCAGATGGTAAAACAAGAAGTTGAGATGGAAACTTTTTAAAAAAACAAGGGGTGGGGGGATGGGGATCAATTAGAGGTCCAATATCCAGCTAATAAAAATACCAGAGAAAGAATGAGAGTACTTACAGCATACCTCTCATAACAAATTCTAAAAGAGCCATATGTTGACATAAAATGAATAAAATGCTACATGTCAATTATACCTTAATTTAAAATAAAAATTAAAAATATTTTTAAAATAAAGGAGCCATATTAAGACGCATGATTGTGAAATTTCAGGATAACAAAGATAAGAGAAGAACCACAGGGGAGAAATAGACATTTTAAAAATCAGATATGAAAATAGTATTAGATTTATCATTGAAAATGTTGGAAGCTAGGAAACAACAAGCCAATACCTTTAAAGTTCTGAGAGGAAAAAAAAAATGTCTTCTAACCTACAGTTTAATACCCAGTCAAACTTTCTTATTCTAACATTTCCAACACGGTCTGAAAAAAAAAATTATCTACCATGAACGTTTCTCAGGAAGCTCCTGAAGATACATGAAACCAAAATGAAAATAAAATATAAGCCATGGAAGAGAAAGATATCAAATCACTATCTACCAGAGTTGAAAGGCATGATGATAGTGAAGGAAAATCCCAAGATGATAGCAGTGTAGTGGGGTCCCAGGGAGCATCCAGAGCAGAGAGAACAGAATAGCTGAAGGCTCCTGTGGATGGTTTTCCCCCCCCAAACCCAGAAGAGACAGATGACCTCATGTGTTCAACTTTGTGGAGAAGAGTTATCGTTTTGTCAAGGAGTTGGAAGTATTCACATATCACACATCAAGCAAACAACTAAAATGAGTAGAGATAGATTCCAAGGAAAACAAAAAAGTTATTCAAGAGCAGAAATATAATCAGTACAATATGTGACTTAAATGTTAACATTTACATAGGAACAACAGATATATTGTTTAATAAAAAAATGTTAGAGAACTATATTAGGAAGGCAGAGAAAAGGAAATATTGGTGGGGGGGAGCGGATAGTGAAAGATTTAAATTCCTTTCTCTGGCATGAGGAAGACAATGGATAATTCCTGAAATGATTTTTATAAATGTGTGTCATTTAGAAGCAAGGACATGATGATCAAAATAAATAGCAGAAAAAGTTGGAAACAGTTGCTTTTGGGAAAAGAGCCAAAGAGACAGGATGGAAAGGAGAGGCAACTGCCCCTTTCTGTTATTCCCCTTGTGTTACCATTTGACTTTGAAAACTACATGCACTGTACATAGGAGAGTGAGAGAATTGTAACAGTACATTATTGAATTTTTTTATCATCTTAGAGTTTGGGCTGAGGTCCTAAAGCTGAGAAAAATGACAATTTACTGTGTAGACATTCTAAAAAAGGGTGCTTAGATGCATCTCATCTGTAAGGCTTACCAGGAAAAAAGGATATTCAATGTGGGACCTACACCCCACCACCCACCTCAATCTCATACACAAGAAAAGGGTGAAGGCTAATTGAGGATATTCACTGGAAGCCAGATGGACTAGGAAGGGGCCCTGTGCCCCTCCATGAGACTGGAGCAAAGGGCATGAGTTTCTGGAGAATCTGAACTGTATCCTGGGGAGCTTGAGATGCATGAAGATTGGAGACTGGTATCTGATCCTCACCTGGAAAGTTGGAAGGCCAGGGGCAGGCTGACTGCCAGTGGAGAAAGTCTGAGCATTCTGCATCTGGTGGAACTCTCCCTGGGATAACTGAATGTTGCAGCAGGAGCTGGACAAGAGCTGTCCTGAGATGGACCTGCCCTAGAGGACTGCCTGCTGGATAAAGAGACCCCAGCAGAAAGGTTGGTAGGTGATGTTGGAGAAGGAAATGAGAGGCATCCAGAGACTCTAGTTGTTGGAGGATTATGAGGAAAATATTTTAAATAACCCATAGAAGCACCTCAGAAGGGAAAGGGCCAGCATTTGGGCACCCAAAGAGAACACAGAGGACCTTGTTACCGTATTACAGCAATGCCAATAGAAACCAATGTGCCCTTCCTTCTATGCCTCTTCCATCCAGCCCTGAAGGAGTGCTAGGCAAGGCCAGTAGTTGGGATGGGATGGAAGAGGAGCTTAAAGAAATAAACACCCACCCTCACTCCACTGCTGACTAACGAGCACACAGAGAGGTCCCAAGTTGGGAAGAAAGAGAAAAGCTTAAATTGGATGTGAAATGAAAGTATTGATTTAGATCCACCTGGCCTTTTTAATACCTGAAAATAAAACTTCTAATATCTGAAAGTGACTGAAAAACCTATAGAATCTGGCCAGGGGCAGGGAACAGTGATGCAACAGGATGGGTTTGAAGGACAAGTGCTTTGCCGGTCCATTTTTTAAGTTACCTTATTTTTTAAAAGACAAGGACTAACAGGCATTGACACCTACTATGTGACAGACATGTACATATATTATCTCACTGAATCCTGAAAGCAATCTCCTAAGGTAGTGGTTACTATTCCTGCTTTACCAATGAGGGAATTGCAGCTCAGAGAGCCTGAGCTTCCCAAGATCACACAGCTACAAAGTGATGGGCTGGGCATCAAAGACATGATGTGTCCCCAGAGCCCTATGCATCCCAACCAAAGTGATTAAAAGTCCAAATGCTGATATCAAACAGATGGGATTCAAGCCCCAGGGCAGCCAGGAACTAACTCCATGTCTCTTGGACATGTTGTTTATTCCCCATTGGCCTCTGTTTCCACTAAAATAGAAAAATAATATCCTAGTTATAGGCTTGTTGTGGGGATTAAATGAGATCATTCATACACAGAGTTTAGCATAGTGCCTGGCACAGAGCAATTCTTTTTTTTTTTTTTTAAGATTTTATTTATTTATTCATGAGAGACACAGAGAGAGGGAGGCAGAGACATAGAGGGAGAAGTTGGCTCCATGCAGGAAGCCGCACAGAGCAATTCTTGATAAACAGTATCTACTGTTATCATTAAGCCATATTGCATTCTGAATAAGAGTATTGTCAAGATGAAGTGAGGCAATAATTCAGAAGTGCCTGGGATGCTATTGGATGAAGAGCTGATACTGAATAGTGGGTTGAATCTAAAGCCAAGTTTCTTCTTCCTGTGATAATATACATATGCAATGTGTTACATTCTGCATTATATCACAGATATTTCATAAAAACATAATCACAAAATTGGAAGAGATCCTGGAAGTCTTTTATTATTTTCTACCTTAATAGATTGTCAACTTCTTAAATGTAGAGGTCATATCTTGCAAGCCATTCATTAATTTACTTATTTACTTGTTCAAGAAATGTGTGTCTAAGACCTATGGGCAAAGTATAGTACAAGATATTTGGAGAGAGGCAGAGATGATTTGAATCTAGATCCGAAATACAAATCAGAACCACAATGAGATACCACCTCACACCAGTGAGAATGGTGAAAATTAACAAGACAGGAAACAACAAATGTTGGAGAGGATGCGGAGAAAGGGAAACCCTCTTGCACTGTTGGTGGGACTGTGAACTGGTGCAGCCACTCTGGAAAACAGTGTGGAGGTTCCTCAAAGAGTTAAAAATAGATCTGCCCTACGTCCCAGCAATTGCACTGCTGAGGATTTATCCCAAAGATACAGATGCAGTGAAACAACAGGACACCTGCACCCCAATGTTCATAGCAGCAATGTCCACAATAGCCAAACTGTGGAAGGAGCCTCGGTGTCCATCGAAAGATGAATGGATAAAGAAGATGTGGTCTATATACACAATGGCCATCAGAAAGAAAGAATACCGACCATTTGCTTCTATGCGGATGGAACTGGAGGGTATAATGGTGAGTGAAATAAGTCAATCAGAGAAACAATCATCATATTGTTTCACTCATACGTGGAATATAAGAAATAGTGAGATGAACTATAAAGGAGAGAAGGGAAACTGAGTGGGGAAAAATTAAAGAGGAAGACAGACCACAAGAAACTCCTGACTCTGGGAAACAAACAAAAGGTTGCAGAAGGGGAAGTTGCAGAAGTTGGGATGGGTGACTGGGTGACAGGCACTGAAGAGGGCACTTGATGGGATAAGCACTGGTTGTTATATGTTGCCAAATCGAACTTAAATTAAAAAAAAAAAAAAAAGAATCTAGATCCTGCCCTTGGAAGCTTATAATTTAAACAAAGCTGAGAACAGTGTCAGAAAGGGAGGTGCCAATGATGTCCTGGGAGGGGTTTGGGGCCATCTACCCCATGTAGCATCCTGCCCAGAATCTGGTAGGGAGGAGGCATGCACCAAATGGTTGTTGAACCAATGATGAAGAAATGTGCCTGTGACTCAAAGAATGACCTCTGAATGAGTGACCTGAGCACACATTTGTGGGCATTAAAATTTCATGGTGTTTTAGAGAGTAGACAAATGGCATGCTGTGTTCTCTGCCCTTGATTCTATCTCAGTCCCATCCTCCAGCCTGCTCTGTGCCCATGTTGCCATCTATACTGTACAAGTTTGGTAACCCACTCAAGAGCCTAATGGTGATCTGATTAAGGCATTGCTATATTCCAGACAGACACAAGTACTGGCCCATCTTCCCAGATGTATCAGAAGGGAGAAGGGACAGAGGATGAGGAGACAGAAGAAGGTGACCAGCTCCAACTATATTAGTCTTCTTCCCTCTCAGGTCTTTCCTTCGCTGGCTCTGTCTCTGGGAAGAAATAGACTGTATATGTTTCATACTCTCTTTTTCTCTGGTTTTAGGAGCTCAAGGGTATACAAATGTATGCATATACTCACACAGACACACACATCATGTTCCAACAGGTGCAGTCACATGCTCTCACAGATGAGAGACCAATGGTCTCACAGACAGGCCCTTCTCCCTTTACCTGGTCACTTTGCATTGCAGTGGTATATCAAGGAACAGCAGCCTTCTCTCCACACAATGAGACAATACCACCAGGATTTCCCATGCTGAAAATTCTACAATGGTGGTGCCAGTTGATTATTAAAATGTAGATACCACAAGGAAGAATTCTGCATCAGCTTCTCAATCACTCATATCTCAGGGTGAGGAGAGTGTAAGATCCTTTCCAGAGAGTAGGGAGTAGGAGACATGAAAATGTCAAGAGAGAAAGAAAGACACTAACTCCATGCAGAGACAAAGAATTCAGGCAAAGACATTCAGTTCAAAGCCCACCAACTATATTTTAGGCACCTGGAGAGCCAATGAATAAGACCCATATCCAGAGTAACTCACATCTTAGCAGCTGAGACCAAATAAGCAAACAAGTCATAAGTAAACAAAAAAGTAGTAAATGCTATCATTGAGGTAAAGATGCCCAGTGGAAAGGTACCTAAATCCAAGCTGAGAGGTTGAAATTAAGAAGAGCTTCTGGACATGGTGACACCAGACCTGGGTCTTCAAGCTTAGAACTAAGGGTTCACCCCACCAATGTTTTAAATAGAAATGGTCATGGCAGTTGAAATTTACAAGAGTGGTCTCTAAGTATGGAAAATTTCCATTTCCTAGAAAGCAGGGTGATATAGCTAAAACACTGGATCTAGCCTTGTGTGCTCTGAGGTCATATACCAGCCTCAATGCTCTCCAGCCAGGTAACTTCAGGAGACGCACTTTGTTTCTCTCAGCCCCAGTGTCCTCACAGTGCTGTCTGCCCTGCTTGCCTCTTCAGGTTGTCCTGAAGACTTGGTGAGATAACAAGGCACAAGTGCTGTCAACTACATTACTGTATAGGTGAGTTACTGTTTGGCTCTATGTTGGCAGGTCCCTCCCTCTCTGCCTCCCAGAGTCCAAGGATGAGTCTAACAAAGGGCCTTCTTTTCTGCCACACCAACTCCAGGCTACCAGACATCTCCCTTGGGGGTGCAGTAAGGTCCCCAAGCATTTGTTTCCAGCTCCAGGTTCCAGACCCAGGAAGCAAGAGTCTCTGTGGGAAGAAAAATAAAGTGGAAATTGGGAAATTAGTAGGAAATTAGTTGCCCAAGGTTTAGGTGTAATGAGCATATCAATCATGCAGTATTAATAACTGCACAATAGGGACGCCTGGGTGGCTCAGCAGTTAAGCGTCTGCCTTCAGCCCAGGGCATGATCCTGGATTGAGTTGGGATTGAGTCGGGCTCAATGCATGGAGCCTGCTTCTCTCTCTGCCTCTGTCTATGTCTCTGCCTCTCTCTGTGTCTCTCATTAATAAATAAATTCTTAAAAAGAAAAATAACTGCACAATACAAACTCACAATGGTTTGGCTCAGTCCTCTCCCTGTAAGTGCCTAAGCATGTCTAAACAATAATCATAATAATAAATATTCCATATTTTACATAAAACAATAATACTTTTTCAACCTCTATAACTACTCATATTCCTTTTTTCTACTCCATTTATTCTCAAAATCTGACAAATGGAACATATATAGAAATTCAAAGATGGAAGGTCAAGACTAGGACAAGCTGATCTGCCTTGATTTTGTCACTCACAGATCTGTCAATGTTCATGGCTTCAAGAGTCACAATCTCAAAAATATGATAGCATTTAATAGAAGAACCGAAGTTTTAAATCCCTGAAGGACTGGCCTTTGGAAGAGTGTGAAATAGGTGAGTTTTGCAGGGTGGCAAAAAGAATGCTTGAGTTCTGGCAGAGACCTGGTGATCTTCAGGGCATGAAAGTCTGAGAAGTTCACTATGCTTGTTATAAAAGTAATCACTGTCTCAGCTCCCTCTTGAAGCCGTTATGAGGATAAAATGAAATAATGGAAGTAAAATTGATTTATGAATTATAAGTTATCATCATTGATGTCCATTATCTCATGGTTACCTCCTGTGTTGTTACCATTTTCTTTTTTGATCATAGTCTGCTGCCCAAGTATCATACTGGAGAATGCTCTTAAAGTCTGCCATTCTTTATCCATATTTATAAAAGGACAGTGCCTCCTTCTATAAATATAACCCCAAATGCCTCATTTTCAAGAGTTATTACAAGGAACATGGCCATTTGCCTAGTAAACTAGTTTATTTTACACTGGTTTACTAGTTTATTAGGTAACTAATTCACACTAATTTACTAGTTTATGCTATACTAGCTTACTAGTTTATGCTAGGTTATTAGGTTACCCTAGCTAATTCATTAGTTTATGCTAGGTTACTAGATTACTCTAAACTAGGTTACTAGTTTGTGCTATGTTACTAAGCCACCCTAAACTAGGTTATTAGTTTATGCTATGTTGCCAGGTTACACTAAACTAATTTACTATTTTACACTAGATTACATTAAACTAGGTTACTAGTTTACACAAGGTTACCTGTTTATGCTAAACTAGGTTACTAGTTTGCACCAGTTTAGTTTAAACTAAAGTGTAAATAAATACTTATGTTCAGGGGCTGTCCAACCCTCAGGACATGTTATTATGAATGTGTTCATCTCTAATGGGAAACTCGAGTTAAACTCTAATGGGCCAAAGGAAAGCATACAGGTGAATGGGACCTTTCCCATCTTCCTCAGATCAAACACTCTCAACTCAGTTGTAATAATCTCCAGGACCTGAAGCCTTTATTCAGAGCCCTTCATAATTTGACCCCAACATTTCTTTTCAACTTCATCTTCCATTACCTCCATGAATTCTTCCCTTTAGTCAATGGAATCCCTTATTGTTCCATATTATATTAAATAGGCATGAATGACATGCAATAAGCTATACATATTTAATGTATACAACTGGATGAGCTTGGAGAAAAGCATAAACTCATGAAACTATCACCATGATCTATGCCATATACATATCCATCACCTTCAAAAGTTTCTTCCAGCCTTCTTTATTTATTTTGTGAAAAGAACACTTATTGTAAGATCTACCCTCTTACTAAATTTTTAAGAATATAGTGTTGTTACTGTAGGCACTGTACAATATGTCTCTAGAACTTATGAATCTGAATATTGGGTAACTGAACTTTGATACTATCTAATTAATACCTTCCCATTTCCCCCTCCTCCCATCCCCTGGTAACCACTATTCCAATCCCTGCTTCTATAAATTTGACTATTTAAGATTCCTTGAATGAGTAGTATCATGTAGTATTTATCCTGCTTTGTCTTAGCATAATATCCCCCATTCATGTGGTCCTAAATGGCAGGGTTTCCTTCATTTTTTAAGGCTGAATAATATTCTATTTTATATAACATTTTCTTTATTGATTCACCTGTTGATTATTGTCAATAATCTGATAATCAAGATTTTGATTTCAAATTTTTTGTTTATAAGCTAAGACTGAAAAGGACCTTTCTTTAGGTGAAATATTGCCTTTCCAGAAATTCCACTTTAGACACACACATATTCTTGAGAGTGAGTAGTTCAGTATGCTTCCAACACTGTCATAAATTAGTTTATCAGATGGTTTTCCTGATGATATGATAGGGAAGAAACACAGGGCCACTAGTATGTAAATGCTGGGTGTGTGGGTGAGTGATTCTTCCTTACATTTTTTACCCTAGGCACCATGCTTGCCTCATTGTACTCCTGGCCCCGGGATAGAGGATACAAAAAGGGAACAAAAAGCATGGAATAAGGATAATGGAAAGGACAAAATCTTTTTTCACAATGATGTCAAGAACCAATCTTTAAAAAAAAAATCAATATTTGATATCATCTATACTGCCTCTATCACCTTCTCTCTCCATTGCATTCTGCAGTAGTGCAGAAAAAATTATTATACTGCCAAGCTAGCATCTAACTTCTTCTAAGTGATCCAAAGCCTATAAGATTAAATGATCTGAAATCCCTTCCAATTTGAATGATGCCCAAAGTTGAAGGAGCTCAACTTTCTTTTCTAACTCAGGCACAGCTTCCATGATGGGTTGGGTAATTACTTTCCCAACTCCAGCTCCTGTCCCATGCCCTATATTTGCCAGACTAATGCTATTTTGGGTGTTCATCATGGTAAATAATGCAGGGGAATAGCATGGAGACTAGAAGAAACTTTGGAAAGGAGTTTGTTTTCAACGTCTTTCAAATAGCTTTACTCTAGAATGAAGAGATACATTTTGGCATCTGTTCAAAGTGAAATGAAGTGAATTTATTTAAAATTTTTTTCCAACATCACTCCTGCTATGATTGAAATCTTAACTTCTTCAAATGACATCCAGTTTCTAAAACATTGATTAAAAGTGTCTCTGGGACTTAAGGGAAAAACAAATAAGACAGATGAAAGGCATTTTAGCTGTATTGCCCCCAAAATGGCCCCATCCTGTCCTAATTCCTTCTAAGATACCATTTTATGGTGTCCTTAAAAATAGATGTAATCTGATAAGGTATTATAGGGCCTCAGAACTGGGTCATTTTATAAAACTCAGAGAAGAGACTAGGAGATGAAGCCCTGATTATTCTCACATATTAAACCTTCAACTGAGTCCACAGAAATCCCAAACTCTGTTTTTGCAGAAATGCTACTAAGATGATTCATTCAATGTACCATATTAAGATACCTCTAAAACCAGACCACACTACAATGATGCCCACCTGCATAATTATTAATTTAAGAAGAAAAACATAATACTGCCTTAAGTTTCTAGAATACTTTACAGTTTATAAACCACAGCTGTACATACTATCTTTTCTTCTTTTCAGCCTGTCCCACTATCTTCATCTACCACAAGAGATGCGAGAGATAATGTATTGAGAGCTCCCCATTCTCACTACTCAAGATGGCTTAGAAAAGTTTCTGCTTCTTTTGTTTTCATGATTTCTATTCTACATGACTGTGACTCCCTGTGATTCCATCCAGAATCAGGAAATCAAGGAGGACAGTGGGGAGGGAAAATCAGAGACCAATCAAAATGTGACGACCTCAACAAAGGGCTATAATATGACAGTGTTAATCTAAATAATGCCACAGGTTAGGTCTTATAATCAAAAGTAGTAAAACTCCACCTTTATATCAATGTTATGCAAATGTCGTTAGTATTCTCTTACTTCATATCAATGAGATGTATTTGTGTGACTATGATGGCCTAGTTTGTCTTCAAGGAAACCCAGAAAGGCCTCAGGGCCCAGAAACATAAAACTGATAGCTAGAAGTCATAGTGTTGGGAGTTGTCAT
Organism: Canis aureus; assembly: GCF_053574225.1. Classification (NCBI taxonomy): domain Eukaryota; kingdom Metazoa; phylum Chordata; class Mammalia; order Carnivora; family Canidae; genus Canis; species Canis aureus. The sequence continues at coordinate 1,338,440 of NC_135622.1, forward strand.
TTCCTATTGACTCAGCAGCTACCTCTATGTGTTCTCTAAACTTTTAAGGCAATGATCTAACACTGGCTATAAATTAGAATCACCTGTGTAAGTTTTAAATTTTTATTATTTTTTTTAAGTTGGCTCTATGCCCAACATGGGGCTTGAACTCATGACCCTGAGATTGAGAGTTGCATGCTCTACTGACTGAGCCAACCAGGCACCCCACCTGTGGAAATTTTAAACACAGTAAAGCCTGAACATCATTCCCACAAAATCTGATTCAATTTTTGGAGGGTGGGGATGGGACCTGGCTTCAATATTTTACAAAGCTCCAGGTTATTCTAATGTGCAGCCAACTTTGAAAACAACTGGTCTAAATACAGAGGTTCTGAAACTTTAGCAAGCACCAAAATTACCTGGAGGGTTTAAAACACAGATATTTGGGGTCCACTTCCAGAGTTTCTGGTTCAGTTGGTCTGGGGTAAGGACTGAGAATTTGCATTTATAGCTGGTTCCTAGGTAGTGTTGATGCCATTAATCCAGAGATCACACTTTAAGAATCATAAGAATCACTGTTCTAAAGTGTCACAAAGTGTCAGTTACATATCAAAATCGATTCAGCTAAACCCTTTAAATTTAGAGGAACGCTACTCACTGACTCTGATAATTCTGTTTACCTAGGTCTAATTATTTGCTTGACTCAGTGTGAAGCAACAAAAAAGCACCATGAAACACACTTTGGGGCTCTCACTCTCTTGTTCCCTCTCTCTTTCCTTTTCCTTCTTATATTGATGGAATAAGGAAAGCAGTTGATATTTTAGAAAGTGCAAGGAGGTTATTTCTGAAATTTTGCCCAGGAGCCCCAAATGTCTACCCATCAGTTAGGGTTGCTTCATGCTGGGTCAGTCAGTACCTTGGAGAGCAGCCCCTGTGCCACACGCAGCGATAGAACAAGACCATGTAACTGCAGTAATCATTCCCAGTGAAAAGGAAAGGATAAAAGATGCACCGCAATCCCTCATCTGCAACAAATTCCTAAATCTTACTGGGCAAACACTGTGAAATCTCTTAATAGCACAAGTCCCTAAAAAACTTAGCAGGCTTCTCTGTTCTATTTGCTTCTAGTCCATTACTAGCCAGTTACATGTGTCAATAATCACATGAAAAGTTTTCAACTCTGCGTTGCTTACTTACCTTCCTGCTCACATGCCTCTCTCTCCCTCCTTCCCTCTTCTCTTTCCTCCTGCCTACTGTCTCTCTCAACTTAATGATAGTTATCTTGAGTCTATCAGGCTCTGAGAAAATATATCCCTAGCATTAAGAATAGTACCTTGCACCTGGTAAGTGCTCAATAAATATTTATTGAATAAAGTATTTAAGAGGAAGTGTACCAATATCTCCAATTTATTTTGAAATGCATCAAAAAGTTTAAGTGGTTTTTAAATTTGAACAAGCATCAGAACCATCAGGTTTGTTACAATGTAGATTGTTGGGCCCACCTCTGGAGTTCCTGATTCACTTGGTCTGGGAGCTCGGGTAGGAACCAAAATGGTTTGATGAATAGATAGTAGAATGGAGAGATAGATAATTTGATGAGACAAGTATAGTACAGTGCTAAATATAGAATCTGAGTAGTGGATATATAGGTGTTCACTGTAAAATTCCTTCAATTTTAATGTATGTTTTAGATTTTCCATAATAAAATCATAAAATGTTGAAAAAGAATTATACTGTAACACCCAATGTTTGAATATTTTATTTTAAAGAGCACAAAGCAATTTATATTTCAGATATTTTCTCTCTCTCTCTCTCTCTCTCAACCACCAAGACAGGCTGAGGATTTTGAGTCTTGGACTTGCCATATTTTAACTAATCAATCATGCTGGGAGCAGTTCTCTGGCAGTCTGGCTTGCATAGGCCTGGAGAAGGTATAAGCTGCTTCATGGATGGAGAGGAACTCCAGAAACTGCCTTCCCCTGGAGTCAAATACTGGGGAGTTGGTGCTCTAAAGGCAGGTGGGAGGGAAAGATTGGAAGTCAAGGAGTGGTCATTCTCTCCAGGAGGAGCCTTAAATTGAAAGAAAATACGTGAATGTCCTCAGCCACCAAGAGGCAGGATAACGTCTCCATGTCAGCCCTGAGCCCACACTCTCCCTGCCTCCAGATGTCCCAAAACAAGAACACAGGATCCAATACAGAGTTCTGCGTTTATATGAGGTTGCAAAATAAACCATAAACTACTGTGAGACAAAGTCATATGAGGAATGGAGGATATTCTCAGGCTGGAGAAGCCCTCCAGAGTTGTTTCCAAGCAAGATCAATTAACATGATGCCAAATATCCGTTCTTCCCCTCCAAGAGATCTATGGCCTTGAGCAACAAGAAGGATATGAACTACATAGAAGAAAGAAAGACCTATCCAAATGCCCAGGTGTGCATTCCTTGGTCAAGGAATCTATGCCATCCCCCTTTAGGAAGGTCCTGAAGCAGCAGCTCTACATGACCATGCTTCTCCAAAAGCACACCAGCAATTGAGACTGTAAGTTTTGTGGCTTACTAGGATATGGTGTGAAGAACGAAGAGGAGGAGGAGGAGGAGGAAGAGTGTGGGGTTGTGGTGACTGCCATAGGGCCAGACAGTCTCGGCTTTAGCTCAGCTACTTGAGAAAGGTCTTCATTTCCCTTCCTGCTGCCTCTCCACCACCCCCAACCTCTACCCTACAGTCACAGGACCAGAAGCAGCTCAGACAGGGAAAGGACAGCAGAGCCTGTGCATCCTCTGTGTCACTTAGGAAAGCCCAAGTGATTTTCTGTCATGCTTTTTCCCTTGTGCCTTTTTAATTAGCTTAATGAAGCCCTCCCATTTGTGGATACATAAACAAAACAAAAGGGGGGAAAAAAACAAACAAACAGAACATGAAGAACAAGCAGACAGAAGAAAATAATGTGAGACTGAACAACCCCCGTGACTCAAGCTTCAGGCATGGTCACCTTGTGTACCCCAGGAATGGGTGAGGGGCTGGTTCTAGAGAAGCAATACATCCTGGCCATCCTCCCACAAAGCATCACCAAGGCAGCAGATGAAGGAGTGAGCTACACACTCCTGCTGTGCCAGTGTCCATGGCAGTGGGGTCTCTCTCAGAGCCTACTCCATAGGCAAAGCAAATCCAAGCCTGTCCCCTAAGCACAGTCCTGATGTAGTGTCCAGTGTGCAACCTGACATACCACAGGAGTACAATAAATGCTGGATCCTTTTGTGTGTGAATGTATGACAGCCTCCACTTGTTTACTCTCTCCACTCATACCACTTGCCCCATCTGGAGGGTAGGGGCAAGCTCCTGCCAGGGAGATGGCATGAACATCAGTTCCTGAGTACTCAGTACTCTTGTCACGGAGCTGTCACTCTGCCACCAACATGCTCTCCCTACAGAACAGACCCCACATAGATTTTTCTCCTCTGAATTCTCTGGGAAGATATATTGATCCAGTCCAAGTGACATCAATAGACCCAGGTAACCGAATAAAGCTTCTGGAGTTTGCTTTAAAATATGTATGATTTGGCTTCAAGATACCATCTGGTAGCTTCACCACCCTCCCCTCCCTGGCTCTATTCTATTGTGATTGTCAGACATCATCCTCATTTCAGCTCTGCCCTCCACCTCCCAACCTAAGCACTTCCGGTCCCAGGATGACATGAGAAAGCTGTGGGTAGACATTAAAGGTGAGGGTGACAGGAAATGGAGGAAACTTTGCAATTCCATCCCATATCCCAGAGCAGACATTGTCAACTCCCTGACACAAGGGTTTCCAGAGCTCTGGCCGTGACTGCTCAGTTTCTCAAAAGGAAATACTCAGAGACCTATTTCCTTCATAGGTTGAGGGGGTGCACTCTGCCCTCACCCCCTGAGAAGCATCTCTGCACCTATTCAGGAAGCATCTTCTTGGTTTCCTCCAGGAGCTGGAACTGACGATAGTAAAAGCTGAAGGGTGGTTTGTCTCTCCCCAACCCCTACCTGTCTCCCCAGCTATTCCCTCATTTTGCTTCCTGAGGTACCCACAAGATGTAGGTTCACACCAACTACTTTGCCATCCATGAGTCCTGTGACCCAAAGCAGCATTCTATGCTACAGATCCCTCCCTGTAGAGTAGAAAGGATGATACCCACCTCATAGAAAGGTGCAATGATTAACTGAGCCAACATACATGACATGTTTAGCCTACTGCCTGGACCATAGGATTAGTAATAAAAATAATAGCTTCTCTCTGTGGAGCATTCATTTTGCATTAGGCAGTGCTTACATTAACCACCCCAATCCTGATAACCACCCTATGAGATAACTACAATTGTCAGAGTCATTTCACAGATGTGAAATCTGAGGTACATGCCCCAAACCCACAGCTAATAGTTGACAGAGCTGGAATTTGAACCCAGGTATGTTTGGCTCCAGGACTTATGTCCTGAACTACTATGCCAATGTTTCATCCAACACATATCACTTCCCTTCTCCCTTCCTTCCCACCACTCCCCATCTATCATCTCACTGGAAAATTCTTTGTCAGAATATAAAACTTGAAGGACACATGGGTGGCTCAGTGGTGGAACATCTGCCTTCAGCTCAGGTTGTGACCCCAGGGTCCCAGGATCGAGTCTCACATCAGGCTCCCTACAGGGAACCTGCTTCTCCCTCTGTCTATGTCTCTGCCTCTCTCTCTCTTTTCTCTCATGAAGAAATAAATAAATTTTAAAAAAACCTTGAAAGCAAACAGCAAATTTTTCTGTAAAAGGCAAAATCATAATTATTTTCCATTCTGCAGGCCATTCAGTCCTGGCCACACAACTCAACTCCACCAGTGCAGTGTGAAAACAGGTATAAATAACAGGCAAATGAATGGGCATGACTGGATTTCAATAAAACTTTATTAACAACATAGGTAGCTGGTTTAGGCCCAAGGGCTATAGTTTGCTAATCATGCTCTAGAGGAAAAAACAGCATAACCCTAGCAAAAGAAACTTAGCATGAAGAGTACTTGACAAGTAGTAGGTGCTCCTTAAGTAGTGTGGGTTAATTTCAAAGTCATCTCTTTGAATCCAGGCAATAACATGAATAAGTAAACAGTTCTCCAATTACAGTTTTGTAGGAAATCTGATTCCACTCTTACCTGAATTGTCTGTTTTTATGTCTAATCTATGTCAGGAAGGTTCCCTCCTACCTTGGCTCATCTGTGAATTGAGATTTTCTTTACTGAGAACTAACAGTTCATTTATTAACCTTAAACCTGCCTCCTCCCCCTCTCTGCACAACTTCACTCACCAAAGACAGGGCCACTGCATCTACCACAGAGGTTCTGTTCTAATGGAAATGAGAAGGATCTGCTACTTCCTCCCCAGGCAATTGAGCCACATGCTGCTGGAAGGGGAAACTCTCAACATTCTTGAGATAAGCTTAAATCCCTGATATGGCAACAAAGACTGCAGCTTTCTGGCCTCCTCCCAGAAGTGAGAAAGCCACTTTGGGTGGAGGAGGTGCCTTCAAAAGAAGTGTCAGTGTAATTCAAGATGCCACTGTGTCAGGATCTTGGGGACAGCCAGTTGGGCAGCTGTGTGGGGGCCCCTTCACCTCCTCTGCAGTTGTTGCCACCAGGGCTCAGCCTGCAAGGGACAGAGAGAACATATTTTCAGCTGATTTGTTTTCATTTGTATTTATTTGTTTGTGGGCATGAGATGCCCATATGGTCCCCAATATAGATTATAGCAAAAAATCAAATCTTGGAGTTGAAATGAAGCCAGAATTAAACGGCTAGGTCTGTGAACCATGTTATCTACAGTCTGAGAGCTTTGGGGAAGGCAGGAAGCAGAGAAAGCTTGGGTTCTAATGATGACAAGTCTAACCACTTGGGCCAACTCCTATTTACTTAGGGCTCCTTTGGCCCTCTCGATTCTTCTCTTTCTCCCTCATACTTCTTTCCAGATCCAGTCTCTGCTCCCCTATTGCCCCACAAGGGCTCTTCCCAAGGCCAGTGGCTCCAGAGGGAGACCAAACCATTGCAACAATATGGCCTTTCCACCAGGTTTAAAAATAGAGAAAGGTGAGGCTGCAGATTACAGCTCAGCATCCATGATTTCCATTGCTTGGGGCATCTCTACCCCAGATCACACTCACCATTTGTGTATCTAACTCCATGACAAAGAGGATGCACCTATCCCTCCTACACTGCCCCACCCCCTAATCCTCCACATTCTTTCTGAGTCTCACCACTTGGCACTTGGCTAGCCACCATTTTATATTCTCTAAATATTCCAGATGTTCCCTCAATAGTTATAAAGGAAACTCATTTAGGTAGGGATTGAGATTCAGATAATAACCATATCTAAAAATGTTGAGGACAAAACAATAATAAATCACTCTCATATTAGCAGTTCATAGTACTCTGTTAGTCATGTCGGATGGGGTTATGCTCAATCCTACTTCACAGCCTTTGCAAGCACATTCCCTTCTTCTGAAATACCTTCCCCCACCACCAACCTCTACATGACTGATACCTTCACATTAGAGGTCTTCAGAACCCGGCTTAAACACCATCTGCGGCAAGGTCTTTTCTTGTCATTTTGGCTAAAGTAATTTTAGAACTGTTCAATAAATATGTATTGCATGAATGAATGGTCTTCATTTTGCAGATGAAGAAACTAAAGCTCACTGTGATTAAAAATTATTCACCGAAGGTCAAAGAGCTGCTTAAAGGCACAAACTGAGGTCTGATGCTAGAATATCAGAATACTTATATATCCCCTGTACTATAAGTGCACTTACAACTTATTTCTTATTCAATATCTATCTACTCTAAGCTTTATGAGGACAGGATCTATATCTGTCATTTTCATTTGTATAGCTCTGTTATCTAGTACAGGGTGTGGTACATCAATATAATTGTACTAATGATTATACAATAGACTAATCAATAAAATGCCATCTAGTTGGGTCTCAATAAATACTTGTTAATAGATTGAGCGCAGGGGCACCTGGGTGGCTCAGTTGGTTAAGCATCTGCTTTTGGCTTAGGTCATGATGCCGGGGTTCTGGCATAGAGCCCCACATGGGCTGAGCAGGGAGCCTACTTCTCTCCCTCTCTCCTGCCACTCCCCCTGTTTGTTCTCCCTCTCTCTCTCAATCTCTGTTAAATAAATAAATAAAATATTTTTTTTAAATAGACCAAGTGCAGTGTACCCAAGACATAGATGCAGATGATATGAGTTTTTAATTATTCCAATCTTCTTTCTTTGAATAGTAAAATAGCTTTTTCCTGGAATGTCCTCTGGATCCAGGAGCCACAAGGATACTAATGGAATTTCTTTGAAAACCTGGAGCAAGAGCAGGGAAAACAAAATCTAATATGAGCAGTTTTTGTGCCACATTATAAATCTCAGCTAATTAGAGGGGTCTTCTCCTTTGGGGTCTTTCATCTAGCATGAATTTCCTTCACTCAGGAATCAAGGTTCATACAGCTCTCTTCCCCAACCCCTCCATTCTCAGGGTAGGCTTTGGTCTGGATCAGGGAAGTCAGGGGCTATTGGCTCTTCTCAAAATAGAGAGTTTCATGGCTGGGAGCAGAAACAGCAATAAAGGCAGAAATTATGAGCCTATAGCCAGCAGGGAAATAGAGTGGGAGGCTGCTAACACACCATATCCATCTCTAGAAATTTCATAAGATTTGATCCACTCTCATGTCATATACTAATCTACTTTTTTTCCTTCAGGTTAGATTCTCCTTCATTTTAGTCAACTACTTTTTTGCAAGATCAAGTGCATTTGTTCTCCTAGGCTCTTTCTCCCTCTCTCCATCTGTCCCTCCTCTGCCTTCCATCTAGTGTTTCTCTGTTTAAAAAGGTAGTGTAGTAAGTACACACAGGCTTTGCAGTCACACCAATCTGGGTTTAAATCCTTACTCTATCAGTTATTTGTTATTTGTAAGGAAGTTACCTAAACCTCCTTGAGTCTCAGGGGTTTTTTTATCTGTAAAATGGAGATCATCCTTAAAGGGGTGGTTGTGAGGATTAAACAGTACAAATTGCCTGAAGGTCTTAGCATGTTGCATGACAAACAGTAAGACTTGAGTAAATAGTGGCCACTGTTATTCTCATTACCAGCTTCATTTCTCCCTACCCAGCTCCATCTTTCCCTTCTTCTTTGGCTCTGTGTCTGCACGCAAACACTGCTGGGCTTAAGGAAGTACTGGTCATCTCATTTGGCCCAGTATCTCAAGTTGGTCAAGATGCTTAATTGGCAGCCCTGGTATTTGAGACTTTGTCTCTTTCTCCCTCTTTCATTTCCCCATATCCTTTTCTCATTAAGACACTTGACTTTCCCCAACTTTCCTGAAAATACTTGCTGAGACAGTGACCATCAGCATTGCCTTTCAGTCAGGAACTCCACCTGGATTCTGCTCAGAACAAGTGGCTAAGAGAGCAGGGATGTCTACCACTTAGAGTTTCTCTCACTTTGTCCACCATGTTTAATTCATGTGTGTTGCAGACCTTTTAAAGAGATTCAATGAGCTGTGAAGATCAAGATATGAGCCATACAGATTGTACATTACTGAATTAAGATACTAAATATGGAGCTTAAGTGATGTCAAGGAGGGAATAGTGAAAGTCTTAATGGTTTATAATGATGAAAATCAGGGTGGGTCAAGTCAGTAGCAAATTGAAAAGATGCATGATTTCAAGGAAAAGGCTATTTGTCATAGTAGAATCATCCTCAATTTCTCCCTCTCTCCCATCCGCAGTTCATCACTGAGACCTGTCACTTCTACCTCCAAATAAATCTCGCGCCCACTTCTCTTCATTCCTACTGCCATCACCCAAGGTCAAGCACCCATCTCTGCTTTAACTACTGCAATAGACTCACTTGTCTCTTTGGATCTATCTTGCCCTTCTCTAGTCCAATCTACACTCTTTCTAAAATGTAAACCGAAGCATGCCACTCCTCTGTTTAAAAACTTCCAAAGGCTTCCTGTTGCTCTTATTATAAAATCTAAACCAATTATGGTTTTTGGAGCTCTTCGTGGCCAATCTTATTTCAGTCCATGCTCCTCCTTGCTTACTGTACTCTGGCCATCCTTGTCTCCCTTTCTGTCCCTTCAACATGCTAGGCCAATCCCCACCTTCAGACTCTTGAATTTGCTGTTCCCTCTGTCTGTTTTGCATGGCTAGTGCATTCTCAACACCCAGGCTTTGGTATAGAGCAGACTTTTTCAGCCACTTCTCAATGTAGTTTCCCTCATCATTCCTCAGCTCACCATCCTGCTTATGCTCTCAACAATCTTGCTCATTTTTGTTGACTTTTTTTCTATCTGCTGCATTAGGTCAGAGACTGTTTCTATCTCATTCATGCTATATGCTTGCACTTTTACAGTGCAAATCATATAGTACTTGATCAATAAACATTTGCTGAAAGACTAAATGAATGAAATTGTCACAGAAAGTTCCATTCAAGATCTGATCTTTCATTGAACAATGACAGACTAAAATCATTTCTCACACTCCTTCATTTTCTTGGCTCTAGGCTGAAAATCCACAGTTACCAAGATTATTGAATGTAACATAAAGATACAGGCAGTTGGTCCTCAACAAAACAAAACAACAAAACTTCCACATTAGTAGAAATAAACCACTTGTTCATTCAATAAATATTCACTGAGTGCTTATGATGTGCCAGACACTGATCAAGCACCCATAATACACTGATGTTTATCACAGCCCAAGTGGAGCTTAGAGTCTGGGAAAGGCAAATGCCAAACATATAAATATATAATTATACCTTGGGTTAAGTGCTCTGAAGGAGAGGAAAAGCTTCATGTTGAGAATAATAATGGGGGAGGCAGAGTGGTCAGGAAATGTCTTTCTGAGAAGATAGAAACATTTAAGCTATAACCTGAAGGATGATGTGTGAATAATAAAAGGGATATGGTCCAAGGGAAAGCATTTGGCTATCTGGATGGCCTGTATCTTAAAGTGGCAGCAAGCAGCTTTGGTTAATACATCTTTGTGGATAAGGCAAAGTGAGGGGCCTTTACTCCAGGGACCAAGAGGAGTCATGCATGGAGCTCTCTGCCACCCTCTCACGCTCTTCTTTAGCCACAAGAGAAATAGATTTTTTAAAATCAATTCTTTTTTCTACAAAAATGACTTTTGCATCCCAAGTCTGGGCATTCTGAGCTCAGAAGGAGCCTGGATAGGTTCTTCCTTTGCCTCAAAAGCTTTGATCTTTGTCTTCATTATGGGTCTTTGGCTCCTTGAAGGATTAGAGCTGATCTGACAAACTTCAGTACATCAATCTCTCCCTATATGGCAAGGATTTGTCTCTCCCATCTCCAGAGAGGAAACCATTTACCTCTTCTGATTCTTCTGTGTGTGGCTGACTGATTCAAATTAGAGCAACACTTAGACATCTATGGCAAAAATTTTCTGGGCACACTTGTTTAGGAAAAACATCTAAATTATTTAATAGTCTATAATTCCTGTCATTATACAAACCTGGGCATGCAGACCAAGTAGGGAGGGAAGAAGAGATAAAAGATCAGTGACCTCTGTAGTTTTCTGGACAGGATCTTCAGTAAGCAACCATTCTATACTATTAGTCATGCCTACAATGAGGACATCCATGGCTTCTCCTCTTGAACCTGGAGGAATCTATAAGGGACATGGACAAAACACTGGACAAGGAGTCCATGTTCAGAGTTCTAGTTGTGCTTATTGGCTACTAGAATTTGTCTCTACCTTGTCACGTGACTGTGAGCAAGTCTCTTTATTTTTCTGAATAATCAGAAGATCCTCTCTTCCTCTGGTAAAATGAAGTCATCAAACTAGACCAAATGTTTTTAATATTCTTTTAGCAGAATAACCCTTCCTTTAGAGGAAATCCTATGTGGAGGCCCAATATATAAAATGGGTAGAATCTACTTATCTTTTGTCCCTTTAGAGGGGTCCCCAGAAGGTGCTATTTGAAATGTCTAGTTCTCCTTGAAATATAACTTGAAAATCACTGAATTAGAAGACTGCATGGTCTTTGATTCTAAAGGATGTGAGGGCTGATTTGCTCCATACTATGGACTGAATTATGTACCCCTAAAATTCATATTTTGAAGCCCTAAATTCCCAGTATGACTGTACTTGGAATTTGAACTTTTAGAAAGTACTTAAACTTAGATTAGGTTATAAACTTAGGGTCTTAGGATTGGCAGACTCTCTTATAAGAGAGACAGGTCTTTCTCCCTCCATGTACATGCACCAAGGAAAGACAGTATGAAGTTGCTGTCTGCAAGCCAGGATGATCACCAGGAAGCAATCACTCAGCACCTTGATCTTGAACTTCCCAGCCTCCAGAATTAGGAGAAAGTAAGTTTCTGTTGTTTAAGCCACCCAGTTGGTGGTATTTTGTTATGGCAGCCTAAGCAGACTAATACAGCTGTGGAGTCCATGCCCCTCAGTCTAAGGACAAGTGTGGCTATTGAACTTTGAGTTTGGTTCCTTTAATGTCAATGAATTACTGTCCCAGGTGGAAGGCAAAGGGATGTCCTACTTGCTCCACAAGGATTTCCCCATCCACTCTAACCACACAGGTATCTTTCTTCCCTGCACTCTTCCTGCCCCCGTGTTTTGTTTATCTTTTAGTTGAATAAGGAAAATCAACCTAACTTAAAATCACACAGGCAATTAGGTCTTTCCAGTGCTCCCTCCTAATGCATATTTTATTATTCTGTCCAATAATCTTTGCTGACTCCCCATTAGGTATCAAATAAAGAACAAAATGAAAAAAAAAAAAGTCACACACCCCATCCTTGCCTTCCATAGCTTCCCTGCAGGTAAGGTAGGCTATAGACCACTCATAGATCCCATGACGCACTTGTGTTTTTCTACTTCTGCATGTTATTTACTATATGTACAGTAAGTTTACTTCATCTGGGATGCCTCCTTTATCACCTTTTGTTATCTAATCCTGCCCATCTTTCAAGATCCAGCTCATATGCCACTTTCTCCATGAGAGATTTCCGGAAATCTTTAGTTGGAAGAATTATCTACCTTTTTTACACCTTTGTCAGTGGTGACTGACTATGCTGACCATGTGACAAAGCATCTATATTTCCACTATGACTATTGGGCAACTTCTTAAATCCTCTTCTAGGTGGCAAATATCTTAAGGATAAGGACCATGTCTTATTCATCTTTCAATCTTATATACTGCCTGGCATGATGCCTTGCAATTAGAAGGTGCTCAATAAATAATGGTTAAGTGGTTGAATGGATGGATGGATATATGAATTTGAGAATAACTGTATCTGATTAGGTTGGGGATTATTTAAGTATAGATAGAGCTTTTAATATGCCCATGGATAAAAGAGGAAGCATGAACCTGGAATATGTGATGAGTTTAGGGGCAGATGTCAGAGATGAATGTATAGTAATTCATAACTCATTCAACAGCTACACATTTGTTAAGCACTAACGATATGCCAGGAACTATTATGCAGCTGGTGAGCAAAATAGACAAGATTCTTGCTTTCTTGAAACTTCTGATGTAGTGGAAGAAAGAGATATCAAAGAAACACTTGAATATATATGAAATAATATAACTAGTGGCTTGGTATATAAAGGAAAAAAAGTTGCTCTAAGAAAGAATGAGAGAGAAACCTAATTGAGATTGAGGGGCTAGGAACGGGCTCTCTAAGGAGGTGGCATCTTGGATAAAGATGAACTAGTTTAAGATCTGAAAGGTGATTTGGAGCCAGCCGGGCTTAAAGCCAGACAAAGGTCCTGAGGCAGGAAACTGATGCCTGTAATGAACTGCAAGGTGAGGAGGGTCAAACAGAACTGGTGGGGAATTGGTAAGAGAGGAAGAAAATGGGTAGCTGAGGGCCTGATCACACAGGACCCTCCAGGTGAGGAGTCTGATTTATTCTAAGTGTGGTAGAAAGTCACTGAAGGGTTTCAGCAATGGAAGGACATGGCCCTTCCTCACTTTGGCTGCTATACAGTGAAAAAGAATGGACCAGAACAGGCCTGGCAGACTATAGTCCTAACAGACTATAGTTAGGAAACTATTGCAAGCAAGAATCTAAAGTGGCTGAGACTGAAGGGATGGTAGTGGATATGGAAAGAAGCAGCAGAACCAAAGAAACATTTTGGAAGTATAATATCTTAAGTCACTTATTGATACCTAATATGTCATATACCATACCCACTATATTCTCTTATTTATTGACCATGCCTCGCAACAATGTCTTATAAGTCCATGAGAGCAACAAGTCACCTTAAACATTGCTGAATCCCAATGCCCATAACACTGGTTGACATATAGTAAGTGCTGACTAAATATTTGGTGAGTAAACGTATAATGGAATGATTTATAAATAGAAGTAAAGTGAAAAATAAAGTGTAGAGAATGAATTCCAGGAGGACAGAGATGATATTTATTGAAAGGAGAAAAAAAATGAGAAGCTGTTTGGGGGGGGATAAGATCAAAAATTTATTTTTTGACATGTGAAGTTTTATGGGTTTCTATGAGACATCCAAAGTGATATTGCGGTCTGGGGATAGAAATTTAGGCAATATCTACACAGCATTTGAAGCCATGGGATCATCTAGGACAGGATTTCTTGACCTAAAGTCCACAATGGCCAATGGGTTTGTGCATAAATACTCAGGGGATCCATGAACTTGTATGAGAAAAATATTATGTCTTCATTTTTTACTAAATTCTAACAAATTTAGCATTCAATTATGAATGTAGGCAACAAATTACAGCAGTATATACCTGTGAATTTGTCCATAATGAAGAGTACAGATGATTTCATACCACATTACAACTGTTAGAGACATCTTGCTATATCATTTGTGCTTAACACTACTTCAACGTTATGAAAGTCATTGGACTCACCATCAGATCTTATCATTTAACACATTGGCCAAAAAAGTACATATATTCCTACATCACAAATTTGGGTTTTTTATGTTTTGATAAATGTTTACATGTTTTTCAAAATAATGGATTTCCTTTCTTGTTCTATGTATTTTGGTTAATACATTTAAAATCACTGGGGCTAGAGCTGGGGTTCCATCTAGCTGGGCTGATGGAATGGAACAGAATCAAGTACCTTCAGGAGAAACTTCAGTGGGACCTGGAGGCAGTATCCATGGAAGCAGAGGACACTACTCTCAACTGTTGCATGCCCCACTCCAAGTTCTGATGGTTCAGCCAAGTTCAAGGTGAAGACACTGCTTCAGAACCATGGGCTGGTGAACATGTGCTCAGCAGAAAGGCTCCTGCATATCCATGCCTTTGAGCAGAAAACCCTGACCCCAGAGCAGTGATCTCATAAGCAGCAGAAATAAGAGACCAAGACAAGCATGGCCATTAAATTATGAATCATGGCAAAAATTTAAAAAGTGAATAAAATAAAATAAAGTAGCATTACTGTGAGAAAGGATACATAGGCTTGACCAGCCCACCAGAGGCTCTGTATCACAGAACAAGTTCAGAGGACCTGGAAGGGGCTAATGACCATGTCTAGGGAAGAAGTTGCTACTGGAAAGGCAGGGACTGACTGTCTGAGAAATGGGGGTTGGAGGGGAAGCAGCCAAGGGGTGAGGGAAGCTGACTAGAGAATCTAACTAGATCAAACTAAGGAGGACATGGTCAAGATCAAGAGAAGCGGGAAGCTATAGAAAGCTTACTAGTTGGAGAGCAGAGAAGGACAAGAGCTCCAGGATTTGACCAGGGGACTTGACACCCAAAGGAGAGTAGAGAGAGAAGTCTGGAAATAAAATGCCAGGAAATACTACTATGGCCAGTGAAGAGCCTATCTTTAGCTGGAGACTATGGGACATGTCTTCCAGAAAGCAACTGGAGATTCTCAAGCTGGATGTGAGGATGCCTGGGGCAGGTGCATCAGTGAGAGGGTGACTGGGCTGGGAGGCCAGGGATCTAGGTCCTGTCTTTGACCAACTCTGTGACTTTGATCTAGTTGTTCCTTGGGTGGTACTGTTTCCCTATCCTATAGCTGAGGGGGTTGAACTAGGAGATCTTTAAGATCAATACAGACAGCGCAGTACTTCAATACAGACAGTGCAGGATTTGGTCAATGCTCTGTTCTAGGCCTGCTGTGATACTGGCTAGCTGGTCACACTGAACAAATGCCTTTCTCCCTCTGGGCCTCCAACTCCTAAAATTGGGAGATTAACCAAATGTCTTCTTGGACCTTTCCAGCACTGTTATCAGGGGCTGTTTGTTAAACATAAACAAACAAACATAAAAGGCTGGGGAGCTCAGCCAAAACGGCCCTGATTTTGACTGACAAAGTCAAAAGAGACTTTACTGGGCTGCAGATGAACAAGAAAGGGGGAACCAGGAAGTGGACCCAGCCTCTCTGAGCCTCTCTCCTTTGTTCTCTCCTTGTCTACTTATTGAGACTTCTTTCACAAACACCTCATGGTGCTTACCTGCTTCTAAATCTGTTGTTTCCCACCTTCTCCTCTAACTCATAAACTGTGAGCTCCTTAGACTAGGGATGTTGCCTTAAGGATTCACTTTTCATCTCTACTGCCTGGCTTAATAAATATTTGCTGAATGAATGAACAATATAACAGTTTTGTGAATTAATAGCATAACAATTATATACCAAATTACTTTGAGAAAAATTATTTGATTGGGGCAACAGTAAGTGAAATGCAAATAAAGGGTTTGATACAGCTGTGTGCATACTACAAATGGGCTAAGGTTAATAGGTAGTGAACATCAAATTTTGTTAAGGGATTAATTATGTTCCTCCACATTACCTACCAGTAAGTCTCCACATCCTAAAGAAAAATAATTTTTATAAGTAATTCACTCTAATCATTCTATGGGAAGTAAGGTCTGCCAGCAGAAAATCAATTAAATGCTGATCTCACTGTCAGATTTCAAGCCTCTGGCTGATCCTCTCTTCTGCTTCCAGTTTCAGGATCAGTAACTGAACCACTGCCTACTCAAGCTTGAAGACAGGTTGCAGATAGATTCTCCTTGAGCTGGAGCTTAAGCTTCAAGTTCCAACTGATTTTACCAAAAATTCCTATGGTAAGGTATTAAGCCTTAGCCCAACCAATAACACAGGGGCTCATGGTTTTCCATTTGCTGTGTGTGCACAGCCACTTCATGAACATCAACAGAGATGTGGCTAAGGCTAGGAAGATTTGGATTTTCCTAGGTCTCCTGGGTCTTTGCCAGAGATATCTCCAGTCCTTTGGATGCTTGAAGAGAAGATACCCTGAATCAGATTACACCAGCTGTCATATAGAGGTCAGAGAGTTAAACTGAGGAAATGAGAATGTTTTAGAAACTGTTTATATATAAGGAACTGAAAATCACTTCAGCTAACTTAAGAAAAGCATTTGTTGTGATGATACAGGGAAATTCAGAGAACCAAATTGTATCTTGGGGAAAGGAGAAGATAGATGGCACAGAGATATGGAGTTAGTGAAAAGGTTAAGGAAGTAGAGATAGCAACTGGATGGCTCTTTGAGAAAGTTCAGCAATAAAACAGAGAAATGAGTCAGTAACCCAAGGGAGTATTGGAGAAGAAAAGGTTCTTGGAACGTAAATTAAGAAATAACAGTCAGAAGAGGAGCAAATAGGGAACAGAGAGATGAGATAATTGATGCACAGTAGATGCTCAATAAATACATGCAAATTAATGGGAACCACCTGGGATAAAGAGCATTAAAGTTAAATCTGACTCAAGGGATGCTGAGCATATTTTCTACATTTTTATCCTCATGTTAGGTGACTACTCTCTGGCTCCTTAAGCACTGCAGTGTGAGATTCAGGCATTACCCTAGAGGAAATTAATGGCCCTTCCAGAACTATAACCAGGGAGCAGGGAGACATTGCTGCAGTCCTCAAAGCCATTGGCAATTCCTGATGCCAGCTGCCTTGTGAGACCAGACAAACATGAGGAGACCAGAACGTAAGCAGCAACAGCCACAGTCACATTTCCTAATTGACACCATGAATCATTATCAACCAAACACGAGTTCCAGTAGAAGCTGGTCTTTGTCTCACAGGGGACTCTTCCCAGCCAGTTTCTGAAGAAGGGGCCGGTAGTTCAGGCTAATTATTCCAGCCATCATACTGGAGTTAAAGAAGCTAAGTAAACCAGATGTTTTAGGGGCATTTTGGTTGCAAGGAAGAGACGTTCATTTTAGCTAACTTGAATATATTGGAATTTATTTTAAGGACCCAGGGGAATATCACACAATAGAATTGTTTTTAAAAAATGACAATGGGCCTTATAGGAAATGGGGAGTTGATGTGTTCTCATTCTCCATCCTTTCTCCACCCCAAACCTCATGTCTCCCAAATCTTCCATGTTATTTTCCCCATCTTTCTCTCTATCCAGACCAGTTTCTGTACTCCTTCACCCCTTTTGCATGGTCTGTCCTGAATGCCCTGAAATGGTGGCCTTGTCCCACCACCACCACTAAGAGAAATCTTGCAGCTCGGCTCCCTTATATTAATGGTTCCATCTATGTAGTCCATTCCATATTCCCTGCAAAGAGCTATTTATTAGCTCAGCTAGGGCCAGGTGACTACATTAGCACAACCAGATTATTATATATAGAGAGATACATGATAATTAGAGCCACCCCTTCCAGGCTGTGGATGGGCAGGTTTTCTGACAATAAGATGGCATGGGGAGAAAATGACTGGCATATTTATATTCAGAAGTTCTGGCTGAATGCCACACTCTCAGCTAAACACAATTTGCCAGGTGCTGTGGGAAAAGTTGACTTAGTCTCTTACCTTTAAGGAAAACTTTTTGTTTCATTGGAAGCAAGGGGAGGAAAATGTTAGAGATTTGCCTATAGATTATAGCATCTCCCTATTGCTTCATGCCTTCACCTAAAGACAGGCTAGGGCCAACAACTTTTCCCTGTGGGGCTTTGCTTCTCTGAACACAATGATGAGTTCCTTAGTGCCTCCTGCCCACGCACAGAGACTGTTGGCTAGTTCACTTCTTGGGCAGGGTGAAGAACGTTCTCTGACCACAATGAGAATTAAAGTAGATATCAACAACAGAAAGATATATGGAAAATAACCAAATATTTGGAAACTAAACAACTCACTTCTAAACAACCTATAAGCCAAAGAATAAATCACAAGGGAAATCAGAAAATATTTTCCCTGAGAAAAATGAAAACACAATATATCAAAATTTCTTTTTTTGAAACTAAAGCAGGGCATGAAGGGTAATTCTTAGCATAGAAAACCTTGTATTAAAGAATAGGATGGTTTAAAATCAATGACCTAAGCTTCCACTTTAAGAAACTAGAAAAATAAAATCTAAAGTAAGCATTAAGAAATAAATAATAAAGATAACAGAAATCAATGAAATGCAAAACAGAAAAATATGAGAGAAAGGGGCACTTGGGTTGGTGCAGTTAGTTAAGTGTCCAACTCTTGGTTCTGCCTCAGGTCATGATCTTGGGGTCATAAGATTGAGCCCTATGATGGACTCTGCAGTCAGCACGGAGTCTGCTTAAGACTCTCTCTCCCTCTCCCTCTGCCCCTCCCTGCCTCAAATAAATAAATCTTCAAAAAAAATGGAGAAAAACAACAAAACTAAAGGTTTATTTTAAAATATTAATAAAAGTGGGTGCCTGGGTGACTCAGTCAGCTAAGCATCTGCCTTCGGTTCAGGTCATGATCCCAGGATCCTGGAATTCAGCCCCGTATCATGCTCTCTGCTCAGCAAGGAGTCTGCTTCTCCCTCTCCCTCTGCCCCTCCCTCTGCTCATACTCTTCCTCTCTCTCAAATAAATAAATAAAATATTTTTTAAGGATAAACATTTTTAAAAATATCAATAAAAATGATAACCCAGGCAGACTGATGGGGGGAAGGGAAAGAGAGAACAAATTGCCCATATCAGGAATGAGAGAAGGGACATAACTACAGATCTTACAGACATTAAAAAGAAAATATTATGAAAAATTATGCCAATAACTACAACTTAGATAAAATGGGTAAATTCCTTTAAAGATACAGGTTATCAAAACTTGTTCAGGAATAAATAGCTTGAATAGTTCTGCCTATATGAAAGAAATTTGTTTGTAAAACCCTCTCCATAAAGAAAACTCTGGGCATGAATAATTTTACTGGTGAAATCTCCCAAAAAATTTTTTTAAAACTTATAATACCTATTTTGCATAAACTCTTGCACAAAATAAAAATTGAGGGGACACTCTCAACTCATTCTGACTCCAGCATTACCCTCATCCCAAAACCAATTGGTTATTCAAAGAAAACTAAGTACAAACTACTTTCCAACATGAATATAAATGCAAAAATCCTTAACAAAATTTAAGCAAATTGAATCCAGCAATATATAAAAAGACCAACACATCATAACCAAGTGGAGTTTATCCCCAGAATTGTAAAATCAGTTTAACATTAAAAATCAATCAGTTAAAAAAAAAAACAACAACAATCAATCAGTAGGGGATCCCTGGTTGGCTCAGCAGTTTAGCGTGTGATCCTGGAGTCCCGGGATTGAGTCCCACGTCGGGCTCCCTGCATGGAGTCTGTTTCTCCCTCTGTCTACGTCTCTGCTTCTCTCTGTGTGTCTCTCTCATGAATAAATAAACAAAATCTTGAAAAACTAAAAGAAATTAAAAAATCAGTATAATCACACCAACAGTCTATTAAAAAATCATAGAATTATCTCAAAAGTTATAGAAACATCATTTGCCAAAATTTAAAATACTCCTTCAGGATACAAAATTTATGTAAAATTAGAATAGAAGGGAACTTTCTCAGCCTCGTAAAGGATGGGAATATATGGGAAGCCAAGAGCTAACATAATATTAAACATTGAAAAACTGAATGCTTTTCTCCTAAGATCAGGAACAAGGCTAGAATGTCTGCTCTCCTTACTCCTATTCAACATTGTACTGAAGCTAGTATCAAGGTGCAATTAGGAAAAATAAATAAGGGACGCCTGAGTGGCTCAGTGGTTGAGCATCTGCCTTTGGCCCAAGGCATAGCCCCAGAGTCCCAGGATCGAGTTCCACATCGGGCTCCCCTCCAGGAGCCTGCTTCTCCCTCTGCCTGTGTCTCTGCCTCTCTGTGTGTGTCTCTCATGAATAAATAAAATCATTTTTTTTTTAATTTTTTTTTTTTTATTTTTTTATGATAGTCACAGAGAGAGAGAGAGAGAGAGGCAGAGACATAGGCAGAGGGAGAAGCAGGCTCCAAGCACCGGAAGCCCGACGTGGGATTCGATCCTGGGTCTACCAGGATCACGCCCTGGGCCAAAGGCAGGCGCTAAACCGCTGCGCCACCCAGGGATCCCTAAAATCATTTTTTTAAAAAGGAAAAATAAACAAAAAGGCATCCAGACTAGAAAGGAATAAATAAAACTATCCTAAAATTTACTTTCTCTAATTTCATAAGCTTATCATTCTGGCATGATGGAATTTAGAAAAGTCCCACTCATTTACTGTGTACTAGGTAATGCATCCTGTCCCTATGTCTACCATCCATCTTTTTAACACCAGAAGGAGGACTGCTTGGGACTGTACACAGTCAAGGACTTTCATTCTGATGTCATAGTCTAGGGTTCTGTTCAACCTTCTCTCTCCTCTCTTCTCTCTTCTGTTCTCTTTTCCTCCTCTTCCTCCTGCTCCTTTTCTCTCTCTCCACCCCCTCCAACCCTTCCTCCATCACCACCACTCTCTCTTCCCAGGAGACCAGATAGTTAAGGAGGTCAGTGCCAAGCTCTTGCTTGAAAATGCTCATCCATTTCTCCCCTTTTTCCACACCCTCTCTCATTTCCAATAATCCCAGATTAATACATGGTCTCAGAATATACTTGGGCCTAAGAGTTCCCACATCCTGAAAGGGCAGAGGAGAAGAAAAGTTGTAGGCATGAGATGAATATCATATCAAGCTACTTTTTGCTGGCCAATATCCTCTCAATAAATTGATGGGGATATTTGAGTATGATTTCTGGAGGAAGAGTCTCAGAAAATCAATCTGTCTTTATTCTTGGTACTAAGCTACCTCCAATCTAGGCAAAAGGAGTTGTACATGTGACTAGAGGACCATACAGGGGTTTGGTACCAAAGCCTTGTAGTGATAAAACTGGGGCATTTGCTTAATTTTGCCCTCTCTATATCTTGCTTTCAGGAACACTGCAGAGTTATCAGTGGCTGGCACAGACAGTCAAGCATCCAAGACCCAGGTCCTTGTCATTTTTTGTTCAATATTCCCCTTCCCAAGTACTGTGATCACCCCACAGAGAATAAATATCCTTACACAAAATTCAGTTCTAGGTGTCAAGATCGATGACGCTATATACACACAGGCAAAAAGAATATAAAAAGTTTCATTGCTTACATAGTGAGACTCTCTGGGAAGACCAAGATAGCCTTCTAAAAGGCCAAAATGATTGAAAGAGAAAAATGAAGGACAAGGACAAGCGGGTTGGGGTTTTATGGTGATTATGAGATGGGACTGGGGTGAGGGCCCAGGCTTGAGGGGTTTTCTCATAAGCTTGTCCAGATATGGGACAGAAAGAGAAAGGCAAGCAGGCTTTAAGAAGTTGTCAGCAGTCAAGTATCAGAAATAAAGTCAGGCTCTTTACTGCGATGGCACTATCCATAACTCTTCAAAGGGTTGCCTCTCAACATTCTTCTCCAGGGTGAGGAGCATCCACCAAGCCCTTATCCAGTAACATCTGTCTTTGGGAAGAACAGGTTGTCGGGTTGGGAGTATCACTCCCACACAAGGAGCAGCCGTATGTGTGGATGTGACAGGACCTAATGAGCTTGCTGAGAATATTTAAATTGCTAAACAGGATAGCATATTTACTACCGTGTTTATCCCTAAGCATTTGCAGTAAAAATCAAAGTGATGCCATTATGTGATCCCCTAGTGGCATGTACTTGGAAGCTCTTCTTTTTTAGCCAAAATTGATTTGGGGGTTGTATATAATTCTCCCTTTCAAACAGCAATTGAAAATCTGAATGGTGGGGAATTAAGCCGAAAAATATGGACAAGCTTAAAGCTAGAGCAGGAAAGAATTTGCACAACTACCCCTGGGAGGTGGTTATGACAGCCTTATCCCTCTCTACTGTCCTATTGCAGGGACCATCCACAGCATGATATTGAGGAAAACACCTTGGCTTTGAAGCCAACTGACTCAAAATTTATCCCTGGCTGAATCATTTAACATGTGACCTTAGGAAATTAATTTTTTTACGACCTCACTTTCCCCTTCTGTACATTAGGGATAATAATACCTACCACAATAAGATTGTTATAAGGTAAAAAGGAGACAACAATTCATATAAGTTTCCAGCATAATGTATGCCACATATCCAATAGATACTCATTAGTTAGTAGTTTCTACCACTATTACCACCACCATTATCTGTTACCTACCACCGTCAGGACTACTACCAGTATGAAAGAATTGTGAGTTTTAACAATTTTTATCTCTCCATTCTTCTGTCCATGGTACATAAATTGCTCTCCAAAATGACCAATTAAAGGATCATGTCTGTACTTTAAAACCTCCAGGGAACTTATCACCTCCTTGGCATACTTCATCTTCTTGACATTCAAAAAGTTCCTCCTTAAACTGAACTAAAATCTAGCTTGCCAGAGCACAGCATCTGTCAACAGGAAAGTATTCTGGGGGATATTAGAAGTTGAGTAGGAAATAAAATGAAGACTCTGTTTTCTATTTATGGCAATATTTCAGATGAGATATCTTAAGGAACCATCAGCTACAAAGAAACCAAGAAGACTGTATGAAATATTTCTAAATATCTTTTTAAATGTATAATGCATAGCAGAAGTGACATGACAATACAAAAAAAAAAAAAAAATCCTCATAAGCCACAAAGGAGACAAAAACACCAACTCAGAGAGGTGAGTGTTAAGAAGCCACCTGCCCTGAGGACGGCTGGTTATCCCAGCTACCTGGAGCTTCCTTTATAATGAAGCTTCCCTGGAGAAAGACCTCGGCCTGCATAAAGCGTGAGGGTAAATCTGAGACCCTTGGATTAATTGGAGCCCCTGACAAACTGATCCCCTTCTTGAAAAGTTAAACCAGGGATCCCTGGGTGGCACAGCGGTTTAGCGCCTGCCTTTGGCCCAGGGCGCGATCCTGGAGACCCGGGATCGAATCCCACGTCAGGCTCCCGGTGCATGGAGCCTGCTTCTCCCTCTGCCTGTGTCTCTGCCTCTCTCTGTGTGACTATCATAAATAAATAAAAATTAAAAAAAAAAAGAAAAGAAAAGTTAAACCAGGAAAAATAACCCCGCAAAGGGAGACAAAAGGAAGTTTGCCTGTCAGAGTCTTGAGACTGACTAAAGAAAGAAATTCTTTAAAAAAGGTCTCCCTTGACACACCAACTCATGGAGAATAAGTGGAATTCACTCTATCTGAAAAGTCTTTTAAAAATCCAAAAATTTAAAGAGGTCTCTGATCAATCATAATCCCATATTGAGTATACCAAATGTAAATTCTCTCCAGAGTAATATGTATTAAACCTAGGCTCAGAGAACTTTCACAATTAAGCTCTAATGAGCATGATCTCACAATCTAACTACATAAATTAAACCTATAAAGAATTCAGATATTGGACAGAATATGAAATAACTGTTTATCAAAAATGAAAAATAAAAAGAAAGCATGAAGTTACTAACATTGTACCTTGACAGAGTAAGGACACACATTATAATTTTAAGAGTGATCATTCAGATAATAGAAGTAGAATGTATAATGTCCAAATTTGTGGAGATTGAAAATATAAAGTTTTTAAAAATCCAATCCAAAAGAAAGTAAAAAATGGAGAGAGAAAAAAACAATATTGGAGGAAAATAGGAAGCATAAAATAAATGGTAAGTTTGAATTAACTTATGTCAGTAATAACATTAAGTGTAAATAAACTATATTGTCCAGTAAAAAGGGAAATATAAAGACTATTGGACTAGATGAAGAAATAAAATCTAATATGAGCATACAGAGAGATGGAAAGTGGTGAAAACGACAACCAAAATAAAGCTGGCAGCTTTCCTCTCCCAATCAAGATGGAGTAACAGGGACTAGATTTACCATCTTACCAAAAACAACCCCAAAATGACAAACTGCAAGAAAAACAACGTTGCCAAGAGACTGCACATCATATAACAAAGGACAGGGACCCTGAGACAAGGGAAACAAAGGAGACGAAGTCTACAATCACCTACGCTCACTGACTCGAGTTTCCATGCTGTATATAGCACAGGGAAAGAGCATCCAGGCCAACCCAAAGAATTAGCCCTGAGGTCAGAAGGTAAAGCTGGAAGACCAAGCAGGTCAATGCAGATGGAATTAGCGGGACAGGGGACCAAAGAAGAGAATGCTACACAGAGAACTCCAGAGATCTACAGGCCTCCCTCTCTCCAGCATTCAAAAGAGTACTGATCAGTATACACGGTGAGGAAGCTATCTAAAGCCAGGGAAAGAACCACCAGAAAGCTAGCTATTTCTGATGACACTGGAGAGCTTACACAAAGAAAATGATAAATTTAAAGATTTAAATTTTCAGCATAAGCCATGGTCAGAGAACTAGAGAGTGTCTATGGCGGATCTAAAATTATCTCCTAATCCTTATAGCCACAGAGCAGATACGGCTGAAAATAAGATTCTAAATGTCATTGTGCCTGTTGCAGAATGACAATACAAGTTTAATTCATAGCTTTGCCAGTTCTCCTATGTAAAAATCAGGACTTGACTATACAAAGGAGTAAATCCTGAGATTCTGAACAGAAACATTTTGGTGGGCTTGGAAGAATCTAAGAAATTAAACCACTTAACATCCCCTGAGCCTCCCTTGCTTGCTTATCTCTTGCCCAAGGAGACCAGACAACCTTGCAATAACCTCACCTGAGACAGTTGCCTTTCAAGGGGTTCTTGTGCTCCTTAGAACTTACCCCACACATACTTCTTATTTCCAGATTCATAACTAGGAGTAGATCTCAATAAAAATTTCGTGCAAGAGGTCATAGCTTATACACACCAGAGACTTGCATGTTTTGCTCATTTACAGGAAGCCGAGGAAATAATGTATGAGTGTGTATTCTGAGGACAGTATATGACTTTAAATAAGACAGAATTTATCAATACAAGCACGCTTAGCCGAGAATCTGTGTTTAATGCATTTGCTTTAGTAGGTAGGAATGTCTCTAACAATTTGCTTGATTGACTGAAATCTGAACTCAGCGATGGTTTATAATAAATGAATTTGATATGCCAAAATTTGCTGACATAAAATAGAGAAGAAATTGAGTTGTTGGAACTCCAGGGGCAGCATTAGCTTTGCACATCCCTGGGCAGCAGTGGCCTGTGTAAACAGCAGTGATTCATAACCAGACAGGTCCTGTGGGGGTGAATCATTCTGTGTTTCCTACTGGTCTTTCCTGGCTTCTGGCCCTTTCCCTGAGCTTGGTCCTCCAGGCTTCCTGTATGAACTATGTTTGCTTTAATAGTCCACCCCCAAACTCCTTTTCCACTAAGTGGAATGTCTATAATGAAGAACTGTGAATTATATAATGTGTATCTTTATCTTTCAGTTACAAAGGCTATGTAATAACTCACAACACACGGACTTTAACTGTGATGGTACCTGTCTCCCAGGTCACGCATGCATGTGAGAAGATTGGAATAGGGGGCGTTTGAGTGGCAAATACAGGAAATGCAAATAAAACTAAAATAAGGTGTTTTACACCCACCAGATTGTAAACAAATAAAACTTCTGAAATACAAATGCTACTTAATATGTAAATAGCAGAGTGTAAATGGGTACAACCACTCTGGAAAAGAGTTTCTAGGAAAGTCAATGGCACACATTCCTCCTTTGACCTAGTAATACCCACACTGAGGGACATATGGTAGAGAAACTTGCTCATACCCACAGGGGAAAGTAAGACAAAGGTCACAACAGTGTTGTTTTTAGTAACAAAAAAGAAAAAAAAATGGAAATACCCCCAAATGTTCTATGGAAATGGATACATAGCTTGTGAAATATTGCATGACTATGAAAATGAATTAATTATAGAACACATCAGCATAGATTACAGAAGGTTATAAAAAGAATGATTCCAAATTGGTGCGATATTTCAAACAGGTGAGACTAAAGGATATATTATTTGTGGATACATACAAAAGCGATCAAATTCTAGTTGGAGTTACTTCTGGATAAAGGAGAGGAAATATGAACCAGGAGGGGGACACGGCCATGCTTTAGAAGGATTGGTAATATTCTGTTTTGTAGGATATTTTAGCACTATTTTAAAGCCACCTGTACGCATTATATGCACTCTTTTAGAATTATAAGATAATCAGAATTTTAAAAAAACAATTTTATGACTTAGCTGGCTGCCTCTAAATACTCATCAAATTGAAACAGGTAATTAAAAAGAGAAAAGAAAATGTCTTCTACCTAGATTATCTTATTTATTTTCCTGCTAAACAGATTTTTGTTTTGTTTGTAATTATAGGACTCAGAACCTTTTTTTTTTTTTGAGCAGAGCAAAAATAATGTTATTTAATTTGCTAAGGTCTATAAAATGATATGGCACATTGTATAATGTACTAAAAGTGAAATGGTTGGATTTGTACCATTTCAGAAAATTTCAGATCATAGGGTGCTAGGGTGGGGGGGCGCAACCATAGAAGGAGAGACACCCTTTGGCCACTCAGCTCAGAACCTTTAATATGGTAAAATGAATCATAAATCTCCAAAAGAGAGATTTAGAATTCCATAATTCCCAAACTTTCTTAACCATGGACTATTTAGACTTGGAATACCTAGAATACAGATATGGTTTGAGAAAAAAAAAATCTATCTGTCCTAGTTCCATGCCACACCTCCCACCCGCACCCCCAACCCAGAGCTATTCATTTCTGCACTCTTGGCTCAAACCTTCACTAAGTGTTGAGGACACTGCTTCTCTGTCTGCCGGTTTTTGAGTTCCTAGAGATCTTATAAGACCCACAAGCTTTGAAGAAAATATATTGTTGCTCCCACTCTGGCCTGAAGCAGGATCTTTCTGGGCCATCATCCTTAACATGGACTGGCTTTTCTGCAGCATCTGTGTGGGCCTGTCTGCTTATCTCCTGCTGTCTCCTTAGCTCCAATGCAGCACACAGATGTGGTTCCTCATCACACCTTTCTTAGCCTTCTCTCTCCATGGCGCTGGGCCAGATCATATGGGGTGTGACCTGAGAGAAGATCATGAGACTCAAAAATAATTTCCCTGGAGACGAGCAGACCTGGAGGGAAAAGAAGAAAAACCTAGGCTCCAGAATGAGATTGTCAATGGCACTTGCCCATGAGGTTACCCCTGAGTGCATGGCCATTCCTGAGGTCCAGATTATAGCTCAGGACAGTAGCAGAAATAGCTAAGTTTCCTCAAAGAGAAGAACCAGTCTGAATAGCTGCTTAGTGAACATGGTTTGAGGAAGTCAGGCAGCTCAAAGACAGATGGGAATGGAAGGAAAAAGAATTGCAAGAGCCCCCAGAGGCCTCCAGGATAGACACAGAGGAGATGCGGAGATGAGTGCCAGGCAGTGAGGAGCCTAGCATACATTGTGGAGGACCTTCTTGGAAGGAATGATTGGAGTTCTCCTACTACTGCACCTAAGGGTAGAACCAGGGAAACACTAGTACAATTTTATTTTCATGCCCTCCATCCCTCTTCCCCTCTCTCTCCCCCACTTATGTGGCCAGGGGAAGCAGAGGTAACAAATAACAGAAATTCAAATTAGTATGTTGCGAGGTACTAAGTAGCATTTAAATCTTTAAGACAAAAATCCAATGGTGTAAGTTATGGTTCTTTGTTATAAGCAGTCTGGCTAATGTTAAGAGAAAATGAATTATTTTAGAAGAATATCATAACTCACAGAAGCAAAAAAACTGGGGAACCAGGCTCCGTCAGATGTCCAAAACCCAGGATGGCCAGCAGAAATGACCCAGGTCACTCTGTAGACCTCACCGGGCAGAACAGCATCTCTGCCACCACCGGCCACTGAAACCTAGGGATGCTCAAAACCAACATGGCTAAGTGCCAAATCTCAAAGGCTCTGCCAACACTATAACTAAGGTCTGAACTGTTCCTAGATCCTTAGCATGGCTCCCTCAAGAGTAAACATGAAAGACAGTAGTACGTAGGAGAGCCACTGAAGCAACATCATAGTCTGGCTTCCTGCTCATCCCTAGGCTGGGAAGGAGACAGTGGTCAGAGCCACTGAGTGGTCTGACCAGAGAAAGTGGTCTGCCAGTGGGGTGGGGGTGTGGGCTCTAAAACTGAAATGTGAGTATTGCTTGCTAAGCAGCCCAAAGAAATTGTAAATATCCACCACAACATGATAATACTGTGTGCTGTTTTAAATCTATATCTGTGGATAAAATGAGCGTGAAATGAAGAAATTTTGTATTGTATGTGAAGATTGCCAACTGTAAGCCAGGAAAAGCATTTGAGGAAATGGAAGGACACAGCTCCAGAGGCTAAAGTACAGAGGCCAGGGAAGCAGAACAAGCACAACATCCCAGACCCTCAGGGAATCAGCTGAGGAAGAGACACCAGCTTCTTCTGGGCTGGGGCAGAGCTTGGACCAGAATGGTAAACCTCCCTTCCAACAGGTCCAGAGACGGCCAGAGCCACAGGGGCCTCCAGTAAAAGCCTGAATTTGACAGAGCAAGCATGCCCCCACAAACAGAACTTTTGAAACTACAGCAGCAGGCTGACAATGTCATCTCTGGTGATGGGATTCACAGGAAGTGGTTATTTTATTTTATTTTATTTTATTTTTTTAGTTTCCATTGCATTTATTTTATTTTTTTATTATTAGAGTTCAATTTGCCAACATATCACATAACACCCAATGCTCATCCTGCCAAGTGCCCCCCTCAGTGCCCATTATCCAGTTACCCTAACCCCCGCCCACCTCCCTTTCCACTACCGCTTGTTCATTGCCCAGAGTTAGGAGTCTTTCATGTTTTGTCACCCTCACTGATATTGTCACTCATTTTCTCTCCTTTCCCTTTATTCCCTTTCACTAATTTTTATATTCCCCAAATGAATGAAACCATATAATCATTTAATCATTTTCCGATTGACTTATTTCACTCAGCATAATACCCTCCAGGTCCCTCCACATGGAAGCAAATGGTGGGTATTTGTCATTTCTAATGGCTGAGTAATATTCCATTGTATACATAAACCACATCTCCTTTATCCATTCATCTTTCGATGGACACCAAGGCTCCTTCCACAGTTTGGCTATTGTGGACATTGCTGCTAGAAACATCGGGGTACAAGGATCCTGGCGTTTCACTGCATCTGTATCTTTGGGGTAAATCCCCAGCAGTGCAATTGCTGGGTCCTTGGGCAGTTCTATTTTTAACTCTTTGAGGAACCTCCACACAGTTTTCCAGAGTGGCTGCACCAGTTCACATTCCCACCAACGTGCAAGAGGGTTCCCCTTTCTCCATATCCTCTCCAACATTTGTGGTTTCCTGCCTTGTTGATTTTCCCCATTCTCACTGATGTGAGGTGGGATCTCATTGTGTTTTTTTTTTATTTTTATTTATTTATGATAGTCACACACACAAAGAGAGAGAGGCAGAGACATAGGCAGAGGGAGAAGCAGGCTCCATGCACCGGGAGACTGAGGTGGGATTCGATCCCGGGTCTCCAGGATCACGCCCTGGGCCAAAGGCAGGCGCTAAACCGCTGCGCCACCCAGGGATCCCTCATTGTGGTTTTGATTTGAATTTCCCTAATGGCCAGTGATGTGGAGCATTTTCTCATGTGCATGTTGGCCATGTCTATGTCTTCCTCTGTGAGATTTCTGTTCATGTCTTTTGTCCATTTCATGACTGGATTGTTTGTTTCTTTGCTGTTGAGTTTAATAAGTTCTTTAGAGATCTTGGAGACCAGCCCTTTATCTGATACGTCATTTGCAAATATCCTCTCCCATCCTGTAGGTTGTCTTTGAGTTTTGTTGACTGTATCCTTTGCTGTGCAGAAGCTTCTTATCTTGAGTAAGTCCCAATAATTCATTTTTGCTTTTGTTTCTCTTGCCTCCATGGATGTATCTTGCAAGAAGTTACTGTGGCCAAGTTCAAAAAGGGTGTCGCCTGTGTTCTCCTCTAGGATTTGGATGGAATCTTGTGTCACATTTAGACCTTTCATCCATTTTGAGTTTATCTTTGTGTATGGTGTAAGAGAATGGTCTAGTTTAATTCTTCTGCATGTGGATGTCCATCTTCCCCAGCATCATTTATTGAAAAGACTGTCCTTTTTCCAGTGGATAGTCTATCCTGCTTTGTTGAATATTAGTTGACCATAAAGTTGAGGGTCCACTCCTGGATTCTCTATTCTGTTCCATTGATCTATGTGTGTGTTTTTGTGCCAGTACCACACTGTCTTGATGACCACAGCTTTGTAGTACAACCTGAAATCTGGCATTGTGATGCCCCCAGATATGGTTTTCTTTTTTAAAATTCCCCTGGCTATTCAGGTCTTTTCTGATTCCACACAAATCTTAAGATGATTTGTTCCAACTCTCTGAAAAAAGCCCATGGTATTTTGATAGGGATTGCATTAAATGTTTAAATTGCCCTGGGTAACGTTGACATTTTCACAATATTAATTCTGCCAATACATGAGCATGGAATATTTTTCCATCTCTTTGTGTCTTCCTCGATTTCTTTCAGAAGTGTTCTGTAGTTTTTAGGGTATAGATCCTTTACATCTTTGGTTAGGTTTATCCCTAGGTATCTTATGCTTTTGGGTGCAGTTGTAAGTGGGATTGACTCCTTAATTTCTCTTTCTTCAGTCTCGTTGTTAGTGTATAGAAATGCCACTGACTTCTGGGCATTGATTTTGTATCCTGCCACACTGCCAAATTGCTGTATGAGTTCTAGCAATCTTGGGGTGGAGTCTGTTGGGTTTTCTAGGTACAGTATCATGTCATCTGCACAGGGAGAGTTTGATTTCTTCTTTGCCAATTTGAATGCCTTTTATTTCTTTTTGTTGCCTGACTGCTGAGGCTAGGACTTCCAGTACTATGTTGAATAGCAGGGGTGAGAGTGGACATCCCTGTCTCGTTCCTGATCTTAGGGGAAAGTCTCCCTGTGTTTCCCCATTGAGAATGATATTTGCTGTGGGCTTTTTGTAGATGGCTTTTAAGATGCTGAGGAATGTTCCCTCTATCCCTACACCCTGAAGAGTTTTGATCAAGAATGGATGCTGTATTTTGTCAAATGCTTTCTGGCATCTATTGAGAGGATCCTAGGGTTCTTGTTTTTTCTCTTGCTGATATGATCAATCACATTGATTGTTTTACGAGTGTTGAACCAGCCTTGCATCCCGGGGATAAATCCCACTTGGTCATGGTGAATAATCTTCTTAATGTATTGTTGGATCCTATTGGCTTGTATCTTGTTGAGAATTTTTGCATCCATGTTCATCAGGGATATTGGTCTATAATTCTCCGTTTTGGTGGGGTCTTTGTCTGGTTTTGGAATTAAGGTGATGCTGGCCTCATAGAACGAGTTTGGAAGTACTCCATCTCTTTCTATCTTTCTGAACAGCTTTAGTAGAATAGGTATGGTTTCTTCTTTAAACGTTTGATAGAATTCCCCTGGGAAGCCATCTGGCCCTAGACTTTTGTGTTTTGGGAGGTTTTGATGACTGCTTCAATTTCCTCCCTGGTTATTGGCCTGTTCAGGTTTTCTATTTCTTCCTGTTCCAGTTTTGGTAGTTTGTGGTTTTCCAGAAATGCGGCCATTTCTTCTAGATTGCCTAATTTATTGGCGTATAGCTGCTCATAATAAGTTTTAAAAATCATTTGTATTTCCATGGTATTGGTAGTGATCTCTCCTTTCTCATTCATGATTTTATTAATTTGAGTCTTTTGTCTCTTCTTTTTAATAATGCTGGCTAATGGTTTATCTATCTTATTAATTATTTCAAAAAACCAACTCCTGGTTTTGTTAATCTGTTCCACAGTTCTTCTGGTCTCTATTTCATTGAGTTCTGCTAGAATCTTTATTAATTCTTTTCTCCTGCTGGGTGTAGGATCTATTTGCTGTTTTTTCTCTAGCTCCTTTAGGTGCAAGGTTAGCTTTTGTATTTGAGTTCTTTCCAGTGTTTGGATGGATGCTTGTATTGCGATGTATTTCCCCCTCAGGACTGCTTTTGCTGTATCCCAAAGATTTTGAACGGTTGTATTTTCATTCTCATTAGTTTCCATGAATCTTTTTAATTCTTCCTTAATTTCCTGGTTGACCCTTTCATCTTTTAGCAGGACGGTCCTTAACCTCCACGTGTTTGAGGTCCTTCCAAACTTCTTGTTGTGATTTAGTTCTAGTTTCAAAGCATTATGGTCTGAAAATATGCAGGGGACGATCCCAATCTTTTGGTATTGGTTAAGACCTGATTTGTGACCCAGTGTGTGGTCTATTCTGCATAAAGTTCCATGTGCACTTGAGAAGAATGTGTATTCAGTTGCGTTTGGACATAAAGCTCTGTAAGTACCTGTGAAATCCATCTGGGCCAGTGTATCATTTAAAGCTCTTGTTTCTTTGGAGATACTGTGCTTAGAAGACCTGTCAATTGTAGAAAGTGCTATATTCAGGTCACCAAGTATAAGTGTATTATTATCTAAGTATGTCTTAACTTTGGTTATTAATTGTTCGATACACTTGGCAGCTCCCACATTCAGGGCATAAATATTCATGATTGTTAGGTCCTCTTGTTGGATAGATCCTTTAAGTATGATATAGTGTTCCTCTTACTACAGTCTTTGGGATAAACTTTAATTTATCTGATATAAGGATGGCTACCCCTGCTTTCTTTTGAGGACCATTTGAATGGTAAATGGTTCTCCAACCTTTTATTTTCAGTCTGTAGGTGTCCTTATGTCTAAAATGAGTCTCTTGTAAACAGGAAATAGATGGGTCTTGCTTTTTATCCAGTCTGAAACCCTGCACCTTTTGATGGGGTCATTAAGCCCATTCACGCTCAGAGTTACTATTGAAAGATGAATTTAGTGTCATCGTAATACCTATTCAGTCCCTGTTTTGTGGATTGTTTCCTTGGACTTCTTCTTTCTTTTACAGGGCCCCCCCAATATTTCTTGCAGAGCCTGTTTTGTGGTCACATATTCTTTCAGTTTCTGACTATCTTGGAAGCTCTTTATCTCTCTATTTTGAACGAGAGCCTTGCTGGATAAAGTATTCTTGGCTGCAAGCTCTTCTCATTTAGGACCCTGAATATATCTTGCCAGCCCTTTCTGGCCTGCCAGGTCTCTGTGGAGAGGTCTGCTATTATCCTAATACTTCTTCCGTAAAGGTTATGGATTTCTTGTCTCTTGCTGCTTTAAGGATCTTCTCTTTATCTTTGGAATTTGCAAGTTTCACTATTAAATGTCAAGGTGTTTAGAGGTTTTTATTGATTTTAGGGGGAGATCTCTCTATCTCCTGGATCTGAATGCCTGTTTCCCTCCCCAAGTTAGGGAAGTTCTCAGCTATGATTTGTTCAAATACACTTTCTGGACCTCTGACCCTTTCGGCGCCCTCAGGAACCCCAATTAAACGTAGATTTTTCCTTCTGAGGCTGTCATTTATTTCCCTTAACCTATCCTCATGATCTTTTCATTGTTTTTCTCTTTTTTCCTCAGTTTCCTTCCTTGCCATCAACTTGTCTTCCATGTCACTCACTCGTTCTTCTACCTCATTAACCCCCGTCATTAGGACATCCAGTTTGGATTGCATCTCATTTAATTGATTTTTAATTTCGGCCTGATTAGATCTAAATTCCGCAGTCATGAAGTCTCTTGAATCCTTTATGCTTTTTTCTAGAGCCACCAGTAGCTTTATAATTGTGCTTCTGAATTGGCTTTCTGACATTGAATTGTAATCCAAATTTTGTAACTCTGTGGGAGAGAGGACTGTTTCTGATTCTTTCTTTTGTGGTGAGCTTTCCTTCTAGTCATTTTGCTCAGTGCAGAGTGGCCAAAAACAAGTTGTACTGGAAAAAGGAATAAAAGAGAAAAAAGGGGGGGGGGGGGAAGAGGTCGGGGAACAAACAGAAAACAAAAAACAAGGGGGAGCATCCTCTGATTCTATATACTGTAAATCCCTCGACTTCCCCTGGAACTTTCCAGTGCTGCTTGGTCAATAACTTGCTTTTCCCCTGTCCTTCTAGCTGGTCTTCTGGGGGAGGGGCCTGCTGTGCTGATTCTCAGGTGTGTGCACCTGGCGGAGCTGCCCAGCCCCCTACCAGGTGCAGGGCTCAGTGGGAGCTGTTTATCCTGTGAGGCCCCTGTTCATTCCCAGGTACAAGGTGACACAAGGAGGAACAACAGTGGCGGCAGCCAGCTCTCCAGCCCTGGAGTCAGCTCCCGCAGTAACTACCGCAGCTCCCAGTCTGCAGGGGCCTGGATGCTCCGGGGAGGGAGGCGCAGATCTGCACAGCTCGGGGCTGCCCGGCGGCAGGAGCATCCTCGCTGCCCTATGTCCTCCCAGCCTCCGCCTGTCCCGGGGGGAGCACCGGATCCCGGGCTGTGTCCCCCAGCACCCTGGGCTCCGGGGCATGCGCCTCTGGAATCCCGCTCTCGGGCCGCGCAGCCCAGTCCGCGCGGAGCTGCCGCGGAGCTGCTCCCAGGCCCTGCAGGACATCCGCTGAAGCCCTTTAGGGAGCTGGGCTGCGGGGTGTGGAGCACTCTCCCCCGGGGCGCACTTCCTCTGTTAGTGCCCCTGGGAGCCTGAGGGCATGCTCGCCCCTCCTGGGATCCTGCCCGAGCTCCCTGCAGCGCCTCCGTGAAGGTTGGTGAAGCTCCTGCTTCTCCGGGCCTGGGCTTTCCTGTCCTGGGGGCTCTCACCGCCCCCCCTTAGCCCGGCTCCTTGCGGGAGCCCCTCCCCACTGGATGCTTTTTTATTTCTTTTTTTTTTTTTTTTTTTTAATTTTTATTTATTTATGATAGTCACAGAGAGAGAGAGAGGCAGAGACACAGGCAGAGGGAGAAGCAGGCTCCATGCACCGGGAGCCCGACATGGGATTCGATCCCGGGTCTGCAGGATCGCGCCCTGGGCCAAAGGCAGGCGCCAAACCGCTGCGCCACCCAGGGATCCCTTTTTTTTTTTTTTTTTTTTTTTTTTTTTTTTAAAGCTTTTTTATTTCTTTATCTTTTTCCGTCTTCCTACCTTGATAGAAGCGCAAACTCTTCTCACTGTAGCATTCCAGCTGTTCTCTCTTTAAATCTCAGGCCGAATTCGTAGGTTTTCAGGATGATTTGAAAGTTATCTAGGTAAGTTGGTGGGGACAGGTGACTTGGGGACCCTACTCTTCTGCCATCTTATTCCGCCTTGGAAGTGGTTATTTCTATCTGGAATATTCATTTCCTAAACTGTCTATAGTAAGCACATGTGGCTTTCATCACCAGGAAAGAAAGGGCCAAAGAAATAAAACAAAGGGACAGTGAAAGCTGTCCCTTCCTTTTTCTGTTCCTGCCAGAATAAAGGAACCATCTTGGGATAACAATTAGCAAGTGGGAACACATGTCCAGTAGGTAGGTAAAAGACAAAATTTAGAAAATTGCAAATCTGTGAGAAACCAGAACTTGATCCTCATGGATTGGTTTGGATTGGGTTGGGTTGGTTGTAAATGTAGTTGCTTCTAACTGGGCTCTCCCTTTGCAAACAAACAAAACAAAAACAAAGCAACAACTTCTTATTTCATGTGGCAAAGATCTCTCCCTTTAGGTTCCACATCCCTTCTCCAGCCCCCACTCCCTACCACACTGAGAGTTTTCTGGGGACCCCTCTGGTCCTCTCCAGAGAAGACCATTCAGCTCCCAGAGAATATATACAGATCATTCTACTGTTCTCAAGAAGGTCTCCTTCTAAAGTGTGGACACATCCCGAAGCAACGCCATCATGCAGAAGGTCGAGCACCATGAGGACCACAGCTGCAGAAGGGTGGGCATCATGCACGACATGCAAGTCCCCACCTTGGCCAGAGTCCTTTCATGTTCCAGACACCAGGATGGGGTGGGGAGGAAATCCAATCCAAAGAAAGATGGTGGGTGGTGTGACCTGAGGAATGCAGAACAGGTCATTTCTAGGAAATCCATCTGAAACGTACCAAAGAAAAATCTCCAGGAAAGGGCCTAAGTGCCAAGGATCTAAGAGACCAAAATGGAGATGCACCTGGGCTCTGTTCTCAGGCACCACAAGTCCAGCCTGACCTGTCCTTCAAGGAGCTGTCCCCACACTGTCCACAGCCCACATATTCAGGACTTGTCTTCCTAAGCCATACACCCAACCCATTCCACAGCTTACTCCGTGTTCCGGTCTCTCCATTTTCATTGTCCCCGCTTCCTTGGTACCATGCCAGCCCTGTAGACAAATGCCACTACTGTATGGAGCACACCCGCCTTGCTAAAAGGGTGAGCCAGAGTAACTCATCACTCTTCTTTACCAGACACAGATCAGTGCTACTAGGTAGGAACAGAAGAGTTAACACCTTGGCAAGATTCTCTCCTTCTGCGGTCAGAGAAATTGAAAGAACACAGAGAACTCTACAGCTAACCAGTGGCATACGAAAGAGGGGTATGTGGTGGGACTGGTCCACCCCGGTGAGGAGGAGTACTTTATCACTGACATTACTTGGAATTGTCGGTGCATGGCAACCACAAAACTCAGATTAACTTCTCCTTGTTCTCGTTAATTGCCTTAAAATCCTCTGTAGACAATATAGCTCCTTATTCCTCCCACCCAGGGAAGACCATTCCAACCTTCCTGGGCACCCCAGCTCTCTGAAACTCTCTGTTGTGAGCAAATTTGCACTTTTGTGGCCTATATTAATAGTCTCTCATTTCTCTATCCACAAAATGGCATCCTCAAGGGAGAGACCATTGAGAGTGGGGGAGGCTGAGATGTCATTCAACGTGACCCTCTCACTTCACAGTGAAGGAAATGGTGCAGAGATGATGTGACTCCCTAAGTTAGCAGCAGAGCTAGGTCTCCACCTCACGTGGTCTGGGCCTATGCTTCCAGGCCTGTATCTAGCACAAAAGGAAGCACAGCTAGTCAGGATGCTACAATATTTATAGGTCCCTTTCTCAATTCAACCAAGAACTTTCTCTTAACTACTGAAGGTTCTAATGCAGTAATGTGCTCTCTGCCTGGGCCCCAAGGCAGCTTTCTCAGGGCAGGATCAAAACCCCTTCCTTTACAGCCACCTGAACATAGACTTGATGGCCCCCTGGATTCTACTCACAGAATACCTCTGCATTATCACAATACAAAGTGTGGAAAAAATCTCCCCTCCAGGTATGTGGTCTCAGGGTCAATGCTTCCTGTGCTGCTCTGACTTTTATAGCTTTTTCAATTGGCTGTTCCAGGCAGCTTGCAGCATTAAATCACTCAGCACCCTCCCTTCCAAAGCCAGAGCTTTTCTAAGCTTCTCTCTGATCCAGCCATCCCAGCAATCTCAACCCCTGGAGGGACAGTGAACTCACTTCCACCCTTCCAGATCCCCATGGATGTCCTAGCAATGAGGTAGTGGCGAACACCAGCATATGCAGGGCTCTATCTACTGTTAGCTAGAGGGAGTTTCTTCTCTCAGCCCCCTGTGATACTGAGACTGGCATAATGGCCACAGGTGCTCTCCAGAATGAGCAGATTTAACATAAGCCATCATAAGGGCTTTAAGGAATGAAGCAAATCAGCTGCTTCCCCCAGGGCAGCACATCGTGACCTGGCGCCCTCCATAGCAGGCTGAGGTTCATGCTGTTGTCCATTATTTTTAGATCATCCATGCCATTTTTCTCCTCATTAGCCCAAGTCATTGAGAGTTCATGGTTGGTGTGGCTGAATCATTCCCGAAGTGACTCAGCCTCCTGATTAACAAGAGAACAAAGAGGCTTGTTAGGTCGCCATTGCTTATAGAATGAAGTCTCAGCTCCCTAGCAGGGTGTTCAAGCACTTTTCATAAAGTGACCCCAACCAACCTTACCAGCTCTATCATCTATTGTCATAAGGCCTATTTCTTTCTTCCCCACACCTCCACATTCCACGTCTGCCACATCCGCCAGGGCTCAGCAGTTCCCTTCTCCCAAAAGTCTTCCTTGACCTCTTCCAGGCCCCCCTCTGTTTCCATCCTAGACTCATCACCCTGCTTTGTAATCATGCCTCTTTGTTTCTTCTGCTGGACTGTAAGTGCCAGGAGCTACACTGTGTGATAAATGTGTGGCCATGGACAAGTCCTTGAAACTCTCTCCGTTTCAATTTCATCATTTGTAAAGGAAATAAGAGTGGTGCCCACTCATACAACTGTTAGGAGGAATATGTAAGTTAATGCATAATAAGCATTCAAAAAATATCTGCTGTTATTATGATCAGTGTTTGAGGCAGAGCTAACACTGATAATCTTGGTGCCCCCAATGTCTACCTGGCCCAGTGTTTGAAACAAAAAATATTCAATTATTACTTGTTGAATAAATTGATAAATGAATAGGTTCCACCTTAAACCTAGCTATTTGCATTTGCTAAACATTCTATGCTTTTGTAAGTCTTTGCCCCTCCCTATACATTGTTTGGAATTCCTGTTCCTCCCCACCCCACCCTACACCCATCTGTTGTCCACCTGGCAAACTCCTACTTATACTTCAAGACCAAGATCAAATGTCATTCCCTCTTTTCTACCTTCCTAGGTTGCTTTGAAGCAAATTTATCTGAGCTTATGCAGAACTTTGTTCATACCACTATTATCATACTCTTGACATTGTCTTAAAATTGTTGGAATGTTTGTTCTTATGTCAGTTTCTCCCTCTTTACAGTGAGTGCCTGCAGAGCAATGGCTGATTTATATATCCCCCAGCCTGCAGTAGCATCGTTCAGGCATATGGTAAGCACTTAATAGGCAAAGAAGAGGTTCTCCAACAAGTCCAGAGGTTGATTCCAGCATCACAGAGATGGTAAAAAAAAAAAAAAAAAAAAAGCCTAAGGAACCCTCCCAGAGAGTCAGGGGATCTGGCTGTGTGCTTGGAGCAACACTGCCAATTTTTTTTGTTTCTGTCGCTTACTACAAGAAAAGATTCAAAAAGAAGCATCATCTACTATCCTATTAAACTAATACAGCAAGCGCTCTCATTTTTCTTTGGTGCCCTGTGGTGCTTTATTTATATGCATGCATAATTCTACATAGTTCCACTTATAATGTAGACACAAGTTGGCATTCTGCTTTTTTTAACCGAATTGTCTCTCAGAGGCCTTTTTCTGGGTTACTATACTAGCTACAAAATCATTTATTCTGGCTGCATGATATTCCATTTGGTTGCTTCTATTAAATATAATACTATGCCAAATATTCTCTTCTAATTGGTGGTATTTTTCAAACATCTGCATAT
The DNA here is from genome assembly GCF_053574225.1 of Canis aureus. Taxonomy (NCBI): domain Eukaryota; kingdom Metazoa; phylum Chordata; class Mammalia; order Carnivora; family Canidae; genus Canis; species Canis aureus. The sequence goes on from NC_135622.1 coordinate 1,377,924, forward strand.
GACTTAAGAATTTTCTTTGGAAAAAAAATTAATTTTCTTTGGGGTTTGACAAAAGAGCTGACTTTAAGTCCCAGTAAACAAGAGTTAGTTAAAGCAGGAGCATAGAATTATAGTTCTCAACCTCCAGGTATGCTTTAGAATCCTCCAATGATCTTTAAAACTACCCATGTCATAGGCACACCCTATACCAATTGAATCAGAATCTGGGAGTAGAGCAACAGAATGTCTTTAAAGGTCTCCAGACAATAGCAAAGCCAGAGAGAATCACAGATTCTACTAAGTCAGAGAAGTAGCCAAAGCATCATGGCAAACAGCTTGATGGGTCCTTGTTCTAAAGCAGAGACTCTGACTCCCCATCACCTGCTGGGGATGATCTCTCTAGACCATGGAAAGTAGTGAGATCCAGAAGGCTATTAGAGGCTCATGGGAGAAACTTGACCAGCCTTACAGTCATCCACTCAACAGGCACTTATTGAGCACGAAACTGAACAAAACTGTACCCCTCACTGACCCTCATTATTCAGGTAAAAGCCAATAGTGTTCTTCGGTGGGTACCTACCACTCTCCCTGAAAGCTTCTCTTGACCTGCACATAGAGCAGGCCAGCTGCACTGGAATCATTGCCTCTGGAAACAGCTGTCAGCCAAGGCCAGTACCGCTGCTCCCTCTCCCTTTTGTGGGACAAGTCTGAGACATGTTCAAAACCATCTCCAACAGTCTCAGCGGACTGAGCCTGCTTGCCTACAGTGGTAACCTGCCCAATAACACCTGGCATCAGCTTCTTTCCTCTGTACCTGCCAGTGCTTCCTAGGCTCATCACCCCTTGGTCTCACTGGCACTGACATTCTTGTCTCAGGATGCAGCCTAAGATAGAAAAGAGTGCACCTGGTTCCTGATGGCTCCTAAACTTTCACATGGAGTGTCTGCAAGAGCAATACACAAGGAGGGAGGCCTCCGCTGGGAGAAGCTATATGCCATGCGAGCTGTGGGCACAGGCAGTGAGGTGCTCAGCTGTCTAGGGGTGGCTTGTGACTCAGGTGTGTCACCCCACTGCCCCCCTCACAATCAAGTGCAATATTCAAATCAGGTTGAAGTCCTGGAGGGAGAGGGTGAGGCACAGGCCTGGTGGTGAATTTACAGAAACATATTAACCTAATCTGCATACTAAGCAGCATGTAAATTATGTTATTTCAACCGATAAGTTTAGACACGTCCATAGGAATAAAAATTTATGACAATGATAAGATATACGGTTGGCGTAAATAAGCTAGCCCAAGCAAAATATGCTAAAAGTGCTGTGGAAATTCTCCAAATTAAGTGAGTGATGTCAGCCCCAGCCTCCAGTTAGAAGGGGAAGCTGACTCCTGGCCCTTGAGGCACTTTTGCTGCCTCTGGTCTCTGCAGAAGGAGAGAGAGCATGGTCCTTGCTCACGAACAAGCATGGCAGCTACAAACCTGGGGGGAGGGCCCTGCCTTTGGAGGGGGTCAACCTTAAAGATGAGAGCAGAAATCACTTCAGGATTCAGGCAAAATCTTTCCAAGAATAGCAAAATGGTAAATAATAATAATATAGCAGCGAATATTTCTGAAGACTTAGTATGTACCTAGAACTATATGTTCTACTCATTTAGTTCTTCACCCCATGAGGTAGGTACTATGATGATTCCCATTTTTGTTTTTATTTTTATTAAGATTTTATTTATTTATTTAGAGAGAGAGGGAGAGAGAGTGCACACCTGCACATACAAGCAGGGCGTGGAGGGGGGCGTGGTAGAGATAGAAGGAGAGAGAATCTCAAGCAGACTCCGAGCTGAGTATGGAACCTGACACAGGGCTTGATCCCATGCCCTTGACACCATGACTTAAGCCAAAATCAAGAGTCCACCCAGGTATCCCTATTCCCATTTTAATATGAGGCTCAGAGGTGAGGCGTTACAGTAAGTAGAACTGAGTTCTACTAGTAAATAGAACTAGTAAGTAGAACTCAGCTCTACTGACCTCAGGCGGTCTGACCCCAGAATCTGCATACTTAACCATAATGTTCTACTGCCCCCACTGAGGGTCATGCTGAAAGGAAC